>NC_090930.1:1229404489-1230004489 GCF_040938575.1 Ambystoma mexicanum | reverse complement strand
TTGGCTTCACTTAAACAATGTAAAATTGTGTAACGACGAGACCGCTCCTCCTACAGTTGCTGATCCAGAATCAAGACAAGAAGAAGAATTTCAGCGTGTGCAGACTCAATCGATGACGAGGAAGAAGGATGATAGAGCGACCAGTTAATAAATGGAGATTTTGCATATGGACTAGGGCTCGGTCGGACACTCCTTATAGATAGTGTAGGGGGAGTGCAGGCCCTTGCTTAGCGCATTAGGAATCTTGAAAAAATTAACTTTAGAGATCACACTGATGTTTTAAAGTTATGCCTCGATGACAGTTTTTATTTAAGAGCTGGAAAAATGATCAATATTCAGAATCATTTCTCACTGCATACCTGTTTGATTGAATCTATGGTGCTCACAGACAGAGATGTGCACAGGCTTCTGCTCTTGTCAGAAGAGACGTTGATCTTTGCACTTTTTTTACAGGATCCTAAGAATGGCCCTGTAATCAGAAGACTGTTCAAAGCGATAATAGAGGAGATATTTCAGTCGCACAATTAAAAGTGTTTTTTCATTAAATGATCAGAGTAAAAATGAAGAATGTTGAAACTCGTACATTTTTAGGGAATGAGGAAGCTCAACCAATCCCAGGATGGAAAGAGAGGTGGATGCCCATGGTATTGCGCATGGTATACGCCTGTACAATTACACTTTTTGTCTTTCTGTTTCTCCTGTTTAACACGCTCTATCTCTATCACATTCGTCCTAATAAGACAGATGTCCCTTTGATTCTCTGCACTATGAAAACCACTTTTGATTCAGTTCATGGTCAATACACAAACCTTGCATATGGGAGAATTAGTAGAAGTACAGAGAAAGATAATGAAGGGATAAACACATATCTAGATAATGCAGCACACTTGGGTAATAACATGTGGTATCAGCACATGAGAAAGGTGGGAGAGAGAACATCTAAGTAGAGTTGCTACGTGTGTTCCCTAATACCTTATGCTTTGGGAACCTCTAAAATATTCATAGCCACAGAAGTATCAGTAAAAAAGGCACATTGCCTGACACATCTCACACTTTGCCTGACAAGAGGACAGTTCCAAGGCAGAACAGCATCCATAGTGTGGATGAATAAAGTGTCATCTCAAAGAAAAGACAATTATGTGCAAGATTTAAAGACAACAGAGAAGCCTGCAACAAAGCATCAAATAATAAAATATGAACAACCTGGAATTAATGGAGCAGGAATCAAGATTGAAGAAAACAAGATGCTGCAATGCAAAGATAAGAATGGGAAGGAAATATGAAAATGCTGGGGAAGAGGTCAACAACAAATCAAAGGAACAGTGCTTACTCACTAAGGATGGGCTGATCGACGGGTTATGTGCAAAGCAGCAGCCTTAACCGGACAGTGGGAAGTAGTTGTGGCAAATGCAGAAAAAGAATACAAATCTCAATGGCCGAAATTGCAAGATTGTTGACATGGATCAACGATAAGGGAGCACCATTGTGGATAGTACCCCTAAAGAATGCGTTCTTATGTTTCAGAAATATTGGTACGAGGAAAGTTGGAGAGACTCGCCATTGTGGACGTTTCTTTGATGTACCAGGCATGAAGGAAGGAACAGCAGTCCTGATGGATTATTATTGGGATTGTGGGTCCAGAGCTTACATGAAGCTGATCAAGCACTGGGGAGGGACATGTTCCTTGGTGTTCATCCATGTTCCTCCAGCATTAGTGATTCCTCAGAGTGAGCAGAACATTGGAGAATTTCCAAAATCAGATGCCCATTTAAGAAGGAGAAGGTTGCTCAAATTTCTCAATCGAACAAAGACATGACCACAACGATGGATGGAAGATTTTGCACTAAAATAGGGCCATCATGTTGCATGTTCATCCTTTCTCACGATGACGAGAATGGGACCTTGACAGAGGCCATAACGTTGCACAATGACGAGATGAAAGATAAGACAGAATACATTGAAGATGATTGTTGGTTTGCGTCTTTTTTCTCATGGGTCCCACAGTGGATGGCAAACATCTTCAGCATTATTAGTGATGGTGATGTTTGGATTCTGTGTGATTAGGGTGATAATTACACAGTGAAATAAGACAGTGAAGAAGGCAGTAGGAATGAAAATCATGATCAATGTCTTATCAGGATTGGGACCCAAGGAGATGACAGATGAAGACATCAGAAAATATATAGCAACCAGCATCGTAGCACCTGAGGGGATGAAGTTCCTGCATCCAAGAAATCACAAAAAATATGTAGGATGATGGGTCTATTGTAATCCGAATGGACAGAGCAGCTACTGGAGTGTGGCTGAACATGTAAAATCAGCAGGTTCCCTGAAGGGAGTAGTAAAGATCTGGACTCCAAAGAAGCACTTCTTCAAGAGAAGATATAAAAATGAGGAGATTAGTGATGGTGTGGTCGATGAACCAACCAAAGAGGGGAGTGTAGAGAAACAGCCAAGTGCCTCTACAGGAAGCCCCGCCCCCCTCCCACCTATATGCTGGAAGCCAGAAATAGTGCCATGCTTGACACCAGCGATTGTGACCATTCCGCGCCAAATCTTCGAGAAAAGGTATCCACTAAGAAAACCCTATCAGATGTATTCCCGAAGAGATGACAATCTCATGGAGGAGATCCACAAAATAATATGAAAATGAGAGAAAGAAAAGATGGCGACATCACAAAAGATGAGCGTGACGCACTGAGAAGAGTGGCTGAAGAAGAGAGTGTATGGAACTTATGGAAACTGGTGACAAAGTAAGGAATGAACTAAAATGTCATATGTGATACGAAGATAACACAAGTGAAGAGTACTGAAGAAAATGCAAGCGGTTTAATAACTGTACAGATGCAGCAACGCAAGTGGATTAAGTGACCATAGAAGCTAGCTGTACGTAGTGAATATACTGCAGGTGGTGCTGCCATTATATAAAAGCTGGACATCACTGTCACAGCTTTAGTAAGTTCAAGCCTATGAAGAAGAAGGCTTAAACTTTATTGCAGCAAACAATTAGCTGGAATCATGGAAGACCCGAGAAAGGCTGTCTGGTCTAGTGTCAAGGCTGGAGCTGACAATAACCAGTTATCTATCCTTGAAGAACAGTGAACATGAGATGCTGAATCATTCCTTTTTAAGGTGCAAGGATAGAACACCATGAGTGCCAAGTTGTATTCATTTAATACAATTAATGATGCAAACTGGGTTGAATTGCAGTCTCCTGTCATGTGTGCCAAGGATGAGAATAGAAGTTGGGCATGCAGTTTATGAACTATGATGCTCACACTCCCATATATTCTCAGAAGCAAGGATAATTTGCAAGGCCAAGTTCAAAGACAATCTTCATGGCAGAAGGCATGGGTGATGAGAAATGGTAGGCTAATTGGGTGGGCAGACACAGTGAAGTCCACCTTCTGGCACCTGGAGTAAGAGCTTATGTGCTGCTAGCGAGCCAAATGTTCCAGAAGGGCACGAGCGTGCCAACCAATTGTAGAGGGCCATACAACGAAGGGCTTTATAGTTTGTGAGCCAAGGATGTACCGTGGATCTAATAACTATTGAAGATGACTTGCACTAGGGGTGGGCATGAATTGTCCACTTGAATGTAGAGACCCAATTACAACCCGGCTCCTTATAGAAAGTATACTGAGATGTTTCTTTTGAGCCTATCACAACCCCCGTAGGTTTCGCTTATTTGCCACGCAGTATGACATTACATATGACACATTTTTACTATATAAATGTGATTTATTTTAATGAAATGCTCCAAGAGAATGCTGTGCGACGTCTGTTGATGTCCGTTGTAACTCCCTGCTGTAGACAATTAATATTAAAACAGTAAAATTGACTTTGCCATCTTCCTGAGTTGATTTGATTATTTGTTGTAAGGGTTACTCTGCATCCCATTCACTGCATGACACGCTACCCGCCAAGGGCCATACATTCAGTCACATTGGTGGCAAGTGGCTGGATCCGTTGAAGCCTTGCACACAGCTTAGTCACCCAATGATAAAAGTACTGTGGCAGGCAAAGTTTAGTCACTGCTAGGTATTAGTAATAGTCATGAAGCTTGACATGGCGACTGTAAAAGGCATGACCAAGGATATCCTGCGCGTCTTATGTCAGGAGAGGGGACTTCCGCACAGCACTAAGGTTAATAAACCTGAGTTGCTGACCAGCCTCCAAGCTTGGGTAGAAGCGAAGGCCGTTGGGAAGAAGACCCCAGGGAACGGGCTAGGCCCTGTGTACCAGAATGCACAAGACCTTCAAAAGGGGGAACATGATAAGGATGCCAGCATGAGCAGTGTTTCTCGCCAATCATCCTGCCGGGGGACAAGTGTGTTTTCTCATCACTCTAGAGTGTCAGTGAGGACAGGGGCTGGTGCGGCATCCTGTAGGTCCAAGGCCTCAGAACAGTCTCTAAGTGGTCCAGTAATTGTTCTGGATGTTAATGAGGTAGCAGCTAGAAAGCTCCTGCTCGAGGACTGGTCAAATTCCTCACATGCCACCGAGCCTCAACATGTGAACCACCACCCTACTGAGGGTCTGGTTCGTCATCAAGGTGAAAGCACCAGCTGAGGCCATTTGCATTTCCATGCTGGGAGCTTGGCGTGTGCTGGATGTCCATATCGAAGACTAGCACTAGAGGAACATAAAAAGCGGGACATGCTTACCATAGAGCGAGACAGGGCCTCAATAGAGCTGTGCAAGCTGGCGCTTGAAGAGAAGAAGGAAGCCATCAGATCCACCTCTAGCGAAAGCAGCAGTAGAGCCTCAAACAAGAGTGCCCGGGATAAGCCCTGACTGCACATCCCCAAAGACTTAGTACAGGCTTATGAAGTGGGGAAGGATATTTTTGACTGGTTTGAAGTGCTCAAGCTTGTTTTGCAGCTACAGGAGGTGGATTAGGTACTGTGGGGTGCAACCCTGATGAGTCGCTTACCGACACAAAAGCAATTCTTCAGTTAACTCCTGAGGAAAAGGCTGTTTATGAGAACATGAAGGCAGCCCCCCTCAGAAAGTTCAATGAAACCCTAGAACAGTATCTCAAGAGCTTCAGAGAGCTTGGAAAGAAAAGTGTGCAGACATTTGAAGTGTTCACACACTTATTGTTGAAATATCTGAGCGGGTGAGTGGATGTTAAAAAAGTTGACACATTTAAAGGGATGTGCAATTTGATTGCGTGTGAGCATGTATTGGAAATTGTGAGGTTGGCCTGCACCAGCATCTTGTGGACAAGACTATCACAGACTCTAGGGAGCTTGCAAAGACTGATGACAGGTTTGTGAGTACTCAAGTCCAGAAAAAAGCCTCAGGAAAGCACACCCAAACCAGAAGAGAAATCACAGGCAAAAAGGTAAACAAGGATGGGAAGGACAAAGGTCCAACCCAATCCTATTCGTAGTCAGGTCCCCAAAAGAATCAAGGGAAATCCCAAAAATCTAGTTCAGCCGTGCA
Source organism: Ambystoma mexicanum (assembly GCF_040938575.1). NCBI lineage: Eukaryota > Metazoa > Chordata > Amphibia > Caudata > Ambystomatidae > Ambystoma > Ambystoma mexicanum. Next base: position 1,229,999,038 of record NC_090930.1, on the reverse strand, counting down.
TACCGAAAAGAAGAGTGCCGGCATCCCTAACACTGGGACACCTGAGTTCTGACCACCCAAAGGTTGTTCCGTGTGTAAGGACCTTGGCCATAGGAAAGGGGATCCTGCTTGCAAGGGCTTACGCAAAGCAAGCAATAGTGAATTTTGGACTGGCGGATGAGGCCATCATTAGTGTTGTCCTCTTAGAGGAGGACTTCCCACTAGGCCAGGGAGTGGCTGAATGTGGATTGGTTACACTGAGTGGGAACAGTACTGAGGCTCCAGAAGAGATCACAGTTCCCAATAATACTCATCTCAATCTGGAACATGTTTATATCAATGGACACAAAACTCCTACAGTCTGAGACATCATGACTAGCATCACTGCTGTCACCCGGCAGTGGGTACAGCCAGGCCAGTATATTGATGGGCCTGATTGCAGCGTAAGTGGGATTGATGGAAAGAGTAAGTTCCCTTGGCGATACTAGAGTTCAGCTGGGGAGGTGAAACAACCCAGTGCCATGTAGCGGTGAAAGACTCCATCCCTGTCCCATGTCTGTTGGGTAATAATCTATCTGATTCCGAAATAGTCACAGCGGCTAAGCGATCAAGGGTCAAAACATCACCAGATTGAACACTCTCAGAGCCTAAGGACCCGGAGTGCTTCCAGAGGGCTTGCTGGAAGGACCGGCATGTCCAGTAGCCCTTAGTCCAGTTCCACAGACTACTGAGTCACCTACTCCTGTTGGAAAGTGGCTAGTAGTCACTGAGGATCCTACTTTGGTAGCAGGGGGCTCAGTGACTACAGAGTTGCCTGACACAGCACAGGGACTTGAGGTGGAGGACCAGGTGGACACAGATCTGAAGGGCTTTCCCAAGCTAGATGAGTTTACATCAGCTGGGGGCCCAGATCTGATTTAATTCTTCACAGCCCAGAAAGAGTGTCCCACTCTGGTGGGTCTGCGGAAGTAGGCAGAGGAGCAAGCTAAGGGCGAGGCCCCTGGACTGTTCAAAGTGTATGGGGGGGCAGTAAGTCAAATGACTCTGAGGACAAGGGCACTAGGAGGTTGGTGATTCCCCAATGCCACAGAAAGTTCCTGTTGGATTTGGCTCACCAAATTACGTTAGCGGGTCACTTGGGAGTGACTAAGACATCACACTGGTTGTCTGTGCACTTTTACTGGCCGCAGTTCAGCATAAAGGTTAAGGAATTTGTCTCGTCTTGCCTGACTTGTCAAGCTTCTGGCAAGTCAGGTGGTGCCATAAAGGCCCCCTTAATACCACTACTCATAGTTGCTGGCCTTTCAAGAGAATAAACATGGATATTGTGGGTCCTTTGGATCCTCAAACCAGCTCAATGAACAGATATATCTTGGTGGTGGTAGACCACGCCACAAGATACACTGAGGCTGTCCCTATGAGGAGCATCAACGCCCCCGTGGTTACGAAGGCTCTGATGGGGATATTCTCCCATGTTGGATTCCCAAAGGAAGATATTTCTGACAAGGGATCAAACTTTATATCAGCGTACATGAAGACCATGTGAGAAGAGTGCAGAGTCACCTACCAGTTCTCTACATTCTTCCATCCGCAAAGCAATGTGATCATTGAGCGGTTCAACAAGACCCTAAAAGGCCCAATAGGTGGCTTGGATGAGCACCTGAGGAGAAAATGGGATATTCTCCTGCCATGCCTTTTGTTCAGCTACAGGGAGGTGCCAAAGAATGGAGTAGGGTTTAGCCCCTTTGAGCTTCTGCTTGGACACCCTGTACGAGGTCCACTCAGTCTAGTGGAAGAGGGATGGGAAATCAAACCATCATCCCCTACATGAGATGTGATGGACTATGTACTCGGCATTCGGTCTATAATGGCAAAGTACATTGAACAGTCAACAAAGTACCTAAAGGCCAGTCAGGAGCTGATGAAGCACTGGAACGACCAGAAGGCCACAGTGACAGTGTATCCTCCAGGTCAGTGGGTGTGGCTTATGAAGCAGGTCAATCCCAGTGCCCTTCAGGACAAATGAACTAGGCCTTACTGTGTGCTGGAAAAGGTCAGAGAGGTGAGTTATCTCTTTGACGTGAAAGGACCTAAACACATGTGCAGGGTCTTTCACGTCAACTGGCAAAAACCCCATTATAGCCAGGATAAATTGGTCATGGCATTAGTGACTGACAGAGAGACTGAGGAGGAGATTGATTCCCTCCAAGACCTCTTACACACTGAAGCCACAGCTGGGTCAATTGAAGTTGTCAACCTTGCAACGGACCTGTCAGAACAGCAACTCACAAACTGTCGGTGGTTACTGGGACAGTTGCCGGTCTGTATCTCTGACTTAAGGTCACACAGATTGGTGCACCCATGATGTGGACACTGGAGACAGTGTGCTGGTGAAGAGTAGGATACACCGGATGTATGACAGAGCAGAGACACCATCAAGGAGGAAGTCTCCAAGATGCTGCCCCTTGGATTGATAGAGCCATCCCACAGCCAATGGGCAGCCCAATGGTACTGGTCCATGGTTGGTAGGAAGAGTGAAGACTGCTTTTGTGTGGACTACAGGGGGCACAATTCTGTCACAAAGTCAGATGCTCACCCTATTCCTCAGGCAGATGAGCTCATTGACAAGCTTGGTGCTGCCAAGTACATGAGTACCTTTGACCTCATAGCAGGGTATTGGCAGGTTGGCTTGACATATGGAGTGAGAGCTCAGCATTCTCAAGCCCGGAAGGACATTTTCAGTTCACTGGTTGGAAGGGTGCCCCTGCCACTTTTCAGCAGATGGTTAACCAGGTGTTGTCTGGTCTGGAAAACTTCAGTGTCGCCTATTTAGGTGACATTGCTGTCTTCAGCTACACCTGGGAGGATCACTTATTCCACCTGAAACACGTGCTTCGGGTGCTGAAGAATGCAGGTCTGACCATCAAGGCCACAGAGTGCCAGACAGTTTAGGGTACAGTCACTTTCCAAGGCCACCTGGCCGGTGGAGGTAAGAAACAACCTCTTGAAGCAAAGGTACAGGCTGTGAAGGATTGAGACATCCCAACCGCACAAACGCAAATGAGAGCCTTTCTAGTTCTCACCAGGTTCTAGCAGTCATTGATCAGGGTTTATGGGGATATGGGAACATTGCCATGCCCCTGAATGATGTAACTTCCAAGAAGATGCCAGAGAAAATAACTTGGAACCCCACCTGTCAAACATCCTTTCAGGATTCAAAAGGATGGATTGTGCAGGGCCACAGTTCTGACAGTGCAAGACTATGGTCAGGAATTCATTATCCAGACCGACCCTGTGATTTTGGGATTGGACCAGTGTTAGCGCAGCTGAACTATGAAGGGGTAGAGCAACCTGTCATCTACATCAGCAGGCGGTTGACAAAAAGGGATAGGAACTGGGCTGTCAGTGAAAAAGAGGTGTATGTGGTTGTGTGGGCCATAAAGAAGCTGAAACCCTACATCTTTGGGTCTCACTTCACAATTCAGACGGACCATAGGGCTCTGTGATGGTTAATGGCCATGCAAGGGGAGAACCCTGAGCTTTACCGTTGGGCCATATCCCTACAGGGATTAGATATGGACATTCAGCACAAGCTAGGCTCCCAGCATGGAAATGCAAATGGCCTCAGCTGGTGCTTTCACCCTAAAGATGAACTAGACCCTCAGTAGGGTGGTGGTTCACATGTTGAGGCTGGGTGGCATGTGAGGAATTTGACCATCCACACGGAAAGTGTGCACGCGCCTGGGCTTTTTGATTTTTTTAAAATGAAACTGAATGATGGGAGATCAACCTCTGAAAATGTGTGAGGCCATTCCACACACATTTTCCCTGCTCACTGCACGAAACATATAGTCACGTGTACTCCAGGAGGACAGAGCCTACAGGTGCCATCCTCCCCTGAGATGTTCAGCTGCAATGTGACAGCCACAGGTATGATATGATATGATTGGTTATTTATAATACACTTAATACCCAGAGGTTTCTAAGCGCAGACCTGGGGATCAAACCTGTGGTGCTCCGTGTCGTCTTGCATCCAAGGCGTGCACGTGGCCGCTGAGCTATCCTCCAGAGACAATCAATGCATCTCAAGAAGGGAGAAGACACACCTTCCTCTGGCCAGGGACAGCCTAATTAAAATATCAAAGGCCCCACCAATCTGACTCCATATTGTCTAGTTTGGCTGGTGGCATTGCATACTAATGAGAAATAATTGATGAAAGCATGTTAAAGGGGCTTGGTTGCAGGACTGGCAGCAGGAAGTCGGGGCTAACCCCTCTTTGATATGCAATGTGTCAACTTGAATCTAGTTCCCACCCCTATTTATGAAGGGCAGTGAATGGCATGTCTGGGTCCACTAGTTCCGTAGGCAACCCCTGCAGAGCAGACCCCTTTCAAAGGGAGAAGTATGTGATTTAAGGCAGACAGTGAGTTTGCTCTATTCACAAACTCCAAGGGAGACCTGCACTTTGATTACGAGCCACAGAGGGCTCAGTTAACCAGAGAGACACCTTCATCTACAACAGACAGGAAGATTGGTGGGACTTAAGAGTACAGGGTGTCACCCCCTACCTTTTCTGTTGCAAAGCACTCTGGTCCTGACCTCACACATAACAGAAGAATTTTGGTGGGGACCCTGGATTAGGTCCTTAAGGTAGGCTTAGCCTGCATAAATCACTGGGGCTCATTTGGCTTTAAAATAGGGCTGAGCGCCTCATTTACCAGATCATCCGACAACTTTGAACGGAGTAAGATGAAGGGCTCATTTGGACCCTCGCTGAAGGTACAGTCTACCTTAAATTTTCTGCCTCTGCCAGTGAAGGAAGGCCAGGATTTCCAAGAGGGAAGCAAGATTGCTCCCCTAAACATCTCACAGGGAACAGAGGGAGATCCTGGACTCAGATGACCCATCCAGCAGCTCCAGAACCGGTACCCAGAATGCACACAGAGTGTCCTGATAGGTTCTGCCAGAAAACTTCCTATATGGGAAGCGCCAGAGAGCCTCTGAACAAAGCACAAGGATGTTGCCTACAAACACTCTCCTCAGCTTTGGGCCGTCCACCTTGAAAGGAGGCCACAATCCCTGCGAAGAAGCTAGCAGGAGTGCCACACAAGCATCAACCAGCATCCATCTTTTAAGGACATTTTTGAGGCAGTTGAGCCCTCAAACCAAGACCTGCTTCAGCACTGACTGTTGCCACTCTGCAGTCACTAAAGCCATGCGAGATGCCTCCACTGGCATTCCAGATCCGCCAACCAGCTCCGAGAAAATTATTCTTGACCCCAAGTCACCGTGTAGGCTATCCTGCAGCCATCCATCCAGCCTCGCTTGCCAAACTGCCAGCCGCCTGATACCCGCAGCTGTCTCCCATCTTGAACTCTGTAGCAGAAGCTGCAAGGTGTCCTGGAACCTACTTGACACTGTCGAGCATCAAGCACATCTCAAGAAACAGCTACATTGTGGTTCTGTCACCCTGGTCCTTCTTTGAAGGCCTCTAGTGACATTTAAAAACCCTTGTTCCCTTGCTGCTGAAACCAAAAAACCTTGAACAGTTGAAACTGATTGCCTTACCTACTCCCTCCTGTCAGTATCCAGAGTGGTTCCCTTTCCTTCATGCAACTGTCTGACCGATGTGTTCCTTTACAGGCTGGGTTGTATTTTATAGTGTGCTAGAACTGTCTGTTGTAATAATAATAAACCTTGACTGGACAATCCCTTTTATCGTTGGGTAATAATTGTATTTCCGTTGTGTTGCAACTAACCAACGATACATGACCTTGCAGAAATAAAACTGCTGTTCCGTCCATGTTACCAAATATTGGACAAGGAGGTATATTATTGGCTTGTGTTCCAATCTTTTGGATCCCTTCTGGTGTACTAGAGGTGTGTGGCTGATTGATGGTTCATATACTGATATTCATCCCTGGACCACTGGTGCCCCAGAAGTGATTTGTCACAAGCATGACACAGAGGCTTCTTAATATGCACGTTCAAAGCCTCTCCCCCAAAAATCTCTAACAATGCAAAATAGGCTTGCAATAAATTTGATAAAACTTGCCGATTTGGACCAATCGGCTGACTGGAGCCTGTCCTTGAGTTGCTTTTTGGACAAAAAGGCTTGAGATAGCATAGCCCGACAAGCAGAATCGGTGACAAAGAAAGACATGCCATCGCCAGCCAGATTCATAACCCAACAAACCAACTTTGCCAGGGTAGGGGAACACACAAGGTGAAAGGTTTTACAAAAGGAAAGATAACGTTGATCAGAAGAGCCATGATAGACGCCATCCTGGATTCATTTCATGCCACCGAAGAACTACACAAAGTTGAGGAAACTCAGAAAAGGAAGGAAAGGTGATAACCCTAGGCCCAGATGTAGTCCTTTCTTGAACATAACATGAAACGTGACCCCTTCTGCACAGATAATCCTTCCAGATAGATCCAGATCTCTGATGTCCCCAACCCTCTTGAAGAACACTGAACACATCAACAATTACTAGCTTGGGCAAGAGCTCCCGTGTAGAGAGGATCTATTCACCAGCCATCTCTGAAACAATTGCACATACCATAAATGAGAGTATTTGAAAGCTGGAGGTGGCCTGGCCACTGTAACACCATTCAACAGCGTACACACCAATGGATGTTCACCCACTGGGAAACCCTCCATCAAAATATGACATGAGGATATAGGAAAATGGTAGGTATTGACATTATGATAAGACAGTGAAATGGTCCATACAGCCAGAAACGTCACCACCTGAATGACCCTTGCATGAAATCTATCCAGATGCCATGAATCACATCAAAATACTCATAGCTGATTGAGAAAGTCCATTGGAGCCCAGCATGTCCTCGGTCCAAACACCACACCAACTGGAGGGACCCATCCAGAACCAGTGGATGTGAGCAGAATGATGGATCCACAAGGAGGTCCTGAAAAACTGGCAAATGCATCAGGGGAATCATGACCATGTGCAGGACAAGAGAAAACCAAGGCTGCACCCACCAAAGAAGGGTGATCAGATTCAAGACGATGTGCTGCAGTTGAGTTGAAGGAGTGTGTGCAATCATGAAGAATGGTAAGAAGCCATAATGCCTTGCCTTCCTCACTGCTGGAAAAAAGCATCTGTCAACCTGGTGAAAAAACCCTGCTGCCAGCTGATGAACCCCGTAATCAGGGTGTTGAGTTGGGAGTCAAAAATATCCAACCCAAATGGATCCGAGATATCCAAACGTCTTAAATCAGGACCAACGTTCAAGTTATTTGGCCGAGCTTTCTTTATTTTCTGCTAAATATTAGTGACGTTGATCAGAGGATTTGTTTTTTGAGTCTGGTGATATAGACAATAAACCACATACAGCCCTTTATTGCCTGAAAAATGTGTATCAGGTTCAATGGAGGAAACTAAGCGCCACACACACATCACAGAAGTTGATGCCAGATTGAATTAATACATTTTTTGTCACCCAACATTGCTTATTCAATAATGTTGTATGATATATTCATGAATGCTATTTTGTTACTTTGTACTGTATTTCTTTGATGTTTACACAGTTTTTCACATTATATTTGTCTATGTGTTTTGTTTTAAAATTTATATATATGATTTGATTAATGTCAAAAGAACATTTTTTAATAAAGAACTAAAGAGTCACTCTAATTGGACTCACGAGGTTTGGATTACTTCAGTCATGCATAGAAAAAGACAATAAATGTTATAGGGTAATGAAAAGAAAACAAAAAAAATCAAACAAACATGACTTATGCTGTGTATTGTTGAATGGTTTCATTGCCATCTGGTAAGGATGTCATTTTTGGCAAACCACACAAAGATGATGAAATAATAGAGAATCTAAATGTTCTCAGAAATTATCTATTAAGAAGCACCGCTTGTTATAAAAGTATTGCCTTGTCCTATAAATCCTAATAGTATAGGGTACCCTCATTTTAATAAAAAAAACAACTAAACAAAGTATGTGGCATAAGGACTCTGTCAGAGATCATCACCCTCCAGTCCGGTCATTCCACAATTCATGTCAGAGCCTCTTTGGCTTGCATATGGATCTAATTGCATACTGCAGGAAGAAGGAAAGATAGCGCTACCTTTCTAAGCATCCAGGTGTATTGCGCACCAGAGCAACTCTATTTTTGGCTTTGGTGGAAAACAGGAGCCAGCTTAAAGAAATTAAACCCCTGGGCAATACCTGAATTGTTAACATCTACAGAGTCATGTAGTGCATAGGCCCTGGGTAGACTGCCTGAATCTTAGAAGACAGAAGACCTATAAGGTGAGCCAGATTCCAAAATGAGATGACTGACATGGAAATTGCTCTCTTGAGTTTCTTCCTGAGAAGAAGTAATCACCCTGCAGGTAGTCTGAGTGTGGCCACCTTTGAATCTATCACAAACACCAAGAACTGCACAGGTTAAGAATAATCCAAGCCAGACTACCGGAAATTGACAACAAAGCCCAGATCCTGTAAGAGAGAGAGCCAATTGAGCATCTGTTCTATCTCGGTCTGTGAGGTGCTGAACACACGTCTGACTGCCAGGCTTTGGAAGGGCCTGTCGGTCGGGCCCCTATGCTGGTTGTACATCCCCTGTGACTGGCCCTGGGAGAGACCCACTGGGAGAACATTATCCAAAGTAAAGGTTGTCTTTTCTCAAGAGGAGTGAAGGTAATCATGTAGTGACCAATCTATTTTACAAAGAGGTCACCAAACACAAGCTGCCCAGAGGCCTCAGCAGCCCTTGTGTCTTGCCAGATCCAAAAACTTGGAGCAAATTTTGATAAGAACTCCCTTTATTCTTTCTTGAAGGATAGAGGCATCTCTGCTGCTCAGGGAACACACTGCTCTCTGCGCCCAATTGATAATTTAAAGTGGTTCCAGAGAACAATCATTCACCTTGGTTCCCTCTGACAAATAGGCCCACAAGATTCAATAACCTGTCCTGACAGCCTAACCCAATCCACCTCATTGATATTGATATTGATATTTTATTTCTATCACGCTCATACACAAGTGTTTCATGGAAACATTCTTGATGTTTCAAGATAAGAGTAGAAGCCATATCATGGGGAAGTGAAGGACATTGGCATTCAGCCTTCATCCGGCTCCTAGTTGCAGACTTCAGTACATGGTGTAAAAATGGACAGGTTTATTCTTCGGTCACTGGGGAAAAAACTCCTGAGCTAACAAATGATATAATGTGGTCCTGTCAGACATCTTTCTATAGAGGAACCCCCTTCTCAAATAGGAGGTCCAAAATAGGCATGTTATTGCGCCCCTTCCTCACATGCCCTGGTGCTCAGCTAATGGAGAACTCTTGCACCTGCCAAAGAAAACAAACCAATCTGCTAAACCTACATTTTATTTGTACATGGAATCAAGCATGTTTCCAGATGTCTTAGGGTCCTTTCTTAGAAACAAGGCTATGCATGGAAGCCCAAAACCCAGCCTCTCTGGCAAATGCCTGCATCTCTGACCACTCTCTCAGCAGTATAGGAGAGGCCCCCAAATCCAAGTGAGGGTGCTGAAGTGAGGGCAACAGTTATGGGAAATGGAGTGGCTCGCCACACTCGAGATTTACGGCAGTAGAAAAGGGACAATAGGCTTGCAACAAAACCTGTCACAGGAAACAGACAACCCCTTTCATTAACGTTGTAGCAGATCCTTCCTCATCACACACTCACACAAGCTGTGAGCATGCAGTTCCTTAGCTGAATCTGTGTAGCAGCTAGAAAAAGGAAGGACTTTTAAAGGTTCATATTAGAAAGCCTCTGTGTCATGCCATAGAATGTTGATTTCTCCTAGCCTGGGGATTCTATTACATCCTTTATTTCCCCTCCTTTGCTTGATTATGTTTGTTTTCCCTCTCAGAGAGGTTCTTCCAGGCACAGTCATTCAAGTGAACTGGAGTATGGTGGGTCCAGATGATTACGCGGGTTCTGGTTTACTCTGGTGTTACTTCTGTTCCTTCCACAAAGGCTCAATGAAGGATGGCTGAGGGTTGCAGATTCGAAAAGAGGAAGGACTGCTTCAGGATGAGGCCTTCATAATGGACTATTTATAATGGACTAGGCCCTCATTATGAGCTTGCTCGTAAGCCACCGGTATGACCTGAGGCTCACCGGCAAACTTGACTTACCGTTTCAGCCGCCGGATATCCCGATGATTCCAGGATATTATTGGTTTGCGGTGGAACAGTAAATTCCCAATCCTCTGAATAGGACTCCATAGAAATGGGAGCATTGAAGCACCAGCACCATTACTAACAGTGCTGGTGCTTCAGGGAAATGTCTGCTGGTAGGGGCCTGAACTAAAAGCCGGCCTGAACTGCCGTTAATTCACTGCCCCTACCAGCAGACTCAGAATAAGCCATTGCGGGAACAATGCAGGAGCCGATTGTACTTGCCATTTTACTGACATTTGCCCCAGACTGACTAACTCGTAATGAGGGCCTAATCCATGATGTTATAAAGGAGATTGTGACTGTTGGGGTCCTATGTTATTTGTCTTGGTTTTCTACTGCTGTGGAGCAAATAAAAGAGATGGGAGTGCATAATGCAAAGCCTCTGTACCATGCCATGGTATTTTCCCTCACCAAGGAAATCCAGACTGTGATCTGTGGAAGGAAAAACGACGATTGGAGCAACATTTCTTTAGTCCTACCTATGATATTCAAGGGCACACATCGAGGTTCTCAGGATTTCCATCATTTAAGCACACATTATAAAGTTTGACAGAAAAAAAACACAGTGTTCTGAATGCTGGGTGCAGTAACTATGATGGATTTTCGTATATTTTCTGTGTATCTGGTGTCTCTCCTTAAGAAGGAGCAAAATAATCCCCCTTATGTAATTCCTAACAACATGTATATCAACATTTATTTTTGTTGCCACACGTAGGGAACATAGTTTTATCAAGAATGGACTCTTTGAAAAGAAAAATAATTTCTCTTTTTGCACTGCTGTCTTCTTCAGGATGAACAAGAAACACAGTGACACTGAGCCACTTTCAGTCCTAAAGAACAGTCAAATAGCCATCTTTGCTGCAAAAGATATACTCACACACAAAAACAAGTGTGTAATTTTCTCCCATAGTTTGGAACATTCATGGACATTCACTGCTTTACTGAACCACAGTCCCACACTCATAGCTGACGTGTAGCCCTTATGAGATCTTCTTGGAATTACCCTTGCAAGGAAGCAAATTCTTAGGTGCTGCCCAGTACACACAAAACACAGCTCCATTGGGTAGTACCCCAGAACGACCTGATTCGTTGCACTGGAAACCTGGGCCCATATCTGATTCTATCAGTCACCAATGCTACTGCTATTTTGGCTGCATGCATTTTTTTAATTTTTTTATTTATTAGCTCTTTGGTTTACACAAAAGTAAAACCTTTGGCTATTCTTACAAAGAGAAAAGAAAAGAACAAAAACAAGCAAAAGGATTCAAGTAGCCAAATCAATCGGATCAATCAAACAAAAAAAAAAACAAAGAGAGAATAACAAACAACAAACACTTACATCTAAAACCAACAAAATGCTCACTTTAGAAACTACAATTCTAGAAGTATAGTAAAAATATTAATACAAGTTTTGCCTTTTGAGATCTGTGGGCACATGTAGAAAAACAAAACTTGTGGGTGTGGGTTAGGAACAAATCCCCACTCTCTGGCTCTGAAGGTATTCAACTCTACCTCCAAAAGGACTGCTAACTGCTTCTTCTAAGATGTATGGGAACAAATAAGGGTATGAGTAACTGTTATTAGTACGCGGCAAGGGTCAATCAGATTGTAACAATCAATCTCATTGTCCCTCGCCGGAGCTTTACCCGACTGGCAATCCCTCTCCTGATGTTGAAATCCGTTGTCCCTGGTGGGGGTGTGTGGCAGCCCCTCAGCCAAAGACGAGGCTCAGAATGGGGTAATCCCAGCTCCGAGCCACCACACGGCTGGAGGCTGCCATCCTCCTGTGCAGTCGGATATTCAGGTAGTGTCCCCTCCAAACAATCCCCTCCCTGACCTCCCAACCCCACTTACCTTCTTTTTGGTCCATTTTGAGAGCGGACATGCTGGGAATACTTCTGTCCCCAGCACCGTCCGCACCCAATCCGTGACCGGCCATCATGGAAAGGAAGAATGCCTCGGTAATGCCCCCAAAGTTCGGGGCTTGTTGCTCAATAAGAACACTGATTCCCGCAGTACTGCCAAATCTACCAAACACTCTTCTTCAAACCAAATGTCTACCAGCCTCATTGGTTTCCATTGTAAATCCTTGTATAAGTCGCATCACTTTCTCAGTGTTGTATATGACACAACAAAACACTGTAATATTTCTAAATTCAACAAACGTTTCCAATAAAGTGGTTACCATTTTCTGGTAGCTGGGTTCTAGCTCTTGCCAGGCTGGAGGTTTATGGGCATCAGCCTGCTTTCTAAACTGTACATTTATCAAGACACATATGTCATATCAAACATATTCAGGAAGGAGAATGTTCAATTTCTCCGCTATTTCCACCGTTACACCAACACTCTCCCCTTTGTAACCTCTGGGGATCAAGGTGGGTCACAACAGAAGGGTCTGTAAACAGAGTATATGTGTTAAGAGTCTGCATACGTGATTGTGATGACTCAATGCACTTACACTACCCCTTCAGAATGCAAATACTGCACTACAAACATCTTCCACTCTTCCTCAACCCTGTAACAGCTCAGGAATAACAGGGCTTCATCAGTCTTACTTGCACACAGCTTGGAAACAATCCCCCCTAAATCTGGTATGTCCATTCAGATTAAGTTGGACGATTTTAAATGAGAGCTCCTTAATATTTGGGTGTCCAACACTGTGACTTTCAGAGTAGTAGGGCAATTATCTCCTCCCATTAGTCTTTGCATTATTTAGCCCTACCGGGGACTCTGTGGAGGTAGAAGTAGCAGTGTACTGAACAAAGTAGTGGAACTGTGGTCTTGAAAGGCGTGAGAGTAGGCGGAAGCATAGTGCAACATATGACAAGTTGTTGCAGTGGGGCATTGCAATAGTGATTCGTATCTTGACTCCTATTACAACTTTACACTTCCAAAGGAACATACATGGACACATCCTCTGCATAGAGTGATGAATATGGTCCTAAATAGTCAAGGAATGGTAAATAGATACAAATAAAAGTAGTGGAATACCTCTCGCGACCATTCCCGCACACTTTTATCACTGAGTGCAGGAGATTGAGCTCAATAGGTACCACTTACTGCACTATTCCACTCTGCGGCCTGCTGTCTGGGGAAGGTTTTAGGTATCATTCTGACAAGAGAAATATTCTGAGCTATGGTGCATGGTTTTAAATAAGCACCCCTGATGTCAACCCCTCATGGTCCTACTCTGAATTCATGTTGCGCCTGTGGTTGAGACAGCGCTTTTCACGATCAGATTATTTTGCGGTCAGTTTGTTGATCCCATTTATCATAGAACACTTAAGCAATCGAACCATCGGAGGGGGGCATTACCGGTAGGGTATTGCCTCTGGGGCGATAGAAGCCTGAGTGAAGCCAAGACTTTAATGTAGCCATGGGGGCATTACCCTGCTGGCAATGCACCCCTCTGAGGGTTCTGATGCTATTAGTAGTGGCACACATCGTACCGGGTACTAATTGCAATTTTTCCGAAGTTGAGAAACAGTGGTCAAACCGTTCCTCGACTCGAGGAAAAAAAAAGTCACAAAAAATGGCTGTAGTTCCCTCTCCCTTTTCTCTTTTCATGGTGGTCATTAAAATGAATGAATGAAAAGTAAAAAAAGGAAAATTGCCACCATGGAAAGGGAGAAAGGGCTACACGTAATCATTTCTCCCTTTCCCTGGTGGCCATTCAAATGAATGAAAAAAGTAAATAAACATAATGGCCACCATGGAAAGGACAGAAGGGAATACATGTAGTCCGTTTTCCCTTTCGATGGCGGCTAATAGCACGACCGAGATGCGCCAGGAAAAGTCCTGTATCTGGCACCAGCGCTGGTCAGAGGAGTGCAGGTAAGTGGGTTTTGGGTAGCGAGGGGACCGGATATGTGGAAAAGGGGGGGTGGTGGGTGAAACGCCAATCACAGGTCGAAACGATACAAGTATCTTTTATTCTGTACAGATTCAAAGCAAACAGATAGCTATCTGGCTCCCAAAACCTCGCAGTGTGTACCAACAGACAAGGTGAGGGGTGAGAGAACTGGACATCTTAACACTGACACTTTTATACAGTTTTTCAAACATTGTCCAGCCCCTCTTCAAACTAATAATTTACATGCTAGGGTTTGTGCCCAGTTCACATATCAAATATTACAATATTGTACAACGGATTAAACAAGTTTGCATGTCCATGAAATTACAATGATGCCATTGGTTCTCTGATCCACAGTAAGCCTTGTTTCAAGGATTGCAACAATGCAGTTCAGCAAAAGCACACAATCTGAGTTTGTTCTACATTGTCTTGTTGTTTATCTGAGGATGAGGCTTGTGAGCGCAGACATTTGGATTGCAGTTCATTCGAGTCGCAAGGTTTCTTTGCATTGAACAAACAGTCTGCTCTCGGTCAGCATAAACATTAACAAAACTCAAAGGTCATTCGGCTCGGCTGCAAGTTGAAAACCCAGTCCACCATTTTAGAACAGAAAGCAGAATTCGAAATCAAAATGGTGGATGATTCTTAAAATGGCGGCAAAGTTGATCAAAAATCAAAACATTACAGACACACTTTTCCGTGCAACGCAAATGGGTTTAGGCCAATATTCATAACAAGGTGGTATTATATGAATGCAGTTTAACAGGAGGAAGGGGCAGGGGGGCGGGGAGCACACTTACTTTCGGTCCCGGCGAGGGAAGATGGAAGCCTCCCACTCCGAGAAGCCTTAGAGCAGGGTCTTTCCCTGTGTGGTGAGGACTCCGTCCAAGCCTCCTAATTAGATTGGAGGCTGCCACCCCCCCTCGCCAGGTGCTAATGGTGCAGCATCTGTGAGTAGAATCTGGAGTCGGAGGATTGCAGAGTGTTCTGAACTCATCACATTCGTGGGTTTGGGTTTAGCCATGTTCCTCTATGACATTAGGCCTCATTACACGGTAGGCGGTAAGGGATTACCGGCACCGGAAAGGGCACTGGTGCCGGTAATCCCTTATCGCCCACCTATGAGGTCCCTTAGCAGGTCCCTCCCCTAACGCCTGGTTTAACCAGGCGTTATGGAGGGGACCCGCTAAGGGACTTCAGAGCTGATAACGGTAACGCAAATTGCAGTACCGTTATTAGCTCATTCCCCATTCCTATTGAGCCCTATGGGGGCTCAAATGGGAATGGGGAATGGTTCCCGGAATGGGGATTTACCGGGTCCTTCAAGGTCGGAATAACCCGGTAAATCCCTATTCTGGGAACACGGACCCGGAATGCAGTAAGGGGGTAGCCATGGCGTTCATATCGGCATGGCTACCACCTACCGTGTAATGAGGCCTATTGTCTTTCACGTTGAAATCCTCTCTCTCAAACAAGGCGTTTGTTTTTATATAATGACCGGTCTGCTTCATCAATCAAGTTCACAGGTTTGGTGCTATCAGACGCATGGACGTTAAAGCCTATGCAATTTCAAACACTTGCACATAGTTGATGGCTAGATGTACATGCAGAACTGCATGGGCTGCTGCTTTGTTTTATGTGGCAGATCAATGCTTGCCTCCCTCGCAGGATGGTGGGCAGCCTACAGGTGTGAGGGAAGTGCAGTGAGACCCTCCATCCCTATGTAAGTGCAGTATGACAGCTAACATTCATTAAAAAGTGTGGGCAGTAGCACCGATATATGTAGTGGTCTTCACCCCACCACCCCCACTTCGGTACTCAGTGTGGATTGAGAGTGATGTCCATGAAACCTGTCACTGCCAAGACCATTTTTCCATTTCCATCCATGTTCTGCAGAAATAATGTACAAGAAACATAGACGTAATCATGCGAGTTACTATTAGGGACAAAAGCATGCAGCAGCGTTCTGCGTTCCCCTGTAATTTGCTTGGTGACAGGGCAGACCACAGGCGGTGTACGGATGCCACAGAGGGAGGGCATCTGGGAACGACTCCCCGTGTGAATCAGCGAAGAGCTGTAGAATGTGCACTCAGCACAGACAAGTGGATAGCAACTTTTCGGGTATCTGAGATAATGTTTTATTTGATGAACGTTAATACCTTTTCCTGAAAGGATTTCATAACATTCATTCTAAAATATATAAGCCAGCGTGATTAGCTTAGTGGTGGAGTTCACAAATGAAATTGTTGGCTTCAAAGCCGAAGCGTGCCCTTTGCTTCAAGTGCTCCCGGCCATCAACTGATTTGAAAGTGTGAGATACTGTACAGGATTTTCCCTCCGTGTGTCTGTTGGCAGTTACTCTGTCAGCCCTTGATAACTGGCATTATGTTGTTGAGCAACCACCGCTCTGCTTTAAAAGCAATGGAAATAGTACTGTTAGCATCAATCCGCTTTTGCACTCTAATAGAATATGGCCTTGGGTATTTTCCTGTCAGATTTAATGTCAGGCCCATATTTGTTTTACTTTTCCCTTCGCATTACCATCCATTTTATTGCCTACACATTGCAGAACGGAAATGCCACCAAAGCATTCCTTATATCACCAGGCTCCCTTGCCCCTTCTGCACAGTCATTCTTTTAGGGCAGAGTTTAAACTAATGTGTAGATGTGTTTTTTGCTGATGATACATGTATATCAATTTCATCCACTAAGGCATAATTGCTGATTTTTTCAATGAACCGTTTAAAATATGATCGGTTTAGCCCCACATTACAAAAGGTAGATGCGCCATTATTCGGCATGTGACTGATTAATTTCACTTCAGTATATCTACCTTATTTAAAGAGAGAGACGCTCATACCGGTCATTAAAAAAATGAAAGATATGCATGGATTCCATTATTACATAAGAAGGTAACGTAGGCAGCACGCCTGAATGTTTAAAGTTGGATCGGAGTGGAATTGTTAGAAGTAAATGTGTAGCAATTACATGCCAGCAGTGGAAATGTGAAAGAAAGAAAGAAAGAAAGAAAGAAAGAAAGAAAGAAAGAAAGAAAGAAAGAAAGAAAGAAAGAAAGAAAGAAAGAAAAGCCGAAAGGGAGGCAGAGGCATATAGGCAAAGAGAGGCCCGCGAGCCACGTTGGCATACGTCAGGTACAGTTACTTCTTTACATTTCATTAGTTTTGTTTAGCATGCCATTAAAAAGATAAATGCACATTTTTTTTCAAACAGGTACATGTTCCTTGTAAGCAGTAGGTTGGGTACTATAGTATTAAATTTGGTATCCTGTAGCAAATAAATAAACATAATAATTGACTTATTTTAAATAATAGGTAGCATTTAAGAAACGTGTGATTTCACTGTACATTCCCTGCTATTCCATAAGGCAAACTTTAGAGGTGAGCCTGGGCATACCTCTCAAACACGGACCAAAACATGACCATGAATCACTGTTTCAAAGGTTTGCTGACCAATGAACATATATGACTTATTTTTGTAAGGGAAACGAAGACCCATCAACCCTCGAAGATATCCCCATGTGCCTGTCCCAGCCGGTGCCCTATGGTATTTCTGCATGCCACAGCAACCCAACAAATAGAAAATAAAAAACACATGTTTCTCTTTGAATTAACTTGTCCCACTGCCTTGCAGAGACCTACCATGCCTTAGTAGGACTTGAAGGCATATTACAGGATGCTTTGCGGATGGCAACTTGAAGGGCCCTTTTTCGTCCCTCTTTGGTAAATATATATTTTTTTCTGGATGGATTTCATGAAAGTTTTGGGAGACCTTGAACCATACAAAATTCAGCTGGTGGAGGAATACCAGATCTAGCTTGCCAAACCTATTTTGAAGGCAGCAAGAAGCGCCTCAGTACCAACAAGAGATCGGCGACCTTCCACAGGCACGATGTGGACAAATGTAATTTAACATTGTCAGTGAGTTAGACAGCACTGGAAATAATGAAGTATTTTGTAATATTCCATGCTATGCCTGGCAAACCTCATGTTTATTTTCAATAGGGAGCATGGCACTTGGCTGTGCATGATGCAGCTAGTATGCACATGAATATGCGCTCACTGAGGTCATGTGTTCTATGCTGCTTTAAGAGGGATCCAAGAGTACACAAAGTATTTGTCTCCAAGCTCACGGTTATAGTCTATAGACCATACGATAATATGATATACTTGCTAAGATGATTCATTACTTGCTCATTAACTGTGATTTTTTTCAACTTTAAAGTGTATCATTTTGGTCAGGTAACATACGTTGGATGTATCTAAACTGTCTTATTAATCGACATTCGCTCATTTTGGGTCATTCCTGGGCTTAAATCTAATTTTACTATTTTGACAAAAGAGGAATACATTTGGAGGCATAACTCCAAATCACAAGGGATCTTAATTATATTCTTTGTGTTTCTCAGTCATCTTCAAATAGCATCAATGCTTTGTCTGACCAGGACTCTAGCCTATAGAACGTATAGTCTCAAGCAATTAACCTATTTTTCAATGAAGCTCCAAACCCCTTGACTGGTTTGAGTCCTTAACATTTCAGCATGGAAATGTTTGTGTGGATGCATTCAGAGTCTTGGGCCAGTATTTACATATTTACAAAATTGATAGATGATTAAAGGGAACATTAGAATGATAGAATGTAATGGAAAGGAGATGGAGGGATTTATTGAATGGGATGGATGGATGGATAGATAGATGGATGGATAGACAGACAGACAGACAGACAGACAGATAGATAGATAGATAGATAGATAGATAGATAGATAGATAGATAGATAGATAGATAGATAGATAGATAGATAGATAGACGGACGGGCAGGTAAATGGTAAAAGAGGTGAATGTCTGCAGGCGAAAAAAATGTAAAGGGACCAAGTAGATTTTTCCCTAAGGGAGATCCAATTAAGCAAACATGACAATTCAGGCAAGGGGGAAGGATTATATTTGAACTAATGTAAAATAAATAATGTATAATGCATTAGACCTGATTAACCTTCTAAAAAGTAGTATATGTTAGAACAATTTTGGTAGTGAAAATTCTCACAACTAAAATACTGCCTAGCAAGCGTGATGTCATGCATCAAAGGACCATCATTTGGATGGATGGACTGTTGATTGATCGAGGGAGGATTAAATATGAAGTTACTTAAGAGGAATCAGATAAAACCGTGTTGCACTTAAATGTTTTTGTCAGAAGAATTTTGAAATTCCCATTTGGCTAAGCCTTATATTTGGATAAAAATGGAGAAACAAAAATCTATTACTTAATAGGAAGAATTTAAACTTTTAAAAAGAAATAATTCTTGAACTTCTTTAAGAAAAAAATACATTATATCAACTTAAACAGAGAAATAAAACAAAAAGTAAATAGAGTTTAACAGCTCCACGATGACACCATACTTAATATGATGGGAGACAGAAAAAAAAGTAGTTTCCAAGAAACTGTACATTTTAATGCTACAATATCAAATCTAGAGAGAGTTGCATACATACATGTATATGCCAATTGGGAAGAGAAACATAGAATATAAACTATAAATTAAACTTAATGCCTGGGGCATTACCCCTAATTAGCAATATGAGCAATTATTGGGACAACAATCTGGTATTTTGGCAAAGAAGCACCCTAACAACTAGGTCCACCTCCTCTCTCTTCCCCCACTTAACCTGGAAAAGGGCGCTGTTCCACCCTGTTTCCTCCCCTGGTTGCTTGCAGATCACTTGCTGCAAAATTGCCCATCCCCCCATATTAACTCCTCAATCCCTTGTGATCTGCTTCCCTCGCAGAGTATTTTCCCCTATGACTTGAAAAGGGCTCCTTTGCCTCCGAAGCTAGGTCTGTGCTCAGTAAACATAATAATAATAATAATAATAATAGTACATAATAATAATAATAATAGTACAAATAATAATAATGATGATAATAGTAATAATAATAACAAAAGGAAGTTCCACTGCATATTCACTCTACCTTTAAGTAGCCATCTGGACCAAAGGATAGTATGATCCATTTATGTTTAAACATTTTTAGAGCAATTAATGATACAATACGGCTTCCTTTTATATTGTTGGAACATTCTTTTTAAAAATTAGTTAATTCTTGGCAATTCTGACAAAAAAACAAAATGACTAATATGAGTACTATGGAACAATTTACAAATACCTGCACATACAATATTGATGGATCAAAAGAACATTGTTTCATCACAAAGCATTGATTATCTTACCTATACAAATGTATGCAAAACATAGCTATCAAATAAACATAAAAAATGCTGATAGATCAACAAAGATATTTTTTCACAAAAACTGCACAGGTCACCTTGAGAACGGCCATATTGGTTACTGACTTTACAATATGCTTATCCTCTTCGGGATAAAACAATTGCTAGTGATTTTTCATCAACTGTTAGTTTGTGACCCATGCCAGTATAAAAAATTATTTTTGGGAATTATCAGGAATAAAACATCAAGTAAAGTATTGCACATTAGAGAAATATGTACTCCATATATGCATGTTAAATTAAAAGCCATATATGGTGTTAGTTAACACCATCAAAAGAGGGGGTTTCAAGCACTACATTGATGCACTCTTAAGGATCTTCATAACATTCCACTGAATTGATAAAATAGAGGTCACAGATTAAATGGTATTTCCCTTTCTGTAATGGCATGGAATGGTGACAAAATAAAGTCTAGAGTGTTGCCCAAAGCAATAGCCAATGGTTCAGATCATTCATTACTTTTCACCCATCAATTGTCAATGCTGTTGTAGTTCTCAGTCCAGTTGGTGTAGCTTGTTGCCTGATGCAGATTGAAGATATTATTAGGATGACATCAATAAGCATTGGTTAGCCCCTAAGCAAACAATCACGCATCATATTCAGAACATTAAACACAGCATGTTTTATTTCAAATAAGATCCATGTGTTAGGTGGTCATGATAGGTGGTAGGTGTCTGTCCCTAGACTCAGGGAAACATCCATGTCAGTCCTTATAGTCTATACTTTATGACTTGATCTGAGTTGCCAGTATGTAGTGACTTCTTTTAAGTGGCACCCAAATTGGTAAAAATCTAAGGGTGCCATCACTCCAAGCATAGTAGCAGGAAGAGAACGTATAAGTTATAGAATATAGTATGAGAATGTTAAAATATGTTGGGTTGTAGTCTCTGCTCTCGATACGTACATGAGTAAATGTGAATTACTGCATCTGAGGATCTGAGCTATACATTATCAAAATGTTGCTTCACAGAAATATAAGAAGATGGCATCTTCAATCAACGTAATAATTAAAGTAGGCGGTGAGGTGGCTTTCAAGTCATTCATTAAAATTGGCTTTCTACCACCCTAAGGTAAATTGTATAATCCCTTTTAAGATTAGAGGGTTCTCTAATAGAGCATGAAGAAATAGTGGGAGCAAAACAGTGATCAATGTATTTATCTATAGTCCCAAGCCAAATTTGATATCAAGATTCTTCTACTATGCCAACTCTCAATGGGGAAGGGGTATCCCGTGAATGATCAATAACACCTAACTGATGCCTATTGCAGTGAAATTGGTGAATACTAAATCACACTAGTTCTTCGGGAAAGGACAAAAATTTCAATAATTGTTATGGGTAAAAAAGGCTATTGGGCAGGAGGCATGGCTAAGCACTGCATTAGATGGCCGACTAATCTGTGCACTTCCGCTCTGATATAATTTCATTATATCATATCCCTCATATGGGCGTATGAATTCTTTCATACAATGCTTCTAATACCTTATTAAAGTTCCCTGGTGGTCCGTGGAGTATCCTGTTTGCCCTGCTGGAGCTGCGCTTAGAGTCGTGCGCACGCCGGTGTGCCGAGCCTACAAGCAGCAAGGTCCCGTGACTTTGAAAGCCGACGTTCCTGTCAGCTGTTGGGTACATGTGTCAGATGAGACAGGCTGAATAGGCGGAAGGCATTTTTCCTCACAACACGGGCACGGCTTCACATTATCAAGAGATTTAAAGGTATACAGAGCTATTTAAAGCGCAACAAATCAAATATTAATCCCTCATATTACAGCACATTTGCTCTTCGTTTTGCAACAATTTAAATACTTTTAAGTATGTGTGGCTCAATTCTTCCTGGCTACTTTGTCTAACACCTGTGCGCAGATACCAAGGTTATACTCAGAATTAAAAATGTACCTGTCATAAAAATACCATCTCATTCTGATGCACAATTGAAAAATTACAGCCAGGCCACATGAAAGTTTGGTTATCATTCTATTTTCTTTTTATGTGTTAATTGAATGTCTTCAAGAATTTATGGCTGAATATAAATCTGCCAATCAAAACAATTAGGTGAAACTCAAAACAAAGAGGACCCCTCAACAATCTCTATTGCGTAATCCTCCTGCTTTCCACTGTCTGGGAACAGCACGACAATGTTATATTGTATATAAGGATACCAAACTTAGTTTTTAATATTTTTTTTATAAAAATCTGATAGTGTCACACAATAGCTAGTTTATAAGTCCAAACATATTACAAAACGGCAGATATGTCAAATCCAAAAAAATAAATGTTTTATTTTGAAAATACACAATTTCATACAAGGGAACTGTACACAGTTTAAATACACAGATTTCACAACCTTAAAACCAAGTTATTAAAGACGATGATGCAAAACATATAGATGTAAAATACAGAAAAACACACATTGTGCATTAAGATTGAAAAACAACAACACTGAACATTAAAAATCATTAAAAATCTTTTGGTGTGTTCTACATATGAACCAACATGTTTCTTTCCAGTGACTCATTGATGTCTGACATTCATCAGGGATAGCTCTTCTCAAAAGTTAGTAAACGACCGTCCACTTTAATCCTGGTGGGGGTAGATCTTAATAAATCTTTATAGAAATCTATAAAAAAGACATTAAACATAATTAAAAAATGTGTGCAACACCATCATATATATCTCTTATTGCTCTAAGTGCAATTCGTCAATATTCACAAGGAAGTTTCAATTAATGGAGCACCCTTATTTTCTGTCCCAATCAGGGACATTCTAGCACCCAAAAAATCTGCTAATAAATACCTTGAGGTAAACATGTTCCAAGGCTCCATCAATGGAATATGCAAAAAATAAATCCCTTTAAATAGGATTTCAACAGAGTAACATACTCCCTTTTCATGGGTATAAGGTGGATACACTGTATAGGAAATAAACACAGACAACAACACCATGTCACATGCTAATGTTTAATTCTCTGAAACTACACTTGTCTACAGATGTCAATCACTACTCAAATGTTAACAAAACACACATACCTCTTAAAGTACACCCAATCTAGTGTGCTTCAACCACAAATTGCCTCCTTAGATACACCCATCTTCTTGTAGAGCCGCAGGTCTACACAGCAGTATTTTCCTCCTTGCCCAATGAATCTAAAAAGAGCAGATAGCCCTTGTGCTCAAAGATAATTCATCTATACAATGTCTCAAAAGGCAAACCACGAGAAGATAATTTTGCATTTACTACATCAAAAACATCGTCCAAGTAATATTACTTTTACTGTGACCAGCATACAGCCTCGGTAGGCGGACTTAAGCCTTACTTTAAATAATTCCCAAGCGGAATCAAATCAGAACACCACTTGCAAGGAAATCACGTCATCCGGTTCAACAAACCTACTCATTGCAGGGCTACACAGGCTTACTGGCAAAGTTTAAGTAGACGTGTCCTCAAACATAACCCTCCAACTCGGAGAATACGGCACAATGGAAAACAAAGCCTGTCATCAACGTTAAAGAAAACTCTATTGTTGAAAGTAGTAGAGGGCGGACTAGATGGAAATGCACGATCACAACAGCCGTATTGCACGATCCCAGGACCTGTAAACAAAGAAACAGGGCTGGAGGCTGGATTGACAGGGTATGTTGGTATCTATCTGCAGAAAGTGCTAAACCCAACACAGGAGCCCTAAAAATGGAACTCAAAAACCAGGTTGCATTCATTTAAAATGTCTGGGAATATTATCAACCTGACCTCGTTGTATAGCATAACGTGTTGCCATACCAACCATAGAAACCCGATATCCAGGAAAAAATTAAACCACAAGTAAACATATTCAAAAAGCACTTCATTTTTACCGAAAAGAAAACCACATATGGCAGCACAAACTCACTAAATAGGGTGCAAAAGGACAGAAGCGCCTCCCTCATTTATCTCAAACATCAACGGTCGTTGAATTCCCAATACCATAGACAACATTTTTAAAAATGCATAGTTTTTCAAAAAATACATAATTTCTTAAATGCATAATTAAAAAAAAAAACAGTCTAAAAACAACATCCATTACTTTCTGTTTCTATCGAAAACATGGCTTTATATGCTCCACTGGTATTGCTTTTATTCATTTACCAGCAAGTTGAAAGCACAACAACCAGTCTAGGACCTTCTCAGACAATGATGGTTCATAGAATTTGACAACAAAATGTAGTAGAGAGAGAACAATAAAATGTTCTTATCTGGCTGAAATGATTACTGCACCGGAGCTGCACATAAGGCCTTGGGGAAAGCACACTGATGTCGAAAAATACTCACATAATAAAAACCTATGTGCAGATGGAAGAACATTTATTTGAGGAGCAGATATTAACGCTGTTGAACAATATGCCACTCTACATCCTCATTTAAACCAATTATGTTGCTACGGTTTTTAAAAAACAATTTTTGTTCAAAAGTAACCAGCTTTTGAACACTAAGTCCTAACTCGGTTCCATGCACCTGTTACAAAACCACCCATGTAAAGTCCTCATGTGAATAACCCCTCTCAATAAAGTGTCTTACCATAGGTGCCTGCAGTACCGTGGCCTTGAAGCAACTCCTATGCTCAATAATACGAGTCTTACATTTACGGATTGTCTTGCCTATATAATGTAGACCGCAAGGACATGTAATCATGTATATCACATTTGTGCTATTACATTTACAAAATTCTGTTATTGTCCACATAGAGGCTAATCCAATGCCCACCTCTTTCACTGCTGATGTAAACTGTCACATACCACAGCACACATATGGGTGATTGCCAACAATAAGGGGGATACCCCATAAAGTAGTTTGCTCGACTGTGGTTTGCTTTCTCTCTCTTATGTCATTTCTAATGAGAATGTTTCTAAAATTCTGGCTTTTCTTAAAGGCTACCGATGGGGGAAGAATTTTCGTTACTATATACCTTCTTCTAGTTCTTATTAAACACATTCTTAATCTTATACGAAAGATCAGAGACAGTATTTAAAAAGACTAGGTTGTTCTGTCTCTTATTCTCTTTAGGCATTTCATCCAGGAGGGCCTTACGGCTGGTATTGACTGTTTGGCTGACTGTTTAACACGTTTCTCAGGGTATCCTCGTACCACAAGTTAGTTTTGGAAGACATTGGCACTGTCCACAAAATGTTCCTTAAGGCTACTATTGCGTTTGAGCCTTAGAAACTGGTTGAAAGGTAAGTTACATTTGATGTGTTGGGCATGGTGGCTCGAAAAATGTAGGAGTGCATTACGGTCTGTGATTTTGCAATAGGGTTTTACTCGCAGTACACGCGCTTGATGAAAAATCGTGATGTCAAGAAAATTGATTTCAAAGTCTTTGATTTCTTATATAAACTCCAAGAACCTGTTTTGTTAGTTTAGCCATGTCACAAATTCTTCTGCCGAGTCTTTATCAGCTTCCCTCATAATAAAAATGTCATCAATATATCACGTATAACACAGTAATTGAGCAAAAGGACTTCCTCTTTTTTTGTCAGGGGGCTGGGGTGTATGATAAAATAGACATATGTAATCACAAGGCAATTACACCACCAGCTACCCGCCTTTTCCACACAAAGGTTGTATGCTAGCGGCCTCCCGGGTGCTATTAGGTACTAACTTAGTTATCACAGCTCTAGGTATTCTCGTAGGCAGAGTGTCCAAAAATTACAAGACATATTTTGATGGATATCACACATCACAAATCATAAAAATACACACAGATAAAACAATGTACTTGAAAAAGCACTACTTATAGTGAAAAAGACATATACATCAATTTAAAACAAACATCTATTGTTGCAAGACAACCAAAGACTGCTATTATCAGTCAGCGATGATGTGTTGTTAGTAACATCAGCGATTATTGGTAGCCATGTATCTATTGCTACAAAGCATGGGGCGTCCACCCTGAATTCAAAGGGATCATGATGTTTGGTAATTACATAGTTTAAACCTTTATTGAGAGTAAGTTCTTTTTCAGTACTCAAAATGTAGTTGGACAAATTAACTACCGTTGTTTCTGAGTTTTGCTTCAAGTCCTGATTGGATCGTAATTCCAATCGCTTCTTCGTGGGCCTTGATCTAAAAAAGGCCTCACCTGTCTACGGTGATTTTGTCCTCAGTAGCCCCTGCCTCTAGTCGTCCCCCAATCATTGCCATCATTAGTACTAGCACTATTATTCCCGTCATCACTAAAACTATAAGATGTATCGCGGAAACAAACTCTCTGGCTATTACCAGGATTATAGTTGTTTCCAAATGTATGATTTTCTGTTGTGTACCGAAAGATCTTCTCATGACTGAAATTCTGTAAGTCCCTTTTCATTCTTTTTATCTTCTCTAGAGTATTATCCTTCTTGGAACATGTTTACCTCAAGGTGTTTATTCGCAGATTGTTTGGGTGCTAAAATGTCCCTGATTGGGATAGAAAATAAGGGTGCTCTATTAATTGAGACGTCATTGTGAATATTGACAAATTGCACTTAATAATAAGAGATTGATATGATGGTGTTGCACACGGTTTTTAACTATGTTTAATGTGTTTTTTATAGATTTCTATTAAGATTTATTTAGATCTACCCCCACCAGGACTAAAGTGGACGGTTGTTTACTAACTTTTGAGAAGAGCTACCCCTGATGAATGTCAGACATCAATGAGTCACTGGAGAGAAAATATTTTGGGTCATATATATAACACAACAAATGATTTCTCATGATTTTTTATGTTGAGCGTTGTTGTGTTTTTCAATCTTAATGTGCAATGTGTGTTTTTCTGTACTTTACTTCTATATGTTTTGTCTAATCGCCTTTTATAATCCAGTTTAAGGGTTGTGAAGTCTATGGCCCTCATTACGACCCTGGCGGAAAGTGACTGACCGGACCGCCACAGCGTAAATAGCGTTTCCGCCATTGCACGATGGAGCAAAGTGCGGCCCATTCCGACCCATCGGGCACGAGCGCCACGGCATGGCGGAAGTGCAAAGTCCGCGATGGCGGAAATGACCCCAAAACGGCCCACACCGCCGCCGTACGGCGCCCTAGGTGCAATACCGCCACCCATCTTAGCGGACACCGCAGTGAGCGCCAACCGGAAAGTACGGTGACCGTAAATATACGGAAACGGAAGTAAAAACATGGGCCCGGAACGGGAAACAACACGCCGTACACCTATAAAACCACAAAATCCACACAACCACTAAAAACACTACCCTGAGACACATCCCAACCCGTCATCCACCCTAGTGAAACCAAGAAAAATGGGAAAAGTAGCGAAGAAAGCGTGCGACCGCAAGCGGCAGGTCCACTTCTCCCGTGAGGAACTCACCGTGCTTACAGAGACCCTCCAGGAGAATGCCGCCGCCGTCTTCTCCACGCAAATGACCAGGACGGCACTTGCGAACAAGAAGGCCATATGGGCCCTGGTGGCACAGCGGGTAAGTGCGGTGGGGACCGCACCCCGCAACCCACAGCAATGCAGAAAGCGATGGGACGACCTGCGGATACGCGTCCGTAGCATACTTTCTGCCAACCGCAACATTGCCACAGCCACCGGGGAGGATCGGAATCACCCATCAAGTTGACCCCCTGGGAAGAAATCTGTGCCTCCACCATAGGAATGGAGAGCATAGAGGGAGTCGGAGGGATGGAGAAAGGAGTGCAGACATCCGGAGAATCCGGTAGGTGGCCCAAATAAAACCATGCCAAATCCACAATGTCCAATCATGTGAATCACATGTGTCCACATAGCGCAACAGTAACACATGGCCAGGAGAACGTCCACACACATTGGCCTGATAGCGCACTTTAAAACTCACAATAAATACATAAATAATTAAAAACCCCAAAAACACCCACTACACGTGCAGCAGGCACACCCTAACTGCAGGCTGCCAAACAACTGCACCCTCACTCCACACACAAATGAAAGCACCTCCAAGGCCCCGACCCAAATCACCCTCAGGTACCACCCCAATGCATGTGATACATTGCCATTCCAATTCCCACAGACCCATTAATAACGCTCGCCCTCCTTTACTCCACCACAGGGTCCGATCCAAACGACGAGCTTCAGGACACCCCTACCAGCACACCTGCAAAGAGGGCCAAGACCAACGGCCAAAGACCCTCCACCTCAGCTGCACGCATCAAGACACGGCAGCAGCACAAATCAAGTGGCAGCACAGAGGAGGGAACATCAACAGGCACCCCAGCAGCCAGCATGCCCACAACAGCAGCACCACAGGTCCCCCCAATGGATGCCACAGAAGGCACTGCCTCTGGTGGCAGCAGCACCATAGGTGACACCCCATTAATGGCAGCATGCTCCGACACAGAAGACGGGGATGTCGAAGTCAGATCCATCCATGACCTGTCCCAATCCCCCTGTCTGTTCCATCCCGTACACCATGAGGATACCACGCAGGGGCACCCACAAGACGACGACTGGCCATCCCCCACAAGCCCTGTGGCAGGGCAACATGAGGCGAACAGCCACTCTGTGACACCACCGCAAATGGCCATGGCCCAGCAGAGGCAACAGTCCCTCGACCAGTTAATCGTGCAACAGCAGCAACTGGCCACGCTCCTCAAGGACCATGCCGATGAATGTGGGGGCACTAAGGCAGACATAGAAACATCAACTGAGACACTTAGGGCAGAAATGGAGAGAAGTACAGAGACACTAAGGGCACAAATGGAGAGTAGCACCGAGAGCCTGAGAGTCCAAATGGAGAGAAGCACCGAGAGCCTGAGGGGGGAACTGCATGCGACGTCCAAAGACGTATGTGCCGAACTTGCCGCAGTGCGCCGTGTGCTCACTGAGCTCTCACAAACCCTTAGGGACATGCATGGACGTGAGCAGGCAGAGACATCATCCGTTGCAAGTTCCGTCCAGGGCAGCCCCCAACGTAGATCTGGGAGGAACCTGCGCTCCACAGGCTGGGGTGCCCCTGATACCCGCAGAGGGGGCTTGCAATAGCGACTGCCCACTGACAATGAGCATCTTTGGACACTGGTGTTCGGGGGGGAGGGTGGAGGGGGTGTGTTGGGCTCACTTGGGTGGCGGGTCGATAGGGTGTTCAACATGATATCACATATGCCATAAACAATGCACGATCAACCAATGAGATGTGTGGACAATGATCTTTGTGTACTAGGCCATCATAGGCGTACAGTCCATATTGTGCATGTACCAGACACACACAGTGCCACGAGTCCCGTGTCCATGTATCAGCCACCAGGCGTGAGTGCTAGAAGCCTGCATCAATGAGATGCTGACGAATGTCACGGCCCTCCTGTGCCTCGCGGACTCCTTGAGGTGCTGCCACATCCCCACCCTCATCATGACCATCTTCAGGTGCTTGCAGTTCTGCGTCAGGGGGCATGGGCACATTTCTACGTACGCACATGTTGTGTAGCATGACACATGCCATCACCATCTTTGCAACCTTCTCATGGCGGTACAGGAGTGCCCCGCCAGACCTGCTGAGGCACCGGAAATGAGTCTTCAGTAGGCCGAATGCCTGTTCAATGACTACACGGGTACGTGAGTGGGCATGGTTGTAGTCCTCCTCATGCTGGTCCCGTGGGTTACGGACTGGTGTGAGGAGCCATCTCTTCAGTGGATATCCGGCATCACCTGTATGTGGACGATAAACGAATTATGTGGAATGCCATTGCTACGTACGCACCCCCCCCCTTCCTGCCAGGTCATTGCCGCATCACATACCCCACATCATCATGCATGAAATGAGACTCACCGAGTAGCCAGGATCTGTACCCTGCGTGTCGCTCCATGTAGCGTGGTATTGTTGAGTTCCTCAAGACCATAGAATCATGGGTTGATCCAGGGAATCGGGCACAACAATGTGTAATGATCCTGTTGGAGTCACACACCATTTGTACATTCAGAGAATGAAATTGTTTTCGGTTGCGGTACTGGGCCTCCATGGCATGTGGGACGACCAATTCCACATGGGTGCAGTCGATGGCACCAAGGCAACCCGGTATGCCGCCAAGTGCATGGAATCCCACTTTTCTGTTGGTAATTTCCTGCTCCGAGCGTGGTAGAGAGATGTAGTCGTCTGCGTGCTGCAGGAGGGCATCGAGCACTTGCAATAGTATCCGTGAGAACAGTGGCTGAGAAATGCCATGCAACTGTCCGACTGTGTGCTGGTAGGTGCCTGTGGCCAGGAAGTGGAGTACAGACACCACCTTCAGTAGGGGTGGGATGGCGGTTGGGCTATCTATCATGCTGACAAGGTCAGCCTGTGTCATGTCCACAATGGCGGCTATGGTGTCCCGGTCCAAACGGTAGAGGGTGTGGATCTGCTCATCAGTGAGGTTGAACGGATGTGCTCGGAGGCGTGGGATTGCGGGCTGCCTGCGTGGTGGTAGTGGCTGTGCTGGCGGCCCTTGCTGGCCCTGCCTTGCCCTCCTCCTCCTCCTGCGTCTCCTCCGTGCGGCCGGTTGTAGTTGGTGTTCGTCTTCTTCTTGGAGTTGGAGTACTTGCAGTGCTATCAGGTCCCCCAGGGCCAACATCGCGAGTCCTGCCGGTAGCATTTCGGAGTGGGTGTGGTTGTGGGAGGAGACTGGGTGTGCTATTTATGTGTTTTCAGGCTGTATGGCCTCCACCTGTGGTGATTCATTCCACCTGTGCAAGCTGCTCTCCCCTTTGGGCGAGCACGTCCCGCACACAACGCTGCAATTCGAGGGATGGCATCTTGCTATTACAATCATGTATTTGTACCCGATGGCCGTGTAACATTGGTTGATATGTTCATTCGGCTATGGTCCCATTGTTTCACATACTATCTTAGCAGTCGCGAACAGACTTGTGAAGGGTCATTGGAACGTAGTACTCGAGTAACGGTGGACCCTCATGCATCACTGTACCGAGTTGCAACGACGGGCGGGGCGTCCCATTTGTGAGTGAAGGCAGTTGCCATTTTCACACACTGCCGCACTAGATGGATTAATTTGTGATTTCAAGCGGCCACAGATGCCTTTTCGACGTGATGTTGCAAATGAGGAATTCGAAGGGCGGCGCTTTCGGTTATCAGCTAGCGGCGAGGAGATGCCCACAGGTCTGACTGCAAATATAACGTTCTATTGTTCAATGTCCTTGGGACAGGGGCCATGGCGAGGATGCAATTATTGATATGAATAGTTTGGGATGCGCAATAGCGAAGTGGACGATGAGGCCGGACGTTCCCAAATACATGTTACTTCACAACACTGGAATTACGGGCTGGGGCACAGTGGATTTTGCAGGCTGCATAACGCACAGACTCAATGGAATTCTCACATGTTATGTGAGTATGGAAACAGGCGTTATCATTACGGGATGAGGGAATGATGAATGGATGCATGGACAGATGATTTGATACAGTGTTTGCCATGTACAGGGCTTCTTGGAATCTGTCCGCCTCCCCTGCGCTATGTGATGCAGGGCTGCCATAGTGGGACCATCGTCTATCTGGCCTTGTTGAGCCCTCCCTGTCTCGACGCGCCTTCAGACACTTGTGTCCATGCACGTTACCAATCCCATCTGATGGATTCTGTTTTCACAGACGCATGCACAGGTACACTCGTTTGTGATGGTGTTTTCACCTCGATATAGATAGTTATGAGTCGCAAGTGGTTTTTGGGTGGTGATGATCCTTTGGAGTGGGCTAGCATGCATATGGCTGTGGATTTAGTGTGATCATTGAAGTGAGTTGTTCGAATGTAGTTCTGATGGCCATTCTATTCTTTTTCTTTTCTTTTGGTTGACAGGTATCTCCTCCCCTTTTGCCACTGCCATCTGTATGCCACTCCTGCAGATGGCTTTTACTCCCGACACCTGCTGCTTCGTGTTAATCAGTGGAGCAGCATTACGATCTTATGGGACGATCGCCAATGGGCCACATGCCCTTACGCAGTACTAGTGGCTCGGAGCAACATTTCGGCCTTTCAGCTGGACTAGTGCCTCCCCATTGGGACGGCCCTGCGGTTCTGTGCGCTTCCATGTTGCCTTTTCGTACGAGAATGTGGCCCTGTGTACCATGAAGGAACAGGGCATCACACAAGAAGTAGCTGGTCATTTCTTGCGGATGCAGCCCACAATGGTGAAATGTGTTTTGGAGTTCATGGCCTAATGGCTGTATGGGCTTGGTGAATTTGTTGTGCATTAAATTTCTATTCTGATATGGGCCGTGTAGCGTTCTTCTTTGCAAGTGATGTGGCATATTCCTATTTGGGGAGCGATGTATTGTGAGGAGATCTGCATTGGGTTCCAGCTTCGGAGTATAGTTGCGTGGTACTGTGCTGGGCGCGTTTGCCTACGAAGCCCAGTGAGGTCAGGGATGAGGGCTGCCAATATGACTGTTTGAATGATGTCATGCTCAGGGGCGGGGGATTAGGTTTTGTGTAACAGATGCCGGTCAGCCAGGTGGACTGGTGGAATGATGTGATTTTCGGAATATTGCTGGTCACAGGTGCCTGTGTTTGCGTGCGTTTCTTGGTGGGAGACTGAGGTCATGTCCATTGGAATGGCTTCTGTATTCGTGCCATCTGTGCCCTGCAGCTCCCATTGGCCCCTCTTGAGATTCTTTTGTTCGTTGGCATGCATGGGTGACTTGTACATTTCACTGGTTGCATTGTGACTTCATTGCACCTACGGGGAGTTGTACAATGTGGCCAGGGAGCGGTGTACAGGCACTCAGTGGGGCCGTTTACGGTTGATTCGCGATGCCGTACTTCTCACCATGGCGGAATGGTACTTTCCGCCGTGCTTGATGGCGTTAGGTACATGTCCGCTAGGGTCGGAATTCGCGTACCGTTGCGCCATGGTGGTATTTACGGTTTGGCATGGCGCGCGCGCGCGTACTTGGTGCAGTTAGCGTTGGCGTTCACTACGGTGTCGCTAATGGCATCGTACTTTGTGGTGACGGGTCATAGTCGCACCGAGCGCTATTCGATGGCGGTATTGCATTTCCGCCATCGTGTTTCGATTTCCGCCAGGGTCGTAATGAGGGCCTATGTATTTAAACACAGTTCCCTCATATGAAATTGTGTATTTTCAAAATAAAAAATGTATTTTTTGTATTTGACATATCTGCCGTTTGGTAATATTTTTGAATTTATAAACTAGCTATTGCGTGACACTATCAGATTTGTATACAAAATATTAAAAACTAAGTCTGTTTTCCTTATATACAATATGAATATAAATCTGTGCAGTCATCAAGATCCCTTTGAAAGCAAACATTTCATCATTATCTATTTAATGTGCAATTGATGAAACATAAGTATCTCACATTAAAAAGCACAGGTACTACTTTAAAATATTGTGCTTAATTGCATTCATAAACTGTTTGCTAAACACTAGGAGGCTATCTTTCTTATAGCTGGATACATCAATCAAGGCTACACAGAGAATTGATGTAGACATGTTTTAACTGCTGAAACTTGATGCCTTTATCCCCTCATTCAGTTTTTTGCTATAACATACTAATGTCTGCTTGAAAAAGAATTGCATCAAAAGGCCAGGGGAGTATAAGTATAAAATCAATTGTGGGTGTGCTGTTCGATCTACTTTCTTAATAGGGCATCAAAGAAAATCCAGACTAAAGAAATACCCATCCCGCCATCAGACAAGAGACAGAAAAGTGAATCGCTGAAATCTAAGGAAGGCGCTCCTGACTCTACCATGCAAGCCATTCTTATGGAAATAAAAGGCCTGAAACCCTTTATGGGGGCAACCAATGTTCAGCTACAGAAAATCGATGACAAATGGTTTGCTTTTGAAGCAAGAATCACTGACATTGAACCGAGGTTAGCAATACTGAAGACATCACGGCAGAAGGACAGAAGGAACAATTTAAAAATTGTTGGCCTGCCTGAAGGTTTTGTGGGAGATAATCCAATTCTGTTCCTTAACACTCTCCTAATGAGGTTCCTAGAACTCCCATTGTCAGTTCAACTAAACATCCAGAGGGCTCACCGGATTGGACCTATGAAATCACTACAGCCCTCCAGCAGTCTCAGTAACAATTCATCCAGAACCTTCGTATTTGCTCTACTGGACTTCACTCATGTACTTCTGATCTTGGAGAAAGCTAAATCAATAAACAATGTGCATGGAATGGTAGAAGGATTTTCATTACCCAGGATGTATCTAACACTAGAGCGGCTAGAAGGAAAGAGCTGCTAGATCTCAGACCTGCTCTTAAACAGCTCAATTTGAAATATGGCATCATTCACCCAGCTATTCTTAAAGTAACTCTCAATGGCCACACATCTACTTTTCATGACCATATTGCCTTAAGACAATTCTTCCAAAGTCAGAGGAGAGATGATATGGAAACTTCAAGACCTCCTACTTGAACACTGTTATCAATGCTTCTTTAATCACTACTGACTCTCGCCATAAAGTGTCCTCATCGGAGCCGGGTGTCAGGATGGCCGTCTCGCCAGAGACTCTCCCACCCCCATTTTCTACTTCATGCTCAACATGGTTTGCAGTGGGCCCACTTCCTGTAAGCCACAACTGCTTTTGATGTTTTTTTTTTCTCTAGTTTAATGTTATGCATGTTGATTTTGTTGGTCCCCACACTCCCTTTATGTGTCCTCCCTGATGTGTCCTGGTCAAGAGCGCTCATGAGGTTTACCAGCTCCTTGAAAGTAATATCCAGTTCTTGGTTCGATACAACTCCCACAATATCTCTTTTGCTACTCGCAGCTATTAGATTCCTACGTTTTGTTTCATGTTTATTACCCTGCTGTAACCTCATACATTCAATGTAACAACGTGGAATGTTAAAGAGTTACATAACCCTATTAAAAGGCAGAACATTCTCTCCCATCTTAACTGAACTAAACCCGCCATTTCCTGCATTCAGGAATATCACATTTCTAATGCAGAAACAGCTAAACTTAAGCGTCATTAGGTTGGTCAAGTCTTTTCAAGTGCCGCCAATGGAAAGAAAAATGGTGTTGTAACCTTAATTAATAAGCAATTTAATTGTAAAATACTAGCAAATGAATCCGATGATATAGGTAGATTGGTTATGGTAAAACGTTTAGCTGATGGCACTGAATTTACTGTCCTTAACATCTGTGGCAATACATCATCAGATCCCTCCTTCTGGGTGCAACTTAAAAACCATGGCTTCCTCTCTAATACTAATAACCTGAATGTTTGTGGGGACTGTAATGAGATCATGGACCCATACTTGGATAGGAAATCCAATGTTCATTATAAACTTACCAAATCCCATATGCAATTCACTAAATCGATTTCTGATTTTTGATTGTATAGTGTTATCTGACCAACACCTGACCACATACAGCTATCCTGTACAGCTATCCTCTCCACAGAAGTTTAGAAACTCTACCAGATAGAGATTTAACCCAACCCTCCTCAAAGATGAAGCATTTGCCCCCTTCATAATACAACAAAATACTCACTACTTCTTAGAAAATTTAAACCAAGACACCTCAGTCTCTAACAACTGGGACTGCTACAGAGCGGCCCTTCGGGGACACATAATTTCCTTTGTAGCCAATAAAAATAAAGCACTCAAACAGGAGTTGGAGAACATTTTGAAAGAACTTAAAGCCCTTGAATCTCAATAATCTTGTTCCAACTCCGAAAAAATTAAGAAATTCCATCATCAAACTTAGAATTCAATACAATAAAATTGTAACCCAATACTCCCATGAAAAGGTTTGAAAATGCAAAGCCAACATTTTCCAACTTTCAAATAGAATGAGTAAGTCCCTGGCGTCGTACCTGAAAATTAAAAAAAGGGAAATCTACTATTACAGTCATTAAAGATTGCTTATACAATAGAACATTTTCAGACAAAAACAGTATTACAGTCTTCTCTGATTTCCATAAGAAACGAAATACTTGTGAAGCGTCTCCTAATAAAGAGCTCATTCGGAAGTTTCTTCAGGATACACCACACTCTTCACATCCATTAACACATCTTCAATTGCTTAATGCTCCCATATCCATCTGTAAAATATATAAGTCATCAAAGACCTAAAGAAAGGCAAGGCCCCTGATCCCAAAGGATTTCCAAGTGATTTCTATGCACACTTCAAAGATATTTTAGTACCCAAACTTAAAAAACTCTTTTCCCAGATCATACAATCTGGTGGGGTTAGGGGATCATTTTTAGAAGCTATTGTCGTAGTGTTTTCTAAACCTGGTAAAGATCCTTAACTTCCCTAAAGCTATAGGCCCATCTGCCTTATCAACACCGATTGTAAAATCTTTGCAACATTTTTAGCCAACAGACTTCAATCCGTAATGCCCAAACTTGTTAAACAGGTCAAGTAGGCTATATTAAGAGTAGAGTATCCTCTTCAAACATACGATTGATTCTAGGCCGTTTAGATGCTATTCATGGCTCCAAAGTTCCATTTTCAGCGGTTGCCCTAGACGCAGAGAAAGCTTTCGACCGGGTAGAAAGGACCTATTATGTTTGAGGCTCTCAAATGGCATGGCCTTGAATCCCTATTCTTAGAAATGGTTAAAGTTCTTTATTCCAATCCAAGGACCTCCATTTTCATTAATGGACTTACATATCCCCTTCTTTCCCTTTATTTAGAGGCACACAACAAGGTTGGCCTTTGTCTCCCCTCCTATTTATCCTAGCCCTAGAGCCCTTCTTAGAAAAAATAAGAGAAAATATAAATATAAAAGGTATACAATATGGTGATCTACAAATTAAATTGTCAGGAGATGCTGATGATGTCTTATTACTACTTGACGATCCTTAAACTTCCACATATTTCAGATATTATCTCACAATTCTCTGTTGTCTCTGGATACAAACTGAATTCAGACAAGTCGGAAATGTTACCTCTTAATATGCATTTTACCAAACACCAAATTTTAGCCTCTGGTATAAAATGGTGCCCAAATGGCTTTAAATACCTTGGTGTACATATTTCCTCCTCTATCAAAGACATCATTAAACTCAACACCACTTCCATTCTCACTAGGATAGAAGAATACACAAACTCCTGGCCCTCTCTTTTCCTGTCCATGTGGGGTAGATAAGAATCCATTAAAATGATGATGTCACCAATTATTTTGTATGTTCTATTTATGTTGCCTATTCCTCTTGCCTCCTCTTTCTTTAAATCCATTGATACATGTGTGGCTAAATGTCTCTGGGGGAAAAATGATCATAGATTATCTCTCAGTAAACTCAAAGTACCACGGACAGCTGCAGGGGTTGGATTTCCTGATTTTCAGACTTTTCATATGGCCTTTGTGTTGAAGCAAGTTCAGTTATGCTTCACTCCTGAATGTTCTAATGATGTACCCCAATGGCTATGCATAGAGAGAGCGATGGTATCCCCCCTGAGTCTTGCTGACTGCTTTCACATTAAAGCTAAGACTAGAATAATTAAACGTACAAGTATCATTTTATATGCCCGCTACCTCAGAATGTACTTATTCTCCCCAATCCCTAAATCTCATCATTACATCTCATCATATATATGGTTTAATCTTTTCATTAGAATTAAAAATATTAAAAACAATTTATTGGAGGCCATGGCTCTCTCTGGGTATCAAATATCTTGATCAGCTTTTTTTTAAGGTGTACCAGTTAACGTTAATTAACCTGTTGATAGATTCAATATTCCCCTCTCATTTCTGCAACAATTCTTGTCCATTATTGATGCAATTGTTTACAATTATGATTCTATCATCAACAAAACCATTGCTCCTAACACTAATAGACTACAATCTCTCTACAAACCATCTATATCTGCTTCTTCATATTATAAAATTCTTCGGTGAAACTCTTCTACATGCAGTTTACAGGATTGCTTCTAGGCCTGGCAACAAGACTGTATACTAATGGATAATCAACGGGAATGGCCTAAAGCCTGGAACCAAATATCTAAGGTCAATATTTCAGGTAATATACTACAAATGATGTATTTTTTTCATCACAGAATATTTAACACTCCTCACTTCTTTTCAGGTGTGGCCTTACACAACACAACAATTGGTGGAGCAGCCATCAATATCCTGGATCCTTTAAACATATGGTCATTCAATGCACATTTGTCTCGTCCTTTTGACTTCACATTTGGAAAATCATCAAAAATATTTTCAACATCTCAATTGACTTTTGTTCTCAGGTTCTCTTTGCTAGAAGATCTATTGTTCAAATATATTACAAGTAAACATGAACATTGTATTTTTGATGTATTTATTATGTTGGCTATTAGAACAATTTCTTCTAACTGGAAGAATCCAGATAAACTCTATTTCAAAATGTGGTACTCATTATGCAATACTTATAGACTAGATGTAATGCCTCTACCGTATCTCTATTACACAAATATGAACTAAAATGGAAACCTTTTTATTGATTTTCGTGCACTTTCACTAGTGGTCTAATAGTTACTTATCTGATACTTTTTGCACACTCTTCTTCCCTTTTTCCCCCTCCTCTCCTTAAACTCATCACTCCTCCTGTGTATGTTCTGTTCCTGTTATGTCATGTTCTTGTCTATAAGTGTATATGTCACCAGCCTCCTCCCCTCTAAAATGGAAAGTGTTTAATTATTAATGAATAAGTATTCATGCAAGGCTCTCATATATTTCAACAGTTACGTTTAATATTGTTACTCCTTTGGTCTAAGGATAGATGTAAGATATAAAATGCTTCTTTTTCAAATTGTATGATTTGGTTTAAATAAAAACCTTTAAACACAAAAAAAAGGTATTGGGCGAAAGTTACAAAATGTTTGCCACCGAACAAAGTGGCTTTCGACTGCAACAGTACACTTTGCAGCACGCTAAATGGGCCTAATTTACAAAAAGTTTAGCGCAGAGCAAAGAGACTTTGCACTGCAAAAGTAAATTTTGCAGCATGCAGGGATTCATTTACAAAAAAGTGCTAAGTAGTTAGCACGAGCAAGAACATTGTGTGGAACATATGTACTCTGCTGGGAGCTGATTCATGGAATCAAAAGTGCCCAGAAACTTGCAGCACACAGAAAAAGGAGTAGCACCCAGAATATTCACAACATGCCCTCATGGCAAACAGAAAATAGCACTATTGAACAACATTTGCAAAGGGCCAATGGGAAATGAGTAATCAATGATTACCAGTAATCACCATTACTTTAAAATCTCTCCTGTGATGACAATTCCTCATCCCATTACCCCTACTCATTTGTGCCGCAGCCCCCTACATTACGGCAGCACCCACAAATCCATCCTTGTCCCATTACCCACACTAATCTGCTCCCCAAACCTCTACATTAAGGCAGCACACCCAAGTCTGCCCTTGTCCCAGTACCCCCATTAACCTGCACCCTAACCCCCTACATTAAGTGCACAGTACTGACACCAGTAGTTGGATGAAATGTGAAATGGCTCACTGAATATCCATTGAACCATCTTGCTTGCAGAGGTACATGATGAACCCCCATTCCACCTAACTAGATCACATGCACTCCCATGTAATTTGGCTACAACACATGTCTGACAACAGCTCACTGGATGCCCTCATGCTCCTTCCATGAAGGGATACAACAATCAGACTCCCACAGATGTACAATTCCTGTTGCTTGCTGAGCCAACAAAAGAGTATGCTGGCACACACTCATGATCCATTGTAATGGCTACCCACACTCATTCACATTCCTTGCAAGGTTACAAACAGGCTTGTGGGCCTTGCTTAGCAGGGCTGACCTTAACTCAATGAGAGGAAAGAAAATTGGCACCCACCCCTCGCCCAATTTGCAGGTGCTAAATAGAGCCCAGCTGCCAAACCAGCATAGGGCTGTGGCGCTCTACTTAACTGAGTAACTCCCCACTCCCGTAATGGAGCAGGGAGTTAATCACTTAAATAGAGTGCTGCTGCCAAACCAACATGGGGCAGCCTTTCAAAAGCTGCCCCCTGCTGTTTTAGCAGCAGCACCCTATTGTAATGAAAAGTACCCCACTCCCACGCTGGAATGCCCAGTGCCAGCACGAGCGCAGGGCACATTTCAGTTCAATAAGGAGTCTTCACCCACCATGCCAGCTCAGTGGAGTCCATGAAAGACTCCCTCGAGCTGGCATGGCAGAGGGACTAATGGGGGGCTAATGTGGCATCCCGGGCAACCACCCTGGTCACCCATGCCTCAAGCCTGCTCTGTTGTTCAGTATGATGATGGTGTTAGCCTTACAATCATTGTAAAAGCAACAACACTTGCCAGCTATGCATCTTGAACACCCATGGGCCAGTTCACTTCGGAGCGCTTACCTTCCTCTACTCCTCTGGCCTGTGTCTTCAATGAACCACACCTGACAGACATGCACCTCCAACATGATCATGTGGAAGTAGTGCTGATGAATCCAGGACAGTCACCTCATCCACAGATTCCCCTTGGATCACATCAGTTGCACAACAACAGCCAACCAAATTGTTACTGCAGCTGCACTTTGGTCTCTTGATGTTCAGTTGACATAGTCCCCATGTGAGGTGTGTAGCACACTGAATCATAGTGATGCCACATCCCTTATCACCATCCACAATGCCAATAAGCTATGCCTGATTTTGAAGTGTAAGCACATCCACATGGACAAGCAAGTGCCAAAGGGCCACCTAGAGAGCTCTGGCAGCATTAGGGACACAATGTCCAAGAAACAGAAATCCTGGCAAATGAATTGGCAGAGGTGAAAGCTCTCAACAGATACCTCAAACCTCCCTGCACTGAGGAACATCTGGTGAAACAACTAAACAAATGAGTATCCATCCTCAATAAGAGACCCAAAATATGATCATGAAACCTGACTTTCATCTCCAAATGTCTCCCCTGATCACCACCATTAAACACACAACCCAAAACATACTCAACCAGCACGGATACACTGACAGCAAGCATTAATGCCCCTGCACGAGGTATGGCATCATTCAACCATACCTTACTATCCCCACCCTTTTGATGGTCTCTTCTATACTTGTGAAACACATGCCCACAAGGCCATATGGGCAAGTCAATCAAATGAATGCCACCATGCCTAACTCAAACAACCCGCAACATGACTCAACACCCTTGAGCACATGTACAAAGGAAGTGCCATGCCATCCACAGCATACAGGTTTGACACACCTACGCACATGATGTACATTAATGACCAACATGCCTGTGCTGCAAAGCACAGAAGTATCCAAGCAACAGATGTAAATGACCAAGACGTGAAACAAGCACATGTCCGAAATGTCTTCTCCCCACATCTATTATTGTCAACATACATACATTGGCCATGAAGGCATCAAACTAAACATCACACTCACATGTAGCATGCACACATATCCCCCAGCAAAAAGGTCAGGACCAACAGAGTGTCCCCAAACCACACACGACAGTCATGCAACATACTTAAGGCCTGATTCATAGACAAAGCACATAGAGCCCGCAAAGTACTCTGCACGTAACACCACTTTGTGCGTACCTTCACGCAAAAGCATGTTATTCGTGTTCCACGCATTCATGAAATACCAACCGAAAAAACAACCTTAGGCGCAAGTAGAGGCCGGAATACCCACGACACGCTCCCAAGCAAATCAGATCCAACCACATATAGAAACCTTTGCGCAGTCTGCATCCCTGCCACCATGCATTCCGTCAATACTGCGGGCTGTCCCCCTGCAATCAGGGCAGCTCCCCGGTGACACTGCATACAGTCCCCTGTAAATCCTAACTGCACCCCGAAAGAATGTATTGCATGTCACGTACGTCAAGTCGGCCCCTGGTAAATATGCGTGCAAACCCCCGTAAATGATGGATGCGCCTCAAAAAGTGTAACTTTTCCCGACGTGGGGTTGCGCGTTGGGTTCCATAAATTCAGTTTGGTTTATGCTTGACTGGGCATGTGATTACACTGCGTGGCCCGTCCCTCAAAACGTCCACGCTATTCCTCATTTTGACAGGAAAATGGAGATTATGCATGTCCCACCCCCTGTTGATTTTTCTGCATCAGCCCGTCGCACACTTTGCGTGGAGTCTCGCACAGGGTGCCCAACTGCACGCAAAGAAGATATGGACCTGCACAGGAATATACCTTGAGGGATGAACCAATGCTTGGGAAAAGTGACGTACATTTACCGGAATGGTTTAAATATGCACTAACGTGACAAGTGAACGACAGCAGGCAAACAAGCTTTCATGTTAACCGTGTGATCTCCAACAGGTCATTGTAAACCCAGGTCACAAGCACTTCTTTAGATGTGGGCCTAGATCCCACCCCAACAACAGAGAAAATTGTTATTTACCTTCTCCAGGGAGGGGACGTTTGGGCAGTTCCAAAGTACCTCCTCTCCTCTTTTCAAAGTGCGTGTTCAAGTATAATTTGAAATGAATGTGAGAGGTGGAAGGTTATGAATTAATCCTAATCTTGGCATGGCTCTAGGCAACCTCACACACCATAATTGTTAAGCTCATCTGAGCAAATGCAAATGGCTTCCAGCCATATGATATGATATGATAGTCTATTTATTTAGCGCCTACACACAATGTGTTTCAAAGCGCTTCAAGGCAAGGGAGGGAACAAGGGAAAATACAATGACATTCTTACAGGCCATGAACTGTACCGATGTGAAATTAACTACCGTACTTGTCCTGACGACGTTTCAGATAGTACAAGAGCTAAGACATAGATAAGGAAGGGAGAGGAGAGTGGGAAGGAAATGGAAATAGACAGGCGACTACTGTACTAGGCCTGACAACATTTCTGGTAAAGCCGGAGAACAACAAAAGGTGAGCGAGAGGGATGCAGAAAGGGAGGGAAAGAACAAAACAAGCGACTATCGTACTAGGCCTGATGACATTTCCGATAGTGCTGGAGAGGGGGGGAATAAGTAAGGGGAGAAGGGAGCAGACAGACAAGGTTGATATCATACTAGGTCCAGGGACAATTCTGATAGAGTAAGTCCATAGAAGAACGTAAGGGGAGGAGGGAAGGAGATAGGAAAAGAGAGAAAGGGAGAAGAGGAGAGAACAGAGAGTAAGCAGTCAAAAAGAGTGGAGAAACAAAAGGGGAGAGCAAATACAATCAGTAGTAACACATAATGTTGCAAGCCAGGATACAAGATGAAGATGGGAACAGCATAATTCAGGTCCACCATAAGTACAAGATGCAAAGGAAGTCCAGCATGAGAGTTGAGAAAGGGTGACGCACTGTGAATCAAAGAAGTCCATAAAAGTCA
Source organism: Ambystoma mexicanum (assembly GCF_040938575.1). Lineage (NCBI taxonomy): Eukaryota > Metazoa > Chordata > Amphibia > Caudata > Ambystomatidae > Ambystoma > Ambystoma mexicanum. The sequence goes on along the minus strand of NC_090930.1, from coordinate 1,229,955,484 downwards.
AATCCAGCATTGGCCACAAGACGGTGATGGTGAAACCAGAATGTATCAGGACAGACTCCTGCAGAAGTAGGCTGGAGGGTGGGGGGGGGAGAGAGGGAGCAGGTTAGAAGAATCAAGCAAAACAGGCAACACCTGTGTGCGAGAAGGGAGAGGGGCACAAGGGAACATCACGGGGGAATCAGAGGTGCTGGGGATGGCCTGTGGGGACAGAATGTGTAAACACATACGCAAACCAGTCTTGGTCTGGCCGCCAAAGTTCAGCTTAAACTGACAAGCCATGTCCTCTTTGCATGGAAATGCAAGCTACCCCAGAAGACATGTTTCAGCCTTGTGGGATTTTGTTCACCAGTTCGACAATGGCACACACTCGGGTGGTGTCTTGAATAATTGCCAATGCCCCCGATATTTACTATTGAGAAGTTCCTTATAAAGTACACTTTTCTCTTTGACCTAATTACCTGTGGGTATCACAACATTTTATTGTTATTATTATTATTATTATTATTATTATTATTATTATTATTATTATTATTATTGTTATTATTAATAATAATCATATTGATTATTATTGTATTTAAATATCACAGACCTAACATTGGGAAACAGCCTAGCAGTTAACAATTCAGAGGTGGATGAGCACACACATGGAGAGAGAAGTGATCACCACTGATCAATATGAAGGAAGAGGGGGGCTAGCAATGAGGTAAGAGGAGGGGACCGATTTTGCAGCAAGGGGTCTACAAGCAACCAAGGGAGGACACAGGTTGGGGGGCAGCTAATCCAGTCTCAGGTTAGATGGGGTGGAGGGTGTGTGGAACCAGGTGTTGGGGAGAAACGATTTCTCGTAGAGGAGGGTCCTGGGCTCCGTTGCATGGGGTACATACCCATTCATTGTAGAATATGCTGCATTCTGCATGCAAGCCCTCAATGCTAAAGGGGAAATAGGTGTTACTGAAGAAAAAGCCCCCATTGTTCTTCCTGTAATACCAAGGCACACCGACTACAAAGTACATGGTTAAGTCGTTAATCCTTGCAGTAGGCACACCTTTGTGAATGGGGTTCCTCACAAAACGATTGTGCATTGTGGAAGCATCCTCTGTCTCAATCCATTTCAGAGAGCCAAAGGAACCCCAACTACATTAGCATGTCCACTGGTAGCATATGTCTTCCGTAAATCAATCGGTAGTGTTTAGGCTATTGACAATTTCCACAACGTCAAGCTCTCATTCTAGAGAGTCTGACAAACAATACGGGATTTTTAAGGCTATCAATTTAGTAAATTGTACAATCTTATTAGAAACGTGTAAAAACAAGTTTTGGCCCCACAAAGAATTGGCTACACAATTACGGCGTGCCACCCTTGCCATCTAATTACTTAGAGACCGCAATGTTCATGTTGAAAGAGGATAGGGTTAAAGTAAGGACGTTCCCCTCGCAAGGCAAATGGCACAGGTGCTTTGCCACACAACATACAGTATTCCACTTGAATTAAATGGGGCCAATCGTCTCTGCACCATGTCTGGCGTGTGAGCAAACAGATGCAGACCCAACCGGTCAGATAGCACAGCGAGTAGAGCGCTCGTTCGACCTCCGTGCAGAGCCTGCCGACCCAGGTGCGAATCCCGGCACCTTTCCTTTCATCTTTCCGTAGTCGAGAAATGAGCACCACACACTGTGGTGCAATTTTTGTGCTTATGGTGCTGTACTACCAAGACCAAGAGACACTAGGGCAATTAACACGAGAGTGTGAGCTGAAGAGAAAGACAAAGTGGTCACGCAGAGGTCTATAGTAAAAGCCCTGCACATTCAAAAGTCTTTGACATCAGTTAAAGGTCTGAGCCCGACTGAGGAAGACCAGAAGTGTGATAAATAAGAGAAGGGAACCCCTAACGAATGTGAATACGGTTTGGGTAAGGGAACCCCTGCAAATGCTGTGATTGCAAGGTCCGGGCCCAACTGAGGGAAATCTGTGTTGAATCAGGTACTTGTTTATTGAGAGGTCCGAGACCGGCTGATAGACACCAATGTGAACTGTTAAAGCTTTGAGAGGTCCAGCCTGATGGGGGGAGACCTGAAAGGACCTTTTTTTTTAACTGTGAAAGAACTTTTGGAACAATAGAATAAATAACTTTAACGTGGAGGGCCAGGTGGGCCTTGATCCACGTTTTGAACTGCCTTTGTTTTGAGAACATCAGCCACTGTGTGTAATTATGTCTATGGGGGCTGCCTTACTCGGTGCTGTCCAACGTTGGTAGGAGAGCTGACTCAGCCATCTTGACCCTTTATGTTGTAACACTAACTTTCCTTTGCATATATATTCCCCTTTACACATGTTTTCTGTAGGGGATAGGGCAGGCATTATCTTTTGTTAGTATAGGCCATATTTATTTCACAAAGACTGAAAATGACTATATTTTCTTTATTATCTGATGATAGAGACTACTCCCAACACAGCTATAGGGCAAACCAGGAGTTTTTCCAAACCCTGAAAATTGAATACATGTTTTGAAATTGTACCTATTGTGTCAGTGTCATACTTGTGATACCATGCCTCCCTTACACACCCCAAACTGAACAATTGTGTATGCAATACCCAGAAAACTTCCAAAAGTTGAAAAAGGCAGTAGGCGATACGCAGAGGCACCCCAAAACAGAAGAATTGGGTTTGCAACACTCTGTAAGACACAACATTTTAAAAATGACATGCGCATTTGCGCAGAAGTAACCCACAAAAGAAAAAAATGTGGAATGTGTTACCTAAAAGAAACGACTTGCGTAGCACCCCCAAATACGTGCATGTAATAATCGTCCGACTCGTACCGTCCCGCACACAACCAGTGATGTGCGTGGAGCACCTTATATCACACCGTCATTGCCGTGAGCTGCGTAGGTGCACCACATGGGTGCAGTGAGTCTAGCGCATCGACGTTACATACACGTTAGAGGCCTTTACTCTGTTTTCATCTTACGCTTGAGAGAAGCACACCAGAGTTCGTCCTGCATGCTAACTGCTGATTTTGCCTCCTCCGGCCCTGGTTTGACTCACTCAATCCTTATCTGCTGCTGGCTGCTTGAGTGTTAGGGCCTGCTTACAACCAGCACTGTCTCGGAGTGCCAGCTGTCCTACTAGTGCCTGTACACCTGTGTCGGACCTGTGATCACCTCTTCTGTATTTTGGACTTCCACCTCCCCCAGCCAACACCACCACTACTCCACAGCACCTATCCAGGACCCAGCAAAGCCATACCTGCCTCAAGGTACCATGTCTGGACCATCCACATCCTCTTAAGAGTGCAGCACCCCCTATGTCAGTGAGGCAGAGGGCTGCCAACTTCACGACCACCAAAGTTGGCATGCTGGTGGATTTTGTTCTGGGACCCTATGATGCCCTCTTCAACCCAGCAACTCAGCTGGGCAACAATGCAAGACAACAGATTTGGGATGACATCACTGCTGCCATCAAGGCAGAGGGCGTGGCAGAGCGCCCGATGAAGACGGTCTGGAAATGATGCAATTATCTCCAAGCCTGTGGCTGTTTGAACATGGTGGCAACCCTCGCCAAGGAGCCCACAGTGAAGGTGTACCGTGCGGGCTGCCACTGGTTCTCCCAGGTAGAGTTGCGGGTCCTTGTGGGGTTCTATTCAGACCGTCACACCCAGAACTGTGTGTGGAGAAGTCTTCTGGATGCCGCTGATTAGTGCGCATGTGGAACAATGCTCTACAGTGTATGCATGGGATGCATGTTTGCACATGCCCCATTATGTATGGAGCATGTGTGTTGGTGTGAGATGCAGCAGCTTGCTGCCTCATGTCAATGCTGGGCGTGTGTGGCATCAGACAATGTATGCTGACATATGCAAAGGTATTGGCTGAATTTCTCATCAATGACTTGTTGGACTCAGACACATGCTGTGTGAGATCATGGACAAAGCTCAGGGACAGTGGGGATGTGGGCATGCTATGTTGTGGGCATGTGAGGCACATGCATGATGGACACCGCTATGTGTGGCACACCTGCAAGTACATCCATGCAGACAGATCTGCTGAGAATGACACAAGTGCATGGATGTCTGCGAATGTCAAGTTGTTCAATTGTGACAGGGATGTGACATTGCATCCCACTGCATTTGGAGCACAAGTGTACATGCAATTTTTGTCTGCTGGGCAATGCAACATGTGCAATTGATTCCCAGATATGTGTGGTGGTACATTTTGCTTGCTTTCAGGTCAGGCTGTCACAGATGCATGTTGGTGACTTTGTTTGTGTGTACAGGTGCTCTGGTGCAGTTCCCAGCCCCCTGGATGCACGCCATGCTTGTGTTGGTTGGTCATCGGTATGGTGGTGTTGCATGTTTTTGGTGATGTGTTTGTGGCCACACAACAATGTGCTGTGTTAACATGTGCATGTGTCATAAATATGAATCATCCTTTACACTACAATCATGCAGCAGTAGACATGCAGTTTGCATGGGCGCATCTTTGTGTGTGTGCATAGTGTGTGTGTCCGTTCCTGGTTGCAACATGCAACATGATTGGTGATGTTAATGTTGTGTATGCAAGACATGCATTGACGATAATAAATCGTGCCAATGTGTTTTGTCCCATTTTCCACAGTTGCTGCAGCTTGCGAAGATGGTGGAGGCATCGCTGTGGAGCTGAAGGGGAGGGACCGGGCCACCAGACTCAAGTGCACACCCCAGCTAGTAACCATTGAGACCACCTCATCTGAGGGAGAGTTGGCTGGGGAGCACAAGTGACATCAGGCGCAGGTGCTGGGGGTACATCCCAGGAGGTTGTTGTGGTGCAGGACTCCTCAGTGGCTGTGGGCCAGAGTGCGGAATAGAGAGGCCATCCAGGGAGGAAGGCCCTCAGGAGTCATCCAGGGAGATGGAAGTGGTGGTGGAGGAGGATGCAAGTGTCGGCCAGCTCACAGGGTCTGGTGGAGGCATCCAGTAGGGTGTTCAGGCTGCACCACTGGGTCAGGGACATGAGGATGTGCAGTGCACCGTGGAAGAAGCTGCACAACTTCCTGTTCCTGGTTTATTGCTGCAGTAGTGGCCACCAACATGGATGCCTCCAACCAGTCTAAGCCCCCCTTGTGCCCGAGGAGACCAGCCATGAGTTGGTGAACACCCTGCTGGCTGGTCTGGCGAGGCGGATGTGCATGATTTATGATGCTGTGTCAGCTACGTGTGAGGAGTTGGCACAGGATCACAATTCAATATGCCTCTACCTCGGCTAGCTGGCACATGCACTACTCTTGTGTGGTCTCTGTGCGCTGGCACATTCACTTGCCCTCTTCAACACTGCTTCTTCTGTGACCCAGTCATCCTCTGGGGAGCCTTCCTTGCCAGTTCCCATCAAGGCCCTCTCTACAACAATCCCACCCACAATGCCCAGTTTTGTGGTGAGCATGTCCCTGTCTGCGATGGAAGTCCCATGTAGTACAGAAGAGGTGGCCAATGTGCCTGCCAAGGCAACAAAATAGGGACAGGCTGCAGAGGGACAGCTGACACCACAGGACAGTGCTGGCACTGTACCCCCCGAGGTGTGACATCCAGATTGTGGGGGGACCTGTGCAGCATATGCTCAGCTATCCAGCAGCAGATAAGGAGTGTCCAGAGACAATCCTTGCAGTGCCATTTGTCATCATGGAGGCAAGTCAGGGGGGACAGTAGTGACATCTGGCAGGAGGAACGGAGGAGACTCTGCGATATGATGTGTGTCTGGATGGAGTTCAGAAGGCAGCTGATGTTAAAGAGGCAGTGGGCTAGGGAGGTGGGCATTGCAAGGGCCAAGGTGCAGGTTTTGGAGAGATGTACTTTGAGGTGGGCTGCCATCTTGGTATAGGCTTGCAGGGATGCAGCGGAGGAGAGGAGGATGTTAGGGGGCCTGCAAGCCGTCCAGGCAAGAACAGAGGCCAGCCTCCTTGTCGAGAACAAGGACTGTAACTCTGCCCTGGAGGACGTAATGAGAGACAATTGAGGCCCAATGGTTCTTAGTGTGGATTTCCTTGTTTTACTTTCATTCATTTTTGGTCCTTGGGCAGTTCCCCCTTCCACACAGTTGTTTGTTGTAGTACAGGAGGATAGCTCAGCGGCAGCGTGCTCGACTTGGAAACAAAATTACACGGAGCAACACAAGTTCGATCCCTGGGTCCGCGCTTAGAAACCTCTGGGTATTAAGCGCGTTATAAATAACCTATCATATCATATCATATCACATATTTTGAATGCAGATTTAAGTTTCTTGATCACACAGTTGTTGCTGTCTCTGTGTTCATGTGTTGAATTTGGTGTACTATGGTTTTGGGATGTAATTGTACTGTGACTGTCACGTGGGTTGGGGGCCTCACTGTAGATCTGTGGGATACATTCATCATTTGCATCATTTGTGCAGTCATTATTCGGTAGATGTATCCCTCCCAATCCATAGCCACACACCTGCACATATCAGCTATCACCCAGAAAATGCTCTCATGTCATGCTGCACATCTGCCACTCAAATGCTACATCTTCACATGAATGTTTTGTACGTCTGGCTGTACACATCATCCAGCTACTTGGCTCACACATTCTCCGACAACCTTCACATCACCCAACCACATACCTGTTCTACTTGTGTTACTTGTAGGGGCTTTGGCAGCTATGCCTTCCTTCCTGACTCCCTTCATTCATTGATTTTTACATGCTGCTATGCACACACACATTACATGTTACTCTGCCCTGTCAGTGATATCTTGGACTTGTGTCCTCCAAGCTCATTCACAAACAGTGCTTGAGACCATTGCAATGGCACATGGGAAAGGTTATATGTCACATTGCATTACATTGCTTTACTATTTGACATGTACATGGTGCGATCACAGTGTAGATGGTGCTACATTCTGCGGTCCTGTTGCTGTGAAAACCGAGTTGTAACAATAGGCTGGTTCTAATTCCATGTGACCTCGACATCGCTTCCTCATTACAGTCCTTACTTACATTTACGTCCATGTCTCTGCTACTTATAAGTAAAAAGATTGGATGTTCCATAAGCCAAAAAAAAATCACACCTTACCTGGTGTTCCTAAATGATGATCCCTGATTAGTAGTTTTTCTATTGTGTGGACTGTTTCTCCAAAGAAAGCTTTCCTATAGCCTTCTTGGCTAAACCCTCATTTCTCTGTGCAGAGGGAATTGTGCACTATGTATTTCAAGGCTTGGATATTTCAAGATTTTTTCTTTTATGGCAGTAGTTGCTTTGGAGGTTTTGTGGTGCCTGTAGTCTGTCCCACAATGCACGATTAAGCTACTTTAGTTGGGTGTGCTATGCAGTATTCTTTAATGGTGGGTGAATGTGTTTTTACCAATGGCTCTGAGGCAGGAAGGACTTTTTGAAGTTTTTTCAGTTCAGGGCACTGAATGGAATAGTAGGGAGAACTAAACTCTTGGGGCAAGGCACAAGGTTTATACCCATTGATCGGTTTCAACAACAACAGTGGAGGAGGGTTTACCATAATTCGCAAATTAGGCTATGGCTTTGTGATTAATAAAGTATATGTCCGGCTGTGAAGAAGGCCATGGGTCTAAATACGTGCTGATAATGGACACTACTCACATCAACGAATAAACTCAGTCTCAACTGGCGCAAATTGTGTTGTGGACTTATGAACAGAATAGACAGTTGTTGACGGACGGAAGTGATCCTCTAACAAAAATATTATTTATCTTTTGAAGACAGTCTGCCCTTGTTAACCCCCAAATCTTGCACCCAAAACCCTCTTTGGAAATAGCTTTGCCCTCTTAAACCATGCCCATGTGTTCTAAAGAGGAATGTTGTAGGGTCCTAGCCAGCCTGAAGGCACTCATTATGGTTTGGCTAATCTTGACGTCTTGCTTTGACTTATGGTCACCCCACTTCAGCCTGTTATTAAATGTAATCCCCAAATGGTCAAACGAGGAATGCATTCCAATCTCCATCCTTCCAGAGTCATCAGCAGGAACTGTTTAGGTTTCCGGGAGACAGACATTGTGAAGAACATGGAGCTGTTGATCCGTAAAACCCGAACCATCATAAATGTGTCATACTCTGTCATCAGAGCCTATAATGATGTAGGGGTCTTGCAGCAGAAAACAACATAATTAGCATAGCTGACAACTGGCAATCTCCTGGTATAGTGAATGACTCTAGATGAGGGGCAAGGGTAATCAAAATCGAGCTGTTTACATTGTTCATGGCAGTATCCTCATTGCTCAACAGCTCCTCATAGTGTTTTCCCCAAGTCTCCTCTGCAATATGGGGGGGTCAGTAAACACCCTGCATCCAGACCTTCATTATTCTTTGTCAGAACATTCCAGAAGGCTATGGATCTGACATGTCTGCATCTTCACACAGTACGTACCCGTTCATAGTGGCTATATCCGTCCTCCTGACTGCTTAGGATAACTTTTATTCACCAATATCCACTATCGGGAGTTGTAACGCTGCCAGGACCAGTCTTTTCTTGTCCCTACAGTTATCAGACACCCACGATTTACAATGGCATGTTTATATTTCCCTATCTGAAACCGTAGGCCTAAAAGTATTCTTGCAAGCCAAAATGAAAGCCCCAAAAGCACTCACAATAACAGCTGAATCTGAGTCATAGAGTAGGCATATCACAAGTTCCGGTCTGGCTTGTGAAATGATTCTGCGATCTAATAAACTGTTGTTCCCGCCATTCCAATGTCGCAGCCTAGAGTTTGACTCCCTTATAATAGAGACAGAAGGAATTAGAGGTTTCTCTGTCAGGCCCTCGTATATCACCCATTGAAAAGATAACGGGTTGTGGTCACTTTCAGACCTTCTGTGGACCACAAACGCCAGGTTTGCAACTCCACTATCTCGTGATGTACTAATACATAAGCAATAATTCTATGAAACCTGGCATTGTCAGAGGTATACTTCGGAGCCAAGTCTGATTTAAATCTTCCATTTAGCTCTCGGTATCCTAATTCAGCGAGAATTCCCCATAGGAGCAATGCCTAGTGCAATGTAGTCACACCAATCAAAGAGGCTGTAGGTACAGAGAAAGCCCTCCCTCTTTCTCTCGTCCCAAGGCCCAAATTGAAATCCCCCCTTTTCAAATACAATGCATTTTTAATGTATTTATTTACTTTTACCAGGCAATTGATGTGATAAAACTGTTATTCACTGCAACTTATACACGTAATGTTCCAAGGTTGTATTGTGCAAGCATTATCTGTCCTCTAGGTTTGAAGGAGCTGTGAGGGTGGTCATTTTAAACTACGGAAGGAAGTGTTATCTGAACTTTTGTTATGGATATGTTCATGTTAAACAATCATTTCCGAATACATATTGTGTAAAACAATTACATTTTAAGATTGTCACTGCCCCACGCCCCCAATTATATTCCATATTTGATTAAGAAGAAAGCTAAATGCAAGAGCCAAATAAACCAGCATTTAATCCGAATGCCACCAAAAGAGCATACATACATTCTTAACAAATACTATGCGGCTGGGTCAAAACGTATGCATTTCTTGAGCGACATCTGACTACCAAGGCACCGCCATCATGTTTATATGGGAGCATGGTTCATTTAAAGGTACAATTTGCAGAGTGGCGTGGTGGCCGATCGTGGCCAACTTGCAGGGAGGAAATCACAGGAGATGAATGGGATAAGGTTTGATTGGTTTTGGAAAAACGCAACCAGAAATCAATATCCAAGAGGAAATGATTGCCGGCGAGATAATTATGGGAAGGACCACTAATTGGGTGACGAATTGCTTGCTGCATCTCATCCTGTGACTCTAGGAGCTCCCGCTGCCGACAAAATTATGGATCCCCAGGACATTTATTGGACCTTGTTTTTCTACAAAGGCATTAATAAACATAATTATTTGTAGAATTTAGAAGAAGGAAAAAAAAACACACACACACACTTTTGCATTCTCTCCTAACGCGCGTCGTTGCCTTTTGCTTTTGCACATTTTTAACCTGATTTCGCAAAAGATTGTGTACGGGAACGTGTCATAAGCTACAGTATGAAGCGTCAAGCATTTAAATAAACCACTCGCACGTGCAATACCATAAGATGCTTTGACGTTTTTCAGTGATTGTTTTTTTTTCAGAATGATTTGAAGTTGCACAAAGTCAATCTAATAGCTTCACATAATAGCCAACAATCATGATAGGGTCATATTTCGAACAGTTTGCACCGTGGGAAATGATGTTGTTTTGTTGTGGCTTTATAGAGAGTCATAGCATCAGCAGGTTGTGCCACACACATTCAACCCCATCATTCACATTCGAAAAACATTGCCCACTTTGAAAGTAAAAGAAATAGCGCCGTGTTTGTCCTGTTGCAAAACGTCATATGCCTAAACCTCACCAATAATGAAACTTCGCAGTTAAATAGCGCTACAATCCCTCAGGCATCTGAGCGCTGCTTTCTCTTCAAACATTCACCTGTTCAATTCCCCTTTTGCCGATATTAATCTTGGCCATTACGCATTTCAGCGTCCGTTCATTTTGCTGTTTTACAACCAAAACATTTCACATTTTGTGGAGAATTTTGAGTGGGCTACTTCCTTTTGTCGGACCACTCTGCTACTCTGTATCACTGGCTTCACAGTTATCATCACTTAAAAGTACATCACTGGTTAGTTTTCTTTCGTGTATTATCAGCATATGCACAAACTTCACTTGTTTGATATACTATTGAGGCTTCTATCTTTCCTTGAAACAAACCAGCCTTTTATGTCTTTCACTAACTCACCGGTTGTGCGTATTCCTTTCTTGTCTTTGCAGCTTTGATTCACAATTCAAGGTTAATACCATAGACATTGCCTCGCCTCCCAACTCTGTCCTTTACTGGAGAGGGTCGCTGGTGTCCTTCAAACACATTGCAGGTTTCTTCTTGTCTGCAAATTGGCTTTCTCCTCATCTTTTTGACGGATTCCTGAGGGCAACAACCTCTTGCAGTGAATTTCAGATTTTCTTTACCCTTTGCTCTATTCCCTCGATTGGTCATTCTGCTGCAGTAGGTTTGCCTTCTACTTGGAAGTCCATGTGGGGTGTGTGGGATGATTCAACCCACTTGTTGCTCTGCCATGCGGCATCATTGTGTTCTGATGCGCGCCAAAACCTCTGAAAATCACGCTCTGCAAAGCACAAAAAGATGGCTGCCCAATCTACCATGCATGTTGTCAGTGGTGGAACAGAGCTCTCACTCCTGAAATATGTCACTGGGCTCCACAACAAGTAAAAATGGAGTACAGAGGGAAAAGCAGTGCTCTGCTAAAAGAAACCCCAAAATCTTGCTTTAAATCTTTTTTCTTTGTTGCTGAAACTGCAGAATGTCGGTAAAAAACACCCTTAAACATCCAAAATTCTTGCTGGGTGCTACAATTCACTTAGTTCAAGAAATCATTGTGAATTTACAATATTCTGAAAAGCTGAAGGTATCAAAGAAACATCCACAGAAAAAGTTGCCAGCCTGTGGAAACTGTCAAAATCTGGGCGCAGTACCCTTAGCCGCCTGAATGACAGCTGTCAGAAGCCTGCATGATAAACTTTAAACCTGTAGAAACTGAAATCAAATGTTTGCAATTTGAGTGGCCTGTTACTAAGAGTAACCTACATTGTAATTGTTTGAGCCATGGTTTATAATCTGGAATAAGTCCTCTAGCAGCTAGTTTGAAATCACAAGTTTGCTTTAAGTTAAGGAAAAATGCAACATAATTCACATTTAAATTTAAGCCTGGCTAAAAGCCACTCAAACTGGAATAACAGCTTTCCTCACAGGGGCAAGGCCTCTCCCTCCAGCTCTCTCCAGCAGGAAATCACACGTAAGTGATGATTATAGGGTGGGGGAAGAATTGGGTCTGCAGTGGGGAAGAAGACAATGGACATCCTCCAGCTAAAGGAAATGCTAAGTGTGAAGAGTCATAAATGTCTTCTGCCAGGAGAAACAGGGAGGAGATGTTCCTGGGTCCCAGGGAGAGACCAAAGGGGTGGAGCTAAACAACTATTTGTTGCTTAACAAGGACACAATACACATTTTAAAAAGACTGATAACTTACTATGTAAAATTGTGCAAAACATGGAAATAACAGTATTGTTAATGTAATTTCTGGAGGCACGGGTAAAAAGGCGCCAGAATTCTGTGGCATGTTCTGAGAAGAAATGGCAGAAAATGTGATATTACACAAAATGTATTTCTGATAGAAGTATGCAACTTTATACACATATGCCCATGTTCAACGCGCACATTTGTAGAAATTTGCTCATAAATTGGACATTGTGTTCCGGTTGAAAGGGCAACATTCTGTGAAAAGCAGACACAAGATCCCACAGCGACGGGGTTTGGTGTAGTAGCTGCTACACAAAATATGTAATCCGTAAATATGATTGTTATAGAGATGGCACATGTGGAAATATGTATTTTACCAAAAGTAGATTTTGTGTTCAAGGAGCAAGGGGTGGACTCTAAGACTCATAAACCCACATCATAAAGGCAACACCCTGTTTTTCTCCTCCTATCAAGGAAGAGAGGAGACCTTGACCAATCACTGTCAAATGGGGGATTTTAGGATAAACCAGCCCAAACACCCCCTTTATCATAAGCATAAATAGAGACAGCTCAGCACTCAAAAACACAGACAGATTCACCCACTATCCGAATGCTGGCGGAGCACCCTGCTGCAGTACTATCCATCTTGCATAGTTGAACCATTTTCAGCTAGGCCTTAAATTTCCAGAACCAGAACCAACCCCAGAAACGTAAGGGGAACAAGAGACTGCTGTGCTGGACTGCTTCCCTGCTGAACTCATTATCATCAGAACCAAAAGATCCAATGCTGTGCTGTGACCACAGCCATTGCAGATCTGATCCAGTCCATTGCCGTGCTGTGAACAGACCCAGTCCAATCCGATGTGCCCAACTGTCTGTCCCAGAACCAGATTCCCTTCCCTGACCAGAAATTTTGACGCACCAGAGTCCTGATGGTTCTGTTTAAAAACATATCTAGTGAGTATCTATAGATAGAACTGTGTCACTAGCATATGTACTGTCCATAGTAAATCCCTATCTTAAACCCACCCTATTTTGTCTTCAGAAACTGATATTGTTAGGAGTATTTGTGAATTGTCAGAACTTTCCTTGCGCTGAGTTTCTCTAATTTGTATTCTAAAATCATAAGTCATTAGTGTTTTGAGTAAATAAAGTGAATCCCAGAAACAAATTGAGTATCCACCACGTGAAGGGTTCCCTGGCCAGGAACTGCGGAGATTCATGTGCGGCATTCTTCTTTCTCTATAGTCATAATTTAAGGTAAGAAATCCAATTTCTCTTTTAAAAGTGCATTCCTGTTTCCCATTCTTGCGCCTGTCTCGAAAAAAGACCTCCACTAAAACGTCCATAACTCCCTCAATTTTTGTGTTATAAACAATTTCAACGTCTGCTTGTAGCTAACAACCACAGCTTTAATTTGCATCTAAAACCGCATCCCAAATCCATACGGTTCTCCCGTAATCGTGATTACTGCACACTGAACATTTTGCCGCAAATTTCATTTTAGGGAAATTCTGACACAGCTTTTGATTGCTTCCGACCTTAATTTTAAGATTTCACATTGTTTCTCAGTATCAAATAATTGCTAGTGTTTGTGTGTGTAACTATCCAAAGCGGCTTCCATAAGAATTTAAACAATTTCAGCAATTTAAACCATATTTAGTGTTTTTACCCAATCCATTCTCAACATAACTTTAAAACCATTATGACCGCTTGCCAATCAATTCTGTTTTTCTCTTGTGTTGCTTCGGGGAAATTGGGATTGATATTTTGTTTGAATTCTGCCATTCCTGAATACCTGCTCTCTCCTCCTATCTCTTTACATTGTCTATTGGGGGGTTGAAGCGTGTGCAGGGGGAACGGGTAACCACACTGGTATTTGATCTGAACACACACACAAAAGTATTATTGCTGTGCTCAATTGTTTTGCTCACTATTACTCATTGTGTATTAAAGAGATTATTTAGTGTTACATCACCCCATTGGTGATCATTGTGTACCCATTAAAACATAGCATGATTCAATTGTGAATACATAAATAAATATTTTAACTTTGCAAACCATCCTGATTCCTGGTTCAGTGTGACCGGGGGGGGGTTCCAGGAGAGGGCGTGATATGAGTGGTACATCGTTCAGAATAAAAGAACTTTTAGACACAAATAAATAAGGATTTCAGTTGTGCATTAAACGCTAGGCGTTCACTTAGTTGTGTGCCGGATTGAAATCACTTACAGGAGAGCTAATGTGTATCAGATGTAGGTGATTAAAGTCAAGTGCCTGACTTTATCTGACCCGATAAGTGGGATATGACCAATGAGATAAGTAAGGGTTAGCCTCTTTACTCTCAGTCACCCTCTTCCTCAGCCCAATGTTTGTGCAGAAGGGGGGGTTGAGACATTGTAGAATCCTATAAAATAGTAATAGGCATGGGTACAGGAAAGGGGGGAATACCACATCTCACCATCGGTTGTCTCACCCCCACTCCCCGGAGATCCCTCACCCAGGTAATCCTCCCGCACAAGTTCACCCCCAAGGTCTTGATCCAAAGGCGATTGCCTTGCCCTTGCCAACTGAGAGAAAGATCCCCGAGGAATAGCAGGTGAGACACCCTTTCGTTTCTCACAGGTGCCTATTTTTGCTGTTGGGGTACATTGGAGATGCGCTAGACTACACATCTATGTTGCACATCACGTAGGCTGTTCCCTTACTCATATTGCCCAGAACTTTATCTTGTTGTGCCTTCCATTTATCCTTTACATCTGAAACATGAAAGGAAAGGCCCAAAAAGGGAAAGGGAGTAGACAGGGTCACGGTCGGGACCATGGCGAGGACACATCTGCCCCAGACCCTGGAGGACATGGTGGGTCTCAGCCCCCAGATGACCAGGCACCTGGACGTCAACGTGGTCATGGCCAGACAGGAGAAGCAGCACCTCCTAGGGCCACTAGGACCAAGAAGGGATGCCCTGCACAGCAGGAAGAGGCTCCAACCCAAGACACGGCACAGTAGATGGGTCCGCAGAGGAAGAGGTGCTTCACTGATGAGGAGATCCAGATACTCATTGACTATGTAACCGATCACCATCATGAGATGTTCCTGTATGCAGGGGGGCGTTTACAATCACAAAATGATTGGTGCATTGGAGGCATGCCACTGACCTCATAAACGCCTTAGGTGTGGAGAGTCGCAACGCTGAACAGGTCCAGAAGCCATTGAATTATCTCACGAAGAAGACCAATCATACGCTCAGTGCCAACCTGGCCTCTGCACTGGCCACTGGAGGGGGCCACCAGAGGAGGAGGATCTGACTACAATGGAAGAGGCCATGAGCAACTCATTAACATTGCGCAGTTGCAAGGTGTGGGAGGCATGAAGACCCATGAGGACACATCTGGTGAGTGGCATTTGTGTGCATCATATGTGTCATGGTTGACCTACCCATATTTGTGTAGCAGTACAGCTCACAGCAGTTTTCAGCAATCCTTGGGCATTGCATGTTTGCTACCATGTACACTTCTGTCACATGGCCTGCATTCAGTGATTCTCCTGTTTGATCCACATGTGTGGCACATGTTAGCATGACTTTTTCACATCACTGTCTGCTGGCACACATAGCCATGCCAGTACTTGCATGCAGGGTTTGAATGTTCAACACATGTGCAAATTGCAATACTCCCATCACATGCAGAATTTCATGTTTGTATTGTCACATGCTCTTACAGGATGCCTTGTCAGGATGCATACCTAAGCTTCCTGTCATGACACTGTGGTGTGACCGGCCTGCCAGGGAACCAGTGCCCAAAGAACAGTGCCCTGTGTAGCAGACCTTGTGAATATGCAACTTGACTTGGTTAATTCAGCGGACAACACTAAACAAAACATTGTGAATGATAGCTGATGGTGGGTCCTCATGGCAAGGTGGGCAGTCAGGTACACTCCAATAGAAATGACTATAGACAACCCATGCAAAAGGTTAGGGGCATGAATAATGCCAATGAGTGCCTCTCTGCATTGAATGTCATGTAGTTGCATGCTTGATTTACACATGTACTACCTGACAATATTACCTAGACAATATTAGCCCTGTATTTATTATTTATTTATTTGTATGGCGCGAAGCCCACAGGCATCAGGGCGCACAAACACAAACACAGGAAACAGCAACAAAAAAGACGGGACAGGTGACCGACGTGTGCAAGAGAGTCAGAAGTGGGGCGGGTTCTATTCAGAGAGCTATGACTGTAGAGAGTGTTAGTTGAAAAGGACAGTTTTCAATACCTGGCAAAAAGGATTGTATTCCTTTACCAGCCTGAGCTTCAAAGGCAAGGCATTCCAGATGTTAGCAGCGTTGAAGGGGAAGGATCTGGCTAGACAACTGGAAAGAGCGAATTTAGGGATGTTGACCATTGCCAAGGCGAGAAGCCCAACTTCCTTGGTGGCTCATAAAAGGATGCAGGTTCTTTAATATAGACTGGGGCAGAACCATAAAAGCTCTATGGGCTAGAGAGGCAGTCTTAAATTCCAGCCGGGAGGCCCCATGAGCCAATGGAGAGCTTGCTGACTATCAGAAATATGATCTCTTCTAGCTCTCTTCGTGATAATGCGAACAACATGATTTTGAAGAGTCTAGAGGGATTGGATGTTTTTCTTGTTGGCCCCAATTAATAATGCATTGCCATAGTCCAAACTGGACATCACAACCGCACGGGCCACTGAAGAGAAACTGGATGCAGACAAAAAGGGACGCAGGTTTCTCAGCAGCCTAAGATAGTAAGAACAATTTTTTACTATCAGGTTGATATGAGTGTCTGCTCTAAGAAGGGGATCAAGATAAAAGCGTCAAGTTTTAACGCTCTGTGAGACCGGAATTAGACAACCATGAATGGAGAATGATCGGTAGCCAGGATTTAATTTTGCTCAAACATGCCTGGTGCCAAAAAGCAACAACTCGTCTTATCCCTATTCAGACACATCCAGTTGCTGCTCATCCAGGTCTCAACATGAAGATAGAATGTCTGAAGAAGGCCGGCGTCCTTGGCATAATCCCCTGATATCTCAAGAATTATCTGGGTGTCATCAGCATAGTTCAAGAAATACTCTCCAAGGTAACAGAAAGGTTGAATATAAAGGTTGAAAAGAAGGAGGGCATACATGCTCCCTGAAGGACCCCACAGGAAATGGGGGAAGAGGGAGAAGTGACCTCACCCCAACATACTCGAGAGGTAGGATTCTGTAGAAATGATACCCATAGGATAGAGTCAGGAGTGCAGCGACCATGTTTCTCTAAGGACAGTCGAGGCCTGACAGACACATGCCTAATCCCTTGCATCATTGTGTCTGCCAATTTAGTATGTCTATGTGTCCACTAACAGCAGGCACTGGACCAAAGCTGGGGTGATGCTGCATGCCAGCAAATGCCATATATCTGTGGCACAATGTCCGATGCATGAGTACCCTGACATTTTGTGTCTGTCTGCCCTTTGATGCACATGTGCATATTTGTCAGGACACACATGACTACAAATGACAATCTCTTCCATGTGCAGGTTATGATTCAGTGGATACATAGGAGGAGGAGGAGTGAGAAGAGCTGGCGGTACGTCAGTCCACCAGTCGAGGCCATGGTGTACTGCACCTTGAAAATCCACAGGTGCTATAGGCTATTATCAGTTGTGCTCTGTCCTATTCAGACTCTTATGGCTCTGCTGATTCAGATGCAGAAGCAGAAGTGGATGACTCGCTGATGCAGAAGGTGAGTGGCATAACAAGCAGGTCAGAATGTGCTGTTGGGTCTACAGATGTGCAGCTGCCTTCACATGGCCAGTCAGGGGTGGACCCCACGTTTGCATTGCTTACGACTACAAGGCCACTCCCCTATGAGTTGTTGTCAGGTTCTGGGGCTGATGTCCAGTGGTGGGATGCAGACAAGTAGCCAATGACAGGGGCACAGCAGCAATGGACCTGGTCCCTTGCATCACACCACTGTGGGCCCCGCACATGTGGTGGACATCTGCAGACTGGGAAGACAGTGTAAGAGCAGCAAATGTTGTGCACCACCATCCGGCATGGCAATGTGTTGGATGGAATTGCAGAGGGCATGGATCGACTGTCCGAGAACATGACCCTACCAGCAGTCCATGATGCACAATGGCTGTAGATCATGTAGTCATCAAGCTGCTCCTACAGACTGGGCGTGGAGGCCTACAGATGCTGGGGCACACAGAGAGGCCCTGAGGAGTTGAGATGTCGACATCTCGTAGATCAAATCGCTGTGAGATACAGAGTTGATGACAAGAATATAATTAACTCACAGCAAAAAGAACACAGCTCCATGAGGAGATGGATGCCCTAAAGCAGACACTGTCCAGAAACTTGATGCCTCTTTAGTGAGAATTCATACAGACTCTGTAGCCATTCATGTTGAAGTATATCTGGACCTCACCACCATTGGCATGCTGGTGTATGCATCCGTGTCACGGCTGGCTCTGGCCAATGAAGACCAGCCCTTGGCACTGCATGGATTAGCTGCAACATGACACCAACCTGCATATCGACCACAGGATGGAGGACCCAGCACACCCGTGCCTCCTCAACCACCACTGACATAACTGACGTCCATGAGTTTTTTTGTTGTTGCTATTTTTATATGTGGTCCACTATGTGGAAATGTATACAGTTTTCTTTTTGTGACCCCTCGACTGGGATGGACCAATTTTTCATATTGTTAATGCCCCTGTCCAGGATGAAGGTATGTGTCATTTTTTCCCCAATTCAAGATGGATTTTGTTTTTATTTCATATTTTATTTCCTTGAGAGATGTGCTGTTGCCCTCTCAAAGGAATGATGAGTGCAGTACTGGAGATTCAGCCATGCACAGTGGAGTCAACTGCCATGTTTGCCTTGAGAACAACAGGATGTCATGTGCATGTACCAATGGGTTGATGGACTTTTTCGTCATATGTGCTGGATACATGATTTGCTACTATGGCTGGTGACATATTATGTCCTGTGTTGTTGCAGTTATCCCGATTCATGCAGTGACTGCACTCAATGAGAGTTTGGCCCTGAACCCTTTCACCTCCCAAGTCGCATGCCCTCTCCCAGGTACTGGTTCTTCTTTTACAAATATGGAAGTACAGTTTCAGTGGTGGTGATGAGGGAATCACATCTGGTCAGCTCTGTCTGCAGGGGGGCGCACCTACCAACTGCGAGAGAAAAGAAAGGGAACAGTGAGGGCAGCTACTTGGAAATGATACACGTATTTTAAGCCAGAGAGGCATGGTACAAAGGGCTTCACCAGGAACGGTAGGGGGTAATGAGGCATTGGGTGTATATCCAGTCCCAGATACTATCTTATGATTAGCTGAAGAAAGGGAAAGGATAAAAATAGCAACATCATAAACACGTGGAGTGTGAAATCCCACAGGTGGGCTGGACCTCGGAAACCTCGATCTGAAACATGTGACCAGTATGACATGGATCTGCAAAAGAGGGGTGTGGTTTAAGATACTCATTACGAGAAAAAACACATAACTAGAACAAGGTGATGTAATTGCAGGGCAGTCAGTCAAACCAGCTGCCCAATACAGCAGCAGGGGAAAAAATGGCTCTTTACCCGTGTGCCAGTCACATGACCGCTGATACCCATTGGCAGGTGGCTGTGGGAGAGGAACACTGAACAGAGTGGTGTTCCTGGGAGAACTAATCAGACTCTAAGTTATTGAGCTCTCGGGAGGTTGCCAGCCTCCAAAGTATCTATCACAGAGTTTTCGAATGTCATCATCCAGCAGGTATTGTGTGAAAGTCCCCCTTCCCACCAGCTGTAGGGTGTCTCGTGTTCCGTTCTCAATGATGCTGTCCAATTGCAGTGTATTAAAGTTCCGGCAGTCAGCACACATGTTACTTCGGTAATAAATTGTTCCTGGGTGGGGGTGTTAATAAATTTGGTACCACATGGGAAGACATTGTAATGGGAAACTGTTAAACTGTTTGCTTCAATAACGCTTCACTAATCAATGTAAACTTTGAGGAGGTGATGTCCACGAAACAATGAAATCCCAGGGAAACATAGAAAAAGTGAATTCTCCAACTTGCAAGTGCTTTGATGATTTGCGACCATTGTATTTCTTTTTATAAGACTACTGTTTTCATTTCATTCAGATGTTATCCTTTCGATCAGAGCCTGTCTACTGTTCTATTTGCCTTGTGGTCAGCCACCTGTAATAAATAGCATTACTTCTTGCCCGGTGTTTGCTCCACCTTTTGAGCACAGGGTTCTTTTATTATGCTCTAATTCTTGAGAGGATAGCTCAGTGGCAAGGCAACGTGCTCGCCTTTGAAGTAAGACGGCATGTAGCAACACAGGTTCGATCCCCGGGTTTGTGCTTAGAAACCTCTGGGTATTAAGCACGTTATAAATAACCTATCATAATTGGTGGACCCCAGACTACATTTTCGGAGGCCCCAGTGAGATCTCTCAGTCCTTCCTGGACCACTGAGGGTATCCAGGCCACCGTCCCAGGGGTCACGGTTCTGGCGACTGCAGACCTGTTCACTGCACATCAAAGAGGTGGCTCTGCAGACACAGAGTGCACAAAGGTCTGCCAGGTCAGAGCGCTATGCCGCGCCCACTGGAAGGGTGAGCCGTGGTGGTGGCTCAGTACCAAGGTGACTCCAGAGTATCCAGAACGTAAGTATAACCATTCAAGAAAACATTGCATATTAGTGCATGCCTACTGTGGGGGAGGGATAGATTCTTTTTACGGTGTATAGGATGCATCCTCGGATACGGGATGATGATCGGCAATAGTAGTGTAGATATTAGAGTGTACCACCCGATAGGGAGTGTGTACTGGTGTGGGCATTCCTGTGGTAGAGCAGGAGAGGTGCGTAGTGTGTGACAGACTCTGTTAGACAGGTGTGTCACATACTGCAGGCGATTGTATAGTTGCGTCATAGGGGTACAAGTTGTGTTTTTTTTGTTGTAGTGAGGGACATGCGTGTGGTAGTTAAAGTTATTCAATGGCGAGAGTTCATGGTGGACGAGTTAGCGCCAAGAGGTATCTTGTGTAAAATAGCAGGCTTTGTGCATTTCAACAGCAGGAGTCTGGCATTGATGCATGGTTAGATACTGGGCACTATTACGCTAACATAGTGAAGGGTGAGCCTGTGGAGAGGGCTGTCAAGTACGAACACTGAGTGAGTGGCCGGGCCTTTGGTGAGGGGTATTGCAAAAGAGTGGAGTTTCCGGTAGGACCTGCCGAGAGGGCCAGTGTGAACGTTAAGAGACGTGATTAGGAATTTAAAAAAAAGAAGAAAAAAAAGGAAGATTTGGGCGAACAGGAGGAGGTGGAACACAGGGTAGTAGAATAAAAAGAAAGGAAATAATGGCTTTTGTGGACAGCCCTCTAGACCACATGTGCCGCACATTGCCCGAGTGAACTGGATGGACCACAGCCGGTCCATAAGACTGGGGGTCTCCAAACAGCCCTTTCAGATGAGCAGTAGCACCCTTGAGATAGATGGGGATGCAGATTCGTACTCTTGCATCAAATAATAATGACAACTCAATAGTTTAGCAAAGGAAGTCCATTTAATGACAAGTACAAAAAATGGGGAGTTCAATGAACATCAGCAACCACTCGATCTTCCTTCATGCTTAAACTCCAACTAATAACAGCAAACACAACATTTATACCAAAAACTCATCATCATTGACGTGTAATATTAAAAACCTAACATGCAACTTTTTGGTTATAGGAAAGTAACTTTAATATAGGTACTATATCTGTATATGGTAATGGGGAGAGGGGATTGGATAATAATGTCAGGTGGGACAACTAAGCCCTTCTTTCAAACTGGCCACTGTAAACATCACTAAAAGTATGACGTCCCATTGGCTCTACTCTCTGTGGGACCCTAGATTACATGGTCCACTATGATTGGGTTGGCACAGAGCCCACACATACTTTTCCACTTGCGCTTAGCAGCATGCAGAATAATAAGCCAGGTGCAGGGAGTAAGACTGCACCCCAGCTTCCCAGCAATTTATGTTGCAACCATTCATCACTTCAGTGGCGTGTGTCAATTACTGCTTTGTAGTTTGGGCTTGAGTCTGGCTCTTGGTCTGAGAAAGTTAAGGAGGATCGGTATGACAAGGCTTCATGCATAGGTGTAACGCTCACCTGATTCCCGTAGAGGCGCCGGTCTTGACTGGGCGTATACCGTATCTTCAAAGGTGATGTGTAACACACGGCTGGCTATTTGGGCTGGACCTCTGTGCACTGTATGTCTGGCTCGAAGGGTAAGATGTCTGCAGATAGAAAATGTGGGATTAATGAACTGGGTTATTGAATGTCTCTCTCTTCTTCCCTTTCTCTTCTTCTGTAGAACCCCAAAGGTTAACGCTCTCACCTTAGGTAAGTGAACGCCGTGCTCTCCATCTGCCTCGAGGCAGGGTGCTGTAACCAGTTTCTTCACTGGATAAGGGGAGCAGGCCTCTTGACTTCAGAGGACTGCTGTCCGTCGTTTACTGCACGAACGGTAAGTTTCAAGCAATTCTAATGTCTTTAAAGTCTTTAGTAATGATGTCTCTTGTTTTGCAGGGTTCCGGCGATGGCGGATGGCGGGCTGAAGTGAGTTGAAGATGGAGCCCGTGTGATGAATAGAAGCGCCTGGAAGCACGTAAGTAAGCGCTTGTTGCCTACTTCACGATGCGCTCTAACTGTCTTTTTATTTTGCAGGTACTAGTTCGGGGCGGCTGCAGGGTGCCGGAATACCCACTGGGTTAGATGTGGAAAGGGGTAATGGCACGTGAGTATTAAAGTTCCCCAATGTCTTTAAACGCACCTTGTTTTGTCTTTCAGATGCGGGATGCAGCGCCGAAGGCCTCCGGAGCGTGCAAAGAGTTGGTAAGCTTTTGTCTTTCAGATGCCGGAATGCAGTGTGAAGACCTCCGGAGCGCACAAAGAGTAGGTAAGCCTTTGTCTTTCAGATGCCGGAATGCAGCGCAAGGCGTTCGTGACAGCCGATGGACCAGGTAAGTGAAGAGCTGTCACTGAAGACTGTAATGCTAACCTGTTCTTTCTTGTCTTTATAGGTGTTGCTGAAGACTGGATTCAGAATGGTAAGCCTTTTTCCTTAGGCCCAGGATCAGATGCAGAAGACACGATGAGCGTTCTGCTGCTGAGGATGCAGGATTCATCCATCGGGTGTGGTTTAAATAGCCTCCTGTAGTGCTTAGGTGTCTCCTTCCACAGCCACGCCTAGGTAAGAAAAGAGTTCCTGCTTTCCAGAAGAGTTCCAATGTTCTGAATCTAGGGAGTGGCTCCTGCCCCACCCAACAGGAAAAGTAGTTCCAAACAGAAGAGGATCAGAGACTCAACTGGCAGGCAAGTAAGCAGCATGGTCTGCTGCAGGTAAGTCCACCCAAGCATTATGAGCCCGGCGCTTCCAGCGCTGGGACTGGGCATATTTATGAGCCTGGTGCCACTGGCGCCAGGACTGGGTCCAAAAGGTCCCAATAGGGACTGGTTGGCACTCAGAACCTGGGTTATGGATCTGCTTCCAAGGGAGTTGGGAAAACCCTGACCTTTTGGAAGCAGAGATCATGACAATAGGTGTGAAAGTCTCATCCCTTTCTGCCGCCTTGCCATGTGACTAGGACACCGTGAAATCGGCCTCTTCTCCGTGCACTTTTGTGTATTTGATTTAGTTCTGTCAGATGTATACCATCTGTGGCTTATCTTGACCTTGCTGAACATGAGACTCTTGTTATTCTTATCTCTAGTTGTAGTCATCGCCAGCCTATTACAGCCTGATATGACCTTGGCCTCTTTGCAGGGTTACCTTCAGTGGGGTTTCTCTCCGTCTTTACTTCTTGATTTGTTGCTGCAGCCTTTTCCTCTAGAAACCTTTAGTAACTTATATTCAATTCTGCTCATGTGTGTAGTGGATTTTCACTCATCTATAAAGAGCTTTTGAGGTAGATATATGTTGTTGGTCCTTGCCACAATCTACTTTCTACTAAGCATAGCAAGCTTCACGATTTCTTTGCTTCTTGCAGTTTCTTGCATATGTAGACGTTTAAACTGACTTAATGGGCCTCATTACGAGTCACCCGGTATGGAAATAACGGTGGCGGTAACCCGCCACCACCGTTCTTTCCATACCGGGTGATCTCGAGTCCTGCAGGCGGACATGGAAACACTGGGACCATCACAAGATGGTGCTACTGTTTCCACTTCCCCATTCGCATTAAGTCCTATGGGACTCAATGGGAATGGGGATTTACCGAATTCCGCCTCCGGAATTCCCGGGTCACCGGTGTCGTAATGCCCCGGTAATTCCGGGAATCACAGAGGCGGAATGGTAATACGAGTCCGGCAGTAACCTGCTGGAATTTCAGGCACGGTTACCGCCGGACTCGTAATGAGGCCCAATGTCTTCATCGTGCATCTGGAATGAGTTTCTTTGTCTTGAAATCAACTGTTTCAACTTAGGCCCAAGATGTCACTTATCCATGGCATTTCATCTGTTTATCAGTATTCATAGGTCATTAAATGCTCTCTATGTGCGTCCGTCCGATCTCTCATGACGTCACCAGTTGTCTTCTTTTAGTAACTGCTTGGTTTCTTCGGGTATTCCAATCTGACAAACGTTCTTTTGACGTGTCTGTAGATATGGATTTCTCAGTGGGTACATTACTGTCCAGGTTTGCTTAGGTGTCAGTATTTCAATAGGTGCTATTATTCCAATGGGCACTGGGCACAGCACAACTGCAGCTCTCTGCTGGTTTAGCTGTTCTCCATATGTCACATATTTTGGCCTAAACGTTCCTGGCACTTCGAAGGGGGTGGCTGGCTTGCGGATGATGTCTGCCACTTCCTCCTCACTCCCCCCTCTGGGCGATTCATCGAACACTCTCGCTTCTTTCTTTGCATTCATTTTTCCGTCATCCTTTGGGTCTAGACATCTAGTCTTCAGAACTGTTCCTTTGGGGTCCATATCTTCATCACTCCCTTTAAACATCCATGTCATTAGTTGACATTCTCCACTTGGATTGCAATAGATCCATTTTCCCACATATTTTCTCTGTTCATTTGGATACCGAAACTTTGTTCCTTCTGGTGCATAAATGCTGGCCTTCACAAAGTCTCTTATTTCTTCATCAGTCAGGTCCTTGGGCTTCCATCCTGACTCAACGTCAATCATGATTTTCATCCCTATGGCCTTTTTTGCAATTTTCTGGCACTGAGAGATTATTATCTTAATAACACAGAATCCAAGCAATATCATCACCAACAGGGCTCCTAGGACCTTGAATGCATCTGCCATCCATTGCTGAACCCCTGAAAATAGTGATCCAAACCAACTGTCATCATCAACTTAATCAGCTTCATCAATCATCTGATTCTGTAGTTTTGTTAGCATACCTATGGCCTCTCTCACGGTTCCATTTTTGTCATCGTGAGATGGTATAAATGTGCAACATGAGTCTCTGATTTTTGCACAAACAACTCCATCCATAGCTGTGATCATGTCTAGGACATATCTGTTCTGGAGAGTCATTAGTCGGATCACTCTTAACTCTTCTGTGATTGCATTGAATCCCTTTATGGTTGAGTTGATGGTCTGCAGTAACTCCCCTCTGGTTATCGGCAACCATTTAGTATGTGCTCCAATCTGAACTCTTGGCATCAGGATTGCTGTGAACACTAATGAACACTGATGAGGTCAAGCTGAACAACCTGTGTTCATTGGGATTCTTCTGATTTAGCAGAGAAGTAATTCTCTCTCTTCATTCGGCTCATCAGCTCCACGGATCTCTTCATCCTCATGTGAGCATCTGCTTTCTCGAAACTGTCAATATTCAGGTCACCTTTTGGAATCACCAACGCTGGAACATGTACATTCACCAATGTGCAGATTCCTCCCCGATCTTTAGGCAGTCTGATGTAGGCTTTTGATCCACAAGCCCAATAGTGATCCATGATAACTGCAGCACCATGGGCCATTCTTGTAGCATCAAAAAAATGTCCACAGTTTTGATTTTCTCCCATTTCTCTTATACCATTGTTTCAAAAGCACAGTTTGGAATTCCCCAATGACACAATCTGTAGGGGTCCTCCTCTGTCTTCGACCCATGTTAGCAGTCTTGCCAGTCTCGGCCATAATGGTTTGCATACCATCTGTGCATTTTCAATGGTTTCCTTATAGGGTCCAATGATCATCTATGCTGTGCAGACCACTACTCATTTCTCCCACCCGTCTGATGAAAGCACTGTTCCCCACATTTGCATTTGACCTCTGTTCTTCCATCTTCGCGCTTCTTCTGGAGATTTCCCTTTACCGTTCAGTTTTTTTGTTTGTTTCTCTTCCGATTTCTGCTCCTTTAACTCCAGGCTTTTCATATCTTATGACAATGTTCTTTGTTTTGCTGTTGTTTCTTGTCTCTATGTCTTGTACATAATCATCTTCATTTGGATCAGTCGCTCAGTTGCCCACTTGGGTAAAGCCTCACTAACCACGAACTGAACTCTGGTCTTGCACATTGGTATGTGTGACAGACAGTGTGCTGCCTGCACATCTACTTCAAAAGCTAAAAAGATTTTTGACTTCTCCATGCTGTAAGGTATGGGTGCACACACAAAGCATTCTTCCTCTGAAGTTCGTCTTCCAACTTCCTTCATCTGTTGGTACCATATGTTTTTTCCCAAGTTTGCTGTGCTGTCCAAGTAATCATTCAATTCATTATTGTCTTCTTGTGTGCTCCTTCTAATTCTTACGATTTTCATGTAGTTTGCTATGACCACATCCTTAAACACATCCTTATAGCTTCTTCCTGCTGGATGATTCTCTGATTTCTGCATCAATGATCTCGGCATGCCCACATGCATTATCCTAGTAGGATATGGTCTGGTAAGTCTATCCTTGTCCTACAGTCTCTTTTTGGCCCTGGTTATGAACGTCCATATTGATCCTGCCATTGTCTCTTCATGCGATTATATTTCAGGAATTAAGCTTGAACTCTTCATCACTGGGTCAGGCGTGCTTGTCGGTGCTGTCTCCGCTCGATCTTTCTTGAGAGTTTTTCTCCTTAAAGGCTCCTTTTTCATGTGCCTTGTACCACCCTCTGATAAAATAATTATTTTTGAGCTGTGTCCGACCTCTTCCCATTTTCTGTAATGTGATTCTGCATTTGTTGACACTAGACCAGGCGTGCATGTGCTCATAATTTGTGTATGTGTACCTTCCCTCAACCCCTTCTCAGGTTCACTTTGCCGACCCTCTCTCCGGCGTTGCAATTCATTTGTTACAACATGTTCTGTGTGTGTGTCATTATTTATCACATGCATCTCAAGTTCGGTGGCTCTGTCATTCCTTCTAGGAACTGGAATGAGTATGTAAGGTCTGAGTGCCTTTGTAGGTTGCATGTGTACATCATTAGGGCGGTGCACGGGGCTCTGTGCACAAATGAAAAATGCAGTTCTAATCATCAATGACAGTAAAATGATAATGAATACTATGCCTATGTAAGTAATACATGTGTAAGTGAGCTTACAGCATTTGTTCTTTGGCCAATATGAAAGTCATTCCTCATGAGGGAGGACAACGTTACTGCTCTGGTTTCCCATCTCGATCATTTAAGGAAGCAAACTAACTTTTAATACATACTAACATTTGCTATTTTTATCTAGTTTCTACTGTCTCTATTTGAAGGTCACACATGCTAAACTTTTTGTTTGAATAATAGACTGTCTCTTGTCTCTGGAAACAGTCCTTTCTCTAAAAGCAAAATTTCTAAATAAGGCAATAAGCTCAGCAAGACTTGATTTGCATGTGCCATGTAAACCAATTCCCAGTCTATGCCTCTAATCTGTTTCACTCCAGACAACATGTTGTTCCCTTCTGTCTGCATAAACAAAAGTTCTTGGCAACACCTTCACGATCTGTCGCTTGGAGGAACATTTTAAAATCTTCTCTGGTGATTCTGCTGCTGGTATAAAGTTCAACCTGCATTATGATACCATGCAGGAGCATACTCATCTGTACAGAGTTTTCTGGGTCTCTAATAAAGGTGAGGATATCAGCACTGTCTCCCCACAAGTTCTGGAAAGTCTTCAATGAAGTGAAAAAATATGTCACTAGTCTGTGATCTTCTCGTGACAGGGACATTTGTCTTGTCCTTGCTTCAATCACTGGGAGCAGACTCCTGATTGTCTTATCATTTTCAGGGTCTTGAAGAAACTCTTATGCTTGTGATTCTTCCCACCGACGGGTATGACCTCAATACTAACTCTAAATAGATTAGAATGTCTTTGGTGAGATCACTATTGCATGACACCATGAGTAAGTCCAAACAAGGCTTCTGTATCAAACAAGTCTGGATACTGTATTCTTTTGCAATGTATGTACCCTTGATCAAAATAAGGCATCTCTTTTCTTTTCAAGGCTTTGTTGTGCCTCAGACCAAAGGTCCAAAATCAACAAGCTACTTTTGTGGCTTACATGCAATTCATCTTCTTCATCCTGCAACTAGGATGCACAGAGTGTCTGTGTTTTTATGTCCCTCTTTTCCCTTATTTTGCTCAAAGGAAGTGTCCAAATCATGCCACAATTTGCACAAAATGTTCTTTGCCTCTGCTTTGCTGGTCACGTGTCCTTCTTCCTCGTCATGGATCTCGTCTGCACTTGCTATGGTTCTTCCCTGTTGTCTTTAGTCTCTACACGTTGGGGTGCGGGCAGAGGGTCTTCTCTGATGTACGGCTTGATGCCACCCAGAAAGATCCAAGCTCTTCTTCCCTGTAGTTTGACTGCAAAGGGTGTAATGCCCTCTACTCTAAATGGGCTGTTGAACCTCGGCTCGTCCAACTTTTTTCTTGTATGGTTTCTCACCAGGACTAAGTCCCCAGGAATATGGGAGGAACGTGAAATTTCAGAACAGAGTCTTTTGTAGTATCTCCCTCTGTGTTCTGTGCTGCCCTGCACCCTTCTTGTCATTGCTGCAGCTGTCCTGAAATGACAGAAAGACAAGATGTCATGCAATTCAAGTAGTTTTGCATTTCCAATCCTAGCACTTCTCCTGTTGACTGGGCATCATATCTAGCTCGATTTTGCGGTGTCACTGGCATGCGCATCCTTCTGCCTGTCATGATTTCATGCGGCGTGAGATGATGGTCAGAACCAGGCTGGTTTCTGAGTGCATACAGTTCCAGTGGAACACAGTGTAGCCATCCCTTCTTCAGAGTAAGCATAAACTTGGCTATCCTCTCTTTTAACAAGCCGTCGTTGAGCTTCTCGCATATGTCATTCCCTTGAGGATGATATGCCGACGAAAACTTGTGCTTTATACCAAGCAACAAGCTAATCTGTTTAAATACTGCATTCACAAAATAAGGATCATTGTCTGACCTCATGACTGCACATACTCCCCATCTGGGAAACACCCCCCTCACCAAGAATTTGGCTGCACAGGTAGAGTCTGGGTGTGTACATGGACCTGCTTCTATCCATCTAGAGAATGGACACACCACAACAATTAGATACCTGTACCTGATACATACTTGAATCATATCGACATAATCGATATGCAAGTGCTGAAAAGGCCCATTAGGCCTTGGGATGACTCTTCTAATCACATGTAGTGTAGGCCCAGCCGTGAACTGCAGACAAATTATATAGTTCACCATAAAAAATGCAACATGTTCTGCCAAGTTCATTATAAACCAGTCTTCAGCAATTGTTGCTGCTAGATTCTCCTCTGTCATGTGCGCTGGATAGTGTAACTGTTCCTGTACTATCTTTAATAAAGCTATAGGAATCACCAGTTTACCCGTGCTGTCTTGTCACCACAAGCTCTCGGAGGGGTTTAAAGAACACCCTTGTCGCTTCCATAGGTTCTTCTCTTCCTGTGGTGCTTCCCCTTGGAGCTCTACTAATTGAGTTCTTGCCATATTGCTATAAACTTCAGACTAGCTTTGGGCAACAGTCATTCTCTCATGCACATCAGTTATTTCCACACTCATGATTATTTTGTCTTTAGTCGCTACACGCGTGGCTTCAGTGTCTGCTGCTTGATTTCCACGTGAGATAAAATCTATCCCTTTCGTGTGGGCGGCTCATTTCACAACCGCTACGCCCACTAAAAAGCTGTAGTGCCTTGATGAGCCTGTGCAATAAGGCTTTGTGCTGCACTGGTGTGCCGTCCTCTCGGAGGTAGCCCCTCCTTTTCCAACGCGCTAGGCCTGCATGTACTGTTGATGTCACATAAGCGGAGTCACTGTACACTGTCACTTCCTGGTCTGCGTGATTCTCGAGTATGAGTATCAATGCCAATAATTCTGAAGCTTGTGCTGAATAGTGTTATGGGAATCGTGCACTAATGAGTACTTGGAATTCCCCATTTGCCATGTGTTTCATCAATGCTGCGCCTTTATACCGCTGTCCGTCATTTTGATCGATCCTGGAAGAACCATCAACAAAGACGATTTCTCCTCCTGCCAATGCATTTTCTTTCACTCTGGGAACTCATCATAGAATTCCACATAGTTTGCACAATCATGTATTGGCTCTCCTTCAGTGACTTGCTCTGCTATAAACATAGCTGGGTTCACTATTTTGCATCAAACTATTTTTATCGTTGGATTTGATATGACCACTTCATAAGCAGAAGCTCTCTGAGATGTCAATGTGCCTTTTGGTTTCTCTAGAATGGCAAATAATGCATGCTCGACAAACAATGTCATTGCTCACCCCATCACAATGGTTGTAGTCTTCTCTATGGCGAACGCTGTGCAGCTAAATTTGGTTCACACGGAAAGTGACCCTTCATCACTGGGTCCAAATTCCTTCTCTAGTATGCAAGGGGCTTGTACCCCAACGTGTTTCTCTGTGTGAGTACTGCTGTCATAACACTGCCATTCATGTGTGAAAACAGGTAGAATTTCTCTGCATAGTTGGGAATCCCTAAAACTGGTGTCATGCAAATTGCCTTTTTTAACTCAACAAACCCTTCTTCCATAGTCTCGGTCCACACAATTTTTTCTTCAACTGCCTGTGCTTTCTTCAAAGCTTATAACAAGGGTTTGGAGTAGGAACTGTAGTCAAAGACCCATGCCCTGACCTAATTGCATAATCCGAGAAAACTCTGCATTTGTTTTATCGTGTGCGGTTTGGCTGTCTTTAAAATGGCTTCTGCTCTTTCAGGAGTAAACTTTTTCCCCTCATCTGAGATTAGCTCGCCTATATACAGCACTTCTTGTTGACAATATTGTAACTTCTCCTTGTCAACTTTATATCCTTTCTCAGCTAGTATAGTCAATAGCTGAATAGAATCGTGTCTGCACTTTTCCTCTGTCATGCTCCACATTAGAATGTCATCCACGTATTGTAAAACAACATTCTCTAATGCGATATTGCTCAGGTCCATCTGTAGGACTCTGTTGAAAATCGAAGGAGACTCAGAGTACCCTTGAGACAGCCTTGAGCTTTTCAGACGAACTTGTCTGAACATAAACAATGTCAAATCTTGTGAATCCTTGAGCAATGGTATTGAGAAAAATGCATTTTTCAAGTCAATTACTGTGAAATACCTTGCTTCAACAGGTATATTACATAAGAGCGTGGACGGGTTAGGGACTAGAAGGAACTTGGCATTGACTATCTGGTTTATTGGTCGTAAATCTTGGATTAAACGCCAAGACCCTCCCTTTGATTTTTTCACCGGATAAACCGCACTATTGCATGACGACTCTGACATCACTAAGATGGTCTGCTCCATCATGGCAGAAATTGTCTTAGAAATCCCTTCATCTGCTTCCCTAGACATGGGATACTGTTGTGCTTTTGAAATTGCTCCTGGTTTCAATTTCATTTTTACTTCTCCGACTCCTTTCAGTAAGCCTACGTCATAAGGGCCTGCTGTACATACTGAGACAGGCACCTTTGCCATATCGTCATCAAAATATTCAGGACATTTTTGTGCCAGCATAATTCTCTGAGGCACTTCTCTTTTGATCATTTTCACCAAATAGATGAGATTAACCTTAACCGTCATCTCATCTTCACCTGTTTGTTCTTCAAACAGATCGTCATCAGTGACGTCAGTCAATCTGTAACCTTCCCCAATGATGTTTACTGCACACCATTGTCTGCCTTCATCATCACAACCGTCAAGAGGAGCCATTTATCTTCACATAATGGCTGCTTGTATTGTCAAGGAAAACACTTGTCCCTTTTCCTCATGCATAGGTATCCTTGGTCTGAATAAAAACTCATCTGGCGTTCTCATGGTTTTGTCTGCTAATCCTGGTAGCCATGACATTAATATGCGTACTCCGTAAGCGAATATTTCTGGTTCCAATGGAATAGCTCTCATTGCTATTTGTCCTGCGTATTCTCTAATCATTTCGCACACGTTCAAATAATACATTCCTGGAGTTGAACATACTATGCCCTTCTCCGTGAATGAGATTGTCATGTTTAACCTTGTCATCAAATCTCTTCCCAATATATTCACTGGGGCTTGCCTTAAATATAGCAGTGGCACATTCATGTCACATTCTTCTAGAGAGACTGGAAGTTCTTTTGTAAAAGGAACACGACTTGCTGCTCCTGTGAAGCCCTCAGTATTTATGGCGTCGCCAGACAAAGAAAACTTGCCTTTACGTATACACAAGCGTGTTGCACATGTGTCAACTAAGAAAGAGTATACAGACATCTACCCTTGATTCCTCATGAGGGTTTGGTGTCACTGATAGGATAGAACACATTAGGACCCCCAGTGATCTGTCCTAGTCTATATATAATCTTGTCCCATTCTGAGTGAACGGATTTCCCCCGTCACTTGTGGCATTTCTCATTCCTGAATTCAGTACCTTGCCTGCACCTGCTGTTTGTGACAGTTGCATTGGCAAATGTTGGGACTGCCCTGTGGAAAATGTGTTACATTCTGGGGTCGCAGGCTTTGCTGTACTCTCGGCACCTGCTGCGTCACCGTTTGATTCTGACCAACCTCACTTCCACCCTACTGCGAGAACGCAGATGAATTCACCATCCTTTCTCTTAGAAATAGGTTGTTTTGCACCATGCCTTGACTTCTGCATGTGTGTGCTAAATGCCCTGTCATTCCACACGTCCAACATGTTGGCGGCGGTCTGATTTTTTGCCCATTTTGCATACCCTGGTTTCCATTTTGCATATTTTGAAAACCTCCTTGATTACTCTGCCATCCTCTTCCTCTTGGGTAAAGCCGTTATTGCTTTGATCAAACTGTCTTTGGTTATTGGCCAGCTGCATGTTTGATCCATCTGTATTAGTTATCATTGCCCCCTCAATGGCATACTTTGATCATTTTTTCTGCACTAATTTCACCTCTTCACCTTTTTGTGCAGCATCCTTTTTGCAATTCTTCTCTTGCAATAGCCTGCAATAGTGCACAATGGTCAACTGTTTTTCAGACCATGGCTTAGCCTCAATCCCTACCAATTCCTTGAACTGCTTCTGCACCTGTTCTGGCAGCCCTTGGCATAATATATCTTAAAATACGGGTATAGACTTTCCCCAAGATTCACGAGTTTCCAGCACCAAGGGGTCTTAGAAATTCAGGATGTAAAGCAAAGGATCTTCTTACTCCTTCATCTTGCTTGTCATTAAAGCTCCCATATCAGAAGTGTCCGCATATAGCACTCAAAGTACTTTCCATAACGCGGTTCTGCAATTGTTAAATGGCGCTCCGTCATGTACTGTATTAACTGTAGTTATGCCAGGATAACCTGCTCGTGCCCATACATTGTCGGCTCTATGACCAAGTATGGAGATTAAAAGACCCTTAATATCGCCTATAGCTAACATGCTTCCTCCCGTCATTTTTACGAACTCATGCATTCATTTTCCAGCTCCCAATGTCAGCATTGGGAGCTTATTTTTCAGTTTCTCTCTATCCATGTGAGGCCAGGGTATATATTGTGGCTTCACTCCCCCTTTTACTAGCAAGGGGAACTGAGACACATGACACTCCTTTTCCTCTCTCATCATTCTTCAGTCTATCGCAGGAGTAATGTCCCTGCATCGCCATCTGCCTGGCAATGTCCTTAGTCTACTTACATAGATTAGTGGAGACACACCCCTCTGACCATATGATACTCCTTCATGCCAATCTGCTGGTGTGGCTGCTTCTGATGTCTTAGATGCAGACCCACTAGAATCTGACCATCTTACTCCCTTTCCCCTTGAGAAGCGTTTTTCGCGTCTTCTCTCATCTTCTCTTTCTTCACATTCTTCCTTTTCTGCATCTGATATTGTCTTTGCCCAACTGGTGCAACTCCTCTCATCCTTGTTATTTCTGGTTAGGGTCACCCTATCTAATGACAGCTCTCTGTTTCTGCTACTTTGTGAGGCATCCTCAGTATCGTACAACTGAGTGCTCTCCAGACGCTCATCCTCTCCTTCCCTTTGGGGTACTCTTTCTAGCCCTATTTCATCATATACTGTATCGATCGTCTCTCCGATGCTTCTGGTGTCAAAGTCATCCTCGATATTTGCCCTAGACATGCCTGGTACTGAATCGTACTCAGAGAAGAATTCTTCTATATCTTCACAGTCTACTACTGGATCAGGTTTTTTAACCTCTCTTTCCAGATATTCAAGATCCTGTGCTCTCTGTCTTTGCTTACGTTCTAGGTCTTCGTCAAACTCTCTACCCTTTCTCGCTTCCTCTTTGACCCTATCTTCTTCATTTCTCCTCACATGTCTTTGTTCATTTGCCCTTTGCATTTCCTCCTCCCTTTGTCTTTTTATTATCTTCTCTCGTATCTTTTGTTCTTCTTCTTCTATCCTTCATTGTTCTATTCTAACACTGTCATCAGCTGTTCTCTGCTTATGATCGTGTTTTCTCTGCTCTTCTGCCTTTTCCTGTTTTCTGACCTTTTCAACATGATATAACTGCTCTCATTTCTGTCTATCCTTTTTCTTATCCCCTTCGTCTCTTGATCGTTTTTCCTTTTCCCTCCTTTCTAATTCAACCGGTTCACCCTTTCGTCTCATATCCTCAATGCCTTTACCATCGAGTTTCAATAAAATCTGACCTCCCATCCATTTGTTCTGTGCGAATGCCATCTCATCAGTCCTATCCTCATCTCCTTTCCATATCTTTCCCTCTATTTCTGTATCTAGAGATGTACTTGCTGGTGTTTGGTCTACGTTTTCCTTTTTGCGCCTCTCCTTGTCCTTCGGGACTTATCTCTGTCTTTGCCTTTTCTTGGCTTTCGTCACTACTTTGCATAGGTGACTCATATGACGGGTTGCTATACCCATTGGCTGCTTTAAGCTCCCTCAACTGGTATAATCCTTCGTCCGTCTTTACTAGTTTCACTGTTCGCTTCAGACGGGGCGGGTGGCACAGAAGGCTGTTCACCCCCCTGTGTGCATATATTCAGTATCCAATCTAACAGTGGCTCCTCCTCCTTTTCTTATAGGTAAATTTTAAAAAGTTATAAACTAGCTAGGCGTTTGTCTAACTTTCTGCCCGTGTATGTGGCATGCAAATATGTCATCATGTGCTGTAGGACTGTTTTTGATAGCGATCCTCCCTTTGGCCATGGCATAAACATTTTGTCTGCGGTCCCTTTAATACATTCTGCACTGTGCTGTTTAAGCTTAGGTTCATGTTTCGGCAGCTGTTTGAACATGTGTGCCAATGGGGTAATGTCTTCCATGCTTAACCTATTTATCTTATCCTGGTATAACACTTTATTATGTTTCACGTTTCACAAACAAGATCAACAATATGAGGGAGCACCAATCGTTGCAAGCTCCAATACCATTTTTCAACAAAAATGTCACTCTTATTTTTGTTAACTTCAACCATCAATTCATGCCATGCAACATCACATCATCACAATTGTGCAATTTTCCTGCTATTTTAAAAGTTTATTTTTTTTACCTTATCACATCATAAAAGAAAAAACATAAAACATAAAACATAAAACGGACAAGACAGACTCCAGCCAGCTACACAAATCTCATGCCATCTGCTTCCTCAGATGCATTCTACCCCTAATTATATTCTGACATAGAATGTAAGCCCATTTCTTTCAGATCGTCTTTAATCGATTCTGGTCTTCTACGTCATCCTAGCACTCTTTAAAACCTAGAAAAAATGGGTGTATCCTCTCTTCCTTGGTTACTCCCGGTATCTCTCTCTCTTACTCGGCCACCCTCGAGTCACTATTTTCCCCTTATATACATTATACTCTTACTCTGATGTTGTTTTTGTTCCCGCCTCTCTCCATTACCTTCCCTTTACTTGTTCTTAAGGCATGCAACTTTTTGCCAAAGCATTCAGTCTTTTTCACTCACCGTTCGCATGTTTTTCCTCTACGGATGCTCGGGATCAACGCCTATGTTACTGCCTTTCCGTGCTGCTCGTCCGATCGGCTGCTTGTAGAAATGGGAAGGGATTTTTGGGGGAAAGCAAAGGTTCCTTCAGGCCTAACCTGCAGGTTTCTAATTGAACTAGCCACTATCTACAGGGAGCTTCTCGTTCTATCAGCCAGATGGCAAAGGACTTGTGAAATTGCCAAGTACCCAAAGTTACTTTTGTCGATGGTCAATGGGTGTCTTATCTAATCTAACCATCTAATCTCTGCTACCAAGTGAACTGGATGGACCGCAGCCGGCCCATAAGACTGGGGGTCTCCAAACAGC
This sequence comes from Ambystoma mexicanum, assembly GCF_040938575.1. NCBI lineage: Eukaryota > Metazoa > Chordata > Amphibia > Caudata > Ambystomatidae > Ambystoma > Ambystoma mexicanum. Next base: position 1,229,918,721 of record NC_090930.1, on the reverse strand, counting down.
CCTTTAAGATGCGCAGCAGCACCCTTGAGATAGATGGGAATGCAGATTCGTACTCTTGCATCAAATAAAAATGACAACTCAATAGTTTGGCAAAGGGAGTGCGTTTAATGACAACTACAAAAAATGGGGAGTTCAATGAACATCAGCAACCACTCGATCTTCCTTCTCGCTTAAACTCCAAATAATATCAGCAAAAACACAACATCTATACCAAAAGCCCGTCTTCATTGACGTGTAATCTTAAAAACCTAACTTTAACATAAGTACTATATCTGTATATGATAACGGGGAGAGGGGATTGGATAATAATGTCAGGTGGGGCAACTAAGCCCTTCCTTCAATCTGGCCACTGTAAACATCACTAAAAGTACGACGTCCTATCGGCTCTACTCTCTATAGGACCCTAGATTACATGGTCCACTATGACTGGGTTGGCACAGAGCCCACACATACTTTTCCACTTGCGCTTAGCATCATGCAGAATAATTAGCCAGGTGCAGGGAGTAAGCCTGCACCCCAGCTGCCCTTCAATTTATGTTGCAACCATTCCTCACCTCAGTGGCCATGTGTCTTGTAGTTTGGCCTTGAGTCTGCCTCTTGGTCTGAGAAAGTTAACGAGGATGGGTACGACAAGGCTCGATGCGTAGGTGTGAAAGTCTTATCCCTTTCTGCCGCCTTGCCATGTGACTAGGACACAGTGAAATCGGACTCTTCTTCGTGCAGTTTTGTGTATTTGATTTAGTTCTGTCACTCGTGTACCATCTGTGGCTTATCTTGATCTTGCTGAACATGAGACTCTTGTTATTCTTATCTCTAGTTGTAGGCATCGCCAGCCTATTCCAGCCTGATATGACCTTGGCCTCTTTGCAGGGTTACCTTCAGCTGGGTTTCTCTCCGTCTTTACTTCTTGATTTGTTACTGCGGCCTTTTCCTCTTGAAACCTTTAGTAACCTCTTTTCAATTCTGCTCATGTGCGTAGTGGATTTTCACTCATCTATAAAGAGTTTTAGAGGTAGATATATGTAGTGGGCACTAGCCAAAATCTACTTTCTACTAAGTATAGCAAGCTTTACGATTTCTTTGCTTCTTGCAGTTTCTTGCGTATGTACACATTTTGTCATGAACCGCCATTTGAGTCCATTCTGGACTTCGTGGTCCCTGACCCATAGGGGATTGAACTCAATAGTACTCCCAACATGGCCGCTGAACGCGGAACGCTGTTTGCCAGTCTCTGCGTTGTACGCTCTATGTTCTACAAAGCGGACACAACCCCGTGGCTCTGCCCGTCTCACCACTACCGCATGCAGTAGTCGGACGTGGTGCCTTGCCGGAGCTCGTTCAGCGCTTAGTTTTGATTCTGGTTCCCGGTCCCCTGAATTCCTCTTCTTTCTTCCTTCCCCTTATCCTTACTTTTGCAAATCCTGGATTCCAATCGCATTCGGGTCTCCGAGTGCGAACCTCATTATTTCCTGGTCTTCGTCCCGGACATCTGAGAGTATCCTGGGGCTGGGTCACGAACCACACGCTGAATCCGAGGACCCACGCACGGGGTTATATAAATCCCGAACAGTGTGAAAGAAGACATCTACGAAGATCACAAGCAAACAATACAGACAGGTGAGAAGGGGGGAGACTTGTGACAGATTGAGACGCCAACAAATTGATACAGTTACAGAAATGGAGGCCGCAGTTCAAGACCTCATGCGAGGCATGCAGGAGTTAACAACAGAAGTCCAAAATCTTAAAGCCGAAAATGCTGCATTGAAACAGCTGGTCTTGTCAAGTGACATCGCAACCAAGGAAAGCTTGTTGTTGGGAGGAGTAGTGGATAAATATGATGGCTCTTCAAAGACGCTTTGTGCCTTCCTCGATTCATGTTTATTGCACTTCACCTTCAAGCCCTACTACTTCTCCACTCCCAGAGCAAAGGTGGGCTTTATGATTTCACATCTCATTGGTAATGCCTTGACCTGGGCAACTCCCTTATTTAATTTGGGCGATGCCCTCCTGGATGACTATGATGGCTTCGTGCAGGTGCTAAAGTCCATGTTTGATCGCCCAGAGCAGGTTTACAGTGCTCAAGAACGTTTACTGGACTTTCAACAAGGATCCCAGGATATGCTTACCTATGTGACCCGCATTAAACAACTTGCCAAAGAAGCAGACTGGTCTCCAGAGGCCTGTTTCACCCTCTTTCAAAGAGGATTGAATGAAGAGATAAAGGACGAGCTAGCCAGGGTAGCTCACCCAAGTTCCTTCCAGGCTCTCATGGATCTTTCTTTACAAATTGACTTTCGTATCCAGGAAAGAAAGGCGGAAAAGAAGAAAATTAAATCACCCTTCCAAAAGGCCTCTACAGACCATCCTTCTAGACCTGAGCCTGCAGCTTCTCCGACCACGGACCCAGAACCCATACAACTTGGGGCCTTCCGCAGACCCATAACCCCGCAAGAAAGGATGCGACGGATTCACACTGGTCTGTGCATGTATTGTGCCTCTGATAAACATCTTGTGAGAGAGTGTCCTATTGCCCCCCCACAGCGTTCGGGAAACGCCAGCTCCTGATCCTAGATGGAGCACAGTTTCGGGAGAGAAATGTTTGCTCCACATCTATTCCATCCTTGAACTCTCTTTGACAGAACAACCTTGTGATTCTGCAGGCCTTTCTATCACCTTCCAAGAAAGAATCTCACCCCATTCTGGCAATTGTGGACTGCGAGGCCATGGGGATATTCACAGATCATGATTGGGTCACTCCCCATAACATTCCATATGAAACTCGAGACATCATACAACCTCTAGAGGCTATTGATGGAAGACCCCTCTCTTCAGGCCGTTTAACCCTTCAAACCAAAGAGATCCTGCTTTCTATAAACCACCATCAAGAGAGAACCAAATTCGACATCATAAGATGTGCCCATTACCCAATGGTTCGGGGCATGCCCTGGTTACAGAAGCATAACCCCTACATCAACTGGGCAGCAGGATCCTTGTTTCTTTGTTCAGAACATTGTATGTCCCACTGTTTATCCCTAGACTCCTCGTCAGGGTCCTCTGAAGACTCGCAAATGAACCAGCAAGGTCCACTCACTGTCTCTAATATCATTCAGACTCCCAGGGCCTACCAGGCTTACACAGATGTATTTTCGACCACCATAGTTCAAGCTCTTCCCCCTCACAGACCTGAGGTCTGCGCCATCAATACTGAACCCTCAGCGGTGATTCCTTTTGGGAGGATGTTCATTCTATCAGAACCTGAGAAAAGAGCCCTCCGAGAATACCTGGATACTAACTTGGAAAATGGTACCTTACGACCATCCAAGTCCCCGGCGGGAGCTTCATTGTTTTTCGTTCCCAAGAAAGATACCAAGGAGCTTAGGCCCTGTCTAGATTACCAAGGCCTTAATCAATGCACCCTCAAGGACTGCTTCTCGTTGCCTCTAATCCCGGATATCTTGGAAGCGGTAAGAGGAGCTGTAGTGTTCACAAAATTAGATCTCAGAGGTGCCTGCCATCTCATCCGTATAAAAGAAGGTGACAAATGGAAAACAGCCTTTAGAACACCCTTTGGTCATTTTGAATACTTGGTTATGCCCTTCGGACTTGCCAATGCCGCAGCGGTCTTCCAACGTTTTATGGACCGGGTGTTCTCCGATATGCTGTTCCTCTTCGTCATTGTATATCTGGACGACATACTGATATACTCTAAGGACCATCTGAAGCATGAAGAACATGTTAAGGCAGTTTTACAACGTCTACGTGAACATAAGCTCGTGGCTAAACCCAAGAAATGCCTTTTCCATGTGTCTACTGTTCACTATCTTGGATTTGTCCTTAGCCCAAAAGGAATTAGAATGGAACCCTCAAAAGTAGATTCCATTCTATCCTGGCCTGTTCCAACTACTGTAAAACAAATTCAATCCTTCCTGGAGCATGCTAACTTCTACCGGAAATGTATACCCTCTTTTTCGGAGATTTTACATCCGATCATCACATTGTTAAAAAAAGATACCCCCTTTCACTGGACAGCAGCCCAAGATGAGGCGTTTCAACGATTAAAGTCGGAGTTCACACAAGCCCCCATCTTAGCCCAAACTGACATTGATCAACCTTTTCTTGTGGAAACTGATGCCTCCAACTACGCCATCGGGGCAGTCCTGAAACAGGAGTTTGATGACAAGCTAGAACACCCCATCGCCTATCTTTCTTGCACCTTGACTCCTAGCGAAACCCACTATTCTGTTTTAGAAAAATAATTGCTAGCCATCCATCAAGCCTTCACAGATTGGCGTCATCTACTCTTGGGAGCAAAACACCCTGTTCAGGTCCGCACGGACCATCAAAATCTTCAAGTCCTGCAATCCCTGGAATATAGGAACAGTCGTCAAGCCCGTTGGGCCTTCTTTTTTGCTCAATACCAGTTTCAAATCCATCATGTTCCTGGAACACACTACATAATAGCCGATGCCTTATCCCGACAACCTGACTACGAAATCCTTGAAGATCGATCTTTCCCAAAAATGTTTCCCCACACAATATTTGTTGCCCAAGCAAACAACCTCCTGGAGGATATTCAGATTCAAACTCAGTCCTCTGAAACCTGGAATTAATTTAATGGTAATAATCGATGGAATCTCAAAACGAAGGACATATATTTATTCAAGGACAATTGCCTGGTCATTCCCACTCAGAGACTACGACAAAAGATCACAAGCCTATGTCACGATACCCTTCATTCAGGACATCATGGTATCACCAACACCACCCGTCTAATACAAAGACAGTTTTGGTGGCCGAAGATGAAGGATGATGTCCAACTTTATATCCAAACATGTGCAGTCTGCAATCAAAACAAGCATGATAACAAGAAACCGGCAGGTCTCCTGCTCCAACCAACGCTGCCAACAAGACATTGGGAATTCATGGCACATGGCTCATTTTACACCTTTATATGAATTGCAATCTTCATCTGAACTTGCCGGAATCTTCCTGGAACACATATTCCGACTCCACGGGCTACCCTCCAAGATCATTACTGACAGAGGACCCCAGTACATATCCCAGTTCTGAAAACACGTATGTTGTATACTGGGAATCCAACGTGCCTTATCCTCAGGTTATCACCCACAGATCAATGGAGCTACTGAACGCGTAAACCAAGCTCTGTGTCACAGGTTTCCCCCCGTCTAACCTGTCTATGTTGCCTGATGTCCTCCTTTGGTGGAATATTCTTTTGTATGGTTCGGGACTTAAATAAGCCCGCTCAGGCATCCTCGGCTTCCAGATTACGTTCAGCTTCGATGTCCAGGATCACGGTAAACTCCAGGAGTATTCAAGAAGGTGTTGGGGGCGCGCGGAAGCGGCACAGAGATTCCGGGAAGTAGAAAAGAGGGAAGAAGTCGAAAGAAGGGAATCCAGGGGCCAGGGGATAGCAAGTAGCACTAGAGAAAGTTCGGAACATGCGTCCGATCACAGCTAGTAGCAGCGTTGAGACGCGCAGGGCCGCAGGGGTGGGGCTTCTTTATAGAGGACACTGCGTAGAACGTGAAGACTGGCGAGCAGCGTGCTGAGCTTGCCGCCATGTTGGTAGTATTATGGAGTGTAAGGCCCGACGTGACAGGGACCAGGAAGCCCAGAAGGGGCGAGTTCGATGGTTCATGACAGCATTCCTCCTCCGGAAACTCGTTCCACCGGGTTTTCCCAGATGTATGAGATGGAACCTTCTGAGTGCCTGGGGGTATTTAGATTTGAGATAGGTTCCCAAGTGCGTTCACTAGGGGGATATCCTTTCCACTCCACTAGGTACTGGAGTTTGCCACGTCTATATCTAGAATCGCAAATCCTGGAGACCTCATACTCCAGTTGGTCATTGATGATTACTGGTTTGGGCCGAAGGCTAGTTTGAGAGGTCTGAACATATGGCTTTATTAAGGACGTGTGAAAAACTGGGTGGATTTTCCTGCAGGAGTCTGGAAGCTTGAGTCGGTAGGCCACTGGGTTGATGATTTCCTTTATAAGGAATGGCCCATAATATAGAGGAGCCAATTTATTTGGCCGCAAATGCCGTGGTAGTTGTTTCGAGGACAGCCAAACCTTATCCCCTATTGTGTAGGAGGGGCTTGGTCTTCCTTTGTAATCTGCATACAGTTTGGTCTGGGTCCTGGCCTTTTCTAGTTGTTATTTGGCTTCTCTTTGAACATTAATGAGCATTTCAATCCAGGAATCGACTGTTGGAACTGGTGTAGGATGAGGAAGGATGGAGGGTAGAACCGAAGGGTGGAATCCTTGGCTACAGAAAAAAGGATTGGTCTTAATAGCAGAGTGGTCCGAATTATTATAGGCAAATTCTGCCACTGGTATTAAGAGGGACCAATCGTCCTGGACCATGGTAGCGAAGCAACGGAGGTATTGTTCCAAGCTTTGGTTTATGCGCTCTGTGGCTCCGTTGGTTTGGGGATGATATCCTGAGGAAAGAGCACGTTGGATTCCTAGTATTTGGCAAAGATGTTTCCAGAACTGAGAAATGTATTGGGGCCCACTGTCTGATATGATCTTGGAAGGGAGTCCATGCAGTCGGAATATGTGTTCCAGGAAAATTCCAGCAAGTTCTGATGAGGATGGTAGTTTAAACATAGGTGTAAAATGGGCCATATGGGTGAACAAATCAATGTTGACCATGATTGTTGTGTATCCCCTGGAAGGTGGTAATTCCACAATGAAGTCTGTTGCTATGAATTCCCAAGGCCTTGTTGGAAGTGGAGGTTGCTGCAATAAACCCGCTGGTCTCTTGTTGTCATGTTTGTTTTGATTACAGACAGAGCATGCCTGGATATACCTTTGTAAATCGGTTTTCATTCCAGGCCACCAAAATTGCCTTTGTATTAATCAGAGGGTATTGATAATACCACGGTGCCCGGAGTAAAGAGTATCATGACAGAGATGTATTATCCTTTGCTGTAGTTTTTGTGTTGGGATGACAAAGGCATTGTCTTTGAAAAAGTATCCATCTTTGGTCTTCAGTTTCCACTGGTTCCTGTCCAAGATACCTTTCCAGAGTTCCGAGGATTGAGTCTGACTGCGGACTTCATCTAGGAGGCTGGTTGCCTGGGCTACAATTATTGTGTGGGGAAACATCTTGGGAAATGCTCGGTCATCAGGAGGTTCATAGTCAGGGCGCCAAGACAAGGCGTCAGCAATTACATTTTGTGTTCACGGAACATGGTGAATTTGGAACTGTATTGAGCATAGAAGAAAGGCCAACAGACCTGACGGCTGTTCCTGCATTCCAGGGCCTGTAACACTTGGAGATTTCGATGGTCCGTCCGAATCTGGACAGGATGTTAAGCTCCTAGAAGTAAATGACGCCACTCGGTGAAGGCTATGAGTTTCACTGGAGGTCAATGTCCGTAAAAGATAGGCAATAGGATGTTCCAGCCCGTCATCTAGTTCCTGTTTCAGAACTGCTCCGATGGCATAATTAGAGGCATCTGTTCCCACTAAGAATGGTCGATTTATATCAGGTTGAACCAGGATGGGGGCTTGTGTAAATTCTGTTTTTAGGCGTTGGTAAGCCTTCTCCTGGGCTGGGGTCCATCGATAGGGAGTATCTTTTTTCAACTAGGAGATGATCGGTTGAACAATCTCAGAGAAGGATGGTATAAGCTTCCGATAGAAATCGGCCAAGCCCAGGAAAGATTCGATCTGTTTTACGGAGGTCGGAGTTGGCCGGGATAGTATGGCTTTAACCTTGGATTGATCCATGCCTATGCCATCTGGACTAAGGACAAATCCTAGATAGTGAACAGTGGAAACATGAAAAAGTCATTTCTCAGGTTTTGCTAGAAGCTTGTGTTCGCGTAGGCGTTGTAACACTGATTTAACATGTTCTTCATGCTTGAGAGGATCCTTAGAGAATATCAAAATATCGTCCAAGTAGACGATGACGAAAAGAAATAGCATATCCGAAAACACCCGGTCCATGAAGCGTTGGAAGATTGCCGGAGAATTAGAGAGACCAAGTATTCGTAATGACCAAAGGGTGTTCTGAATGCTGTCTTCCATTCGTCACCTTCTCTAATACGAATCAAGTGATAAGCACCCCTAAGATCCAATTTGGTGAACCGTACGGCTCCTCTTACGGCTTCCAGGATATCCAAGATCAAGGGTAATGGATAACGATCCTTAAGGGTGCACTGATTAAGACCTCGATAATCAAGACAAGGTCTGAGTTCCTTGGTGTCTTTTTTAGGAACAAAGAATAATGAAGCTCCAGCCGGAGACTTGGATGTCCATATGGTGCCATTTTTTAGGTTAGTATCTAGGTATTCACAAAGGGCCTTTTTCTTTGGTTCAGACAGGATGAACATCCTTCCAAAGGGAATCACGGCTGAAGGTTCAGTCTCAATAGCACAGTCCTCAGGCCTATGGGGTGGCAGGGCTTGGACAATAGCAGAACAGAACACATCGGCGTATTCCTGGTAGGTTTTAGGAACCTGGATGATGTTGGCGACCATAAGAGGATCTTGCTGAGTTGTTGAATGTTCTTCTGATGTTGTCGGTGAAGGATCCTGGAGCAGACAATGGGACATACAAAATTCAGAACCTAAGAACAGGGAACCAGCTGTCCAATTGATGTATGGGTTGTGTTTTTGTAGCCAGGGCATTCCCAAAACCATTGGGTAATGGGCAGATTTTATGATGTCAAACTTTATCCTTTCTCGGTGATGGTTTATAGCAAGCTCAACTTCCTTAGTCTAAAGGGTTATGGGTCCAGAAGAAAGAGGTCTTCCATCAATTGCTTCTACAGGTTTATGAACGTTCTGGGATTCATAAGGAATATGGTGTTTAAGGACCCATTCCTGATCTATGAATATTCCCATGGCCCCAAAGTCCACTGGTGCCAGAATGGGGTAGGATTCCTTCTCAGATGACGATAGAAAAGCCTACCAGGGAGTTTTGTCCAGGAGAGTTCAAGGATGGTATAGATGTGGAGCCTGCACCTCTCTCCCGAAACTGAGCTCCATCTAGGATCGGGATCTGGCTTTTCCCGAATGCCGTGGAGGGGCTAAGGGACATTCTCTGACTGACTTGTCCGAGGCACAGTACATGCATAAGCAAGTATGGATCCTTCTCAGCCTTTCTTTGGGGGATATGGGTCCACGGAAGGCCCCTAGCTGTATGGGTTCGGGTTCATTTGTAGGAGCAGGAGAATCTTCTGATTTTGAAGGGCTTGCAAGAGGAATTTTTTGGATGGTTGACTTGGTCTTCATTTTCTCTGCCTTTCTTTCCTGGATTCGGAAATCAATTTGTAGAGCAAGATCCATAAGTGCCTGGTAAGAACTAGGACGTGCAACCCTGGCTAATTCATCCTTAACATCCTCATTTAGCACTCTTCGAAAGAGGGTGAAGCAAGCTTCAGAAGGCCAACCCACTTCTTTAGCCAATTGCTTGAATCGAGTTACGTAGGTGAGCATGTCCTGAGAGCCTTGCTGGAAATCGAGTAAACGTTCTTGAGCACTAAAGACATGTTCTGGGCGGTCAAACATAGTTTTTAGTGCTTGAATGAATCCATCATAATCATCCAAAAGATAATCTCTGGTGTTAACTAATGGTGTGGCCCAGGCTAAGGCATTCCCGGAGAGGTGAGAAATAATAAATCCCACTTTAGCCCTCGGGGTGGAAAAATAATAAGGTTTAAAGGTAAAGTGGACCAAACAAGAATCCAGGAATCCACTGAGGGTTTTTGCACAGCCGTCATATTTGTCAACAATGCCGCCCAATAGCACGCTGTCCTTTGAGGCAGAGTCGCGTGAGAGTACCAATTGTTTCAGCGTGGCGTTCTCCGCTTTCAAGTTCTGTACTTCGGTCGATAATTCTTGCATGCCACGCATAAGATCCTGGATGGCCGCCTCCATGTCTGTAACGACTTTGGTCAGGTGGCGTCTCAATCTGTCACAGGTTTCCCCCCTTCTCACCTGTCTATGTTGCCTGATGTCCTCCTTTGGTGGAGTCTTCTTTCGTATGGTTCGGGACTTAAATAAGCCTGCTCGGCCGTCCTCGGCTTCCAGATTATGTTCAGCTTCGATGTCCAGGATCACGGTAAACTCCAGGAGTATTCAAGAAGGTGTTGGGGGCGCGCGGAAGCGGCACAGAGATTCTGGGAAGTAGAAAAGAGGGAAGAAGTCAAAAGAAGGGAATCCAGGGGCCAGGAGATAGCAAGTAGCACTAGAGAAAGATCAGAACACACGTCCGATCAGAACACACGTCCGATCACAGCTAGTAGCAGCGTTGAGACGCGCTGTGCCGTGGGGGTGTGGCTTCTTTATAGAGGACGCTGCGTAGAACGTGAAGACTGGCGAGCAGCGTGCTGAGCTTGCCGCCATGTTGGTAGTATTATGGAGTGTAAGGCCCGACGTGACAGGGACCAGGAAGCCCAGAAGGGGCGAGTTCGATGGTTCATGACACTCTGGAACAATATCTTCACTGTTTCACCACCAAGGTCCAGGACGATTGGTCACTCTTAATACCTGTGGCTGAATTCGCCTACAACAATTCAGATCACTCAGCTATCAAAACCAGTCCCTTCTTCTGTAGTCAAGGATTCCACCCTTCAGTTCTACCATCCATTCTCCCACATCCTACCCCAGTTCCTACGGTTTGACTCCTGGATTGAAACCCTTATCAACGTACACAAAGAAGCAAATAACACCTAGAAAAAGCCTGAAGAGACATTAAACATCATGCTGACTCCAAAAAAAGACCAGGGCCTTCATATTCAATATGTGATACGGTCTGTTTGTCTTTGAAACTTCTACCTCAACACCTACAACCAAATAAATTGGCTCCCAGGTATTACGGGCCTTTTTCCATAAAGGAAGTCATGAACTCAGTGGCCTTTCGACTCAGACTACCAGAATCTTGGATAAGGATTCACCCGGTATTTCACACTTCTCTGTTGAAACCATGCGTCCCGTCCTCTCAAACTGCTCTAAGATCTACCCTGTGATTGTCAATGATCAGCTAGAATATGAGGTTTCCAGAATATGTGACTCCAGGTACAGACGTGGTCAGCTACAGTATCTGGTTGAGTGGAAAGGGTACCCTCCCAGTGAACGCACCTGGGAACCCGTCTCAAACATGAATGCCCCAGACTGTTGCGAAGATACCACCTTATCCATCCAGGTAAACCCAGAGGAGCTGGGTTTCAGAGGAGGCATGCTGTCATGAACCGCTATTCGCGTCCCTTCTGGACTTCGTGATCCCTGACCCATAGGGGACTGAACTCAATAGTACTCCCAACATGGCTGCTGAACACGGAACACTGTTTGCCAGTCTCTGCATTGTACACTCTACATTCTACAAAGCAGACACGCCCCGCGGCTCTGCGCATCTCAGCACTACCGCTTGCAGTGGTCGGACGTGTGTTGCCAGAGCTCGCTCAGTGCTTACTTTGGATTCCTGGTTCCCGGTCCCCTGAATTCCTCTTCTTTTTTCCTTCCCCTTATCCTTACATTCGCATATCCTGGATTCTCATCGCAATCGGGTCTCCGAGTGCGAACCTCATTATTTCCTGGTCTTCGCCTCGGACATCTGAGCGTATCCTGGAGCTGGGTCACGAACCACACGCTGGAATCCGAGGACCCACTCACGGGGTTGTATAAATCCCGAACAGTGCGAAAGAAGACATCTACGAAGATCACGAGCAAACAATACAGACAGGTGAGTAGGGGGGAGACTTGTGACACATTTAAAATGACTTAATGTCTTCATCGTGCATCTGGCATAAATTTCTTCATCTTGAAATCAACTGTTTCACCTTAGGCCCAAGATGTCACTTATCCATGGCTTTTTGTCTATGTATCAGCATTCTTAGGTCATTATATGCTCTCTATGTCGTCCGTCCGATCTCACATGACGTCACCAGTCGTCTTCTTTTAGTATCTTCTTGGTTTCGTTGGGTATTCCATTCTGACAAACGTTCTTTTGTCACGTCTGTAGTTATGGATTTCTCAGTGGGTACCTTACTGTCCAGGTTTGATTAGGTGTCTGTCCTTTAATAGGTGCTGCTGTTATTCCGATAGGCACTTGGCAGAGCCCAACTGCAGATCTCTGCTTGTTTAGCTGTTCTCCATATGTCACATATATTGGTGTGAACATTCCTGGCACTTCGAAGGGGGTGGCTGGATTGCGGATAATGTTTTCCACTTCCTCTTCACCAGTATTTCAATACACTATTAAAATAACATTTTCAGTGGTCCATGCTGACTGCAGGGCAGTGTTTTCATGCATGGTCAGGGGAAGGGACATTTGACAGGAAGATAATAGAGATTACAATCTCATACCTATGAACGAAATATAAAGGCTCTAAGCTAAAAAGCAAGCGAAACATACTTGGTCTCTGGAAATTGTACAAGGAGACCAAAGGGGCAACATTGAAGAAATAAGAAGAAGAGACAGTGGGAGGGAGCAGACCAAACTCAACGCCCTGTCATATGGGTTAATCCCACCTTGCGACCAGCCGCAAGGTATACTAACCCTCAGTGGGAAACCTCAAAGGGAGACGAGAGGAATGCAATGGGGGGAAAAGAGAAATGAGCACAAAGAGAGGAGGTGTATATGTGGGGCAAAAAAAAATATCTAGCAGACATTGAAAAGAATACGCGCCAACACGTGGATGTGTTATTTAGTGAGGCAGAACGGATGATAGAGGTGCAAGTGAGGAGGAAGAGCCAAGAGGATAAAGGAGAATTGTTATTGGGAAGAATACAATTCAAATTAGATGGGGAGGACAAAGAGAAAGAAACACAAAAGAATGATGAAGGGGCGAGGAAGACGCAGCCTCAGATGAAGGGTTACTAGGAGACAAATGGAGTGACGGGGACAGTGACGAATGGACAACCGACAAACTTAGGAGAAGGGGAATAAAAGAGAAAAACAACAGGACAGTGAGGTTGTGACAGGGACTGCTCCACCTCTTTATGTAGTAGGACATGGAAGGTAACAATGAGGTTAACACAAGCTGTCAGAGAAGGAGGGACAGAACCTAAGACACGGCTACTGCTGTTACTACAGAAGGATGAGGGGGAGCCCATTATGTGCCCTGGCAAAGAATGGACCAGGATAACCTAATATGTGGCTTTCCCTCCCTCCTACACAGGGCCGGTAAATGGATATAGGCACACGAGAAAGAGACAGTGGGGGTGACACTGGCCATAGGGCATATGAAAATTGTGTTTGCTGCAATTATTGGAGAACAAGCAAAGAATATTTGTAATCAGGTGGGCTACAAAGGAGTGAAATTGAACACAAATGCTCATGACAGAGCTCCATTTAACAATTGTTGAGCACATGTCTGGGAAGTTTTAAGGAGCATGTATCTAGACATTAACGACCTGGGGACAGTGATGGCTTACAAAATAAAAGGTGACGATGAACCAGCTAAATATATAAGGTGCGTTCAGAATTTATGGCCCAAGAGACACAAAGGTCCTGGGACAAATGTATACCATTGCTCTATCACATACTAGTAAAAGTACTGCCAACAGAAGTACAGGCTTCCATGGACAAGAAAGTAGGTACAGAAGCTAAGCGTTGGCCTGAAATACAAGCAACAATAGCATATTACTGTAAGAGAAAGCAGGAAAGTGAGAGATAGGCAGCCTAGAATGCAGCAAAGGCAGAAAACAGATGAGTACCAAAGAAACTGGCCAAATATACAATGAAAGGAGCACTGTTAGTGCCTGACACCGCTGCCATGGTGCCAGCACCACAGGGAGGGTTTCCCATAGGACAAACACCACAACAAGAAGAGTAGATGCAGCCGCAGTATGGACCATAATGGGGAACACCACCACAGGTGAATTACATGCCTGGGGGATACTTTCCAGTAGGAAGTGAGTTTTCACAACAGGGAAGAGGGGTGTTTCGAGGAGCAGGATACATGGTTTTTGGACCATGCTACATATGTCAGAACATGGGACATGTGGAATGCACCTGTCCATTTATGCAATAGGGAAAGGCGATCCTAGTAGTGCAACAACAGGATCTCCAGTGGCAGCAGATACAGTGTCGTCCAGGGCAGTTACAACCAACACAGATGCCAGGAGAGCAGGGAGGAGTGCAATTCCAAGGGAGGACAGCAATCAGTGGGTTAACACTCCCAGCGATGGTTGAGCAACCCGCAGTAGCAAGTGGAACCACAGTGGTGCTAGGGCAAAACGTGATGCCCCATTACACAGAGGTCAGCGCGGTAGTATGCAAACCCTTTCCGCTTCCCGCCGAATAATATACAGCAACACAGGGGCCCACGGAAAGTGCAAGCATGTCCAGTCCTAGCAGTAACTGACGACCCTGAAGAGGAAACCAAGGTAGCATTGAAAATAGAAGCATGTGAGTTCTCATTTCTCATCGATACAGGTGCAACCAAATCCTGCATCAGGGAGGGGGGATTCCATTATCTAACAAAGTGATGGATACACAAGGCTTTTCTGGGGTGGTGGTCACGCTTCCAGTAAAAAAATATTTGCCATTAACCATAGAGACACAACACCTTGTAGCTCCCTTACTGTATTCCAAAGACACACCCATCAATATCTTGGGGAGAGACCTGCTTAGCAAACTGAATGCAACCATATCATACACAGAGGAAGCAATGGTGTGCTCCACGCCCAGCATTTACTATGCCCAGGTATCAACTATTCTCTTGGTAGCGCACATGCAAAGCACCATGCGAGCATAACCACTATACCAGAGCATGTTCCTGTACAGGGTCAAAGTTCTCCTGGGTTGGGTCCCGGGAATATAGGGAAAGGTGTTCAACTTTCTCTGGAATTCCTATTCAGACCACAGTGCCAGAAGGATTCCTTAAAGGGGAACACAATGGTGTTACAGCTACTAAAAGCAGTAATACAGTGATTCTGTGTGGAACAGATGATGACAACATGGACTGGCGAATAGTACTGTGCATTGACCCCACCTTGACAATTACTATTGTATGGGATGATCAGTTGTTCATCGATGAGGAAGAGGTAGGAGAGGTGGTGTTCCAGATGCAGATACCTTGCCCAGTTCATATATTGGAAAAAATGTTGCCCATTCTGACACAATTAGTGAAGAGGGAAGATACACACACAGTGGAGATGTCAAAAGGGTTCCAGATTAGTTGTGGACCAAGAGACCTCACAATGTGGTTGTTTTGATAGGGATTGGGGCAGTAAAAATAAAAATAAAACACAGAGTCCTGCTTCCTCAGGCAAAACAATACCCATTGACCAGAGAAGTAGATGAAGGGATATACTCCACCTTGCCCGCATTATGGCAACAAGCCACAATTCAGACATCAATCTGTAACACAGCGATCTCTCAGATAAAGAAATCAAGGGGGGGTTATGGCTTTTCATCCGGAATGTGCGCCCTCTAAATGAAGTAGTGGAAGCCGAATTTCCTGTGGTTCCAAACCCACCACCAGATTGTGCAATATTCCAGTGAAGGCAAAGTACTTCAGGATCATTGACTTAAAAAATGCCTTCTTCTTTATACCTTTGCACCCAGTCTCAAGGTATCTGACCAGCTTCACGTATCGCTGAACTAGATTGTCCCTGTGATATTGCAAATCACCCAGTTTTTTCAACAGGATAATACAAATGGATCTATGCAATGTGAAAACATCAAGCATTGTGATTCAATATGTTGACGATCTGCTAATATGCAGTGAGACAGAAGTAGAGTGTAGAACAGACTCAGTATACATTGTACTTCCAGGGAAAGGGTACAAGGTGGATGAGACAAAATTACAGTATGGCCTAGAAGAGGTTGTGTAATTGGGGCATATAATATCCATTGAAGGATGCAGAATAACAACTGAAAGGACACAGGCCATTCATTCCACCACCCGCCCACAAACAGTGAAAGAGATGCAGAAGTTTCTAGGTCTATGAAATTACTGCAGAGTATGGGCATTTGAATAATGCACATTTACTAAACCCCTACTGAAGGCCCTAACGGAAGCACAAAAAGAGAAGAGGGGCACACATTGTACATCTAAAATTAATGAAAGTTTCACAGAACTAAAAGACAAAATGGCACAAATTACAGCAAAAATGCTATTTGTTTTCACATTCAGATGGCTCAGTGATGGAAGACTAGACCCAGTAATGCCAAGACACTTCCCTTGCAAACAATCGCTTGTGGTGGCAGCATTTGCAATTGAGAAGGCATTGACGATTACCATTTGGTATCCCGTAGTATTGTACGTGGAAAACAAATTGTTTGTCATGCTTGAGAAATCAAAACGTATACTAATTATCCAAAGAGCATTAGGAGATGAGGTCACAGTAATCATCCCAGCCATAAAGGTGGTAAGGTGGCAAAGCGTGAACCCAGAAATCTACATAGCAGAACCAATACAGGAAGGGGATTACATACATTATTGTGCAGCACACATAGACAGGATGGAAGGGAATGTACAGGTGATAGAGGAAGAAATAGCAGGAGCAGAAACTGTCTATATTGATGGGTCATCAAGTACTGACCCAGAGACAGTAAGGAGACATACTGGTGCGGAAGCAGTTTGCTGCATAAACGGGGAATATGTAATAGCAGCTCAGCAGTGACTAGCTTTGCATTATTCAGCACAGGCAGCAGAATCAATGGTGATGATAAGAGCACTAAAAATGATGGACGAGCATGCAGAAAACTTATTTTCAGACTCTGTCTAAATCACATCAACTATCCATTCAGGACTGGCATGGTGGGAAAGGAGGGGATCCAAAAGAAGTGACGTGTCACATGCGCAACACGCAGAGCTACTAAAAGAATTAATGAAGGCCCCAAAAGTTCCAATAGAGGTGGCAATAATTAAATGTGCCAAAAAACACAGGAAAGCAAGACAGGAGCATATTTACCGGATGGGAGGGAGAATTCAGAGGTACCCCAGAGAAGGGGAAAAGGTGCCACTCATTGTGGCAGAAAGGAGGAAGAGTGGGGAGTAAGAAAGGGAGTAACATTGTAACAGGATCCCCATAGTACACATAATAGGATTACAAGGAGAGGTAGCAAAAGAGGAAAAAGAACTATGGAAAAAAAGTGGATGTTCACTGTCACCAACAGCCCTAATTTGGTGGCAGAATAGCACATGGAAGCCTATAATGCCCAGAAACCTGTTAAACATAGCTTTAGACCAGCTGCATTTCCCGACCCATGCGTCCAAAGAAAGCATAGCTGCAGAGCTGAGTGAGGGATGGTAGGTTCCAAACATACAAAGTACTTGATACAAAACCAGTTACACAGCGCCAATTGTGATAAATCAAAATATGCTTCCAATGCACACGTAGTTTATTAGCATTGAACTGATAGATTCAGCCTGACAAGTGTTTCGAGCATATGCTTGCTCTTCTTCAGAGGCTGATTGAAGATTACACTAAGTCAATTTATAATACAGATTGCACACATTTGTTAATTCAGACGCCCAGCAATATGTGACAAGTGACAATATGTATCAAATTCAATTCAACAAAATAATCATGATTGTAAACCATTGTAGAAAATCATGGTTCCATCATCTATGCCCAAGAATAGACACCATTTGAACATCAATATTTATACAAAATCATCAAAACAATTGAAAATAATAATTCATCAAAAGTAATAGGAATAACATTTATAAAGGGAGAAAGAAAAGGGTAAAGGATCAAGAGAGATTACAAAACAATCAGTTAGTAAAGCGCCTCCTTTTGATGGTCACAAAAAATATATATTAAATGCACTACAAAACAACAGCTCGCCAAAGTTCAAAAATCAAATTGTATAACGGTTCCTTGTATCTGCAATGGGTATTACCAAAATCTCAAATAAATCCAGTCTGATTGAATTACCAGCTGGTATCCCGTAGGATAAGTGAAAAGCTGCAGTAAACACAGAAATAATGCATCACGTAACAGTACGTGTTAGTTCTCCAAAATACTGAACTGTACTTCCAATTAAAAAAATTTTAACTGCTTAACATACCTCTAATCCTTTGCAGTTGCGGTAATTGACTATCACAATTACAAAGAACACCATGTCCATCCAAATAGATCCATTAAAAGTAAATGGTGAGATAGAAGTCATTGGCCATAAATGTAAGCAGAAGGGAAAGAGAGCACAAACATATGTCCATCAACTTAACTGAACTTCAAACAGCCATACAAAATATGATCCAATTGCGTACTGTGAAGCCGCGATTCTGCCGCATTCTAAGGGACTATGTGCAAAGAGTCTTACCTTGTCAATGCGTGTACCAGTTCTGTATTCAGATGCCAAGCGCTGCGCGTTTCTTTAACCATATATATAGGTTTGTGGGACTAGACCGAGCTGCTAGCACACAAGCATTGGATGCTTACTGCCTCAAACTTGGGTGTATATCAACTGTGTAAAGTTAGTGTCTGCCGCTCCAGCTCAGTTCTAATACTGTATGTTCACCTTGAATATGGAATTTGTATACATATCCAACATCATGCCATGATTCCATTATGTATTTAGCTTACATATATAGGTTATACATATATTTAATTTAAATGAAAAAATGCTGTGCTCAAGATCTCCTACCGTATCTTAGCACAGAATTTAAATGCAGTCAACATTGTCACTGGTCTCACATCAAATGTCTTTTACAAATCACCCGATTGTGCATTAATTAGTCTATGCTCGAATAATGCCCACTTAGATTGAAAAGTATATTGCGGTTCAGTGGATGAGCGTACTCGTGCGTCCTGCTTACTTGGTTGTGCATTCATTAATACCTGCACAATTAATTACCACATTTGGGTTTTCGAACTTTGGCGAGCTATTGCTTTGTTGTGCATTTATTATAACTTTTTTGTGACCATCAAAAGGAGACACTTTACTAACTGATTTTTTCTAATCTGTCTTGACCCTTTATCCTTTTCTTTCTCCCTTTCCAAATGGTATTGCAATTATTTTTTGATAAATTATTATTTTCAATTGCTTTGTTGATTTTGTATAAATACTGAAGTACAAATGGTGTCTATTCTTGGGCATAGATGATGGACCCATGATTTTCTACATTTGTTTACAATCATGATTATTTTGTTGAATTGAATTTGATACATATTGTCACTTGTCAAGTCTTGCTGGGCGTCTGGATTAACAAATGTGTGCAATCTGTATTGTATCTTTACATGTAATCTTCAATCAGCCTCTGAAGAAGAGCACGTTTATGCTCGAAACACGTGTCATGCTGTATCTATCAGTTCAATGCTAATAAACTGCGTGTGCATTGGAAGCATATTTTGATTCATCACAATTGGCGCTGTCATATTGGTTTTGTATCAAGTACTTTATATTGTTGGTGTACTTAGGCAAAGTACCCAGACCCAATAAGTTACCTGCACCCTTAGTGACTCTGAATCCAGTTTGCAAGCACGGTGGACTTGAAGGGACTTTTGCCACTAACACTTTTGCATAGGTTCCAAACATGGGTGAGTTAGTCAATGAGTTCATGGGTAATTGTATGGTTTGCAAACAGTTTCTGTCTGGCCACACATTGCGGCGAACAATACTAAGTCTCTGGAAGGGCACTTCCAGCACTTGCATGCCAATTAAGTTGACATGCAAGAAAGATGTGCCTTCTCACAGGACCTAATCGTAGTGGTCTGTTCATTTTTGCATTGGCTGAGGCGGAGCCCTTTGCAAAGAATGATGCAAAATCTGCTGAGGAGTTCCTATCCAAGATGGGGTATATGGGATGAGATAAGGTCAGATAATGGCCATCACTTGACCAACAATCTCTTCGAGGAGATAACACATCTCTTAGGGATCAAACGCAAACTTTACATATATTAACGGCCACGGGTGAATAACGTTGTGGAGAAAATGAATGGATTACTAAAAGAGCGCTTGGCTAAGCTAACAACTACGATGTGCCGAAATTGGATTTTTTGCCTCCCTTGCACTTTTCACCCTTCAAAACTCACCTTCTGTGGAGCACAACCTACTGCTGGATGAAATTGTAATGGGAAGGATAATGCATGCACCAGTCCCTCCTTCACGTTTGATTTTAGATGCTAACCCTAGCTCAGAAATCCTTGGCAATGAAATTAAATACTATTTAACTGAGATGACCAATGTGCTTCTCTACATCTCCCGCCAGGTCCAGCAATCTACAAGTGAGATAACCAACAGTGAAGAGTGTGCACAAGACCATCAAGTATTTCCACAAACACAACCTCTTCATTCAGGGACAAAGTACTTATTCGAAACACTGTGAGAACTTTGAAGGAGCCTCGGTTTTGTGGTCCTTTTGAAGTGGTCTTCACAACACCATCGGCAGTGAAAATAAAATAACAACCACCACCTAAACACGTGCTGCAATACCAGTAGCACATCAGGAAAAGGAGGAATCTCTTGATGTGGAGAATTACCCAACTTTCATTAACATTTTGTACTATAATTCGGTTTTACAGAGGACCCACAATAGAAATACAGGATGGACAAGGAAAAAGAAGAAGGGCTGGAATTGAAGAGAAGAGTGGGGTAAATGTAAAAAGTGGTATATTTTTCTGCATCTTCGTTTTGTGTCTTCGTCTTTTCTGGCCTTTAACGCCTAAGGATAAATCTAGTCCATCCGCTGGTGGTAGTAGGGAGCCACGCACCAAGAGAAATATAACTAACCCAATAGTATTCTACAATTTTGTCGGTTAGGGGTGGACCTGGCATCAGAAAACGTATGTTATGGGGAAATGAAGAAGGTAGGATGGGGGATCACCAATGGAATATGCTATGTATCCTCACTCATCTCACACTTCACAGGAAAGACAAAGCAATTCTTGCCACAAGATCTGACAGCAGAAGAGGAAGGAGGTCTGACACATATGGTGTTATGCAAGACTGGAGTATGTTCCAGGGCATACTGTGGAAGTAAAGTGAATTGATCAGGGGGAGGAGATGTACCAGTGCAACGTAAACAGCTGGAAAGTATGGCTCAGGAGGTGAAGAGTAAGCCCATGGTTCTTGACTACGTAACATAGGGGGCACAAAAGGGTAAACTGGTGCCCACTGCCCATAAAAGATTATCTCCATGGGGTACGATGTGCCATGGTCCACACCAGATGCCTGATGCAAAAAACAGAGTTCAGTGCTGCACAATGGAAAGTGAGAAAGGGGAATGGCACAGTGCCGTGCAGAAGGGCTGGTGGGCTTCAAAAAAAGGTGGTTAGGAAAATAAATGCGGGATGTAAGAATATTTGGAACAGTTATGCACATGCTTTAACATGGATCAACGAAAACCAACATCCAGAAAACATAAAGCTGCTCACACAGTATTCTTTGTGATTCGGAGAAAATGGAAAAATAATGCTGGGAAAGAATACTGGTTGCAGGAGGATGATGGCATTGCAAAAGGGGACTGCAGCTGTGATGGATACCTTCTGGGCATGTGGAAAGAAAGCATATACATCTCAGCAGTATCCAATAAGAGCCTAGACAACATTCCACCCCATCTGAAATTTTTCAGCTCAGCATCTGTCCTTTTTACCTCTCTTCTCCTTCCTCAGGTACAAGCGGAAGCCAGTGCAAACTGGTTGCAGACAACACACTGCAAATTGCTTCAATTGGCACATGCAACTCAAAAGGAACACAATGCAGAGCGGGAAGAGTTATCGGCCCTACCATTAATGACCCCACAAAATCGTTTTGTTTCGGACCTTACAGCGCCAATGGAGCAAGATGTGTGCCATAACATAGGGAGCATGTGCTGTACCGCAATTCCCGCTAATGATGCTGCAAATGAAACAATCACAGATTCTGCAGAGGAAATAAGAACGTTACAGGAGAGAATGGCAAAACATTTCATCGGCAAACTTGTCTGGATTTATTATTCACCCGGACACCAAACTGGCTATTTGCAGCATTAAAGATAACCACCCCTGTGCTCATTGCGATCCTCAACACCACCTGTATTGGTCGTTTGATGATCCATTGGTGCAAATGCCACACGCATGACAACAGTTACATAATGGCATTACAGAAAATTAAGGGTGAGGAGGTAGTAGGTGAAGATCACCCCAGTATGAATGAAAGAGAAAATTAAGCAGAAATATTTTTCATGCCACCCCCCACCAGATTTGGAAAATTATGAAGCATTATGGGGAGAGGGCTCACCTGATGGAACAAACATACTGATTTTTGTGGATAATTGGGATGGATGTGAGGAGGAAGAGGACATGACCAGGGTAACAAGGGTGTGGGTGCGCAAGGAAAAGAGTGAATGGATGAGAGGGTCAAAAATGTTGATCGAAAGACCAATCGTAGAGGGGAATGTGTTAAAGGTGATAATTCACTGCCAGACAGGGGGATGCACCTACCAACTGCGAGAGTAAAGAAGGGGCACTGATGGGCCAGCTACTTGGTAATTAAACAAGTATTTTAAGACACAGACGCCCCATACAAAGGCTTCAGCGGGAATGGTAGAGGGTAATGATGCATTGCGTTTATACCCAGTTCAAGATACTGTCCTATGTTTAGCTAAAGAAGGAGAAGAAGAAAAAAAAAAGTGCCATCATAAACACGCGGAGTGGGAAATCCCTCAAGACGGGCTGGACTTCAGAAAACTCGGTCTAAAACACATGACCAGCATGCCAGGGATCTGCAAAAGGGAGGGGGGGGTTGTAAAGCTACTCATTACGAGAGAAACAACATAACTAGAACAAGGTGATGTAATTACAGAGTGGTCAGCCAAACCAGACGCCCAGTTGATTGCAGTGGAATAAATAGCTCAGTACCAGTGTGCTGGTCACTTGACCGCTGATGCCCATCGGCAGGTGGCTGTGGGACAATAACACTGGACGGAGTGGTGTTCCTGGGAGAACAAATCAGACAGTAAGTTCTTGAGCTCTGTGGAGGTGGCCAACCTCCAAAGTATCTATCACAGAGTTGCAAAAGTCATCCTCCAACAAGTATGATGTGAATGTCCTCTTTCCCATCAGCTTTAGGGTGTCTCGTGCTCCATTCTCAAAGGTGCAGACAAATGGCAGTATATTAATGTTCTGGTGGTCAGCACAAATGTTACTTCAGAAATAACAAGTTGTTCAGGGTGGTGGTTTGAATAAATGTGGTACCACATGGGGATACATTGTAATGGGAATCTGTTAACACTTTTGCTTCAATTATGCTTCACTAATCAATCTAACTTCGAAGAGATGTTGTCCACAAACCAATGAAATCCCTGGGAAACATAGAAAAAGTGAATTCTCCAACTTGAAAGTGTTTTGATGGATTTCTGACCATTGTATTTTTGGGTATAAAACTAGTGTTCGTATTCCATTCAAATGTCAGCCTTTCGACTGTTGTGTTTGATTTGTGCACACCCAGCTGTAATGAACAGTGTTGCTTCTTGCCCGGTGTTTGTGGTGCTTTAATTATGCTCTAATTGGAGGTCCCCTGACTACAGGAGGTCCGCCCTGCACTCTTTCACCTCTATAGTCCTCATGCCCTCTGCCAGGCACTGACCCTTCCTTAACAAAAGTGGAGTTTCTGGTGGAGGTAATGAGGGAATCATATCAGGGCTGCTTTCTCAGCAGGTAAGTGTGAGCACAGTCTGTCGTGTTATATCTGTATTCATCATCACAAGATTTGCTTGCATTCTCACACATTTTCCTTCTGGGGGTGTACTGATTGAGTCACAGTAAATGTCAATGCAGATGTGTGTATGTCCACATGCATATGGCACATTGTCCACCCCACACACCTTCTGTTCATCGGTTGTCTCTGCATGTGTTGCAAGTCCATGCACACTTAATGGACAGTCACATACAGTGTGTGTGGTCTGTTGGAGGGTGTTTGAAAAGCTGCATATTGACCTCATGTCCTCTTTCAGTGGTATCCAACAAGGGGTGGGGGCGGTGGTTGGTGCAGGGTATGGGGATGTGGTTGGAAGAACATATTTGCGGGGATATTGGGGACATGGGTCTCTTTTTGGTTCACAATGCACAGTGGGTTCTGCATGTTGTTTCCATGATGGGAAGCCCCTTCCAAAGGTGGCCTTTGTGTTCCCGTTGGCCCTTCTCCATCACCCACTTTTGTCCTTCCATCTCAATGCTCCCTTCACTTCTTAGCACATTGTCCCCATTTAGTCCAGTCCCTGTGAACTCTGTCATCCCTTCCTCTTGCCTGTTCCCTACTCGCATTTGTGTGGCAGTCTCCTTGGCCTCCTTTTGTCATTCCTTTCTCTTGTCTGCTTGTCTCTATTATGCCAGTTTCCTGTGTGCTCTCCATTCCTGTATGACTGCTGCATCTTTGACCAGCAGGCGTTAAAGTCTCCAACCCGCAAAGGGACTTCGTAATCAGGCGTTAAGGCTTTAACGGCGCTGCCACCTTTTACGGCGCCGTTAACCCCTTAACGCCTGGGTTGTAATGAGGGCCATTGTATTTAAATGAATGTTTAATGTGATATATATATATATATATGGGTTACACTTCTTATTTATTACTACATATAATGTGTATGTGTGCTGGTTTGTGAATTTGTACAATGTTCATATGACATTAGAAGAGTTCGCGGACATCAAATTCAGTAGAGGGGGTTCAGTATGTTCCATGTTACATGTACATAAAGTCATAGATATTATTGTTAAGTTGTGCTACTAAAATCCTATGAAATTCACTAAACAAAAACTTTGTTAAAGGGACGTTAAGTTTCGCTACTAAAAACCTATGAAATTCAGTAAAAAAAACTTTGTTAAAGGGACGTTATGGTTCCAAGTAAAACTGAAAAACCCCTGAAATTCACCAGTTATGGTAAACTAGGTAAGCTAAGCAACCGTAACTCGTGCCACCACGATGCACTGCTAAGACTAACACCCAGGACATCAAAGATCACATCAGTTACCATAACTGGCTAATTTCAGGGGTTTTTCGGTTTTACTTGAAACCATAACGTCCCTTTAACAACGTTTCTTTACTGAATTTCATAGGTTTTTAGTAGCGCAACTTAACCATAACGTCCCTTTAACAAAGTTTTTTTTAACTGAATATATATATATATATTTATCTGATATTTTTCAAATTCACAAACCAGCACACATACACATTATATGTAGTAATAAATAAGAAGTGTAACCCATATATATATATATATTACATGGCCACGGTAGTGGCCACGTAGTTATGGCTAAGTTGCTGTTTCCATAGGAAGAGCACTTTTTGGGCTGCTTATAACTTCGCTCTCCCTGGACGGATCCTCACCAAACTTTGCAAAAAAAAGTAGTTGGGTCACTCTGAATATTTTTGCAAAGTTTGGTGAGGATTCGTCTGTGGGGGGCAAAGTTATAGGGGGGGTCCCAAAACTTCGGATTTACACCAAATTTGCGGCAGGAGCGGCGGCCTGGTCCCAAAAGCGTGCTTTTGTAAATTTGGTGTAAATCCGTCCAGTAGTTTTTTTTTAAAATGACTAAAATGTAAGGCAAAAAAATTAGTGATATCTGCGTTCGTTTCGTGGACGGACTTCCCTGTTCGCTCCGCGGACAGCACCCCGATTGGCCCGTGGGCTTGCTTCATGTCCGCGGACATTCGACGTGTTCGCTGATTGGACGGCGAGGGGCGTGGAGCGCGTCAGATTTTCTGTGGCGCCCACCATCTTGTATTCGCAGTCGACCGCGTACAGCGCAGTGAAACGTGGATAAAAAATTGTATTTAGTGCCGTGTGTTGGTGTGTAAGAGTGTTTGGGAAGGGTGGGGGAGTATGAGATAGGTTCAACGCTTTGTTTTTTTATGTGCTAGACATTTTTGTTGCGTTCAATTTGTCCACGGAGAACACGGCTGTTCTGACATTTTGTAAATAAACTAAATGGTGGGGTGTTTAGAGGACGGAGTATGTGTCATTTTTGTTCGCAAGGAAAGTAAAAATGAGCTATGAACACTCGCGGTGTACTTAATTGTTCATAAATACACAAACTGGGGGTGTCCTCAGGACGCTGTCCGTATTGTAATTTGTCTAGTTGAATGTGTTCTAAGAATACTCGCAGTGTCCCGAAATGGTTGCAATTACACAAAATGGGGGTGTTCTGAGAACGTTGTTTGTATTGTTCGTTGTCAGGGTGAGAGTGTTTTAAGAGCACTCCTTTTGTCCACTAATAGTACAATTTCCTAGGGGCGTCAACCGACTTTTTGTCCACTAAAGAAACGATAAATCCGGCTGGTGTGCATCGACATTATGTGATAATCCTATGACTGTCGCTATTGACCTGGCTGACTTGCTTTTGCGACACTAAATCATATCTCCCGCCACTAAGCCTGATATTATCAAAGCATTCATATTCCCCGCCTCTCTCCGTGACGTTACAGGGTGCGTAATGAAACACGCCCAGTCGTCTCCAGTACTACGCGACTTTACACAGAACCCGGAAGACAACACACATTATGTCACAACACAGCGCGCCACAATTCAGAATATGAAACTGTGATTTAAAAGCAAAGAGCAAGATTGTAAATGTTGTAAAGTACATTTATTTGACATCAAATGTTTAGAGAATATTCAGCAATTTGCATTTGTCTTTGTTGTCGATCCGCAAAAGTTCATGTTGAGACACGCGATGTTCCTTTGCGGTACAGAGAGTGTTAGATCAGGTTACAACTCAGTGCGTCACAATTCGGAATATGAAACTGTGGTTTAAAAGTAAACAGCAGGATTGTACACTTGGTAAAGTACATTTATTTCACATGCAATGTTTAGTGAATATTCATCGATTTGCTATTGTCTTTGCTGTCGATCAGCAAAAGTTTATTTGGAGCTGCGCGTTGTTCCTTTGCGGTAGATAGGCTGTTGGTTTATGATAAAAGCAGTAATTGGTCTCTCTGATAATCGGAAGGTTGCTCCAACAACGAGCCATTAGACCACCGTATTGGTTGGTATGTTGTTTGTAGCCGCTAGTACTGCGTAAGGGCATATTGGTCCTTGGCGATTGTCCCATAAAATGGTGAGGGTCATGAAGTTGCATATTTGGACTTGCACCTGGCAGTTGAAGACGCCATCCGCTGGAGTCTGTAAATTCTGGCATAGACAAAACGGGGCCACGTACCTGTTTTAAAAAACATAAATTAGTCTCACCAGCCGATCTTCATTAAAAATCATCATTTTATTTATTAGGGCGTGAAACTATTTGCTATCGAAGATAGTGCAACAGAGTATGTTAATAATAAAAAAATAATATTTTCCCATTCATATAGCGCTAAGAACTGTGAGGTATCTAAGCGGTGCTTATTATTAACCACGGTGTGTGGTGCTCATTTATCGACCACGGAAGGATGAAAGGCTGAGTTTGGGCTTGCCTGGATTCGAACTTGCGTTAGCAAGCTGTGCATGGATGTCAAAGCAAGCGCTGTACTCGCTGTGCCACTCGACAGGCTACAGTAAAGTGGCACAGCGAGTAGAGCGTTTGACCGCCTATAGACCGGTTAAATTATTTCTATTAACCCACTCTGTGTCGTCTGCCTTTTTCAGAGCCCTCTAAACGACAGGGGATCAATTTGGCGGTGATAGTACGCGGTAGAAAACATTATGCCACTTTCAACGAACAAGTTCAACTTCAGCGGTCTTTAATGCTACGCTATTGTAATTATATTTTGTATAAAGTAATGTAAAGGGTTACTTACAGTACAATTGCAATTTCCATTGTCTACGAGTGGTGCAGTCCGAAAATACGACTCCGCGTGTGCCAACGATCTTTCGCATAGTGATATAATATGTAAAAGTGGTTTCGTTTCAGAAATTTCATCTTTATCTTCTCTTACGTTTTAGCAACACTCCTTCAAGAGAAGTCTTTCATCACAATCTCTGTCTGTCAAGGTCAACACACAATACAACCTTATAGTCTGCTTCGTGAGCCTCTCCGGGGCCCGAGAAAAAAATGAATCAGCTGACCTTTACTGTGAACGAGCATAAATTCTTACTTTGCAACATTCTGTGTAAAGCCATCTGTAGAAGTTGGTTTTTGCACACCATGTTTGTATATTGTTTGCGTGATATTAAAAAAAGTTTGTTTAAAGGACGTTATGGTTCTAAGTACAGCCGAAAGACCCCTGAAAATAGCAAGTTATGGTAAGCTATGAAAAATAACTCGCGCCAACACCATGCACTGCTAAGACTAACACCCAGGACATCAAAGATGACATCGCAAATGTCATTGATGAAATCACTGATGACATCACATGTGTATGTACTTTTCATGGAATTTGTGTACTAGGGATTTTCATTATAATGTTCCGAAAAAAGTGTCAAGGATATTGCAATAAATATCATACCGTTATTAGTGCTTTGAACGATGCATTTATATCAATAAATAGCATTGTATTATGGGATTCTATGTAGTATACTGAGCTGCTAATGGAGAAAGATAGCATTGTGTGCAGAGTACAAGATAAAAGTATAATATTTGTAATATTAATATGTAGAATAATGAAATGATAATTGTCCTGAAATGTTGGAAAATTCACAAAATGGGGGTGTTCTGAGGACGTTATTCGTATTGTGTGATTGCTTAGCTGTATGCAATGAGGGAATGGTACAGAGAGTAAAGTGGACGCCGTCCGCGGACACCGCGGCTGTTCGTGGACAGGGCGTGGTAAATCCGGGTTTTTCCAGGAAATCCAACATGGAAAGAAGACTGTACGGATCAGCCAATCAGATGTCGAGGTTTTGGATTTGTGTTGAAAGAGACTGTGTGTGGTGAAGATGGCAGAAGTGGAGAAAGTCAGGGTGTTGGTGCTCGGAGATATGTTTGTGTATGGTTTACAGCAGTACGCTGAATGCAGGCATGTTGCAAAGAACTTTGATGTCAAAGGAGTGGAGGTGGCGTGGAGCACTGTGCCTGATTGCAATGTACAGGGAATTGTACAAGTTTGTGCGGATATGGCCACGATGAACAGTCCGCATGTGGTAGTTTTGCACTATGGTGCTTTCCATTTGGGCAACGTCAGTGCCCCTACTTTGTTGGCTGATTTGGAATGCTTGGTTCAAGCCGTAGAGAAGATCCTTCCAAATGCGAAAGTAATTTTTTCTGGATTACTACCTAGGGCAATATGGGACAATAGTTCAGTTTTTTGTCCTCAGCAAAACATTGCTAGGTGTGTCATCAACCGAGGCATGTGTGCCTTCATGCTTAGAGCTGGTATGTTCTTCGGTAACAATGAGAATATTGATGCCAGTAATGCTGTTAATTTTAAAGAAGATGGCATTTCTTTATCTTTTACCGGAAATGTAAGGGTTGCTTTGGAGAAGGTTATGTGAAGATTTTAAGGAGTAAAGTAAGAAAAAAAAAACAAGAAAAAAAATATAAAATAACAGGTGTCTGTCAAGCATCTGTAAAAAAAAAAAAAAAAACGGCTCTTTTCAGAGCCAACTTCAAAGGGGAAATGGGGCACACTATTTAAATTTACATTCACCACGCTCAGATTTTCGATGTGTCCGCGGACATGGCGGTAGTCCGCGGACATGAAAATCACTAAGAGGGGGTTAGTATGTTCTAGGTTACATGTCAGGGATATTATGGTTAAGTTGTGTTACTAAAAACCTATGAAATTCAGTGAAAAAACCTTGTTAAAGGGACGTTATGGTTCCAAGTAAAATCGAAAAAACCCTTGAAATTCACCAGTTATGGTAACATAAGTAACCATAACTCGCGCCACCGTGCACTGCTAACACTAACACCCAGGACATCAAAGATGACATCACAGATGTCATTGATGACATAACTGATGACATCACATGGCTGCCTCTCCCTTTTTATCCTTTACTGACATATCAAAGCCACATAGTTTTCTACAGTAACAGTCAGGAAGTAAAAATTGAAAAGGTACTATATTTGTAGACTTGGGTTCCTGTCACATCATATATGAAACATGTACGTAGCGGAAGACACAGGCTTGGAAGAGAGGAATCCTTTCTGTGCATGAACATAATCATTATGGTATCAGCACTTTGTCATAGTTTTAGTTTTTATTACTCTACCTTGCCTCTATATGCTCATGTTTGTATACATTATAGTCACTCTCCATAGAGTGAATGGGAAAAAATTTTTGCTCGCGTCTACAGCCCAAACCGCTGGACGGATTTCCACCAAATTTGGACCAGGAGCAGCGGCTTGGTCCCGAAAGTGTGCTTTTGCAAATTTGGTGAAAATTCGTCCAGTAGTTTTTTTTAAAAATGACCAAAAAGTAGGTAAAAAAAAATTAGTGATATCTGTGTTCGGTTTGCGGATACACTTCCCTGTTTGCTCCGCGGAAAGTGTCCTGATTGGCCAATCGTCTTGCGTGATGTTCGCGGACATGCAAAGTGTTCGCTGATTGAACGGTGTGGAGCGTGAAGCGTGTCAGATTTTTCGGTAGCGCCCGCCATATTGGATTCGTGGACGTCCCGGACAGCGCGGTGAAACTTTGTTCAAAATGTGTATTTTGTAGAGTGTGTTGGTGTGTAGGAGTGTTTGGGGAGGGTGGGAGTGTGTGAGATAGGATGAAAGTTGTGTTTTTTATGTGTTAGACGTTCTTTTTGTGTTCGATTTGTTTGCAGACATCACGGGTGTTCTGAAATTTTCTAAATAAACTGACTAGGGGGTGTTCTAAGGAGTCAAAATGTGTCCGTTTTGTTCGCAAGCAAAGTGAAACTGTTCTAAGAACACTTGCGGTGTCCGGGGAGTGTTCGTAGGTGGTGTACTGAGGACGCTGTCCGTATTGTTCTCTGTCAAGTTGAATGTGTTCTAAGAACACGCGCGGTGTCCTGAAATGTTTGCAAATAAACAAAATGGGGGCGTTATGAAGACGCTTTTAAGAACACTCGCGGTGTCTGGGGAGTGTTCGTAGGGGGTGTCCTGAGGAGGCTGTCCGTATTGTTCTCTGTCAAGTTGAGTCTGTCCTAAGAACACTCGCGGTGTCCTGAAATGTTCGCAAATAAACAAAATGGGGGTGTTCTGAAGACGCTTCTAAGAACACTCGTGGTGTCCGGGGAGTGTTCGTAGGGGGTGTCCTGAGGACGCTGTCCGTATTGTTCTTTGTCAAGTTGAATGTGTCCTAAGAACACTCGCGGTGTCCTGAAATGTTTGCAAATAAACAAGATGGTGGTGTTCTGAAGACGTTTTTGAGAACACTCCGGGTGTCCTGGAATGTTCGTAGTGGGTGTCCTGAGGACGCTGTCCGTATTGTTCTCTGTCAAGTTGAATGTGTCCTAAGAACACTCGCGGTGTCCTGAATTGTTCACAAATAAACAAGATGGGGGTGTTCTGAAGACGTTTTTGAGAACACTCCCGGTGTCCTGGAATGTTCGTAGGGGGTGTCCTTAGGACGGTGTCCATATTGTTCGTTGTTAAGTTGAAAGTGTTCTAAGAACTATCGCGTTGTTCTGAAATGTTCGTAGGGGGTGTCCTCAAAACGGTGTCCGTATTGTTCGCTGGCAAGCTCAAAGTGTTCTAAGAACACTCACATTGTTCGCGGACATTAAAAGTTTCCCTTGGATCATAGTTGAAATGTTTGACTCTATGGATGTGATATGCTGCGGTGGCTGTTGCCAGAGCATAGAGTCTTGGGCGCATGGCCATCTGGCCATGCGCCCAAGACTCTATGCCCTGGCAACAACCACCGCAGCATATCACATTCATATTTGTTTATAAGTTTGGGTGAAAAACAAATTTATAAGGAACAAAGGTATTAGATACTATGGATGTGATGTGCTGCTATGGTTGTCCTTATTATTGTATACTTACTGTTTGGTCTAGTAATGGGAGTCCATGTTTTTTTTCTTCATTTCTGTGATAAAAGAAAATAGCATGTTAGTATTAGTATTTTGTAATGACTTATTACATTCTATAAGCAATATACTTTTATTTTTTTTCGACCCTCATATTTAGTAGAGTACAAATCAGAGTACTGTGCAATTTGCTCAGTTTCTGTATTTGTTGCTAAAATCATTGGGTCTATGGGAGAAAGAAAATCCATGTTGGATTTAAAAATAACCCTTTTTCTGTTATTCTACAGTTTATTTGTTTGTTTGTTTTCAGTGTTCACTTGTTGTTTCTGGCTAATGCTTTATACTTTGCTTTGTTGTATTTCTTTTGGAACAGTAACAGATTCTTCATTTGTTTTGATATTATAAAATTTTGGAGCAGTTAAATACCAATTGGCGTATTCTAACTGTCTTTTTTTTAATATATAGTAGTGGTTTTCATTTACCTATTTGGTTACTGTTAAATTTTGGGATAGTTAGATACCAATTGGCATATTCTAACTGTGTATTTTTTGGTCTAATTTAGTGGTATTAATTTATCTGATTAGTTGTTGTAGACTCTTTGAGCAGTTAGATAGGTTTTGGAATATTCTAACAGTTTATATTTTTGTAACACAAATTTACTTAAAGGTTTAAATACAGTTTATTTATCAAATTTTGCTTTTAAGAACATCAAATAAGCGTTTGTAAGATTTGCTGGTAATCTGTGCTTTAGAGTAATGGTACTATCATTACATTCAAACCATCCACATTTCTTTTTTATGTATGCAGTGTAGTGCCCTGAATTGGTTGTGGCTCCTGCGTGGTAGATTATACCTATTGTTGTGAAGGTTTTCTTACCAAGTGATATTTGACCATGTGTGAATCCAGTCACCTTGCAGTTGTTTTTTGTACCATCTGCATTGTAACGTAGAAGCATTAGTATTACGTATTTACTATGTGTTTGTATTACTAACGTGGAGCGATTATCTGAATTGCAGGTAGAGCATAATCTACCATGGTTTGCATTTTGTACAAGTTGCTGAAATGGCATGGATTCACAATTTGGTATTGATATATATATGAAGCGTTCATTGGGATTTCTTCTTGTGTCACATTGTTGCAGAGAGTGCATGTATGTTTCCACATGTATGAAATCTGAAAGATTTCATTTATAGGTATGTTTTTGTTTTCCATAACTTGTATTAAGTACATTAGAAATTCTTGTGGATCTTCCTGTGAGTTTATAGTGAATTTCACCATTCCAGCACAGTAGTCCAATTGTCGTCTTATTCCAAAAACACTATATGTGTTGTCAGGATTGTTTGCTGCATTTCTGTGATGTACTAACATTTGCAAACACAATGGGTTTGTACTGTGTGAGTAAATGTTGTCAACAATTGGTGGTAATTGAAATAGAATATTCATTGCTACATTTGCATAGCAACTTACACCAACTATATTTGAGAATTTAAATGGTCCAGGTAGTTCTGTATCAAACTGCTTTTTTTGGAGTTTGTCTTCCTTATTTAAAGAAGTACCTGGTTTACTTTCTCTAATTGATTCTTTTTTGTTTGTGGTACTTGATGGAGTATTAGTTTCTTTTACTCTCTTTGGAGGATTTCCAGTGACGTCCTGTTGCATTTCAGTTTGATTTAGTTTTCTTTTACAACGTTTTAGTTTTTGTGGAACAGAATATGTGTTTAGATGGGTGTGTATAGTGAGCGAAGTCTATTATATTCTAAAATGCAAGGAATATCAGCGTTTACTTTACTTGCATCAAAGTTGATTAGAAATAGACTGTCAAGTGTACGTAAGCGTGATAGTGCTACGTAGCTCATGCCTTCTTTAAAGACTGTGTTACCAATATCTATCATTGCTTTGTCTAGGGTAAGACATTGTGAATTATGAATCGTGACTGCGTATGCAAGAGTTAGAGAAAATTGTTCTCTGCGTACATACATATCTTTGAAGAGAAGGAATCTAGCTGTTGAGCGTCCTATCCGTTTTACTTCTGAAAGTTTGTCAAAGAGTATATTGACAAACTGAATTTTGTTTTCACATGGGTATGTTTGAAAGCCAACAACTGTACTCAGTGCTCCATTAACTAGTCCTTGGTCCATGTCAAGGTTACGTTTAAGCATTACTCTGCAATTTAAGGATCATTTTAACATCTTTTCTAAGCCTGCTGTGTTTGAGATTGATTTTTCTAAATTATTTAGTCTTGTTGTGGCTTGGTCACACATGGGTAGTGTCATACCATGTACATCTAGTTTGTCTGTGGCGCTAATTTCCATTATTGGTTGCATTTCTTTACTTAGCATGATTTCATTGAATTTGAAACAGCTTGCAAGAGTTGGCATTAAGGCCATACAATTGACATTTTTGTGGGCTAATTGTTCCATAACATCTGTAGCACATGCATTATCGCCATAAAGTGCATTAATGTGCCGGGTTTTCAATGTTGCTTCTGCTTCTTTAGAAAGTATACCAACTCTCAAACTTTTTAAAATGTTGGCATAAGTGAGATCTGCAGATTGGCGCATGTTTTCTGTTAATTCTCTGTATTGGAAATGTTGCCAAAGGTTGACATTTCCAATGCTGCCAACAGTTTTACGGCAGAGTTTGTGCCCTAATGTTTTAAAAATAGGTTCACCTTTTACTGGTGTTAATTGAAGCAGATCTCCAAAAACAATAATGTGTTTTCCTGCAAAGAGCTCTTCATAGTCTGTTTTGAGTACTTCTTGTAATCTGAGGTGAATCAAAGCTAACATCAGGTTGGAAGCTAACATCAGGTTGGAGACCATGCTCACTTCATCTATTAGTAGCATTTTCATTTGTTTCAATACTCTGCGTAATTCCATTGCAGCTGCTGCAGAAAGTTTGTAATAGTCTAATTTGTCCTATGTTGTAGGCAGCTAAACCTGTGGGGGCAGTGGGGGCAGTGACAACAGCTGACAGTTTGTTGTTTGTCAATTGTTGAAGGAACTTACTAATGATTTTGATTAGGAATGTTCTGCCAGAACCAGCTTCACCACTGACGTACGTATTTTCATGTTTTACACCATGTGCAATTTGTTTTGTTACTTCTTGAAAAATGCTACTTTGCTCATTGTTTCGTTTTGATTGTAGTATAGTTAAGTCTTCCTTATCTTCATACTGACACATGGTGTTTTCTACTTCTATCATAGCTAATTCTGCCTCATTTGTTATTAGTGGTTCTCCCAGTGGTTCTTGGCTTCCTGTTACAGAAGGTTGACTACTGTCAGGAGTATCCTTATCTAGTTGGGCTTGGAGTTCTTCTTCATGTTGCTGTTCATTGTGCAACATTGTTTTGTAATGTTTAAAGTTTACATCAGTTATATTGCTTTCATTTGCTTTGAAAGCATCCTCATATGAGTCATGGTTATCTAGTAATTGTTCTTCTTTTCTCCATGGTTTGAAGAGTTGTAGCAGGGACATGTAATATACTTCTTTATGTTGAGGAGTCTTCAATGACAATTTGATATGATTAATTAAATTTGGTTTAGTGAGTTTAACTGAGCTGCCTTCACAGTCTGTCACTCTATATTTACCTTTTTTTTCATCGGGTTTCATATTATTTTTGTATGTGTAGTTTTGGGCTATTTGGTATAGACACATGTTTTCCAAAGTATTACTTCTGTTTGGGTAGTATGTGTCCAATAAATTGTTTTTTAAAATGTCTTGGCTGTTGGGATCATGTTTGGCTATTGTTTCTATATCTTCATATGATTTTAGAACTCTTTTTCTAGATTTAGCTGGACCAAGACTAAGCCATACTATATTTTCAGATTTACCATACAATGAAGTACCAGTTAAACGATCAGCTGCTTCATAAGATCCACATTCTCTATGGGTGAGCATTTTTATGCCCAAGCTGTATAATTTCTGAGATACTGTTTTATCTGATGACAGGTCATTCCAGAGGTCTTGGAGCTCTGTTTTTTCTGCTTTAGTTAAGTATGCTGTGACATATCGTGCAACTGCAGTAGAATTGTCTGCAATGTACTGCACATCTATGTTTGCATTCCATAAGTGGGCAATGATTGCATTATAATCATTGATATATTTTTCTTCTTCATTTCTTTGTATGTAATATGTATTTTTAGGTGACTTTCCTTTAACAGTATGTCTAACTGAAGACATGAGGTTGTTTACTTGACCTGTATTTGTAACTGGTCTAGGGAAACCAAATCGGCATTTGGTGTAGTATTTGCCTTTGTTTTTGTATTTGCGACGACAATATTTTCCACATTTGTGTCTTTGAAATTGTAAAATTTGTGCACAAAGATCACTATTTGTGGCTTCTGATGGAATTTCACAAGGGACATATTTTTCAATAAACTGTAAAACAGTGGCATCACTGTCTTGACCAAATTTAGGAGCATCTTTAATCCATAAAAGCATGTGGATATGTGATGCTCCTCTGGCTTGGTATTATTTTCTCCAAAAGAAGTGTTGCACTTCTCCAAGGGGAGGAACAGTTTTATTACAAATAAAATGTAGCATAGCAATGAAGCGATGGTGAAAATATCTTGAAACATTAACAGGATCCAAAAAACAAAGTTCTCCAGGTGTTAGAATATCTATGTTTGTTTTGTTTTTATTTGATATGCGTAGGAAATCATGTAAATCTTCCCATGCATATTCTGCACAACTTAATGTAACAAACCAAATGGGTGGGCCAAGGTTTCTGATCATACAACGTACATCTCCATGACGTCGAAACCAGTACTCTTTAGTACCACGCATAGTTGCTAATAGATTAGTAATATTTGATTGTAAAACCTCATCCTTTTGTTGCACTTTCTCTAATAATTGTGTAGCTGTCATATTTTGAAAGTGTGATCCTGATTTTAATATGTGTGCAACTCCGTAACATAAAGTTGCTAGTTCACTTTCAAAGAGTAGGTGGAATATGTATTCCACATTTTGTCTAAATCTGGGATCTTCAGAATACATCCGTAATGAGCGGTATTCTGAAGCTGATATTTGAATAGGTCTATCATCATACCTTCCTCCTTTGCCAGTAGGAAAGAGTAGAGGAAAAGCACGTGCTTCTATACTTTTTTCCCATATACTGATTGGCGATCCTTTTGTTTGACACATTTGGTAAGTTTCCAGTACATCTTGTACGGTGTCATTACAGTGCAAAGGATGAATTGTATACTGGTATAAAGTATTTGATATTGTAGCAGGATCTAGTAGCTCAAATTGACCAGCTTCTTGTGTTTCTTGAATTATTTCAGTTGTATCTTTCAAGTTTTATTCAATATTAATTTCTTTGTAATATTCATTATTCTCTTTAAGATATTGGAAGGCTTGTCTAACTTTATATAAATCTACCAGTTGTTGCCATATTTTTTTGTCTTTTGTAGGCACTCCATTTACTAATATAATTAAAGATTGGTGCATTGGACGTTGCACTCCTAGAGTATGCACATTTTCTTTTGGATTTAATGGTAAATAAACTACTTTTCCACAAATGCCTTTTACCAATTCAGAGGGAGGTAATTTTGCTGTTTTTGGTTGAAGGCGTATTATTGCTTGAAATGGGTGTACTGTTTGAATTATGATGCTCTCATATAAATTAAGTTGTTGTAGAGGTTTTGGTACTGGGTATAATTCAAAATTATTTGTGATAGAACGTGAAGGAGTTTGGTTTTTGTCAAGTTTTGTGGTGCAATAACTGCAAAGAATTAAGGGCTCAGTTATTTCATATTTGTTTTCTGCTAGAAGGTAGAGAGCTAATTCAAACCATTTAGAATCTTCATTGTCTTCTATTTTGTATAATAGGTCCACAGATTTTGTGTTACTTTTATAAAAAATTCTACGGCGACATACACATACATGGTTTGGTACTTCAGCTGATGTACTTTTAAATTTTAGTATTTCTTTTTTGTATGTGTTTAGCAAAAGGTTGCCATGTGTAGAATTGTTGCTTAATTGGTTTAAAGCTATTTCATTCTGTAAATGGCTTTCACTTCCAATATATTTTTTCTGGATATAGTGAATTTCTTCAAGTAGGTCTTTTGCTGTACCATGTAGAAGGATGTTATTTAACTTTGCTAGTGCTAAAGCAGGACTTTTAGCATAGTACAGTTTATAGACTAGATTTCTTATAGTTGAATGATGTGTTGATATCCTTTTGATATCATGGAAAGTGGTTTTACAAGTAGGTCCTGTAATGCAGGCCAATGAATGTCCTTCTAGTCCTGTGTACTTGCGCACTGGACAGGTATCTATATTTTGCAGTAATTTAATTTTGATTTTGTCCTTGCTTTTTACATATTTATTGAGGAATTGGTGTAAAGATTTGAAACATTGTTTGGGAATGTTACACATTGACGTGCATGGCCATTTGTACACTAGACATACTGATTCAGTTGAATGGAGGGGTAATTCTAAGTTTTCAGGGCACATTTTTGTACGGAGTACTTCTTGTTCCATTATGGTATTATTCACTTTTTCATAACCTCGACCACTGCTATTTATGGCAATTGTATTAGTTTGCTTTTGTTTGTACGCTTCTTCATTAAAATATGGTTCTGTGCTCGTAGTGTGATTCAATTCACCTCCGCAGATACTTAAGAAGTTCTTTCTGTTGACATTTCGCTTATTGATAAGTCTATTTTGTAATTTAGTTATTAGTTTTGTTAGTGGTTTCATTGTGTTTAACAGTAAAATAAATACATTTCTTTTGAGAAGAATATCACTGTCCATCAATGCTTCTAAGATTAATTTCCTACGATAGGTTTTAAGCTTTGAACCTGATTTCTCTCCTGTTTTTATAAGATTTTGAAGGACTTTGCGACGGTATATTTTGGCTAAAATACTTTTCTTGGTATGCTTACTTTGCACTATATTAAAATTTGAAGAAGTAGTTTTATCTGTTCTGATAGCTGATTTTCTGTTAATTGTTTTTTGGTTTGTTTTACATTTTGATAGAGGAAGCGAAGTTGTTGTACTTGAAACTTCTTGTGTTTCATTAAATGATTGTATTAGCTGTTTTGTTTCAACTTTTTTTACAAATTCTGCTAGAAATGGATGCTTATGTTGGACTCCTTTATTTTCATTTGCTCTAATTTTGCGTTGCTTTCTACGGAGTTGTCTTTTGGTAGGCATTCTTTAGGGTCTGTTGAAAAAAATAAAGAAGATATGGGTTGGGGTGTTCTGGAATGTATGTGTGATGTGTGCATGAGTGTTTGAGTAAGATGATAAAGATGTATGTAATGGTGTGTGATTGTGTATTGGGAACTAAAACTAGTAGGGATAAGTATTCTTGAATTTATGTGTCACTAAACTGGGGTTCAGATGACAAAAAAAAGTAAGCTAGTGGTGTGGAAAAGTACAAATAGTAAATCTAATGTATACAATTAAAACAGTTGTTTGTTCTATAATATGAAAATTGTAGTGGTTCAGTTGGCTAATTTGTGTGTCCAGAAATAGAAATTTGTGGGCCATTCTGGTTGTAAATCGCTGTTTACGACATGGAAATGTTTGGACAAAATGGTACAAAATCTCTATTTTAAGAAACCAAAATAGCTGGTATTAATGTTATAGTATATTTGATTAATAATATAAATATTATGGTGATATTTTACTTACTTTTTAAAAAAAATTAACAGGTAACTTCTTAGTTTTTCTTTCTTCTTCGAATTCGGCTGCTTCTTTTCAGGAAACTGGTCTTCACTGCAATTGTAAAAGCTTCAAATTAGTAATTTTGTTTGTATATAGCACTGTTTTTAATTTAGATATTCATTTTTTTAATTGAAATCCTCAGTGCCTTCTGTAAAACCATTAAACTAATTTATTTACATAAGATACATTGCATCAGTTCAGTGTATATGATATGTTCTTAATGAACAAATTGTATTGAATGACTAACTATAGCAAAAATAAAATATCTTTACTATGTCTTGTGAAATTTATAATATATTAGTGAATACCAGTATTTCTGTAAGTAAACTGTTCTAGGTAATAGCGCCTCAATGTCATGTCTAATTTAAAATAATTAAGTCAATAAATAAATAAAAACAAAAAATATGAAATTGTATAAGTATTTTTATAAAGGTTTAAACATAGATTGTGTTTGCATGCAATTTTGTTTGAATATATGTAGTCTATGTATTTCATTTAAAAAATGTTAGTTTAACATGATTTGAGTGTGTGTGTTTAAAGGAAGTAAAAAGTATAAAGGTGTATAAGTGGTAGTTGATTTTAGGAAATTGAAAAAAGTACAGTAAATTAATTTAACAGATTTTACAAGGTAAAAGTCTGTTTGAAAATGTGTTCATCTACCATAGCTCTCAAGTCACACGCTTTTGGCAGGTGTCACACGCCTTGTAAAGGGCAGACTCACCCGCGAAGCCTCCTGGACGCCCATTCATTCCAATGGGCGTCTCACCCGCTAAAAACAAAATCGGGTGATTTCACCCGCCTGCAAAACAAAAATGGTTGAGAGCTATGTCATGTACTATACAGAAAATATGCATACCTGAAGTTTGTGTTCATGCATATGGATATGCGTGGAGCTGCAAGTAGACATCTTGAAGACTTGTACAGTATTTCTGGTAGATGCTGCTTGCCAATGATATGACACTTGTACTCAGAGTGATTCAGAGTACATTTGCAGTGCTGATCTATGATGATGCAGTCAGATGTAGAGGTCTTGAATGTGATTGGTGCATTGTCATGTGATTTTTGAGGTACATCCAATGAGGGAATGGCAGAGAGAGTGTAGTGGAAATGGTAGAAGGGCTGTTCATTTTACGATATGTCTGCGGACATGGCGTTAGTTCCAGGACATCGGGAGTTACATCCGGGGAGTTTTGGGTTCAGAAGTCATGCAAATGAGAATAAGCACTGAAAGGGATTGGTCAGGAAAGTTTGGTGGGTGTGTTGTGCCAGGAGAGATTTTTTGAGATACTCTTTTTGCTGAGAGAACAAAAGATAGCTATGGCTGTGTGTTTCAGAAAACAGATTGTTTGGATTTTAGGAGATTCGTGGATACATTGGTTGAAGGTGCATGCAGAAAGCTGTGGAGTAGCTGTAGATCTTGGATTCCCACATGTGGAAGTACACTGGCATGGAGTACGTGGAATGAAGTGGTTGTACTTGCTACCTCTCTGTGCTACTTTG
Source organism: Ambystoma mexicanum (assembly GCF_040938575.1). Classification (NCBI taxonomy): domain Eukaryota; kingdom Metazoa; phylum Chordata; class Amphibia; order Caudata; family Ambystomatidae; genus Ambystoma; species Ambystoma mexicanum. The sequence continues at coordinate 1,229,877,821 of NC_090930.1, read as the reverse complement.
GAGACAGAGCAACATCCAGACATAATTGTAATTCATTGTGGAGGGAACAGTTTAGGGCATGTGACTGGAATTTTTTTGCAATTTGCTATGAAAGAAGGACTGAGGAAGGTTATGGACATGTTTCCTAATTCGCAAGTGATATTTTCACGGATTGCGCAGAGACAAATGTGGCTTCGTTCTTCTTCATTTGGTCCACAAATGGAAAAAGCAAGGTGCAATGTTAATAAGGCTGTTTGTGGCTTTCTAAGAGATTTTGGCATGTCTTCTTTTCACAATGAAAATATTATGTTTTGTAGTACATACATTTTTCGCAGAGATGGAGTCCATCTTACTTATGCTGGCAATCAGATTTTTCTGAGAAATGTACAAAATGCATTGCAACCTTTTTTGGAATTACAACAACGATTTTGAAGTAGATGTTAAGCATTTACAATTTTTGACTTACAAACACCACCCAAAGCCTCTTTTCAGAGCCACCACTTCTTTCCAGAGAAAATTACAATGTTTGTGATGGAGTAGTAACCCAATTATTTTAATGTTCGCGAACTGTCCGCGGACTTCTAAAAAATACAAAGAGCCCTGCTTCATTTATTTTCACTTCTATTTTTTAACTGGGAAAGGCAGCTCTGAAAAGAGCCTTATTTTTTTTGATTTTTGTAATTTTGTATTTTTTTTGGTTTTTCAGACACGACACACTAGGAGAGGAGGGTAAAGGAGGGTAAAGGGGGGGACACCAACCACAGAGATAAGAAAGGGCTGAAAGAGGAAGATGTAAAGTGGGTTTTATTTGGGTAGTGAGCAGGTCTTCTCGTGCTCTGAGACGATAGTCTCAAAAGCAACCCGAAGTCGCTCCCCCCTGCAGAGTACTGTGTCACAGTACATACATACAACTGTGACCCTCGAAAGGCAAGGGTCATCAGCATTCTGTATGGCCTGTGAGGCAGCTTCAGAAAGACGCTGTCCCACAGAGGTGGTCCTTGTGGTGACAGGATCAGAAACAGAGGATGAAGTAGAGGAAATCAACCTGCTACGTTCTTCGCAAGGTACAACCCTGCGAATAGCCCCAGGGTGAAATGACCTCAGGTGTCGCTTCATAGTAGTGGTCCCAAAGCTGTAGTTACCGTGCTTCCCACGACTGAGTATCATTTTGCACTCATTGCAGGTAACATGGTTCGCGCGAGCCTTAGGACCATTCCCATGAATGGTAAATCACCGCCACACCCAAGACTCACGCCTAGTGCGGGTAGTAGGGATTTCCTCTGCCTCATTCTCATCATCCTCTTCTTCCTCCTCCGCATCCTCACTCCTGTTCCCCTCTTCAGGCCCTTGGGGAGGTGGTGGTGGTGGAGGGGGTGGTGGTGGTGCTGAAGCAGGTGCAGCACCAAGTGGCAGTTCAGCAGCCAAGGATGTCATGTCGATGATGGTGTAGTCTGCAGGTGGTAGCAAAAACCACTGTGTTCTGAAGAATAGTCAGAAACACAATGGGAATAAGCTCTTGGGCGTGGTCTTTTATAGGGGTGCTTGTGCGCGGTCCACGGACATGCGCACTGTGCGCGGACAGATCGAACACAAAAAAAGGATCGGAAAGTTTCAAAAGGTATATAGAAACTCAAGATTGCTATGTGGGACTTGTGGCTTGGTGAGATTTTATTGAAAAATATTAAGGATTAACTGAAAATGTACTTTTAAATTGTTCGGGGACACAAACAGTGTCCACATTTCAGGACACACGATGAGCGTGGGTGCGGTCATATGATCTGTTTGCGAACTAGTCTGTGAAGGAAGCGCCTGTCCGCAGGACACCAAGTGCACAGAGATTGGTTAGCGCATTCGCATGCGCATTGATGTCATCTTTGATGTCCTGGGTGTTAGTCTTAGCAGTGCACGGTGGCGGCGCGAGTTATGGCGGCTTAGCTTACCATAACTGCCGAATTTCAAGGGTTTTTCGGTTTTACTTGGAACCATAACGTCCCTTTAACAAAGTTTTTTCACAGAATTTCATAGGTTTTTAGTAGCGCAACTTAACCATAACGTACCTTTAACAAAGTTTTTTTCACTGAATTTCATAGGTTTTTAGTAGCGCAACTTAACCATAACGTCCCTTTAACAAAGTTTTTTCACTGAATATATATATATATATAATATAATATATATATATATATATATTACATGGCCACGGTAGTGGCCATGTAGTTATGGTTAAGTTGCTGTTTCCATAGGAAGAGCACTTTTTGGGTGGCTTATAACTTCGCTCTCCCTGGACGGATCCTCACCAAACTTTGCAAAATAAGTATTTGGGTACGTCTGAATTTTTTTGCAAAGTTTGGTGAGGATTCGTCCAGGAGGGCAAAGTCATAGGGGGGGTCCCAAAACTTTTTTTTCCCCATAGACTGAATGGGAAAACATTTTTGCTCGCGCCTACAGCCCAAACCGCTGGACGGATTTCCACCAAATTTGGACCAGGAGCAGCGGCTTGGTCCCAAAAGCGTGCTTTTGCTAATTTGGTGAAAATCTGTCCAGTAGTTTTTTTTAAATGACCAAAAAGTAGGTAAAAAGAAATTAGTGATATCTGTGTTCGGTTCGCGGACACACTTCCCTGTTCGCTCCGCGGACAGTGTCCTGATTGGCCAATCGTCTTGCGTGATGTTCGCGGACATGCAACGTGTTCACTGATTGGACGGCCTGGAGCGTGAAGCGCGTCAGATTTTTCGGTAGCGCCTGCCATCTTGGATTCGCGGAAGTCCGCGGACAGCGCAGTGAAACTTTGTTCAAAATGTGTATTTAGTAGAGTGTGTTGGTGTGTAGGAGTGTTTGGGGAGGGTGGGAGTGTATGAGATAGGATGAAAGTTGTGTTTTTTATGTGTTAGACGTTCTTTTTGTGTTCGATTTGTTTGCGGACATCACAGGTGTTCTGAAATGTTCTAAATAAACTGACTGGAGGGTGTTCTAAGGACTCAATATGTGTCCATTTTGTTCGCAAGCACAGTGAAACTGTTCTAAGAACACTCGCGGTGTCCGGGGAGTGTTCTTAGGGGGTGTCCTGAGGACGCTGTCCGTATTGTTCTCTGTCAAGTTGAATGTGTTCTAAGAACACGCGCAGTGTCCTGAAATGTTCACAAGTAAACAAAATGGGGGTGTTCTGAAGATGTTTTTGAGAACACTCCCGGTGTCCTGAAATGTTCGTAGGGTGTGTCCTGAGAACGCTGTCCGTATTGTTCTCTGTCAAGTTGAATGTGTTCTAAGAACACCAGCAGTGTCCTGAAATGTTCGCAAATAAACAAAATGGGGGTGTTCTGAAGACGCTTCTAAGAACACTCGCGGTGTCCGGGGAGTGTTCGTAGGGGGTGTCCTGAGGACGCTGTCCGTATTGTTCTCCGTCAAGTTGAATGTGTCCTAAGAACACTCGCGGTGTCCGGAAATGTTCGCAAAGAAACAAGATGGTTATGTTCTGAAGACGCTTCTAAGAACACTCGCGGTGTCTGGGGAGTGTTCGTAGGGGGTGTCCTGAGGACGCTGTCCGTATTGTTCTCTGTCAAGTTGAATGTGTCCTAAGAACACTCGCGGTGTCCTGAAATGTTGGCAAATAAACAAGTTGGTGGTGTTCTGAAGAAGCTTCTAAGAACACTCCCGGTGTCCTGGAATGTTCGTAGGGGGTGTCCTGAGGACGCTGTCCGTATTGTTCTCTGTCAAGTTAAATGTGTCCTAAGAACACTCGCGGTGTACTGAAATGTTCGCAAATAAACAAGATGGTGGTGTTCTGAAGACGCTTCTAAGAACACTCCAGGTGTCCTTGAATGTTCGTAGGGGGTGTCCTGAGGACGCTGTCCCTATTGTTCTCTGTCAAGTTGAATGTGTTCTAAGAACACCCGCGGTGTCCTGAAATGTTCCAAATAAACAAAATGGGGGTGTTCTCAAGACGCTTCTAAGAACACTCGCGGTGTCCGGGGAGTGTTCGTAGCGGGTGTCCTGAGGACGCTGTCCGTATTGTTCTCTGTCAAGTTGAATGTGTTCTAAGAACACCCGCGGTGTCCTGAAATGTTCGCAAATAAACAAAATGGGGGTGTTCTGAAGACGCTTCTAAGAACACTTGCGGTGTCCGGGGAGTGTTCGCACAGTGGTGGCGCGAGTTATGGTTGCTTAGCTTACCATAACTGGCGAATTTCAAGGGTTTTTCGGTTTTACTTGGAACCATAACGTCCCTTTAACAAAGTTTTTTCACTGAATTTCATAGGTTTTTAGTAGCGCAACTTAACCATAACGTCCCTTTAACAAAGTTTTTTTCACTGAATTTCATAGGTTTTTAGTAGCTCAACTTAACCATAACGTCCCTTTAACAAAGTTTTTTCACTGAATATATATATATATATATATATATATATATATATATATATATATATATATATATATATATATATATATATATATATATATATATATATATATCACATTAAACATTCATTTAAATACAATATGTTCTAAAATGGAATATACCAAAAGAAGAAAGATAGGCTTCCAACATGATCACCTCACAGAAACTTTATATGTATCTGTTTCCCTTGTTTTCTAAGAATTTGTTTATGTTTCTTTACTCTGCTGTCAATGGTTGAATAAGAAAAAGTAAAGCATAATAGTCACCACTGTTTCTTTATAATATTCAGACATTCTGAGTACTAGACATATATAAAGGCTACTTATTATGATTTATATGATAGTGAATTCTGAACATGCTAATACTCGAGAGCAGAATTAGTAGGTTGTTCAGCCTTTTCAATGTTCTGCAAAATAAGGAGCGTGATGTATGTGGATTATGTGAGTTGTATACATATATATGTTATTTGCATGATTGAATGTAGGTTATGGCAGTGTAGTAGAACCTGGAATGTAACTAGGAGCTGTAATTGGTGTGTGACAGTTATGCCACTTGATAGGTGTTAAATGTTGTTGCTGTTGTTTGGTCTATGCAAACGATTAGAAATCGTCTTGCCGTATCATGCATCTTCTTTTAAGATCTTTTCAAGGGTGCTTGAAAGTTATAAAGACTTCCTGGAAGCAATAGTTTGGAAATGGGTGCTTTGCCTCTACCGTTGACCTAAAAAGCACTGAGAATCATTCCAAGCTTGGCAGTATTGCCACAGTATTTCTTTAAAAATGCTGCAAACTAGGTTACAGTTACCTTCAATCGGTGCAGGGAATTTATCACCAGATTATGAGTGGTGACATGGCCATGTTAATTCTCATTTTTGAAGTCCATAGAATTTTGTGGATTTGGCAGATTTACTGCAGATGCTAATTCCATCTGCGGAAAAACAAACCATTTTTGGCACTGACAAGTGGTGGTAATTCTGTCACTGCCAAATAAATTGGGAGTACTGAAATTACCAGCATAAATGTACTGCACTGCCAAACTCCTAATGGGGTCTCATTATGAGCATTGTGGTGTGGTGAGAATGGCGGTGATGTGGCAGTAATTATGTTACCACTGCATTACCACTGAATTATCGCACCACTGAACTAGGAGTTTGGTGATGAGAAAGTGGTTTACATCATTCTAAAAGTTTGAAGTAAAATGTCCTCCCTACTGACAAAAATCTGCAGAATTACTGTGGTGAAATTACTGACAACTGTAATACTGCCAAAATCCCCATGGATTCCTATGGACTCCAAGTATTGGGACTTAAACCACCTTACCACTACTTGTAATCCTGTGGTAAATCCGCAGGACCAAGTAGCCCCAGGGTCTTTTTTCTTTATTAAGCCTTGAGACTGCATACTGGCTTGGTTGAACACCGACTTTTGCTATTGTGAAGTTTCACTACTTGAAACCATTCCACTGTGAGACCTTCAGAACTCCTTCAACTTGACCACTTTGCCTTTTTCACCAGCTTTTTAATATTTGCTACAGAAAGGTTTCACCATTTTTGATTTTTGTATTCTGTATCTTGCCACTCAAAATGTTCCTGTGAAGTCTTGCCACTTAGGAATGTTGCTACTGTGAGGTTTCCACCACTAATTTTACTACCATAGTACTTCACCTCTTGGAAATAAAACAATAAATAATAATAATATTTCTACCTTTAACACTCTACTGCTTGATTTTAGAGACATTTGAATTACCCACTCAAAAAATGTACCTGCTTGGCTAGTAATGTTCCTGAAACTAAGCCACTTTAATAACGACACTGATTTGTACCTACTGCCCTAATATGTGATTTTCAGAACTTCTCAACCCTGACATCTGCAATTCTACCTCAAACCTATGTATTTGTCAATTCTAACTCCTTGAATTGTACCCCTCTCCCCCCACCACGATCCCAGTGCTTTGTGTATTCCATCCCAATCCTCAAACACTCTAGTCTGGATACTTCCTTGAACCTAACCACTCTGAATTGTGCCACTTTGAACTCTACCCACCTGAATATCTCTCTACCAAACCCTGCCCACACCGAAATCCTGAGGCCTCAACCCAACAAAATATACCAGTGACAATGTAAGCTCCACATGGAGGCTTCTCCCATTGGTATCGCCCCAAATATTGGCTATTTCACCTTGTCACCAAGAATTGGATATATCAGTACCTCGCCACCAAGAATCTCTGAGAAATCCCCAACCATTAGGATTATTGACCTCAAAATAACAGACCACACAAAGAAGCTCTACCCTGGGAAAGCCAATCTCGCTCACCACAAACCTAACAACTAGAAGTCTATCACCAAGAACTCCTGAGGAAGTGCTTGGGTAAGTGCTGCTTGTTCTGTCATGCTGCTCCACTGCCATCTCTAGAAAATTACTGAAAGAAAAGGTAATTTGATCCTTTAAAGACTGTTCTGGACTGCCTAACACACTATGGATTCAACCCCTCAGCTATAGTTTTCAAGAATACTCATACTGCTTTCCTTTTGTTTCATTATTACAGATATTGCAGCATTTTGATGGTGGTACGTTTAGCTACGCCCCTGACCCTGGTAAACCTAATTAAGGGTCAACGTGCGCTCAAGTGTGCGTGTGCATTTGAGGAAATGCTTGGGCAAGTGCTGTTTGCTGTTCACTGGCTAGCGGTTAGATACAGCAAACTCTTAGGTACTACTCTGTATATAGTAAGTATCATTGTACTGTGGTTCAACAGGTTTGTGTTGGTGCATAACACTGTCCGTGCGAGCATTCTTAGTGTGTGTGTGTGTGTTGTGTAACCCACACCTAGCCTGTTCTATCTTGCTCTACCCTGCTGTCCATGTGCTGTCCATCTGGTAGACGCTCACCGTGGCATCTTGTGTAACCATTTATTTGACTTGAATGAATTGCTGTTTACCACTGAATGCCTTCCTCAGGTTTGCTCTTAGGCGAGTCTCTCCTTAACTAATATCCCTTCGTGAGTCTTTGGTGTACTCTCCTTTCCCCTTCCCATGTCTGCCTCTCTGTTTCCGTTGATGGCTTCCTTTGAGGAGCATCTGGTAAATCCAAAGGGGGGCGGGCGATACGGTGCTCAATAGTGGTAATGTTACTCCTGGGGAGTTGAAGCCTATGATTCACTGTCATAGGATCTGCTCGTGGAAAATCATACTAAAACGCTGCTAGTAACCAAGATTAGGAAAATGACAACTTATTTTCCGAAAATGAATGCACTTAGTGAAATTGAGGAAGAAAATGCTGTTAACGATATTGTGGCCGAACTGAATCTTTCATTGGGCTGTCTGGGTACAAAGTTGCTTGACAGTGTTATCACAGTGTCCGAAAAGTCAGTGACTCCAGATATTGTGGCTACAGTGTCAGAACTGGTGAGTGGTATAGATGAACCTAACAGTCTTCAACCTCAAGATTGTCCCTCTTTCTGATCTGACCCTGAATGGACATGACCCGGGGATGGAGCCGCAAGTATTGATGCCTGATAAAACTATCATATCCACCATGATACATGGGTCAACCCAAGACGGTCTCAATATTTTATCTTAAATCAGTAGTGATTTAGATATTTGTTCTGATGTTCCAGAAGTTGAATACATGGGTGATATAATGGACATCACATCCACTCCATGTCCCATGAGTTTAGAACCTCAATCCTTTTTTGACACTAGGTCCGTCCTAAAAACTGGCATAGATAGTCAACATGGGGGGTGTGCAAACCCTACCAAATTGATATTGAATCCTCTAGAAGGATTGGAATGATCAATATGATCAAATGGACACAACTGAAATGGCTGATTTCAGTAAGAGTGTTTCTACTGACAAAAGTATGACATCGACTGATGTGTAGGGCTTTTGAATGTCTGCTGACCTCCCTAGTTGATAAATGTGAGAAGCTAGAGAACAAACTTGACGTTCAGTCCATCCTACTCCATAAGAGTAGCAATCGTTGTTGGAAAACAAAGAGGGATCAAGGCTTGAACACTGATGTAAGTGGTATTGATATGAGTGGAAATGTTGAATGTAACGTGTTATCTCCTGTAACTGTCAACACTATTGGTGTTAAAGTTACTTACACTGATGATATAGAGAAGGTCCGATTAACATCTAAAGGCAAATCTATTAAACGTAAAAATAAAGTTAGATCTCAAGCATTTCTGTATGCTAAAAGACCTAAAATGCATAAGAATGCATGTATTGCACCCAATAACAGTGTGTCTGGGAATATCATTCACCTTGGTGTCACTGAGATCTCTAATGAATCAAATCCCATGACTATTGATGTTTTAATCCCTGTCCCACCTGGAAGTTATGTGGATGAAGTTGTACCCCCGCCACCTGGAATCTGTGGAATTTCTTTGTGACCTACTGATGGAATTGGTGTGGGTGAAGGCCCAAATGTTCTGTGTTCATTATAGGTTATAAGTTCAACAACCCGACTAGGTCTACATGGACAAGGAAAACTGACAGATATGTGGACAGTACCCATACAAACACGTAATAATCTTGTGACCACCAACGCACTGGTTGCTTTGGGTGATTACTTTAAACCATTACAACTGCAGGCTGTGTTTTTAGAGGAATATCTTCCACCACTCAACAGTGCGGCTGTAATATACATATTCCACTCTGTTGTTGCCCTAAGAGTCATCTCATCTGCTGACATTAAAATTGTAGACCAGGTCAAAAATATAGCCACTAATATATCGACTATATGCTTCAAGTCTGATGCCATGCTGGACTATATTTTCAAAAATGAAGACAAGTTATATAGACCAGGGTACACATGTAAAATTATGTAAATACCTTCCACCAAAATTAGGCCTACCACACCCGTAAATATATATGAAAACAAAAAGAAGTGTATACCCCATACGAATAACAAGGTAACCATGGTAATGAGCACCTGCACATTGTGCAATCACACTTTGAGTAGTCCTGAAAGCTAAAAAAAGTATACTACACTGCAAAAATCCAATCAGCAACAAACCCACAAAAAGAAATGTTGAAAATCATCAAGGATTTAAAAAACCGAACTTCTTGCAACAACTGCATCGTACCATCACAATCGCTATGCAACACTATCACAACTCATATAAGAGCAAAAATGCAAGCAATACAAAGGACCATCAACGCAGGCTCAAGTACCAAAAACACCCTCCCTGAAACAAGCACAGCATCAACCACCACAACACTTGATTGATTCAAACGTGTGTTCAATTTGGAAAAACTGATAAAAGACACCAACATCGCCAGATCTCCTAGTGACCCATGCCCACCAGGCAGCTACAAAAAACTTCTCATCTAGAAAACACCATCCTTATAATAATGAATCTATTACTAAACACAGGAATCATACCAAAATCATCAAATCAGCACACATCAAACCCTTCCAAATAGATGAGACAGGAAATACAGCAAATCCTACTAATTACAGACCTATATAAAATCTACAACACCGAGAAAAAATCATAGAGAACCACATCTACAAATAACTATTCCACATTCTTCTGGTTCCTCTCTTGATCTGATTTTCTCCTCTGCTTCTTGTAATGTCTGGGGTTCTTCTTATCCTGCATATTCTTCAGGCCACTTTCTGTTGTCCTTTTCTATTCTTCTTTCCCCTCTTCTGTCTCAACCTCCTTTCAAAAGAAAATGTTTGCATCGTGATTTGTGCAGCTTTGAGTCTTTCTCTTTCATTTTACCTTGACTTCTTCTCTTCTCTTCATTTCTTTACTACTCTATCTGCTGATTCTGCTCTTGATGTTCTCCAAACTACTCTTACATCCACTCTGGATTCTCTCTATCATTCTCATCCTTTCACTCCTTCCCATAAACCTTCTCATCCATGGCTTACCCCCCTATCTTCTTATTCTTCTTAATTCTCTCCAGAAGCTTGTGGGCCAATGGCAAAAATGTCAAACCCTTAATGACCTTGATCTTCTGTGTTAGGCCTACTCCTCATATGATTTCCTCCTTCTAGTTAGCAAAAAGCAATATTTTTCTTCTTTGACCTTTTCTCTTTCTAAACATAGTTGTCAGCTCCTTAACCTTATTCCTCCTCCTCATCCCCCTGATCAATCTCTATCCCCATATCGCTCTGCTTCTGATCTTGCTCACTATTTCACTACTAAAGTCTCTAATGTTTGTGTGTCCTTTCTTCCCCATGTCCTTACCCCGGTACCTTCCGTTTCCAACCCTTTCTTTACTGTTTTTTCTCCTCTCACAGATATCGATACTGCTCACTATTTCTCTCATGCCCATTCTCCCTCTGATTCTATTCCCTCCTTACTAATTCCATTAGTATATCCCACTATTCTTAAATAAGTACTCTTTTTAATCTCTCTTCTTCCATTTTTACTGCACTTTTCATACATGCTACTGTAAATTCCTGTTTTTTAAAAAAAATCATCCCTGCATCCGTCTTTACCTGCTAACTTTCAGACTATTTTGCTATTTCCTTTTCTTTATAAATTCACAGAGACCATCATCTTTTCACAAATGTGGACTTTTCTTCACCTTCATTCTCTCCTTCCTCCTCTCCAATCTGGATTTAGGCCTGGTGACTCTACGGAGATGTCTTGTTTGCATGTCTTGGACTCTCTGCTCACCGCTTGGCATAATAAACTCTCCTCTGTTCTTGTTCTATTAGATCTTTTTGCTGCTTTTGACACGGTTGAGCATCCAACTCTACTATCTACAGTTTCATCTTTGGGTATTATGGGTTTTCCTATCACCAGTTTAAGTCTTATCTCTCTGGCCGTACCTATCCTGTTTCTTGGCTGGGTCAGCTCTCTTCACCCCATACTCTTCTTAATGGTGTCCCTCAGGGTGGTTCAGTCCTTGGCCCTCTTTTATTTTTTCTCTATACTATTCGTCTCTCTTCTCGTATTTCTTTATACAGTCTGTCCTGCCACTTCTTTTTGGACAATTCTCAAATCTGTTTCTCCTTTTCTGACTTCAACGATGCCTTTCAATCCAATGTTTCTGCTTGTCTTTCTGCCATCCAACTTGCATGGCCTCTCACTTACTTTTTTTGAACTCTTTCAAAACAGTTGTTCTTTATTTTCCCTTTTCATCCCATCTTCCCTTCCATCTCCTTCTTCTCTTCTTTTTCCCCGACCCACCTTTCCATTTCAACCAACGCTCATAATCTTGGAGTTCTTTTTGATCTGTCTCTCTCCTATTCCTCCCACATTTCCTTTACTGCCCATAATTATCACCTTAGCCTTTTTAATCTTTGTCATGTACACTCTTTTCTATCTTTTCAAGACACTAGGCTTCTCATCTTCACCCTAATTTTCTGTGTTGATTGGACTGCCGGTCACTCATCTTTCTCCTCTTCGTACTATCTATAATTCAGCTACTTACTTACTTTTTGTTTTCAGAGAATTTTGGCAGAATTGGATGATTGAGGTTAGGCGCCCTGACAGGAAAGGATAGGCTAAGATAGGGGCTGCAAATGGGAGCAAGTTTGTAGACACCCTGCCAGGTGGCTACGTTAATGGGATTTTTAAGAACTAGTTTGCTTCCATAAATTGCGCACACATCAGAAATTGTTAGAGCTCGTTGAGCAATATTTAATCAAAGACAACACAGCCGACACGTGTTTCGAGCAACAACGCTCTTGTTCCAAGGCTGCCAATTGCAACACATCATTTTTGTACATATTTAACATAATCATATGTAATGAACCAAAAATGTGCTTTAAGTAATAATGACTTTCTCTTTAATAATTGCTATTTTAAACAGAAAATCGGGGTGGCTATGGGTGCTAGCTACGCCCCGGCACTTGCTAATATTTTCATGCACCACTTTGAAGACATATTTGCATTGATTGACAACAGGTTTACTCAATTCATTTAAATTTGGAAACGTTATATTGATGACTTGATTCTGATCTGGACAGGTACTGTGGATTGTTTGAATTAATTTCTGAATCACTTGAATAATAATGATTGGGGTATCCATATTAACTCATGAGTATAGCAGTTCAAACATTAACTTTTTAGATCTGACCATCACTCTGCACGATAATGCAATTGTAACCAAAACATTTTGTAAGTCTACACCGGTCAATGCAATTTTACATGCGTCTAGCTGTCACAAAAAATCTGTTATTACCAATATACCGAAAGGTGAATTTATTAGAGCACGCAGAAATTGTTCTAGTGATAAAGATTTTGTGCATGAATGTGTTTTTTTACGAGAAAAATTTCGAGTTAGAGGTTACAATCCTGATATAATATCTAATGCTGAACGTACTGCCCAAAGCATGAAGCGGGTTGACCTACTCATACCGAAAAAAAGGTCTAATTCCAACGATAGTAATAAATTAAAATGTATTGCACGTTACAATGCAGACAGCTCTAATCTATTTAAAATTGTGCAGCGTCATTGGCATTTGCTCCAGCTTCACCAAGAGATAGCACCGTGGTTGGATACATCACCGAATTTCATCTACAGTAAGGCAAGCAATCTAAAAAACTTGGTATCACCATCATTTATGCCCAGCAACCAAGTTGCTACTACTTGGCTTAGCCAGAATAGTAATCATGGTTTTCATAAATGTGGAAAATGCTCCATGTGTTGTTATGCACTAGAGGTCCCGCAAATTGATTTTGGTAAATTGGGAATGTTCAAAGTGAATGCCTTTATCAATTGAAATTCTAAATTCTGCGTCTACTGTATACTGTGTGTCTGTGGAAAATATTACATTGGCAGTACCATTAGACCTCTCAAGACTAGGATACTTGAGCATTTATCCACCATCTCAAGTCAAGAATCGAAATATCCCTTGGCCACACATTGCCAAAGCAATCATCAGCTGGACAATAAGTCCGACATTAGGTTTGCCGGCATGGCAAAAGTAACCCTGCCACAACGTGGCAGCAACCTGACCTTGAAACTCAGGCAACTGGAAGCAAGGTTAATTTGCCAATATCGTACTGTATCAATTGGCCTTAACAGTGACCATGAATTTTCGATGTTCCTCTGAAGTCACTTTGCTCAAGTGCCCATGACTAGCTGGATGTAACATGCTACATGTGCTTATATATAATGGTTGTAATAAGAACTGCCCTGTGTGTTCAATTTTGCTCACACCATGTTCACTATAACAGATTGTCAAATCGATTTTTTAATTTTTGTGGAAATTATATTCATGGAGGCTCTGTCTGTCCAGGGGAGGAAAAATTATGAATGATTCTCGGTATAGGCTTAGTTATGGCCTCATCGTTTTACATTTTTGTCATTGTTGTAATCAGCAGCAAGTATAATATCTCATGCTTCCCAACCTTTTGCATCCAATTGGCTAGATGTCAACCTTTTCCTCTCCCCACTTTTTTCTTAAATGAGTAATAACATGTAGGTTGCAAATAAATCATCCCTCTCAACATTAAGCTCGCTCCTTAACATTAGATTATCTCGTTCTTTGTAAACTAGTACTTTCAACATGGCCGCTGATTTGTGCCTTGTTTCAGTTCGAGTGTGTTCCTTATGTTGTATTCATCATTTTTTACTTAAACAGGAGCGTCTGCGCGCACACACGAGGCTCCTGTTTTTCTTACAACGTGCGGAAACGCCGGTGAGTTTAGTCTTTCGCGCAGACCCCTGCAGATTAGCATCAAGCAGGGGTCATACGCATGTGACCACCTCGTTCTTTTGCGTGAATTATGTGGTTTAGCACACCGTTAACGTGAGTGTCGTTTTTTGTCTCCCCCTGCATCTGTTGCCCCCTCCTTGCTTGATTTTTCTATTCCATACAATTGCCCTCGTTTTGGCAAAGTGCTCATTTGCAATTGAAACTCTATAGGTATGTGCCTGCATGCCTTCAATCACTTTATTAGTTATTTGCTGTGTATACTTCAAGGCAAGTATTACAATTTATAAATTACTTTTTATTTACAGTGGAGCCGGTGAAATCACCTTATATAATTACAGCTCGTAATTACAATTTTCAATCGGTAAGGATTCCCATTCAAAATCTGTTCTTTAGCACAAGATCATAAGCCAAATATTTCTGGGATCACTTTTTAATATTTAGGCTTTTTATTATATTTTTTCTCTATAGTAAACAATTCTTACTCAAGCCTTCAAAGATATAGGTTTTCTTTCATATGGCCTTCTTGCCCCTTAATCGCATAACATATGGGGTGAACAACATTTTTTGAACACACACGACCGATCTCAGTATAGTTCTGTATTGTCTAATCAATTGTATTTCTCTTCCCTTTTTGTCTTGTTATTTTCTGTAATGTGCGTCAATTGTTCTCAATATTCTTTGCTAACACTCCATATCCTTTTGATGCAAATTGGTTTACCTTACTATATGTGGAATTTTTGACTACTGTTTACTTGTGTGAATGCAATTTTGAAAAATTATGTTGGGCATTGATTATTATTTTTTTGGATTGAAATGCATTACCATCTTGCCCTCTTTTTTGATGTTTGGGTCTGTCTATCTGTTATTTTTTGGTTCATTACATATGATTATGTTAAATATGTACAAAAATTATGTGTTGCAATTGGCAGCCTTGGAAGAAGAGCGTTGTTGCTCGAAACACGTGTCGGCTGTGTTGTTTTTGATTAAATATTGCTCAATGAGCTCTTAACAATTTCTGATGTGTGCGCAATTAATTACTTTTTGATCTCTTTTCTCACAATTCTATTTCTGTTGCTCTTTCTTCTGATGCTATTCTGTCCTTTGAGTCTAATCTTCTCTTTTGCTTTCTTTTCATTGTTTTCAAATGTCTTCAATGTCTTGTTCCTCCTTATCTTGCTTCTCTTGATTCCTTCTATGTTCCAGCCAGATCTTTTCAATCTGAATCCACTTATCAGCTGGTTGTTCCCAAATCCTCCTGTGCCTCATCCAGTTTCTACTCTTTTTCAATTTTGGCCCCCCTTCATTGGAATTCTCCTCCTCATCTAATGTGTTCTTCTCCTACTTATTCTCTTCAGTAAAGGTCTCAAAACGTATCTCCTATCCCGTTCCTCTTTCTTATAAATTACTTATCACATAGTTCATACATGATTGTGCCACTGATATTTTAATTTTTGTAAATGCGTGATATAATTCACAATACATTATATGAAAATGAAATTACTCAATCATGTAGAAAGCAATAGAATACTTGACCAATCCCAAGTCAGCTTCAGATCCATGAGAAGCCCTGAATCAGCGCTCCTCTCCAAAGGGTACAGCACCCAAACAGCTCTCAGACTATTGGACATATCAGCTACCTTTGGCATAACCCAACACACAATGGTAAAAAATGAACATGGACAACAGCACCCAAACGGCTCTCATATCAGCTGCCTTTGACTTCAATGGCTGAAATCTTTCCACACCAACAGAACAACACAACTACTGCCATTTACATCAAACAATAACAATATCACCTGCAGTGTACCACACTGATCAAATATCTCCCTGCTTCTCTTCAACATCTACATGAACACCTGATTAAACTCATTTAAACCCATGAATTGACAGCCTACAACTACACAGAAGACACCCATCTCATCTTCAAGATAACCTCTGGCCAAGACGCTCACAAAACGCTCAACAAATGCCTCAATGACATAAACACATAGATGACAAACAACCTCAAGCTAAATCCAACCAAAATAGAAATAATAATCTCCCCACTGAAAGACAATGCAACACAGGCATGCCTGATCTGGCCACTGAGCATGGGAACCCAACCAGAGACATTGACAGAGGTAAAAAATCAGGGAATTCTCATGGACAACAGCCTCTCTATGGAATCACAAGTCAACGCAATAGCAAAATATTTTACTACCTCCTGAGATTAATAAGACGGATGCTCCATTACCCGAACTTCCCACACAGAACCCTTGTGATCATCTCCTTGGCATTATCAAGAGTAGACTAC
Organism: Ambystoma mexicanum; assembly: GCF_040938575.1. NCBI lineage: Eukaryota > Metazoa > Chordata > Amphibia > Caudata > Ambystomatidae > Ambystoma > Ambystoma mexicanum. The sequence goes on along the minus strand of NC_090930.1, from coordinate 1,229,861,526 downwards.
GCAAATACTCTCTATCTTGGAATGCCAGAATGACTCACAAAAAATGAGAATGAATCCAAAATTACAGATCAAGATTACTCCTGAGACTAAATGGTAGAGACCACATCAGACCAGCCCTGAGAAGTCTACGCTGGCTGCCAGTAAAGAAACCCATTAACTTCAAAGCTCCCTGCATTGCCCATAAAAAACCATACAGACAAGGATCAAATTAATCCAAGCTGATCACCCATTACCAACCAGCAAGCGACTTCAGATTGAGTAATGACCTCCACATAGAAAAAAGACACTGTGAGAAAAGTAAATTCAGAGAAACTACCTTCTCCTTTATCCAAACTATGGAATCTAATTCTAAAGAAAATTAGAACAAACGGAAGACCACCTAACATTTAGGAAATGACTACATATAGACATGGGACAATACAGAATACAATGCCAACAATAAAACTACTCAAGACCCAGAAATGTAGGACAAGTAACAAACACCTCTTTTCCACACCACGACAACTCACATGTTCTATACATGCCCAGAAGGCTAGTGAAATAACCCACCAAATCATACAACCACACAAACCTCTTTAATTATGCTACAAACCCAATATCTACAGACAACAAACAACTCACTCACTGGACGCCACCCTTCCAGACACAACAAGCCCAGTGCACATAACAAAGCACACTGAGGAAGCTCACACCCACAGACATCAGTTTCTCCTCGTTATGTATACGTCAACAGATGAGCATGATCTCTATCCTATCCATCTCTGCCTCACTTACCAACCCTGCCTACTTTTCTTATAGTGCCGCAGAAGCACAAGGAGACCATTCAAATGGGAGTAATGCATGGTATAAATCAATATTACAAAATAGTAATCTACGATAACCTTTTGAAACATATTAAACATAGGTAGAGCTAATTAGTGGCTAACTATGCCCACCCACTGACAATTAAAACTATATTGCCTTCCTTTAGTCCATGATCTGGCAGACCCTTAATAGTAATAGCGCTACCGCCGCATTTAAGGGTTACCGCCAGACTCAAAATGAGGCCCATTGTGTCATTCAGATTGTACAAGTGCAACAACGCAAAGTGCAGGAGGAAGGGAGAGGGGGAAGTGCCAGGAAGAGGGAGGTGGAAGTGCCATCATGGCAGCATTGCTCTTAGTGAGAGCAACCAGGGCAGAGAGGCTCAGGATAAGTGAAAGGTTACAGTCCCTAAGTGAGCAGTAGGTCTGGAGGCATTGCAGGAGGGACTGATCATTGAGAAGACTGGTAGCCAGTGAGACTCTGAGGGTACCAAGCAACCAAGCGGCACAGCAGACAGGAAGGTCAGCAGGGGAGGGAGATAGAGAAATCAAAGAAGAAAGGGAAGGTCTTGAGCTGCTTCTGGAACTTCAGGTGGTCCGGCTCAAGTTTGAGAGTGGCAGGGAGGCCGTTCCAGGGGACGCACCTGCCGAGGAGAGAGATCCACCCCCATGCTCTGCCTGGAGAAGCGTATGACCCTCAGAGAGTTGGAGGTAGCTGAGCGAAGGGCTCAAGAAGGAAAGTATTTTGGAAGAGAGAGTTGGATTTAGTGTGGGCCCCAGCCCCAGAAAGCCTTGTAGATGTTGCAGAAGGTCTTGAACTTGGTGCTTGCAGCCACTCGGAGCCAGTGGAGAGATTTCAGTGCTGGAAAGATACGGTCCTTGGGCTTGAGGCCAAGGATAAGTCAGGCAGTCCTGTTCTGGATTAGTTGCAGAGGGTGGAGAGTAGAGGAAGGCAGATTGAGAAAGAGGCTGTTCCAATAGTCCAGCTTAGGGAGAACCAAGGCTCTGGAGACAATGAACTTCTGGGTAAAAATGAGAAAAGGAAGAATACATCTGAGGTGGTGCAGCTGTTATTGGGCCTCCTTGGCAAGATCTGTGATGTGAGACGAAAAGAAAAGAGAGAAAGTTAGAGGGGAAGGTGGATATCAGGTGAGCCAAAGGGGACAAGTAGAAATTGAAGAGCTAGGGTGAGAGGATAGAACCCTGGGAAACACCACATGTGGAGAGACAGGTGGTGGAGAGAAAGGACCCGAGTTGGACCTGGGAGGGCCGTCCAGGATGAAGGAAGTCAACCACTCCAGGGCCTGATCCATGATTCCCTGGTCCTCAAAGAGTCAATTGACTAGATTGGTGAGATGCCAAAAGCAGGGGAAAGATCAAGGAGGATGAGGACAGAAGGCAGGCTGGAGTCAAGATTAGAGAGCAGATCTTGACGGGTGTTCAGGAGAGCAGTTTCTGGGCCTAGAAACATTGTCAGGTGTTGTCAGAGAGAAAGGGGAGAAAGGAGGAGGAGAAGGAGAGACGGCCACAGGGGGGCCGCGAGAGAGAGAGGAGGAGAGTGAAGACAGGATGTCCTAAGTTTTAGTGGTAATGTGAGAGGACAGAGCCATACAGAGTGCCTGGGAGGGAACAGGAGAGGTGGAGACAGCAGAAGTATTGGCCAGCTCCTTGCAGATTTGAAAGAGTTTGTTTGTGTTGTTAGAGGCTGCAGAGATGAAGGCTTGGCTGTGGACTCTCTTCTTGGACAGGAGAGAGAGTGTGTATTACTTTGGAGCAGACAGAAGGCTGATTTTCAGAGGATGTGCCAAGGCACTCCACCTCCTCTCAGCCACCCAGGACAATTGCATTTCAGGGTGGCGAGTTCGGAGTCATACCAAGAGTGGCACTCAGATGTAGGCTTCAGACGGATTCTCTTGACATGGGCAAGGATGTCCAGAGTGTTACAGAGATGCAGATAGAGAGGGCTGTGTAAGAGTCTGAGTCAGCATCAGGAGTAGGAGGAGCAGAGAAAGAAGAGGTAAAGGCATCCACTGACACACACTTCATGGGCCGAATGACCAAGAAGGTAGGTGGCAGAGCTGTGATGGGCTTTGCCTGAGCGACAGAGAGTTTCAGGTGCAAGGAGAGCAGAAAGTGGTTAGTCCAAAAGAAAGGAGTGGTTAGAAGATTTGATAGGGGTATGTATGAAGAGATGCGAACATCCAAGGAATGTCTGGCAGAATGTGTTCAACCAGAGGGTAGAACGGAGAGAGAGAGAGTGTTGCAGATGTTGCAGAAGAGCCCTGAGTAGTGATTAGAAATATCCAGGTTGTTGTTGAGGTCTCCCTGGAGGAGAAGTTGAGAGAGAGAGAGGCAAGGAAAGAGAGGAGAGGTCAGCCCACTCTGAGAGGAAGAGGGCAACCTGGCCAGGTGGCCTGTAGATGGTGGTCCCACTCAGAGAGAGGCTAGGGGAGATATAGAGCCTTCAGACCATGCATTCAACGGAGGAGTAGGCCTTGGTAGGAATGATAGAGTCAGGGACCCACTCTGGAGAGATCAGAGCTTCTCCTCCTCCATGTCTCGATGAGAGCAAGGACATCTAGGTCATGTTCTTCAAGGAGTTGGCAGATGTCAGAGGAGTGTTTGACAGCAGAGCAAACGTTTAGTGTAGCAACATGGACCAGGTTGCCACATATGAAAGAATTCTGGGGTTGGGTACAGGCTTGAGGCACACCCAGCAGAGGTGGTAGAGGGGCCTGAGAGTGGGCAGAGGTGGTAACAGGAGGTGGCATAGTAGCCAGAGAGGCAGCAGAAGAAGGAGATGGCAGAGGAGGCAGAGGAGGAAGAGGAGGCAGAGAGGCAGAGAGGTGCAAGTAGGAGTAGCAGGAGAAGGGAGGCAGTTGATAGGGTGCGGGAGACACCTATGGAAATGGAGGATATTAGGCTGAGGGCAGTGAACCTAGACAGTGCCATTTAAATAGACATTAATGATGGTCTTTGAGGAGCAGAAGGAAGCCAAGAGGACCTCCCACTGAATGCCACAATCAATGGATGATGAAGAGATAGGAGAGAGAGCCGAGACCATATGAGGGGGTTCATAGGTCTGGAGAGGGAACGACCAAGAGGATATTGGTAGGGGTCTTTCTGGAAGTAGTGTTGCGATTGATATCAGTGATAGAAAGGCCAGGGTTTGAGATCAGGATATCACATTTTAACTTTTCCCTACCAGACTTAGTGGGAAGGATAGTATAGGAGATAGCATGCGAGTTTGAGAAGATGGGATAGATTGAGAGCACTATATAGGGTGCAAGGAGGCAATACGGAAGCATGGGGGAGGAAAGAAGCACAGCCCAAGCAGGAGCAGTGTAGACGGAAGACAGGTGTGGGAAAGCACACTGTAAGCACACCCAGATTCGACTTTCCAAAAGGAGGGAGAAAGGCCTTGTTTCCACACAAACAGCAATGCAAAACATCCAGATCCGACATTCCTAAAAAGAGGGAGAAAGGCCTAGTATCAACATGAACAGCAATGCAATACACTCAGATTGGACCTTCCAAAAAAAAAGAGGGAGAAAGGCCTAGTATAAACACAAACAGCAATGTAAAGTGGAAATGTGAACTATCCTATAGAGATGGCCAGGCAATACAGTTCAATCTGTTACAAAATGAACTATGGAATAATTAGAGGGGTGGGTCAGTTTAGTGGGGTGCAGTGACCCACTGCTCTTGCTTTAGTAGTCGCAGCAGGTTGATGGCTGCAGGCTTCTTGCTTCCCCGGCTGACACCACAGACACCATCTGGAGCTGTTTTGGAGGAGCTGTCCTTTGCCTCAGGGTCCTTCGGCAGAAGGGGCTGCCTGGTGTGGAAGTCTAGTAGGGCCTTTTGTCCAATAGAAGCAACAATGGGAGGGAGAAAGGAAGGCAAAGGAACCACCAGGACGTGGGGAACGGGGGGGGGGCGGGCAGGTGAACATGTGCTGTGGTGTCAATGAGGGATTCAAATTTAAAGTAAAAGTACCACAAGACACGGTACCTACTCACCCCAGTATCGGAGGAAGACCAAAAGTTAAATCTTCCTTCGTACTGGCAAAGATATGGTTATTCTGTGCACGGTAATTCCACCGGCAGTAGATCCACCAAAAATCCCCAAAATAAATGGGGATACCACCACTTGTATTACCGTGGTAACTCCACAGGGCCAAGTGGAGGTAAAAATGATTGAGTTTGGCAGTAATTCTGCAAATTTTCTGCCAAATTACCACCAAACTCATAATGCGGACCAATGCATCTTTGAAGAGTATGTACAACTGTGTGTAATGGAAATAGAACTGCATTCACATACCGTTTAAGTCACATAAAATAATAAAGAAAACATACACATTTGCTTAAAAATGAACCATAATGCTGTCCCTGACTGTTGCAATCGATATTTGGTGTACTAAAAACTCTCTTCATAGGATTGTCCAAATAAAGGACTTGACGTTTCTTAAACGTTATTCGGTGCCCACCTGGAGTTAATTTCATGCATTGTCAGTGGCAGAAGATATTCGCTATTCACGTGTACGTGTATATTATGCATGATTTCCGCATGATGAGCAAAAGTGGGGACTGTATGAATCGAATATAATTAAATAAATATATAAATAAACAATACAGCATTTTCTCTTGATAATGTATAATAAATAATATGGTTGGCATGGTTGTTCGCAACCAGATCAGCATTCTTCCTCTGCACATATCCAAATGACAGCACAGATCAATGGGGGTGTCACGGTACCTGACAGGTCTAATATGTATAGTGCTTGTGGTGGGTAGAGTATAATAATGTTGACATTCAGCAAGGTAATTTGCTGTTGTAGAATATAATCCCACATGCTGCAATATGACAAAAGGTCATAGTGTGCCACAGGCAATGTAAGAGGTACATTTCCCAGCAATATCCCCCCGAGACCTGTTTACTCAATGTGCTGCTGACACCTTGATAACTTAAAATAGCTCGAGCTTCTCAGAAGTAATTATGCCATCTGACATAGTCAAATGTAAAGGAAGGACGAAACTGAAGGAACAGCAAGAGAATAACGAGCGCATGCGCAAACTACAACCGCTGAAGTTTCTGTAGGAATTGGAACCTGTATGCGCCTATCCCATCTTCACCCTCACACCTCGCATGTTCTCTGTAGCCCAACCTTTATTTTGGACAAACATTCCACTATCACTTCCAGGGAACATGAAGCAATGTAAATCCAAATGGTGCCATGCGAGGAATAACACCATTGTATTTATCTGGTGAGATATGCCCATTGCAGAGACTTTACCTTGTCACTCTGCTTCAAGTATGTCTAAGTAATTAAAGCGTTTTAACAAATTGGCCCTAAGGTGTACAAATCCATCTAAGTTTGGGCATACCTTGGATGACAAATTATCTTAAACATTAATGGAATATTGTTTTTTAAATAACCGACAAAATAGAGGGATCTTGTACATATCGTATGCATTGATTGCATGTTACTATGTGTGAGAGGTACATATGTGATAGTTGCAAACAGGAAAGGAGAATACAGTTTGTTCTATATTATGGATGTACGCTGATTTCAATGTGTGCTTTAATGTGACTGTGTGTTAAAGGGAAACAGAGCTTTGGTGAAAACATGAATTCCGTTTGGTATAATTTACATCTTTCTGTGTTTGAGGGGGGCATGCCCACGTAGCGGTGAGAGGTGAAAGGGTTACATTTATAAATTAGCTTTATTTCGGCGTAAACCCATAAAAGCATAAAACAATTTTTTAAAAAATTAATTAGTATTTAAAGCATTGTGGCATTATAAAAAAGTAATCAAAACAATTCAGAATATATAGCAGTATTATTCCGAATGACATCATGACTGAAACTCTTAAAACAATTAGACCAACTATGTGCTTTGGCAAAACGCTTCCCTCCAAACTCATTCTGGATAATAGGGAACTTTTTATTCCCTTCCTTGTTCGTTTCGCTAATGCAAGCTTTACGAAGAATGAAGTACCTGACCTATTTTTTAAAAGTGTATCAGTTACTCCATTGATTTAGAAGTCTGGACTGGATTATAAACTTTATATTAATTACAGGCCCATAACCAATGTTCCATTTCTGTAGAAGACGGTGGATAAATTAGCTACCCTACACACTTGCAAAAGTGCCAAAATATTACAACACAATCAGGTTTTAGATCGTTTCACGGTACAGAAAGTGCCTTATTGGAATTACAAACTGAAAAGCTTAAAATCATGTATGCAAGCAATTCGATGCTGCTGATGTTGTTGGATTTATTTAGCAGCTTTCGATCTTGTGGAGCATTATACGCTACTTGAGTGGCTAATACGTTTAGGAAATTGCTCCGTAGAGGCGGCTTGTTGGATTAGATCCTTCCTGAGCAACAGGAGGTTCAGAATTGTCAGGGATGATGTTTTCTCTTGACCGGAATTTCTTGAATGTGGGGTGCATCAGGGCGCTTGTATTTCTCTGTCCTTGTTTAAGGTATATTTTCGCCCATTATGTGATCTTTTAGATAAATTAGGAGTTTGGTTCACCAATTATGCAGATGACACCCAGCTCATTATGGAACTGAGTGAGGACACAGAGAACAAGTCCTTAAGTTATGGAACAATACAGAACTAGATAGCAACCAATGGAATGTACACGAATGGAGATAAAATATAACTTTTCATTTTTGGCTCATCCACACTCAATATACCAGCTTCAATATTGAGAATCAGTATATCAAAGCAGCTGATAAGGTTAAAACACTGGGGGTAATTTTAAAACCTTCACTGAGCATGTGCATTCATGTTAACAGTGTAAAAAGTAAAACACAATACCACCTCGGACTGTTGAGACTGGTTAAACCATATGTCGCCTAAATAAACTGCTCCACGCTGGTTCGAGCTATTCTAATGCCCAGGATCAATTACTGTACTACTTTGCTGGTAGGGGCCAACAAGGGATGTTTGGGAAAACTTAAAACTCTGCAGAATGATGCAGTTCGGATTGTGAAAAGTGTCCCGAAACATGAGACCATCTCGGCTCATAGGTGGGATTTATAGTGAAAGCTAGAATCTGTTTTAAAACACTTACTATTGTCCATAAATGTATTTATGGACGAGCACCTCGATATATCCAAGAATGCATCACTGTACAAAATCTTGCTGGAATCACTGGGTCTGCAGACACTATGTGCCTGGCGTGTCCTAGGAGCAAGCGGGTCAGAGGAAAACAGGAGATCCGTCCCGAAGGCAGGTTGCCCTGGCATGGAATAAATTCTCAATAAATGTGTGCACCAATAGAAATCCACTAGCCTTTAGGAAGCAATTGAAAACTGCCCTGTTTGAATAAGCTGTCCTTTAATATTCTCTCTGGTGCCTCTAGCTGCTTTCTTGACTTTGCCCTGATTCCCACTGGCTCTGTCTGGCGCTACATAAATATATACATAAATAAATACATAAATAAATAAATAAATAAATAAATAAATAAATAAATGTTAAAAAGCAAGTTCCTTGTTAAAACATTATCATGGCGTACCTGCCACTTTAAATAGTGGTCAATCAGATACATTCAATATATTCGCAGTGCAAAGAAGCAAAAATTGTTCCAGCGAGCAGAATGTTCAAACCAATTAATTGTTATATAACTATCTAGTTCCCTACCTGTGTCTATTTCGGCACCAGAGACAAGTTTCCAAAACTTCACGCTATACCTTTCTTCATAAGCGTTCGCTAAGAGCTAGCACTCATGTTTAAGGAACTCTGCCTTCTTGCTTTTAATTAGCCCTTTCAAAAAGGATCCATATCCCGGTAGTTCAACCCTGTTTATTGACATCCCTGCTGATAAGCAGACTAATACAGCATTCTTGTCCTCGACACTTTCTTGGTCATACCGTGGGGTTCGGCACAAAGCATCCCTTTTGACTATTCATTTGGAGGTATTAACAAAGGGAAGAATGCCACACATTAAAGTCTTAAATGTACGTATTATTTCAATGCCAGTGCCTCCTTGTCAACAAATAATTTCAATGTAATGGAGTATGGCAGTTAAAGCCCTGGTTTCTTTTCATTGTCCACTATATTGGACCATTTGACAACTCTGCAAAACATGGCCCAGCACCAGAATTGTCTGTCTTTGATTTGATAATAGGTCGATGGCCTGGTTTCTCCCCCCAAACCCAGTGTGGAGCTGTTCATGCCAAAATAGGTTTTCCTCGCAGGTTGGTTTTTAAGGAACCAGTCATTGCATGTTCTTAGCACTATTCTGTAAAACGAGAGGGCCTCCTCTATAGCCAGCTTATGTGTCTTCATTAGCCTCTGGGTGCTTAAAGAAGGTATATTCCATGCAGAATCTTGCTCTTCCCAGAGGCCATCCAGATCTGCTATGGGCTCCATTTGCATGTTGAGATCAGCAGTCACCATCACATGTGCACCACTCTGATTTAAAGGCTACCATGTATTTATCAGCTTGGTTACTTTGTCTATAATGGTCACGGTTTTTGGCCTATTATGCATATTAAATAAAAGTGTATGATGACAATCAGGGGCACTGACCACCAAACACTGCAAATCAACCATACTAGAGTAAAGATTAAGATTCAAGTCAATGAAAACGATCAAGCCCCCATTAGGCCTTCCCTTTTGACCCTTCTGTGCCAATATTTGGAATACCTGGTAACCCTGGAATTCCACCCTACGGGTGGCCCAAGTTTCCTGGAGGAGATTAAGTTAGTGACCGCTTATAAAGTCACACCAGCCAGGGTCTAGTAAATGTCTGACTAGGCTTGATATGTTTCACAAGACTGTTTTGCATAAGGGCGCAGAGCGAGGCAACTCAGCCCATCATTCCACCTCATCAAGTCCCTGTCGAACCACAGTGGGGCCTGGACCAACTTTGTTGTTAAAAAAGGAGATTTGGCACGAGGACACTCCCTGCTGCCCCAAGGGCAGTCACAGTAGCAGCCAAAGGTCCCATACGGTGCCTCTAGCTACTTGTGGTGTGCTCAATGACGGTAGATGGGAAAGCGTGCATCCACTGGTGCACTTTTAGAAATATTGCAGTGCCTGATGGTGGGTAAGTTCGAAGATCAATGGACAATAAACCATCCACAAAACACTTGCTAATGAAATTGATTTGCCTGCTATCATGCATACCATCTAACAGTGGCACCCACATACATCCCATTATTTCACTTTTCATTATGGAGGTGCATCCTTTGACAACTCTAATCCAGTACATGCATTTAATGATTAGAGATTCCTGGTTTTCAAAGGTGCTTTTGCACAGTCTAGGAACATTATGCATAATGATTGTAGGGGCATCCCCTTTTGGTAAGTACCTAAGTGCCCTTAATCCAGACCCTTCCCTTTCTTGCAACCTAGTGCCATTCCCAGCTAATATTCTGTGTGGCGGTGGATCATTGGCAATATGTCAATTAATAATGTCATAATGGGGCATCGGGTAGGAGGGCGATCTTGTTCCATGCCTTGATCACCCCCCGAATTCCACACAGGGTGGGGCAGACCTCCCTGGTTATCCACAACACTAAAATCAGTGGGTTCTCCCACGCTCCCATAGGAAATCACTTCACAAGTTCTTTGCTCTCCCACTTTATTGGCCTCTGTTTGTGCTCTTCTGCAGCTAATTTTAATCTCCACTAAGTCTGTATTTAAAACGAGGGATTGTATTGAGGTCTGTAATGCCACTATATCACTTGCAATACTTTGCATCATGAGAAAGGAGGATTTAAGTGACTTGACATGATCTATTATCTGTGAAAGGGTAGCTGTGCAACCACAGGTACTAACACATTGGCTGTTTTCCTTCTCCCTGCTAGAGGCTGTGTTTTGCCTTCAAGCACAACCTCTAGATTTTACCCCAGAACCCTTGCCTTTTTATGATGTTCTTAGCTTTTCTTTTCCCCTTCCGAGCATCACTCAGCCCTTCCAGTGTCAGATAAAGATATTAATAGATGGGTCAACCACAATGACTTCACTCTCCACTGGCTTGGCTTGTGACTGATTCGAACTGACAATTGGAGCTTGTTTGTCCTCAGCTTTCTTTATAAAAGACTCTGTTACATCTATTGTGTCCTTAATTGCTAATTGGGAGGGTTTATGGGAATGCACCTCAATCACCTCCCTTGAGTCTTTATTGGGATTCACTTGGCTCACTGAGGCGGCAGCAAATAAAACATCCCCCCACACACTCCTGGCCTGGTTTTTTCCTATGTCGTAGGGCAACAGGGTGTTTATGACCCGGGAAATTGGGCAGTCAGTTTGTAGCTTGGCGGGAAATACTGGTTCTGCTCCAATCGCCTCAATAGACCTAGTGCTGCTGCCTTCTATGGCGTATGTTAGGAAATGGCCCAGTCATGCCAACTTCCCACCCCCTGCCCTCGTGGAAGACATGCAGATTCTAAACCATCAATACCTTGAATTAAATTTTTAATCTCACTCACCTCCTTGATGGACTGAAACATGCCATATATTCTCTTCCTCTGAATATGAGGGAACATAAGTGCTACAGCTTGTCGTTCACACATTACAAATTCTAATCAAGCGTTTCACTAATATATTCACAATGACTCACAAGGGCTCAAGAGATTCAGTGGGTCCACTTTAGGGGCATTAACAATAACAGTAGCAAATCACAATGATGTTTAAAGTGGCTGGAATGCAAGCACAGCACACCTGAACGGCTAATGGGGCAGCCGGGTCCATCTCCCATGCCCTGCTCCACAAGGATTAAACAGCCAATCAGTCAATTTAAGATTGCTGCGTGAGTGTGGGCCGGGCAGCCTAAATTTGGCTAGGATGTTGTCAAAGCCTGTCTTCTCCACCCTAGTCGACACGTTGGGCGGGGATTTGGCAAAGATAATAATGAATAAGTCCAATGCATTGCCCACCACTTCAAGTCCATCTGAGCCCTCTCAACAATGCACCATCCGCTAAGCCACTAGTCTCTTGTCTGGTTAATTAACACCAACCAATGCAACGACAAAGAGGATTAAGCTTCTTATTTGTTTTCCACTAATTAAACAGACTTTTGTGATGGTTATAACTGTTCTTAATAGTCTTGACTAAGAGTATTTGCATTCAGCACCACGTACTTTACCTTGTACGGTCTAAGCACCTAGAGCTCTTCTTCTCGTTGTCTTATTCAGCATGGACAATTGGTTTCCCAGGTTCAACTTTCCTTCCCTTGGACTTACTGGAGGATGGTTAACAAAGACACATAAGAATTACCATGGAGTTGGGTTATTCCGGCCCCCTGCTTGTGTCAAACACTTGCAGGGGAAAACACTGCTTGCACTTCACCACTCAGGATTCACCGCTTTGGGTGAGAGGAAGTGGTTTTGTTGTAATGGGGGTGTCGAGAGGATCCCCAGAATAGCCCCCATGTCCCCTATTCACACGACTGCCCGAAGGACGAGAAAAACAGATGCCAGTAGCTGTTTGGCAAACCCCAAAATGGACTGGTGCATTCCACATATGTGAGCAGATATTCTCTCAGCCAACCATTCAAACATTATCCAGGTGATGTCTTTGCAAACAGTGCTCCCGCTCCTGCTCTACACACTAGGCAGACACTGCTCACCTTCCTTGCTAGGGCTTCACCGCGTTGGGAGAGAGGAAGTGGTTTTGTTGTAATGGGGGTGTGGCTTGGCTGCAAAACAGAGCTCCCACTCCTGCTTTCCACACAAGGCAGTCATTGCTCGCCCTTCCTCACTCTGGCTCACATTTAAATATTTAAATGACTGTGTGTTACATTCAGTATGCATCAGACCAGTAACCTATGAATGAGTCTGAAATGAACGCTGTGAAAAATAACTGGAAAAGCTATTTAGGGGACCTTGAGAAACCTAAGAGTGAAGAAACCCTATGAAAGGGGGACTGAAAAATGTATAACACTGTGAATAATGGCTGGAAAAATTATTCAGGTTACGGGAGCATGACAAACCCAAGTATGCAACTAACACATGAAAGGGGAAAGAAGGACATATGAATAATTGAATTAAGTCTAAGAAAGCCAGAAAGATTGAAAACATTGAACGACCGGGGTGCACCACCACACTATCCAAAATAGCTTGTGTGAAAGAAAATAAGTTTTCTTATGACTAGCACTTTGGGAAGTCACAGCGCCTTGAAGGAAGAAAGGACAGACATGTTTTGTGTGTGTGTATGTTTCCCAGCAATCATAGAGGGACTGAATTGTTTGCATCAAGAAACAGTTTTCTTTATTAAAAGGAGAGACTGAAAAGCTTAATTTGACAGCAAGGCTGGAACGAATATCCTGCTAGGAAAAAGGAACTTTGGAAGATTGAAACAAAGTCCAGTATAAACAGTGCCACACAGAAAGAAGCCTTTCTGAGGCTAGTGTACAAACTCTCCCGTTTTCCTTCCTTTAGTTAGGGGTTTTCTATAGTGCAGGGTCAGTAAGCTGGGAAGGATCTGGAATGAAAAGCTTTAATTTGGACTTTAGCAGCAACCCTTAGTCTTTGTTTTGTTAGGTAGGGAACCTTCCTCAAATAAATAAGGCGTGGTTGGCATTTGATTCCTTTTCTTTTACAAAAAACCTTGAAACATGACTCACAATCATCTGTGCCATTATTCTGGTTCACCACACCTACATCAGTAAATTGATTCATATGGCAGAAGCTATCCGGTTTCACATGTGTATGAATGAGAACAATATCCTCCAGGATTGCAGGTCCAGTTTCCAACCATAATGCTACATAGAGCTCCAATGTCCAAGATTTCAATGACATTCCTCACATCCTGGATAAATGGGATGACTGCTTACTCACCCGATTAACATTTCTGCCTCCATGGATACTGTTGCCCATGAAGTCCTTCTCAATATCACTGTCTTGCACATAGACAGGCTCAAACTGAACAAATCAGTAGTGCGGTGCCCCTACTATTCCAATAGAGACTATCTCATCCAGAGCCCTTACATTCTCCACCATCTGTTCTGTCATTTTACAATTCCATATAGAACCAGTATGGGAACGCCTTTCCAAATCTGAAATCATAATACACAAATACATACATGACATGCACTATTAGCTAAAGATCAATTGCATCAAAGCATCTGTTGAGGTGGTTGATAATAGTTTCAATGGGAAAGAAAGGTTTGTGTTGCACGGCGGGTGGAAAAGAAGGAAGCCAGATGTACCAGTGGGGAGCAAGGAAGAAGGGCTAATGGAGAGAGTCAAGGAATAGAAGACATTTCCCCATAATACTAACGGGGGGGAAAACTAGTTTTTTTGCAACTGAGAGAAGTTGCAACGAGCTGGACACCGGGCAGGAATCATTCATACAGGATTCAAGGAAAGGTTGTGTTCCGGGTCTGTGATGTCACAACATCATGTTACATGAGTGGCAAACGTGTTTCTCTATCTTGAAAGGGGCAAACGGATAACCAACGTCATCATAGCAAACAGTCTTGGACTGCTGGACCATGGCAGTGAATCATGACATCATGACCCTGTCCATACCACCTGGCTTCCAAGGGTAGGTGCAATGAAAGAATTTCAGAACGAAGGGAGCATGAAAATTCTGAAGGGGTTTCCAGGTTTTTTCACTGGCAGGTTATCCCTTCCAATGGATGAGGTACTGTAGACAACCAAGATGGTAATGAGAATCACAGATGTCTAGAGGATTGTGTACACCTCAGGAAGAAGAGTGTCAAGAGCGGTGACACAGCTAGCATTGAACCACATCACGGTAAGGGCGAGGACGTCAAGGTCAACGTCTTCAAGAAGGAGACAGATGTCCGAGGAGTGTTTGACAGCAGAGCAAGCATTCAGAATGGTTAAGTGAAGCTGATTACAACCTTTGACATTTTTCTGAGCAGGGGTACAGTGGCGTGGTACTCCAGTTGGTGGTGATGTAAAGGTTAGAGGAGAGGGTAGCTGGCAAATGGGGGAAGGTAATGAGCGAGGACAGGCTCTGGTCAAGGGGAAAAAGAGTAGGTTGAGAACATTGGGCCATGATAGTGCCATTGTGGTAGACATTAATGATGCACATAGAAGATGAGAAGTATGCCAAGAGTACTTCCCATCTACTTCCCCCATTAATGGGTGAGGAAGAGAAAAGGGAGAGCCTGCAGACCAGGTGGGGAGTATATAGGCCTGGGGAAGGGACACAAAATAGTATGTCATTAGTAGTCTGCCCCGAAGTAGCATTGCCGTAGGCGTCAGCAATTGGAAGGCCTGGATTGGAGGCCAGGAGAGCTTTCATAAGCATTTCTCTTCTAGACTTCCTGAGGGGGATAGGATAGGTGGTAGAGTAGCAGTTAGAGTAGATAGGGTAGATGGTGGGTGCCATGTAGCGGGGGAGAGGGACAGACAGGGTGCCTGCACAGTGCAAACATGAACTCACCAGGTGGCTTAGCAGCTGAAAGGAAGCGCCCCCAATTCAGCACGATCCTCCCCGCAATGAGAGACAATAAGGGACTCTCCCGTAGTGGGAATAAGACCAAGACAGAGTGCGGGTGAGCGTAAGTGGGAGTTTATCCAAGGATAAGGCATGCAAAGAACTCTGCAACCTACGAGAGCGCTCTGCCTGACAATAGCAAAGACAGGCGTATTTCTAATACAAAAAACGTCATCAACACCTAAACACTATAGGGGGCACAAGTCAATTGGGATTGGGTGGTGTCGACTAACTATAGGTGTTGCTGGCGCGGGGTTGGTCTTGGCGGGACGACGTCACTGGTCAGCCTCGTGGGTTGGGTTGGGCCTGGCAGGCCGGCTTGAGGTCATCCATGCGGTGTTGATGTGCTGGGGCAGCCTGTGACAATAACGAATACCTTTCCTGTCTCATTTGCCCTAGGCCATGCACACTACAGTTATTCAGAAAATGACATTTACGTTCATTAATAAATCGCTTCACTAGCTTATCTTATAAAATAAACACAACACATGAGGAATGCACCTCGTGAGAGGTCTGGTGGTTGTTGGTTGGGGTGAGATTTACCTGTGTCTTATTGACCGGTATTTTAGGTCACGGGACGGGGCTCTGGGACCTGGGCCGAGTGATACATGTCTGTCTGCTGCGTTAGAAGTTATTATATAGATGGGTCTCTGTGTCTTGTCCCAATGATGGGGGTCGTCCTTACACGGGGTCAGGATTCTTGGGGGGGTTCGTGGGGATTTATGAGAGGGTGCTGGTAGATCAGTGGGTTCATCCGTGGGTTTATTACCGTGCTGTAAATAACACAGGTGGCGGGCTGTGGCCTTGGTTGCGGCGCCGGGGCCTCTGACTCTCTGAAGTAACGCCAGCTTGGTTGGGGGAGGTGAGGGAGCGCAGCACAAGTCTTAGCTTTTTTATCTGGCAGGCTTGGTGGGGTGGGAGAGGGAATGACCTTGCATATACTCACAAAGGTATTTTCCTCGTGCGTTGCTGATCAGTGAATGCAGAAGTTTTATACTGTTCTGCCTTATTTTAACGTTATTCAGACACACATATATATATATATATATTTCATTTTCGTTACACATTTCTTTAATACAGTCGGTTCCAGTACCTTTTCATTACCTAACATTATGTTCACTACATTGTGTGCGTATTGTATGTACATTAGACGTTATACGAGGGATATCTAGGTTATGGCCTACAGAGATTGATGCTCGCCGCTTTGGGTGATTCAAAACATATATGAGTTCAAGTTTCTACATACTATTGAAAAACACTTTTACAAATAGAGGTTACACGTTTGGTCAACATCTTTCTCCGTGGTTATAGCAGCATTAGTCCAGACCTGGAGGGATATCATATAACGTTACATTTTTATGGTTCGTTCACATTTTAAACAGAGGTAGTTCATTAACACCAATACTTGAACTATTTTCTACCTTCTTCAGATAGTGATGCTTCAGCTTTTTTCCCCGTTGCCCCGGCCTTGCGGTCCGGGTCATACGGGGTGCAATATCACATTGTTACTAATATAATGTTGCCGTGTTGGCATCTCGGGTTTAGCTCATCTCCGACTTTCTCATGGGAACGCGCTCGCAGCGGATCTGCCAGGGCTGCTGAGGCGGCAGAGATGCATGAAAGGCCCTCCAAAGGTGGGGGCCTCGTTACAGTGTGCTGAACTCACACCATGTTTGCTGTGCACGATGGCGTCTAGGCCTAACTTAAGTTTCGGTAAATGCAAAGACAGGGTGCGTGTGGGCAATGTCGTCGGCGGGTGAACCCCCCTCCACCTGGGCCCGGGTGGCATGAGGGTGCTCCCACCGAGCCATGGTCCTCACCTGGGGAGGGAGCTGTAGGTGAGGAGGGCCTCGTGGCCATTCCTCCCCTACATTTCCCCCCTTTCGTTACTTAAAGTAACGAATTTCTTTAGCTCTTCTAATCTTCTACATTCTTGTTCTTCTAACACTGCACCATCCCATGCAGGGGTTCCTTTTATAGGCATCCATGCTCTGCACACCCCCCTTAAGCTCTCACCTCTCCTAGCATACTCGTCTGGTGTACATGTCAAATATATACAGTCGCCGGTCTCTTCCAGATCTACCCAGACCTCCTCATACCATTCCAGTTCTACGTCTCGTGGTTCTTTAATCGTGGTGTGCCATAGCTTATCTACTATGTACTTGTCACGGCACATAGGCACTAACTGGTACCTGGGGGTGTTGTCTGTTCCTGTCTGCACATGTACTTCTTGTGTTGCTTTAATTGTACCACCGGAGTTGCCCATTGTCACCATCATCATTGCACCGTTAGGGACTGCATTAGCACAACATCGGAGGCCCACCTGGCACAGGCAGAACATCACAAGGATGATCACCACTATTGGTATCAGGAACTTCATTGTCACTCCAAGCCATGAGGGAACCCAGGAGAAGATATTGTCGAACCACGAGCTATCCTCAGCTCCACCTTCCATTTTCATCTTCTCGCCCAGGTTATGTACTGCTTCAATAACGTGGGACAGGGACCCATTTTCTGCGTCTTCGGAAGGTACGAACGTGCAGCATGCACTTCCTATTTTTCGGCAAACACCTCCATCGATTGCTGTTAACAGGTCTAGGACATACCTGTTTTGCATGGTCATTAATCGCAGAGCTCGTAGTTCCACCTTTATTATGTTAAACCCTTCTTCAGTGTCATTGGCCAACTGGATCAGTTCCCACCGTGTGATCTGGAGCCATTTTGCATTTGCTCTTGCTTGGACACTTGATACTAGTGAAGCAAAGAATGTTTCCACGGAGCTGAACAGGCGATACTTGTCTGGGATCTGTGCCAATAAATCAGATGATGCTTGTGATATGTAGTTCGAGGCTCGCTTGTTCCTTGAGAGCTCTTCTCCTTTCCCTCCGGAGGACAGGACATAAAGGTGCGCTTGTGTAGTTGGAGACGCTGCATTCTGGTTCAAGCCTTCGTTCATCGTGTTACTTCTGTCAATATGGCTTTCGGGAATCACCATTAGTGTTGAATGCAAAGTGGCCATTGAGCAGCTACCACTCCATGATTGGGGAAGGTGCAGGTACGCCTTGTTCCCGCATACCCAGTAGGTGTCCATTAGTGCTGCTGTTCCTTTTTTCATATCTGGGATGGTGAGAGTTTTGTTACAGTTCTTGTTCGTTCCTATTGCCATTTTTCCTTCTCCCTTGAAACATAGTTTGTTTTGTATTTCACTTTGTAGCTTAAAGGGTTTTTCCATCGCTGTTACCCATGTTAATTTAGGGATGTGTTCTTTCCATATTGGCAAGCACGTTCTTTCCATCCACCGCAACTTTTCCGGTTGAACACCCTTCAGTGCTTCTGCCTTGCACAGCACTTCTTCGTCTTTCCATTTGCTTTCGGAAAACAGTGTCCCTTGTATTGCAAAGAAAGGTTCTTTAAGGCAGATCACTCCAGACGCTTGCGAATAGCACGTTTTGTTGTTCTGTACCATTCTGAAAGAGACATCGTGTGCTTGGAAAGTGTTCTTTATTCTACACAGCGTGAGATGAAGGAGACATTGGGCATCCACAATGGGCAATTCTCGTGGCAACAATACTTTAGGTGTGCCTGATGCATGGGGGATAAGTGAGCAGACATAACAGCTCTCATTGGTTGTTTGTTTAGCTGTTGTGCTCATATCTGCATACCATTTATTTGCTTGGTGAGGGTGTCGTGGGTCTTCCATTTTGTCTAACCCTAGCCCATAATACTCATCATACCCTTTTCCACCAGTCTCTCTTCTCCGCCTACTTTTCTCCCTTCTTCTGTACCTTCTCGTTATAGGAGGTGAAGAACCAGGCCCCCCTTCCTCCCTCCCACCCCCCTTTTCTAATTCTTCATATAGGGACTTGTGTTCTGTCATCATAATCACTTTTCCATCCTCATTAATAAACAAGAGATCGTTGTTTGAAATTGGGGCGGGAGGGATCGTGTGGTTGTTGTATGTTCCAGGTTGGGACATTGTGTCATTATCTACATTTTTGGTTCTCCATTGTGAGAGGACAGCAGTGGGTGGTGTAGTATAGTATCCCCACACAAAGTGTGATCCATCCCAGATCAAGAAATCACCTTCTTTGATACCTACAGTCGGAATTGTTTTCGTTCCAGGAGCAAGGGTGGTGTTGTTCCCCCCTCCCCCCTCGTTCATCTCGGTAGAGATGAACGCTATAATCCAGTGTAACACCAGACAAAACATTGAGATGAAGAACACGATAGCACACATTGATAAACCACATTCAAATGAATATGTTAATCTAGCCACTAACATTTCTCTAAATCTAACATATCTATTAGTTGCAGGCTGCCCATTCGATGCCATGATAAATCCTGTTTGAGACACAAAAGTTCATTAAATACAAACATGTAAGCATTTCCACATTGTAACGTTTCGGTGATAAAATATAGGGTTGGGTGAGGAAGGGGGTTTGTTGACAGACAAGGTAGCTTTCAGTCAATATTATTCGTACCTTATTATATATATATATAAATAATAAAAAACATGACATTTTTAAAAACAACAATAATAAAAAACATCTTAAAGAGTACAGGAAGGGAAAAAAGAACCCCACGCAAAACTTTCAAAAATTGTAAAAAGAAAATTTACATATACATGTGTACATGTTTTAGTCCAGGACATTTGTTGCGCGCTAATTGTGTTCACTGTTCATCTCATGAAGCACACAAAATTCCAATCATTCATTCCGCACAACTTCATCGTCCGCTGTTGCCTGTGCCTCATCCTGCACCTCACTCTCCGCAGCGCTGTAAGCTTTACGTACATCTGTCAAATGCACCCAATATCGCAGGCCCTTAACCTTTACTGCTGTAGGCGTGCAAAATACTACCTCATAGGGGCCATGGAAGCGTGGTGCGTTCCACCTCCGCACAAAACTTCTAACATATATAAGGTCCCCAGGCATTAGCTGTAGTGGTTTTTCAGGCAAACCGTTTGGTTCAGTCGCGTTCCCCTCCTCTCTTGTCGAGGGGGGGGCTAGTTGCTTTGAAATTACGCGCGCTGCCCGTGTCAATTTTCGCAGGTATTCTGTGAACTCCTCCCCCAATATGGCTGCGCTTCTGTGTGCATCAGAACGCTCACGGAGAGGCGAATGCGCTGTGTGCATTCTTCTTCCCGTGACGATCTCGTGCGGGGACAAATGGTGATCCTTACTTGGCTGGTTTCGTAGCTCAAACAAGGCCAAAGGCAGGCAGTACATCCAAGTCTTTTTAAGGGAAAAACAAAGTTTTGATAATCTGCTTTTTAACAGGCCGTTTATCTTTTCTACGACGCCATTACTTTGAGGATGATAAATCGAACATAATTTGTGCTTTATTCCCAATAATGTAGTCACTTCTTTAAAGAGTTCATTAACAAAATGCGTCCCGTTATCTGAGCGAATAACGTCGCAAATTCCCCAGCGCGGAAACACTTCCCGCACTAGGAACTTCGCGGCGCCCTTCGCATCAGGGCGGGCACAAGGGCCTGCCTCCACCCACCTCGAAAATGGACATACAACCACAATCATGTATCGAGCCCCGTTACACCTTTCTCCCATGTCTACATAATCAATGTGGAGCTCTCTGAATGGGCCACTTGGTTTTGGTATCGTACCCCTTAGTGTACGCAATGTCATACCTGAGTTGTAAATTTGACATGTCGTGCATTCTAGAGCTAACCTTGTGACGTGTTCCTGGAGGCAAGGTGTAAACCAATCTTCTTGTATCTCTGCCATTATGTGTTTCTTTGTGTTGTGTGCAGGAAAGTGTAGTTGTTGAAATGCTATTTCTAACAGCGTGATTGGCATTACCACTTTTCCTGAACTCTCTTGTCGCCACAATAAATCAGTCGGTGATTTGCTGCATCCTCTCTTAGTCCACAGTAATTTTTCCTCTGCACTAGCTCCCTCTTGCAGCTCTATTATCTCCTGTGTGGACATCATGTTGTATCCTGTGGGGACTTCTTGGCTTGCTGTGTGGTGCAACATGTACTCTCCTATTTCACCTTTTTGTAGATATGAAGCTGCTTTGGCAGCGGCGTCTGCTGCCGCGTTCCCCAAAGATATAAAATCTGTATTTGCGGTATGAGCTTGACATTTTACGATGGCCACTGCCGTGGGGTCTTGCAGGGCCTCAATCAGTTCTTTCAATAATTCTGCATGCTGGACTGGCGTTCCGTCTGCTCGCCGAAACCCTCTCCGCCCCCACCGGGCCAACCCGCCGTGAACTGTTGTTGTCATGTATGCTGAGTCTGTATATATGGTCACTGCGCACCCCTTGGCGGCATGCAATGCTTCTATTAGCGCTATTAGTTCTGCTGCTTGCGCTGAATAGTGTGATGGGAGGCGGTGTTGTACTAGTATCTCATATTCATCTTCCTCTAATCGTACCACTGCCATACCCACATGCTTTTCTCCTGTCTCCATGTCTATTGATGCTGACCCGTCCACAAAATACACCTCACCCTCGGTCAGGGCATTTTCAAAAATCACTTGATCCTTACTTTCGTCACCTGTGTACGTGGCGCAGTTGTGGTTTTGCAAGTCCTCTATGGTGCATGCCTCTGTGATGAATGTGGCTGGGTTCACTGTTTTACATCTTACTATATGGATGTTAGCGCTGGACAGTATTATCTCATATGCTGTGGCGCGTTGTGTTGTCAATGTGCTCTTTGTTCGCTCTAATATTGCAAAAAGTGAGTGTTCCACAAACAGTGTCACCGGGCAGCCCATTACTATCGTGGCACTTTTTTCAATTGCGAACGCGGCTGCAGCTAGGGATTGCTCGCAGGCGAAATGACCTTGCATTACTGCGTCTAGGGTGCCGCTGTAGTAAGCTAGTGGTTTGTGCCCTAAGGATGTTTTCTGTGTCAGTACTGCTGTCATCAATGTTCCTTTGCAGTGTGAAAATAAGAAGAATTCGCGCCCATAATCTGGGTTTGCTAGTACTGGAGCGCTTGATATCAGCTCTTTTAGTGAGTTAAATGCTGTGTTCATCACCTCTGTCCATTCTATGTGTTTGTGTTCTTGTTGTGCTTCTTTCAGTGCCTGTAGCAGGGGCCTTGTGTACGCCGCATAGTCCAATATCCATGCTCGGCAATAGTTACACATACCCAGAAATTTCTGCATCTCTTTTACTGTTTTGGGCTCCCCAATTGTTCTAATCGCCTGTGCCCTGTCTGGTATAATTCGCTTGCCATCCTTTGATATCAACTGACCCAAGTATAGGACCTCCGTCAGACAGTATTGTAACTTCCCCTTGTCCACCTTGTATCCCTTATTTGCCAATAATGTCAAGAGTGTTATCGAGTCCTGTCTGCATTCTTCCTCAGCCTGTGCACAAACCAATAAATCATCAACGTACTGAATCACTGTGCTTTCTACAGACAAATTCCCCAGATCTTCATGTAGTACCCTGTTAAATATGCTTGGGCTCTCGCAATATCCTTGTGGTAGTCTGCAGTGTTCGAACCTCCTTCCTCCCAATGTAAATGCTGTCAAGTACCTGCTCTCTTCTGCCAAGGGAATCGAAAAGAATGCATTTTTTAAGTCAATTACTGTGAAGTGTGATGCTATTTTTGGAATGTTGCACAGTATTGTCGCCGGGTTCGGGACTAAAGGGAACTCCTTCATTACCACATCGTTCAATGGGCGTAAATCTTGTATCATCCTCCATGAACCCCCCTTCGCTTTTTTGATTGGGTAAATGCATGTGTTGCATGGGGAGTTTGAGGGCACTATTATACCCTGTGCTAGCAGTGCTTCTATTGTCTCTCTGATCCCTTCTTCTGCTTCTCGCGACAGTGGATATTGTTTCACCCGGGGTAGTATTGCTCCTTGTTTTACTTTTATCACCACAGGCTGAACTTCATGTAGCAACCCTACATCGTGGGGGCCATTAGTCCATAAGTTAGCGGGTACTGAACTCATGTCTTCATCAAAAAATGTATGCGGTGCTCCTACTACCGCCATTAGTTCAACTTTAGTTTGTCTGGCTGTAACTACGATGTCGCAGGGCATTGCCAGTTCCATCACTACTTCACCATCTCCCTCAGTGTCAGAAAATAGCTCCTCGTCCGAGAGCTCTCTCAGGGGAATATTTGCATTTGTACACAATACTGTCTGCCACTCACACCCTTCCATGTCAATACCAATCACGCATATTCTGTTTGCTGATACATGTATTGCATGCAAATCCAATGATAGTACTTCCCCAAGAGCAGTGTCAGGGCTTGCTATGGGACGAAAAAGGAATTCTGCTGGTATTCTCCACTCCACCCTTTTTAGTTCTGGTACTATGAGAGCCAATGTTCTCATGCCTTCAACAAACATCTCCTCATTTCTTGGTACCCCTCTGATCTCTTTTATTATTGTGTGGCCGTGTATTACTGCTAATATACGGAGGGGGCATATGCCTGGCGTTGAACATACGATGCCGCTCCCTGTGAATGATATGGTCATGTTTAGTTTGCTCAAGAGATCTCTCCCCAGTAAGTTGATGGGAGAGTTTTCATAGTACAGTAAGGGTGCTTTCACTGTTTTACCCCCCACTGTCACATCCAATACCTCTGTGTAAGGAACTTCAATTACAGCCCCAGAGAACCCCTGCGTCTCTAACGTTCTATTAGATAACGGGAACCGGCCCTCTCTAATGCATGATTTCTCCGCTCCCGAATCCACCATGAATATGAATTGCTTGTCTCCTATCTGCGCTCCTATCAATGGTTCCTCTGATGCATTGTGGGTCGTAGACAGTACTGGACACGCAAGTGCTCTCTGTGGGCTGTCCTATGCGGGGTGTCTCATTGCCCCCCCTTGATCGAAAATATTCCCCGAAACTACTGACACTCCACTGTAAGGTGCGGGGGCTGGTGCCCCATTAGCTCCTGTGGCGAAAGTATTACCAGGCGTGTAGTGCACATTGTCATTATTCTGTGGGCTGGTTTGTGTTCGGTATTGATGTCCGTGTAGTTGTGCGTTACTCCTTTGTACTACATTGTCTGGTTGCTGGTATTGTCCCATGGGGAGGCCGTAGGGGCTTCCTGGATGGGGGTGTCCGTACTGTTCTATCTCTTGGAAACCGTTGTTTTGTCTGCTCCTACATTCCCTTGAGTAATGCCCCCATCTCCCACAATTCCAACAGCTCCCCTGTGGACCTCTGGGACCCTGCCACCCATTTCCTCCCATTCCTCCATACCCTTGTCCTCCTCTTCGCCCCCTGTACCCACCTCTTCCTCCTCTTGGGGCCCACTCTTGCCACGTTGGACCTCCGTTCTGCTCCTGCTCTGTCCACTGTCGTTGCCCTTGTCCTGCCCAATTCGCTGCTATTCTTCCTTGTATTGCTATTTGCCCCTCCTCTCCTTCCTCTCCCTCCCGTATGAGTGGGAGTCCCGCTACCGCTGCTGCGACCTTCACCAATTTTGATTGCACCAACTTCGCCTCGTCCGCCAACCTTTTCTGTGCTACTTCCCTCTCTCTTTCTTTGATCCGTTTACAATGGTGTACTATTATGCTTTGGATCTCCGGCCAGCCTTTTGCCTCAACACCTGCTATTTTATCTAGTGCCTTTTGCACTTCCTTTGGGAGCCCTCTTTTAATGATGAAGTAAAATAGAGACGTGGATTGGTGCCAGGGCGTACCCGTTTCCGCTCTCCACATCTCCTGCACCCGGAGAATGTAATCCATAGCGTCCTCCCCATCATTCATGGTACATTGCATTACTGACTGCAGATCAGGGGTATCTGGGAAGGTTTCCCGCAGTGCGTCCCACACCCTTGCTCGCACGGTGTTAAAAGAAGCCCCATCATGGCGATCACACTCCAAAGTTACAGCTGGAAAACCCGCTTTAGCCCACACTCTGTCTGCCTGATCCCCTACTGCGGACACTAGTAGGCTTTTCACATCGCCTACTGCCAGCGGTATACCCGCGGTATGTTTTTCAAATGCATATATCCACTTGCTTGCCCCTCCTGACAGCTGTGGTAGTAATTTCATTAAGTTAGCCTTGTCCATCTGAGCCCACGGTATATAGTTCGGCCTCCCACCTCCCCTGTGGAGTAATGGTAGTTGTAATTTCCCTTTTGCCGTTGCAGCTTCCTTTTCCTTAGTCACTGCTGACTCTAATGACGCCATCTTCCCCACCCTATTTCTTAGTCGTCCTATCCATTCATCCTCTATAGTCCCCAGTGAACATGCCCCATCTAGCTCCTCGCCTTCTCCTCCTACTGCCATGCTCAATCTATCACTCTCATCCCCCCCTCCTCTGACATCACATAACAAATCCTCTCTGATCCCTCTCTCTCGCGAGACATCACCAATGCTTCCTTCTGCTGTCCCTACTTCTATTATCCTGGTCGGTTCTTCCTCAATTCTGAACAGTATTTCCCCCTTTTTCCATCCTTCCTCAATTTGTCTACTTTCGCTCGACGCTCTAGACGTGCGTCCAGATTGTGTGGGGGCGCACGCTGTGCGTTCACATATGTCTTTTATTCTTGAGAGCTCATCTCGTGCCACTGTAAGCCTCGACTCTAAGTCACTCGTTAACTTCTCTATGTCCACTCTCTGTGTGCCTCCCTGGGTGCGCTCTCTGGTGTTTTCGTATGGTGGGGGTGCAGTTGGTCTTTGTGGCGTGCTGGTTGAAGGGGGAGGCACATAAATCGGGTCGCTATATCCTGCTGCAGGGGCTGGTTTAGGTAATATTGGGTACAACATAACCACTTCCGCAGGCTGTTCTGTACTTAACTGTTCCTTTTCCTCTCGCGGGATCATTAGTGGATTGTCTGTGGTGGAGGGTAAATCAATATTTGGAGCTGGAGCTTTGGGTGGGGGTACTTCCTCAAACAATCTCCAAAGATCTAATATCTCCTTCCTGTTCTGCCACTTTTTTCCCTTATACTTAAGGCGAATACATGTACATACCATATCAAGAACGCTTTTGTCAAAAGACCCTCCTTCTGGCCAAATCTGGGGCAACCCCTCCCCTTTCAATTCTGTTAACCATTGATCATGATATTTATTTATGCGTTCAGCATATCCCGGCAAGCTCTTGCAAATGTGTGACAAGGGAGTTTCAGCCCCCATCCTTTAAATCGCTAGCGCTACCTCGTTCGCTTTCGTTACCTTTTATTAGCTGTAAATATGCGTATGTATTCCTTTATGGCACAGACAAGAGCGGACCTCTTAAAATTATCACCCACCGTTATTCACTGCACAAATCTCTTCTCACTCACCATATCTCATCTCCTTCCCATTCCCAGGCACTCTTATGTGATCTCACTTGTAATTGATCAAGTACTGGTTATGGCCACACTCTCTGACACCACCTCGCGGCCACCCGTTCGTCTCTCACACTCGTACGGTGCGCGCACCCTTCACAATGCTTTCCACTCACACTCTTTGTCTTTCTCCTCCCTTTCCTCCCTAACCAGCTGTCCCTGTTTTCCTGCTAAGGTTACTGTGTTCACGTCTGTACGTGCCACTACTGAGTCCCCGCTTTTTAAGATGTTCTAACTTCTTTATACCCTTCTCATTTTCGCCCCCTACCCCGTGGAAATGGAAAAAGAAGAAATAGAGAGAGAGAGCACAATCACTAAAAAATATTCCCGGTGTCTCCTTTTGCTAGACACCAATAACTTATTTCTCACTTCTTCATATATTCCCAGTACTAGTCTAGATAGCACTATGCGGCGCCGCCTTCCACCCCCTCTCGGAGCTAGGTTTCCGTCACTTCTACCACGTCACTTATTTCTTACTCCTAATGGCCATATGCAAAAGAAAGAATAAAGAAAATTTCAAGACCCGTCTGTAGTAGACCCCCGATATTCTTCTCCTCTACCTGTCCCCGTTCTGTTATTCCCAATTCCCTTTCTTTTCCCCTTGACGATCACTCGCACTCGGTACTCACGTGCCCGTCTTGAACCGATACTCTCCGAAACTGGGTCCGTCCAGGCGGCGTCACCGGTAACTCAACGGTCAGCCCCTGGCTCCGGCGAGCGGCACTCAAAGGGGATTTTTTTCCAATCGGGATCCCGTACCCTTTCTCATTGAGTGCGCACTTCTTATTGTGCCGGTCGCCGTTGGCGGGCGGCCTCCCGGAGACGGCTCACCGTGCGTATCCCTTCTCGACCGGAGATTCTCGTGCCACAAGGGGGTCGTTTAAGAAGGAGTTAGGAAAAATAGTTTGGAGATATCACGCTATCGGGGTCACCACTGAAAGGAAGCGCCCCCAATTCAGCACGATCCTCCCCGCAATGAGAGACAATAAGGGACTCTCCCGTAGTGGGAATAAGACCAAGACAGAGTGCGGGTGAGCGTAAGTGGGAGTTTATCCAAGGATAAGGCATGCAAAGAACTCTGCAACCTACGAGAGCGCTCTGCCTGACAATAGCAAAGACAGGCGTATTTCTAATACAAAAAACGTCATCAACACCTAAACACTATAGGGGGCACAAGTCAATTGGGATTGGGTGGTGTCGACTAACTATAGGTGTTGCTGGCGCGGGGTTGGTCTTGGCGGGACGACGTCACTGGTCAGCCTCGTGGGTTGGGTTGGGCCTGGCAGGCCGGCTTGAGGTCATCCATGCGGTGTTGATGTGCTGGGGCAGCCTGTGACAATAACGAATACCTTTCCTGTCTCATTTGCCCTAGGCCATGCACACTACAGTTATTCAGAAAATGACATTTACGTTCATTAATAAATCGCTTCACTAGCTTATCTTATAAAATAAACACAACACATGAGGAATGCACCTCGTGAGAGGTCTGGTGGTTGTTGGTTGGGGTGAGATTTACCTGTGTCTTATTGACCGGTATTTTAGGTCACGGGACGGGGCTCTGGGACCTGGGCCGAGTGATACATGTCTGTCTGCTGCGTTAGAAGTTATTATATAGATGGGTCTCTGTGTCTTGTCCCAATGATGGGGGTCGTCCTTACACGGGGTCAGGATTCTTGGGGGGGTTCGTGGGGATTTATGAGAGGGTGCTGGTAGATCAGTGGGTTCATCCGTGGGTTTATTACCGTGCTGTAAATAACACAGGTGGCGGGCTGTGGCCTTGGTTGCGGCGCCGGGGCCTCTGACTCTCTGAAGTAACGCCAGCTTGGTTGGGGGAGGTGAGGGAGCGCAGCACAAGTCTTAGCTTTTTTATCTGGCAGGCTTGGTGGGGTGGGAGAGGGAATGACCTTGCATATACTCACAAAGGTATTTTCCTCGTGCGTTGCTGATCAGTGAATGCAGAAGTTTTATACTGTTCTGCCTTATTTTAACGTTATTCAGACACACATATATATATATATATATTTCATTTTCGTTACACATTTCTTTAATACAGTCGGTTCCAGTACCTTTTCATTACCTAACATTATGTTCACTACATTGTGTGCGTATTGTATGTACATTAGACGTTATACGAGGGATATCTAGGTTATGGCCTACAGAGATTGATGCTCGCCGCTTTGGGTGATTCAAAACATATATGAGTTCAAGTTTCTACATACTATTGAAAAACACTTTTACAAATAGAGGTTACACGTTTGGTCAACATCTTTCTCCGTGGTTATAGCAGCATTAGTCCAGACCTGGAGGGATATCATATAACGTTACATTTTTATGGTTCGTTCACATTTTAAACAGAGGTAGTTCATTAACACCAATACTTGAACTATTTTCTACCTTCTTCAGATAGTGATGCTTCAGCTTTTTTCCCCGTTGCCCCGGCCTTGCGGTCCGGGTCATACGGGGTGCAATATCACATTGTTACTAATATAATGTTGCCGTGTTGGCATCTCGGGTTTAGCTCATCTCCGACTTTCTCATGGGAACGCGCTCGCAGCGGATCTGCCAGGGCTGCTGAGGCGGCAGAGATGCATGAAAGGCCCTCCAAAGGTGGGGGCCTCGTTACAGTGTGCTGAACTCACACCATGTTTGCTGTGCACGATGGCGTCTAGGCCTAACTTAAGTTTCGGTAAATGCAAAGACAGGGTGCGTGTGGGCAATGTCGTCGGCGGGTGAACCCCCCTCCACCTGGGCCCGGGTGGCATGAGGGTGCTCCCACCGAGCCATGGTCCTCACCTGGGGAGGGAGCTGTAGGTGAGGAGGGCCTCGTGGCCATTCCTCCCCTACACAGCCAAGCAGGGACAGATGAAGGAGGTGCTTCCAACAAGATATGCACACGGTAGCAGACATTGGTTTGCTCCTTTTTAGGTACCCAGAGTGGGTTAGCAGCAGCAAACAGTCAATGTGTAGTTTTAAAGGAACATCTAGATTAAAATTTCCAGCAAAGCACTAAAGTGCAGCAGGACACAGTCAATATGCAGGTTGAAAGGCACATATAGATTCAAATTTACAGCAAAACACTACAATGCAGCAGAAAAAAACAGTCAAGGCATAGGTTTAAAGGCACATCTAAATACAACTTTACAACAATGCACTAAAGTGCAGCAGAAAACAATCAATATGCAGGTTTAAAACACAGCGAGATTCAAGTTTCAGGTGGTGCATAGACTAAAAGAGGTAAAAAAGTGCTTCAGAAGTTGGTTCCAAAAGGTGAGAGAAGTCCACTAATTCAACAGTGCATTGATAAAAAAGCCCGTAGATTTGAAAGTCAAGCACGCAAGTAGACAGGAAGCATTTTATCAAGGCATGCAGCGATAAATCACAGATAACAGATGGAACTCATTGCAAAGGCTGCAGTGAAGAAGTGCAGCTATGATTTCCGGCATATTGACTATCCTCTCTTGCAGGGGCATGGGTATTTATTTAATGTAAAGAAAATGTCATCACATTTATTTGCTGTCTCTATTATCTTTGTTTGCTTGGGAAATTAATATAGCCCAAACTGGACAACCATGATGGGCTTGGGGTAATGTCTGTGAAATGGAATTGTGTATGGAGCCGAAAAATTAATTTGCTTCCACAGTTCAAAAAGGCAGATAGATGGCCTATCCTATACCCAGGTGATCAACAATATCTTAGGTGGTGTGACGGTTTTCCAGACAAAAGGTTGAAGTTAACATGTACTACTGCTTGCATCACTCTGGAGAAACAATTGAATCTGCAAGGCATTTTAGGAGGAAACATTCAGAAAGTTCTGTCTATGTGTAATGCCAGAAGATTTGCATTAGAAAAATATAACTTAATCTTTGGGAGGTTGAATAAAAAATGCGCAGGGGTTTAAACTTGATCTATTTAATTACAAGAACGTAGTACAGTATAAGATATGGTCATGTCTCCTAAAAATACATTAAACTGTAAAATGAAACTAAAGATGTTGACATCTGTGACAGGGTTTGAAGAGCTGAGGCCTGATAACTAGATGAAGGAGCTAAACAATGTCAAGACAGTGGTTGATGGTGAGGACTTTGTATTTGATCTTTATGAGGAAATGTGAATGCATGCATGGACTGATGTCTTGATTACATTTATTGATGGAATAGGAAGTGAGCAAACTGTTTTCATACAGCCCAAGCATATGTTGAATATTATACCCATAGTTGAAGCATGTGAGTCTGAGTTATCTAATTAGTGAGCAAAGGCATAGTAGCCACTTATTAAAAAGAAGAAGAGTCAGTGAAGAACCCTTGAAAAATGCCACAGACATGGGAGAAAATAATTGTACATATGTGGGATAGGAGGAAAATAATGTTGTGCTACGTCTAAGATAAACTTTGATTTGAAAGAATGCATGGTGCAGATTACTTCCTCAGACAACAGAGAAAAATAATGTTGGGGCGTGTTTAAAGTGTTAGGAGGGCAGATTTGAATTATTGAAGAGAGGTGAAGACCTGCCACTGTAGAAGGTGACATGATCTTGCAAAGATTGCTTTCAGTGGGAAAAAAGGGTAAGGCTTGGGGAGTTAGGTGTAGTTAAGGAGTATGTTGATAGAGGGTCCAACATTTAAGAATGGCCATGCATGCTTAAAGATAGGCTGTGGAGCAGAGGACATTGATAGGGGAAAGAGGGATGGCATGGCAGTGATGGAATAATGAGCACCAAGAAGACTGAATGGCTATAAATAAGATATTAGTGAGTGTGGATGCAGGGCATACGTTGGTAGTGACATGTGGGAAAGCAGACTTGTGTGTTTTTTTAATGTTTTTAAAGATGTCCGTAAGGGGTATTTTAAAGGTAAATAAAGGAGCAAAGCAACAACAAAAAATGACCTTCGCAACAATGGGTTATTTGAAATCAGAAAGAAGGCAGTAAAAGAAGACAACATAAGCCAAATAGTCACTCTTGCATTTTGGTTTCTCCTAGAGGGGTGTATTTATTTATGAAGTATGCTCACCCACAATCGCCCTGCCCAGTTTTTCATGGTACTTGGATATTCTCCCAGGATAAAGGTTGCCACCACATGGGCAAAACCGTATCTGGTTACTAAACTACTGGTTGGGGGATGATCTACAGGGCATGAGTAAATCAGGAGTTCTCCATGCTTGGATTCATAATCTAAAGAAACAGAGGCCCAATGTCCTTCCCTAGTCACATATGTACTTGAAGACCAGAGGTCCAAAGTCTTTCCCTAAACTCGAAATTAAACGCCATGAAAGGTTCTTAGGTATCAAACGGGATAACTTGGCATGGATGGAATGACATAAAAACTGAAGTTGTTGCCCTGGCACATCCTGATTTAAGGATTATGTAGGGATGATGTTTCTGTTGCAGTGGGTCAGGGACACAGCCTGTTGCAGCAGATGGTTCTTTTCTCTTTTATGGTCAAGGCAACAGCCTTTATGTAGTTTCGCATGAAAACCCTACTCTGCCATGCCAGTAGGGTGATAATCACAAAGCAAAAAGGTTTATCCCCTACCTAGGTTGCTCTAGTGAGGATGTCTTTGTCCTCTACCTATATCTAAGCTTTCATTATATAGAAGACTCTCTTTTATTTGATAGGTGAACTAGCTATGTTAGTCTGCAGCCCTATAATGCTTCGGAGTGTTTTGCAGTGACCTTGTGAAGCCTGAGAAGCCTGGATTATTTTCACTGTGTTTATGGTGATGCATGCAGAACGTTATGGCAGGCTGTTTAAAGCATCACTCCCCCAGCGCAGCCATGGTGGAGTGTGTTGGAGTGACCTTGTGAAGCCTGAGAAGCCTGGATTCTTTTCACTGTGTTTATGGTGCTGCATGCAGAACGTTATGGCAAGCAGTTTAAAACATCACTCCCCCGGCAGAGCCGTGGCGGAGTATGTCGAAGTTACCTTGTGACATTGTGCAGGGTGCAGGGTTCAGCCACGACTATTTGATCTTGGATCCTGTGGTGATGGTAATCTTCATCTGAGAAGACCAGTGAGTGGAATTAACCTTGCTATTATTGTCTGCACGTTTGTTTGTTGGTTAACATTGAGCTCAACAGGTTAATAAAGACACTGCTTCGGAGTGACCGGGGGTGAAGAAACTATATAGTTGTATGGCTGCACGCTGCTGCACGTACAAAGTGTGTCCACGGAACACAAAACACTGAGCCTCATGCTCCGTTTTTTGTTGTTTAAATCATTGCCGGCGATTGTTAGGTTATGAGAGGTTAGTTTTATTGACACCAGTTACACAGAGTAATATTTACACAATCATCGTGCAGTGGAAATTTATATGAGAAGACTAGTTGCGCCGGTTATTATTAAGGACGCTCAGGCCTAGGCAAATTAATTTGTTGAAATTGTGTTACTAACCCACCAATATGAAATTAAGGGGGTAATTCATAGAATTTAGTGCATAAGTGGCGCACGCGGCTGGCGCACAGTGTGCGCGTTGAATCTTTGCGCCAGCCGCGTGCGCTAAAATCCATTTCCGCGCACAGCGTATTCATGAATTTCAGCTACCAAAAGCAGCTGTGGCACAGAGTGGCGCAGCAACCCTGCAGCAGCGGCAGTTACGCCCCCAAGAATGCCCCTCACGCAAGGAAAAGCCATCAAAATCCCCATTCCAGCGCAAAGGGCTGCAATAACCCTGGACCAGTATACAGGACCACACGGCAAGCGGGGAACGTGTATTACTGGGGTTTGCGGTAAGTTTCACACGCATTTGGAGCAGGGTACGTGTATTTCGGGGGTTTGTGGGAAGTTTCACACGCGATTGGCCCTGTGCGAGTGGGGTACATGTATTCCTGGGGTGCACAGGAAGTTTCACACGTGATTGGCCCTGTGCGAGTGGGGTACGTGTATAACTGGGGTTCGCAGGAATTCATACACGCGATTGGAGCAGGGTACGTGTATTCCTGGGGTGCGTGGGAAGTTTCACACGTGATTGGCCCTATGCGAGTGGGGTACGTGTATAACTGGGGTTCGCAGGAATTCATACACGCGATTGGAGCAGGGTACGTGTATTTAGGGGTTTCGCGGGAAGTTTCACACGCGATTGGCCCTGTGCGAGTGGGGTACGTGTATAACTGGGGTTCACGGGAAGTCTCACACGCGATTGGAGCAGGGTATGTGTATTTCGGGGGTGCGCGGGAAGTTTCACACGTGATTGGCCCTGTGTGAGTGGGGTACGTGTATAACTGGGGTTCGCGGGAAGTCTCACACGCGATTGGAGCAGGGTACGTGTATTTCGGGGGTGTGCGGGAAGTTTCACACGCGATAGGCCCTGTGCGAGTGGGGTACGTGTATAACTGGGGTTCGCGGGAAGTCTCAAACGCGATTGGAGCAGGGTACGTGTATTCCTGGGGTGCGTGGGAAGTTTCACACGTGATTGGCCCTGTGGGAGTGGGGTACGTGTATAACTGGGGTTCGCAGGAATTCATACACGCGATTGGAGCAGGGTACGTGTATTTAGGGGTTTCGCGGGAAGTTTCACACGCGATTGGCCCTGTGCGAGTGGGGTACGTGTATAACTGGGGTTCACGGGAAGTCTCACATGCGATTGGAGCAGGATACGTGTATTTTGGGGGTGCGCGGGAAGTTTCACACGTGATTGGCCCTGTGCGAGTGGGGTACGTGTATAACTGGGGTTCGCGGGAAGTCTCACACATGATTGGAGCAGGGTACGTGTATTTTGGGGGTGCGTGGGAAGTTTCACACGCGATAGGCCCTGTGCGAGTGGGGTACGTGTATAACTGGGGTTCGCGGGAAGTCTCACACACGATTGGAGCAGGGTACGTGTATTTAGGGGGTGCGCAGGAAGTTTCACATGCGATTGGCCCTGTGCGAGTGTGGTACTTGTATTCCTGGGGTGTGTGGGAAGTTTCACAAGCGATTTTGCTGTCAGAGCGGGGTACGTGAATTTTGGGGGTGCGTGGGGA
Organism: Ambystoma mexicanum; assembly: GCF_040938575.1. Lineage (NCBI taxonomy): Eukaryota > Metazoa > Chordata > Amphibia > Caudata > Ambystomatidae > Ambystoma > Ambystoma mexicanum. Next base: position 1,229,827,050 of record NC_090930.1, on the reverse strand, counting down.
GTCCTACACGTGAATTGGCAGTGTGGGTCCTCCCAGGTGTTCCCTCTACACCCTCCACGGCCCCCGCAGGCAGGCCACACCACAGGGGACTACCCTGCACCCCTGGTCATGTCCCGCAGACAGCCCATCCACCATGGGCATGCCCTCCAGCCAAGCCACATGTCAGCTTGCACTACTGACCACCAACTCATTTCCCCTTGCCCCCCACGCCCCAGCAGTCAGGGTCACCTGCCAGCATGCCCCCACTCATGTTGCCCTGCACCCCCACCCCCCAGCAGTCAGGGTCACCTGCCAGCAGGCCCCCACTCATGTCCCACTCATGTCCCCCTGCACCCCCACCCCCCAGCAGTCGGGGGCACCTGCCAGCAGGCCCCCACTCATTTCCCCTGCACCTCCACCCCCCAGCAGTCAGGGGCACCTGCCAGCAGGCCCCCACTCATGTCCCACTCATGTCGCCCTGCACCCCCACACCCCAGCAGTCAGGGTCACCTGCCAGCAGGCCCCCACTCATGTACCACTCATGTCCCCCTTCACCCCTACCCCCCAGCAGGCAGGGGCACCTGCCAGCAGGCCCCACTCATGTCCCCCTGCACCCCCACCCCCCAGCAGTCAGGGTCACCTGCCAGCAAGCCCCCACTCATGTCCCACTCATGTCCCCCTGCACCCCCACCCCCAGCAGTCAGGGTCACCTGCCAGCATGCCCCCACTCATGTTGCCCTGCACCCCCACCCCCCAGCAGTCAGGGTCACCTGCCAGCAGGCCCCCACTCATGTCCCACTCATGTCCCCCTGCACCCCCACCCCCCAGCAGTCGGGGGCACCTGCCAGCAGGCCCCCACTCATTTCCCCTGCACCTCCACCCCCCAGCAGTCAGGGGCACCTGCCAGCAGGCCCCCACTCATGTCCCACTCATGTCGCCCTGCACCCCCACACCCCAGCAGTCAGGGTCACCTGCCAGCAGGCCCCCACTCATGTACCACTCATGTCCCCCTTCACCCCTACCCCCCAGCAGGCAGGGGCACCTGCCAGCAGGCCCCACTCATGTCCCCCTGCACCCCCACCCCCCAGCAGTCAGGGTCACCTGCCAGCAAGCCCCCACTCATGTCCCACTCATGTCCCCCTGCACCCCCACCCCCAGCAGTCAGGGTCACCTGCCAGCAGGCCCCCGCTCATGTCCCCCTGCACCCCCACCTTCCAGCAGTCAGGTCACCTGTCAGCAGGCCCCCACTCATGTCCCACTGCACCCCCACCCCCCAGCAGTCAGGGGCACCTGCCAGCAGGCCCCCGCCCATGTCCCCCTGCACCCCCACCCCCCAGCAGTCAGGGTCACCTGCCAGCAGGCCCCCACTCATGCCCCACTCATGTCCCCCTGCACCCCCACCCCCAGCAGTCAGGGTCACCTGCCAGCAGGCCCCCGCTCATGTCCCCCTGCACCCCCACCTTCCAGCAGTCAGGTCACCTGTCAGCAGGCCCCCACTCATGTCCCACTGCACCCCCACCCCCCAGCAGTCAGGGGCACCTGCCAGCAGGCCCCCGCCCATGTCCCCCTGCACCCCCACCCCCCAGCAGTCAGGGTCACCTGCCAGCAGGCCCCCACTCATGCCCCACTCATGTCCCCCTGCACCTCCACCCCCAGCAGTCAGGGGCACCTGCCAGCAGGCCCCCACTCATGTCCCACTCATTTCCCCCTGCACCCCCACCCCCCAGCAGTCAGGGTCACCTGCCAGCAGGCCCCCACTCATGTTCCCCTGCCCCCATGGCATGACGATCCTCAATCATGGGCCTTATGACCAGCCTCCCCAGCCCAAAGACCCAACCAAGTATTGCATCCACCCACATAGAAATGCCATTTACATGATACAACCCCAATGGCAAGTATGTAAATGAACACATGTCCATCACACACACACAATGGGTGTAAGTGAATGTGAAAAGCCATATCATGACGTGCATGAAACCAATGAGATGATACCACACATGGAAGTATGAAGAAAAAAATGTATTAAACACTACATGAATGTAATGAAAATACAACATATAACAATGGGAATAAGAAAATAAACGCTGCATGTCCGTAAAAGAATAAAAAACAAGAAATCATAATCCAAAGAAATCCAAAAGAAATGGTGTCAAATGTCTCAGTCCAACAACGCAAATCCAAGGGAAAAAAGAAAGTGAAATCCATTGCTCCATGGTGAAATTTAAAAAAAGAGATTAATCCACTGGTGAACTATGTACAAATCAACAATCCAGGGTCCATTAGCCCAACTAATGAAATGAAACCTACAAAAAAGACTACCTAATAAAAAACTATATACAAAAACGTGGTGCATTGTCCAAGCGCCCCAAAATAAACATAAACAGAAAGGAAACCTAACACTATCTAACTATATACAATGGCGGCGGGCAAGTCCTGCGGCTCACTCTGTGGTGTCTCGGGCCAGGGCATCATCGAACTCTAAGTCGATGTCCCGGAGGCGGGCCTCTGCTTGGCCCCGTGGTCTCGCAGGGAGGCACTCATGGCATGTTCCAACTCCCTGCAAGTTGTCTCGAGGCACTCTGCCCGCCTCAACGCCCGATGCATGGAGAACTCCGCCCTGACCATGGTGAGCCGCGCCTCTTCCACCCGCCGCTGCTCCGCATCTATCCGCTGGCCCAACCGCTGCCACATGGAAGACACTCCCATTCCTGGGTCCTCCTGCCCTCTGGCCGATGCCTGCCCCTCCAATGTTGATGGCCCCGAGCCATCATTGCTCCCACCTAGAGCCCGCTCCTGCTGCTGTTGCTGCTGTCCATGTGCCCTGTCTGATGGTGCCTGCACATCCTCCATCAGCTTGTCTCCAGTTGTGGTGTCCACCCCTGCTGGACCGCCGACTCCCGACTGTGGCAGGGATGTGAGCTCCACCAAGCTGGCTGTGTTGGTCAGGCCAGGTCCACAGGGGGCCCTGGTGGAATCTGGGCCGAAAGACGGTGTGGAGAACGACTGGTGCATAGTCTCCACAGAGGAGGAGAGGTCCGCCAGAGTGCGCGACACATGTAGGAACCCACCGACCAGGGCCCCTCCCAGCAGTGCCACGTCACAATGCTGCTCTTCGTGATGGCGTGCGTTCTCCACCCAGGAAGAACGCACGTCATCACAAATGACAAGCGTGCGCAACGCGACACCAATCAGGACGGAGCCCATACGGTCGTGGGACCCCTCATCCGCAGGTAGTGGAGAGGCAGAAGACATGGCACTCTCACCTTCCTGCGGACGGGCCTGGGACTGGGAATCCCTGCTGTTGCATGGTGGTGCAGTCACAGGGTCAAGGACAGTGACATGCACAGGCCCCTCTGCGGTGACCTGTGCTGCCTCCTGTCCCTGGCCCTGGACTGCACCACTTGCACCAGTGCTACTACCCCCCACCAGGCCCCATGTGCGGCTCAGTAGTGGGCTCCTCTTCCTCTGTGGAGACCACCAACCTGGATGTCTCCGCACCGCCTTCTGCCATTGGAAGCCCCTGTGGGGGCTCACCCGGCCCTTCCGCTACAGCTGTAGTGGCAGACGCAGCACCATCCCCCTCGCTCCCGGATGATGGAACTTCCTGGGAGGGTGGCTGGGCCTTGCGTCACCACCCGGTGGAGGCATCCCCGCCGCTTGGCTCCACAGCGCCGTCTCTGCCCTCTTCTTCACTTGACGCTGCATAGAGGGAGACATAGAACACAAGCATCAGGGTACAGTACAACATTTCCCTACACAGGAAGCAAAAACACATGAGTTGCACTGTCAAATGTCACTTCCATCCTGTCCCTCCATAACACATGGTTGAATGCACGCAACACACATGCAGAAACAGTCCCGCCGCCTGCAATCAACATCAGCATCCATGTACAAGGGACTCTGTTAACCAAGATGTTGCCTTCAAAGTCACATGCATCCATGGCGTTTCAAAGTCACACACACACTTCTCAGACACACACACACACATGTGCACCATACATGTTCATGACATCAGCACCCATCCCTCACGCCCCCTCCATGTCCAAGAACAGAGACTGCCATGCTTTCATGTGTGCATTCCGCATACAGCTCTCCATGTTGCATTGTAACTCATGCACCAACCATGTGGTTCACACATTACTGGCCTCACATGCAGGACCATGATGTCCCTGCACATACACATCCATACATGGCCTATGTCACACATAGAGGCAAGTATCAGACTACCAGCACACTGCAACATGCCCTGTCTCACACACCAATGCTTGGCCACTTACCGCTCAACTCCAGATGGGTATGCCTCTGCAGGATCTGGGCGTGGAGCACTGGGCCTACTCGTTCCTGGACCCTCATCTGGATGTTACTCATGCGTGCCCGGCCCCCCTCCACGAGGCGCCGGACCTTTATGAGGGTCCTGGACCTGAAGTCCTCCCAGCGCTTCTTGACGTGCTTGATGTCGCGGGTTGCCACCCCCTTCGCATTGATGGCAACCACTACGTCGTCCCAGATCCTCTCCCATCCTTCCTTGTTGGCGCGTGACGTTCCGAAGAGGGCATCATAATGCCCCAGGACATGCTCTACCAGGACACCAACTTCCTTCTGACTGAAGCTGGTGGCCCTCTGCCTCTCTGGCTGGCCAGTGGTCTCAGATTGTGTTTGCCCCGACATGGCGACCCCTGAGACAGGCGTGGGTGGGCAACTGGGTCCTGGGGCTTGACTGTGGAGCGATGGTATCCCAGTCTGGAGTCTTCTGTTCGAGCAGGGGTGGACACAGCAACTGGACCCCTGCAGATGGCAGATGTGCAGGCACCAAATAGCAGGACACGTGGGCAGCAGGCAGTCAGGCAGAAGCAGATGGCAGGTGGGAGCGTGCTCGGGGCCCTGGGGGGCAGAAAAATGGCCTTCAGAGCACAAGCGTGGTCTCCCATGTGTTTTCGCGTGGCCAGCTTCATACAGAGTGATTTGGCACGTGAAAAAAGTGCACGTCAGCGTGTAATTCGAGGAAAGGCCCTTAGCGCGTAAGTGTGTCAGCAGACGTACGCGATTTCATTGGACCAAAGGCCCTTAGCGCGTAAGCGTGTAAGTTACATTACACGCACTGGCGTTTCCCTCATAGCGCATGATGACAGAGCACACGTGGAAAAACTGCACGTCCGAGTGTCATTGCATGTAATTGGAGGAAAGGGCCCACGTACACACGTATGTGACGTGTACGTGTGGGCCGATTTAAAAGCTACGTGTAGGACGCCATTTCCTTGTATGTGCTTTTCGTGGAGAGCGAGTGGGTGAATTCTGTACTTCTTGTCGGTTCACATGCAATTACTTCACAGCGTTTCAAGTTCGTACTCCCTGTTACCTCTTACAGCTTTTTTCTGATTTTCTGTTGGGCCTGTTTCCTCAAACAGCTTTCACTTCTTCTTTTGTCCTGTCTCCTCAGACAGCGTACAATTCTTCTATTGGTGGGGGTGTTGCCAACGCGCACACGTGCGTATTTTTCACGTTCTTTTCAGCAGGTATTTAACAACTGTGCTTGCCCCGTGTGTCACGTACCCCTTCAGAGGTCATTGTAGTCTGTGTGTATTACGCGTATGCTTATGTTTGTGTTTCTGGGTGCCACAGCGTAGTGCAGGTTCATTTTTTCACGCACGTGGTCTACGAGGGGTTGCGTGCACGTTATTTTTAATTTTGGGCTGCCTGTGCGTTGCGTGACCCGTCATCTTCCCCCAGGGGTCACAGACAGCCTCGTTAGAGCACTCGGGTACAAATTCCATCTAGTACCCTACCCCTTCGACCCCCAATTGCCCAGGACAATTGTTTACTGCAACTCCCATACGCACAACAACATCAGTGCCATGGTTGGGAGGCGACCAAGCGGTAAGGGAGACAAAGGTGGCCGACCTTCAAAACGTGGCCGTGGTGGGCGCGGTAGGGGACGTCGCCGGAATTTGCACTGTGTCCCTATACCCCCATGTGTGGAGGACCAATCAGGGACACCCATGCCCCCCCCCCCAAATGGTTGAGGGAAACATGTCTGACACCATCCCAGCTCAGCCCTTGTTGGACCAGCCCATTGTGGCACCTGACCTGGCACAGAATGACTCCCAGGCTGACTTCCAGGTCAGCAAGTCTATGCCACGTGTGGCGGTGCAAGTTGTTGTCACCAAGCTACATGGATCTGGGGCAGCTATGTCATCTGCTGCCCCAAGTAGGTGGGGAGGCTGCAGGGGCAGCTGCAGCTCCACCCGCCCCAGCTCTGACTCTCCCAGCCAGGACAGTGTCGGTCCAGGTCCATCAAACTGGCGTTCCCCCTGCCAACATCACCCTGCAACCAATGTCTGCACCAATACCTATGGTCATTGTGCATTCGCACACTCCCAGTACCCAGTCCACCTGCGCTTCTGCCCCTATTGACCAGAGCGGCGTAAGCCACTCAGGCTCCGCTCCACCTTTGAAGAAGAGGAAGAAGGGTACTCTGGCACAACAGGCTGAGACCCCAGACACGGCTACACACTCTGGCACGTCAAGGAAGCCTAGCTTTAATGACCCGGAACTTGATGCACTTGGGACCTATGTGTCGGCACATAGCCGCAAAATGTTGGTGACTGCAGGGTGCAAGACCACACCTGGTCAACGTAGGGCACACTGGCAGACCATCGCGGACAGCATAAGTGCCCTTGGATTTGTGAGGCGCACAGCTGATAATGCTACAAGCGGTGGAATTACCTGAAACGCAGAGCAAAGAACAAGCTGGCCTCAAATCATGCCGCTACTCTGGTGACTGGCGGTGGGTCTCCACAAGAGGACAACAAACTCACTGAACATGAGTCTGTTGCTGGGACCTTCGTCACAGAGGAACAGATCCAAGGTGTGGAAGATCTACCTGATTACGAAGCATTGTCCGGTGAGTGGCCATGCGTGTGTGTGTGTAATCCATGTGTATGTTGTTTGGGTGACGGGTTCTGATTCAGTGCCAGGTGAGGGTGTGTACTCCTGAGTGTTATGGGTCACCCATTTGCTTCCTCCCATACATTCACGTGCCTTGGATTTGGGTATTACTGTATCCCTTCTGCCCACAGTTGCCAATTAGGCACACATTAGTGCACTTTACCTTGAACTGTCATCTTGCAACTACATAGTTCACATTTTGAAAGTGTTCATTCAGCCTGATTGTTTCCACTCTCCCCTTTTTGCTAGGCATTTTTCTGCACTATTGCAACATATGTGCTATTTTTCGGTCATTGTTCACAGCCCACACTGGGGCACTATTTTCACATGGTTATGTTAATGATTAGACCATTCAGGCCGATGGAGTCTTGGCCTGCAGAACATTGTCATAAGGGCCTGTTTGCATGTGGAAGATGACAGGTGTTTTCTGTGATGTCAAAGGGACCAACCATTGATCAGCCCACAATGACTGTGTTATTGGACACTGGATGTGTTTCAGTGTGTGGCACATGCATATTTTGCAACACTATTCAGCATCAATTTTCGCATCATGTCGATGTGACATGGATGTGTGACATTACTCATTCACCGACATATTGCTGTAGTTTTGTAATTTACCGTGGCTATGCTACATGACATCTGTGTGGTGGCATGTGTCATGTATGTGCATTGGACATGCCACTCACAGCCTGATGTTTGATGCCCGTGCTACCCAACATGCTGCAAATGTGTTGCATATCCATATTGCTCTCCCCAATGTCTGCCTTTTTGACTCAACTTCCAACTCTTTGACAGTGCATGCATGGCAGGGTTATAGTCATGTGGGACATGTGTAATTCATGTACTGGATCTCTGGCTTGTCAAGGCCTATGTGTGTGCTATGGTGCTCATGCCTGTTTCCATTTGTTGTCTTTCATGTTTTTGCAGATGATGACGCACTTGGTGTTGTTGAGGTTGAGGAGATGGTGCAGACCGAGGAGGAATCTCAGGCATGACCGGGCACCAGTGGGGGACGTGGTGTGGTGGTGGGTGAAAACCCAATGTTACTGCAGACCATACTGTCCAGGAGTGCCCCTGGGTGCACCTCCCCAGACCTCTATTCAGGTGCTGAGTCGGATGATGAAACTTATATGCAGTCGCAGTAAGTGTTTCTGGCAGGGATTCTGCTCTGTCCAACCCACCTGGACCAGGGGTAGAACCCTCTATGGGGAAGTCAGTGTTGGTAGGTCCGCCTTTGACGGTTACAGATGCAGGGTCACACTCCACAGCATCTGATCCTGTTCCTGGGCCAGCAGATCAGAGGGGGAATGCAGTCCTGCAGCCTGAGGCAGTGCCAGCACAGCAAGGTGCAGATCGCCTTGCCCCAAACAGGTGTATTGCCCGTCGACGCTGTGGCTGTGCCCCACCGGGCAATACTGTATGGGAAAACTCCATGTACATTATGGCAACCCAATAGGCAGCATCAGTAGAAATGATGGCTCAGGCAATGGAGAGGGTGGCCACTTCCATTATCCCCACTTAAAGGCAGATGGAGTAACAACAGCAGGCAACAGACTCCATTTGCCAATCACACAGGGAAGACATGTTGGCGTCCAACAGGGACAGACGGGCGGCACTGGAGACTCTGTGCGAATCCATATCAATTGAGTCCCAGGGCCACAGGGAAGCCCTGAGGGTAGAACTACATAACCTCAGGCAGACTCTGGTTGCACTTGAGGCTTCCAGTAATTTAAGGGCAGAACAGCAGCTGGAGCAGCTCACACGTTCGCTCTCAGCTGAGCTGCATGCAACACGTGAGGAGATCCGAGCATCACGCGAGGCCATGCGTGCAGAAATGCAGGCAACCCGTGATGTGCTGCATGGGGATCTCCGCACTTTAATCCTCCAGAATCAGACCTTTCAGACCTGCATGCTTGCTGCCATGGAGGACCATACCAGGGCTTTGCGTGGGCTGCCTCCCATAGTGCCTCCGCCTCCTGATGCAGCAGCAGAAGATGAGTAGAGCGACAGCAGTTCTCCCACAATGGCATAGCCGTGCAGGCCATGAGCCCAAGGAGGTTTTTTTTTTTTTCGCAACATCCACGCAGGTGGGTGTTGGTGTGGACCCTGTCCTCGAACCTCCTGGGTGGCCGCCCCCACCCCCATTCCCCCCACATGGCCATTTTTTATTTTTTATTTTTTTTTATAGTGTGTTGCCTTGTGTGGCTCCCGTGGGCATCCACTGTATTCCGGCTGGGCACATGCAGGCTTGTCCTGAGTTTGGGTTAGATGCTTGGGTTCGTGAGACACACACCCCTCCTGCTTCCCGTTTCCATGGGCTTGCAAAGGGTGTGACCAAGTGACATTGAATTACACAGTGACGTTGGGCTCCCATGAGCTGTGTGGGCAGTCTGTAGTCAATATTGTGTAGACATCCCTAGTGGATATTGTTGTTGTATTGTACACTGCATGGTGTATTGATATGTGCTTGTGCATCCATGTCTTCGTCCTAATCTGCAGGTTCCTTCCTCATGTCTTCACAAGGCCGTCTAATTTGCAGATGCAGCTCATGGTCTATGCAGTACACTGAGACATTTGCGTGGCAGCAACACTGTACAGTTGGAAGGGGTCGATGTGGTGGCATATTCAGGTAGTAAGACTACGACTACTTTAACTTAGTACTGTCATGTTTTTGCTATTTTTGATGTATTGCTGCATTGTATTGTTGGTAAGTATTTGGTCATGTGTGTTGTTAGGTATACATTGCTGGGAGCATATTGTGTGTGGGCATTTTCCATTAGGGACAGTGTACTTTGTGACACTTGTGTCAGGTTTTGTGCATTTCTTTGTTTGCTTTCACATTGCATGACATGCCATGGTGTGTTGGGTGGCGGAGCTGGGGAGGGGTTGGGTGACATGGCGCTGTTTTCATGTTGTATTTTGCTAGGGGGTAATGAATTTAACAGCATAGATGTATGTCTTTTGATGACACAGCATTGGTGGTGTTTGTGTAGGTAGGGATGCACACAATGTAACACTTCCAGGTGACCAATCTCAGGCTGGTATGGTTGTGACAGTTGACTGTCCCTTATGTCATCATCATTGATTGTCAGCTGGTATGTACCAGGGCTGTGTGCACTCCACAGGGGTGTGATTTTATGTGAAGTAATTAGCCACCAGCTGCGTACAGGCTGCCTCACCACGTGCCCTTTCCCCTCCCATGTGCAGCGGGCGTGCATGTGGTTGGGAATGTGGGGGCACCACCATGTCCACCGGCAGGCACCGGCGTGTTGCAACGTTGTGCAGGACACATGCTGCCACTATGATCCTGCAAACTACTGGGGGAGCGTATAGCAGCTGCCCACCAGAGTGGTCAAGGGAGCGAAAGCGTGACTTGAGCACTCTGAATGTGCGCTCCACTATGCCCCTGGTTGCAATATGGGCTGTGTTGTATCTTACCTCGGGTGGCGTGGTGGGGATCCGAATTGGCGTCATCATGTGGGGGCTCAGAGGGTAGGCACTGTCCCCTGGGGAGGTGGTGATGGGTATCATTAGTGGGGTTGTGACATTACTCAGTATGTGACATGCATGCATGTGCAGTGGCATTTATACTCACCAAGCAGCCATGTATCGCCATGCCGCCCAGTTTCTAGGTCCCGGTTTAGGGGTGACATTCTGAAAATGAAACTGTTGTGGGTGGACCCTGGATAGTTGGCATATACTGAGTGATGATTCCCTTGGCATCACATACTACCTGCACGTTGATGGAATGCCAGTGCTTGCGGTTTCTATAGATGTGATCAGATGTCCTGGGGGAACGTAGAGCCACATGGGTGCAATCAATGGCACCTAGCACTTTGGGGAATTGTGCCACCCCGTAGAAATCCTGGACAGCAGCCTGCCTTTCTGCAGGTGTTCTGGGCAGGTATATATGCCCGTGGACTGATGGGCGTGCAGTCATGATGGCCAACACCTGGTGTAGGCAGCGTGACTGCATGGCCTGTGACACCCCCCACTATAGCACTTGTCCGCTGAAATGATCCAGTGGCCACGAAGTGCAGTACATTGAGGACCTTCTCCAGGGGGCTGAGTGCTTGGGAGCACAGGGTGGGTGATGTGAGGTCATCCTCCCACTCACTCACCAGGTCGAGTATTATGTGAGGTAGAAACCTGTACCTCATATACAGCTGGTCATCAGGCATCCCAAAAAGGCTGGTTCTGGATGTAAAAATTCTGGGCCTGACTATCCTCCTCCTCCTCTTGTTGTATCCCACGACCACTGCTGCTAGGAATGGTATATTCATCCTGGCGTCTGAGCTTGTTTGTTGTTTGCACGCACTTTTATGCTGCACGGGTCCACGTACGCCTGCTTCCGTGTTTCCGGATTAGTGCGTCTTTTTTGGCGCACGCGTTAGCCCCGTTTGATTCCAGGAATACGTGTTTTGAACATGCGTGTGGGCGTTTGTCTCCTGTACTTCCCCCATGCTGCCCACATTTTCACGCGTTGTTCCCCATTCCGCGTGCTACGCGTGTCACAGTGTTATGCCCCCTGTTCCGCCTACTTTTGTTGTGTGCGCCGCGCTATGTGCACTTTCGCTGTGCGCGTAGCGCACGCTGTTTGGAGACGTGTGCGCCAGCGTGTGCCACGCAGATTTTGAGCTTCCATGAATCGCTGTGCGCGAGTTTCGCTGCCATATTCGCACTTGCGCTGCGATTCGCACGCTTTTGCACGCTTGCGCCAAAAATGTCAGCGCACATTAATTCCATGAATCAGCCTGTAAAGCTTGGTGGTCGGGGTGGACTGTGCAGTGAAGCGGTGCGTAAAGGCAAATGCCCACGGAGCCTGGGGCTACCTCGTAAAATGACAATGGACTTACCAAAGCAAAAGAGGGGGAAGAAGAATGTCATTGTCACACAAACTAGCATAACAGGCTTCTTTTCAGGTACAAGTAAGGAGCGGGTTATTGATGGAGTACACAAGGGGGCAAACAGCATCCCATGTACTGATTTACCTTGGGCACAACTTGAGACGATCGAGGTCTCGAGACAGTTGACTGACATAGATCTACATATGAATAACAATGTTTCGGCTACTCTATTAGGATCTACACCCTCACTGGATAACAACGTCTCTCTGTTGAATTTATGTAAAACACTGCAGCGGAACTCAATCAGGATACCCAATCATAATTAATGGTGTTGATTCATTGTGTAATCTCTCATCTAGCCATAATTTTGAACGATTATTATCAGATTGTCATTATCAGGGGCGTGATGGAGATGGATAAAGTCATGAAGTATCTTCTCAAATAAATGATGGATTTTTCAATGTTGAACTTAAAGCCATTACAGTGAAACTTGAGGCTGTTTTAAGGATATGTAGAAAACTGGCCACAAACCAAAGGGGTATAAAGCAATCCTTGGCTCAGGTGGTCGAAGGGATGGGTATACAGCCCACTGAGCTGAAGCATAATGGCGTGGTCCAATCAAAACACGATATGCTGAAAATGGATCCTCAATTAAAGGTCTTGATTGGGGACCCGGAAAATGGGGAGGAGCATTGTGTCAGGGATGAGTTTGAAGGAAGATAGGATTATGTATCACTGGATGAGACAATAAACACATGGAGGTCGCAACACTCTTTTAACATAGCGGCTGAAAATAAAGAAGATGCATTAGATGCCCTGTGTATGGAACTTTCGCTAATGGAAAAATCTGCACTTAGAACCTCTAATAAAAGTTTGAATGTAACAATGTTCAAAGATATAGAGAGTCCTATATTTCCCTCTAATTATAAACTGCCACATGGGGATGATTTGAGGAAATTGAGTATGTTGAAAGGAGATGAAGTGGGGGTACTCAATAAAGAAAAAATATTAACAAACACCTTGACTGATGGGGCTAAAAGAAAGGTTATACTGCAGGGCCCTATGTATAGGTGGGTCCTCCCTAAGCCTCATCGGAGTACACAACCCAAGAAGTTTGAAGTGTCTCATCAACAAAGTATTACAATATCTCGAGATAAAGGACGTGAAGTACTTAAGAAAGGATGTGATACTAGGGATAAAATTAATAGTGGAAGGTTAAGGAGAGATTGTGTTGTGAAGGAGAGGGCACAGACAAGTGTTATGTTCTTACAAGATTGGTCTAATAAGAATGATGATCTAACAGATGCAAATAATGAAAAGGCAATGGAGCCTGGCCTAAAAGTGACTAATAATTGATATAACAATGCCACTGGAATGATTAGGCCAGAATGCCTGGTTAAATTAGAAGAGAAGCATACTACCACAAAGAGCTCATTTCTGAACAGGTCTACACAGTTGCAGTTGTGGGCAACAATCCCGTGGTTGACTACAATTACTTCAGCGGACATAGTAGAATTGGCACTGCCAAAGTGGGATAGTATTTCCAACTGGGTGTTGTTGCGATTTGCTAGTCCCATGGTGGTAGCATTATTGTGTGCTAATTCTGATGTACTTGATCATCCGGGGCCGAAAATGTGGGTATGTGGACAGAAATAGGGATTAGTCATTAGAGACAAGTTGAGTGTGACCAGTATGTAAAATATAGCTAGGACACCTGGAGGTGGGAAGCGTGGGCTGGTTGGTTCGGCTCTTGGTGAGAGAGGGTTAAGGCAGGAGTTTGGGGAGAGGTGGGGACAAGGGGGGATATATACTGTCCCCTGTGGGCCTGGCATTGTTAATCAACAATCCTTGTTAGTTGGTAACTGACCTATTAAGGTGATTATTTGGAATGTGCGGGGGCACATGCACCTCTTGCTGAAAGAGGGATCTATGCACTTATTAACTGGCTATGATTTCATAATGCTACAGGAAACCTGGCTTGATAGCCCTGTTTATACTGAGAGGTTTCATCTCTACCAAATGTTGGCTAATAAAGGTCTCAAAGGGAGACAATATGGTGGTGTGATCATTGGAATTAGCCAACGCCGTAAGTCTCGTGAAGTTTGGAAATCCACTGATGGTGGATATTTACAAGGTGTGGACATTTGGATGAATACCTGTAAAGATAGTGCTCACTCTCCTCCACTTCCATCTCCACTCCCGTGCCTGCTCCCCTGCCTCCCTTGGTTCCCCACATTCTACCTCCACACTCTCCTCCCTCCGGTGAATCACACCAGACAACGTCTCTAAAGTTCTTCTGCTCTAAGACCTCATCCAAACAGGTTTTCCCCAGGTCTTCTAGAACTGTTAAGGACAACATCTCCTCCCTTGCCCAGGCACTTGCTGACATCTGTAGCCACTGGTTCTTTCCCTCTATCCCTCAAGCGCTCCCTTGTGCAACCTCTCTTAAAAAAGCAGTCTGCTGATCATTCCTGCCCGCTAACTATTGCCCTATCTTCATCAGCCCCTTCCTGGGTGAACTCTTGGAGAAGCTGGTCCTCCCCCACTGACACTTCACACTGAACTTGTTGGTTGCCTCCAGGACCATCAGTCTGGATTCAGGGCATCCAGATGCACAGAAACTGCTCTCCTGACATTCTGTCCTCATAAAAGGACTTTCTGATCCCGTCAGTATTACTGACCGGGCATTGGATTGGCTGACCTCTATCCCACTAATCACCCATCCCAGCTCCAATCGTACCCTTTCTCCTCCACCACCACACTTTCAACCTGTGGAGTCCCCCAGGGCTCTATCGGATCGCCTTGACTCTTCAATATCTATCTCGCCCCTCTGGTTCACCTGATCTCCTCCTTCTCTCCCCATTTCTAGTGCTATGCTTATAACACACAGCTTTCCTTCAAACTTCCTCGCCTTCCTCCTCTTCCTCCTCTCTCTCATCCCTGACTGTCTGTCCGCCAATCGGGCATGGTGTGCAGCTAACGATCTCTGTCTTAATGCCTAGTAAGACGGATATCCTTCTCATTGGCACACCTGTGCCCTCCTTTCCTCCTACCCTCTGGCCACTCTCTTTGGGCCCCACCCACAATTTTGCGCAGGCCGAAATCCTTGACGTCATCTTCGATTCCGCTCTCTCTTTCATACATCACATCATGGACCTTACCAAGAAGGCCCACTTCCAGCTCCACCTCCTCAGAGGCATTCTCCCTTTCCTCACCTTCCCCCAGAAGATCAATGTCTCCAGAGCTCTGGCCCTCTCTTGGCTGGACTACTGCAATAGCCTTGTTCTCAATCCCCCTTGTTCCTCTCTACACCCCCTCCAGCTAATCTAGAATAGGGCTGCAAGACGTATCCTTCTCTCAAACCCAGTGACCATATCACCAGCCCTAAAATCTCTCACATGGTTACCAAGGCGGCAAGGATAAAATTCAAGACCCTAAGCATCATCCACAAGGCTTTCTGGGGCTTGGGTACATGCTATCTCCAACATTCCCTCTCTAAAGACTCCAATGGTAAAGCCCTCCGCTCCTCTAACTCTAACTCTCTGGCTGTCAAACGCTTCTCCAAACTGAAAGTGGAGGGCAGGTCTCTCTCCTTGACTGGTGCCTCCCTTTGGAACAACCTCCCTGCCCCTCACAGACTTGAGCTTGACTCACTTAAGTTCCAGAAACTTCTCAAAACTCTGCTCTTCTCTTCCTCTTTCCCTCTCGCCTTCCCTGCTAATCACCCCACTGCTGCTGAGACCGGTGGCCTGGTCCTCATTAATCTCAAAGGATACTAGGCCCTTCTACCCAGTCGGTACCAGCACCTCCCCCCACTGCACTGCCCCTGGGTGCCCTTTCTTGACAGGTCTACGTCCCACCCTAGGGAGTTGCCCGCACTAGCACTTAGTCTGAGGCTTCTTCCTTGGCTTCCCTTGGCACTGCCATCCCGGTCCTTTCGTCAGCACTTGTCTATTCCTTGCCTACCCTGGCCATCCCTACCTCATGCACTTCTATTCAATGTACTTGCATGTCTGAATACCACAAGGCCTAGTAGGACCATGATTCTTTATTTACTGTGTTGCCAATGTTTTTTCTCTCCCGTTCCTCCTTCCCATTTAGCCATGTGGCACTTTGAAACTCAATTCTGCGGTATAAGTGCCTAATAAAGGGTCAATGAAAATAAAAATAAAAATTCTAATAAATGGTCCAATAAAAATCAAAATAAATTAACTGCATTTTCAGATAATGGATTGAGCACAAAAGTTTATTATGGTTAGTCTTGCAAGTAAACAATAAGCATCCTAGCATTCACTCATTTCTAACCCACTAACCCCTCCCATCTTCCAGATTTGCTCCTTAAATCCAGAACAGATGCTAAACCCCACAACATCAAAAGACATTTACCAAGCCTCCTGCTACATTATTCTCGCCTTCCCAAGAACAATGAAGGCATTTGTCTGGAGGGACTATTCCCGCCCCCTTTTGGATCACATGATAGATATCTTTCAGGTTGATCATGAAGCCACACATGCATTTGCGGTTACATGCTACTCACTGTTCTTACAGTTTCCACTGCAGAGGAACAGTCCTTTGTTAGAGCTAGTTCAGACGAGCTCGATACACTGGCAACAAACCAGTGGCCTTGCCCCAGTCTGCCGTGGCAGGCTAAATGTTAAGCGTCAGTGATTTGGGCACACATGCGCAGTCCAAATTATAATAACAAGCAATGCTTGGTGTCAATAGGAGCAGGGGATGCCTTAGTAAATGTCTACTAGCTTTTCTGGAAAAATAACAAACGCTGAGGGTACAGGCGTGTCATCTTGATGGGGAAGAAAAAAATCACGTTGTCTCTTAAATCAAAGGAATTCCACCCAGACTCACACCCACATTTCATAGTCTTCACCGACCCCATGGTCAACTATCATTTTATATATTTATTGTACAACTCACTCGGTGGCTGTGTTTGTCTACATAACCTCCATTTTCTCTTTTAGCACAACCATCATATTTTCTATTATTTTTCATTTTTACAGAAGTGGATATGTTTGTAGAGTCAATGCCATCTCACCTCTCAGCCTTAAAATTTCTTCTAAACTATAAACCTACCATGATCAAACTCGATCATCATTGCATTTAAAATTGCTAGTAGGCTGTTCAATTCTTTTTGGAGAGTGTTCTTTTCCCAATCAACTTTATGCAAACCAAAAGAAGGGTAAAAGTCGAGGATCTTGGAGTCTGGAATTCATCTGGAAGGCACCCTATTTATGTTCATGGTCTTACTACTATTGCAAAACCAGGAAAGAAGACCCGAATGACATGGTTGAAGTGATGTAAGGCTGTTCAGAAATGTCATTAGCGATAGAACACATGTGCACAGAGTGGCTATATGATGAGCTAGCCGGCCAAGTGGCACAGCGAGTAGAGTGCTCGGGGCCAAACTCAGCCTTTCATCCTTCCAGGTCGATAAGTGAGCACCATCTGATTCTGGTAATAATAAGTAGCGCTCAGATACCTGAGGGTTCGTAGCACTATATAAATGCCAAATTATTATTATTATTATTATGAGCATCTTTGAACACATGCAAGCTCTTCTGAATGTCTGTGACCTTCTTTACCACTGGTATCAATTTGGCTAACTCCTCAAACCTTCTGGGAATTATCTTGGGCTATTCCTCCTAGTACTGAACACTTACAGATTTGTGATCTACCATAGGTCAATATGTATTGACCTGCCTAGCTTCTGTCTGTGTATCAACATGCAAATCTGTCATAGGCTCTGAATCTAATGCCACACAACAGTCTGCCTGTCAATGGCATTCCTGTTGCCTTACCATCTCAAAAGATATGTGTACTCTCTAACAATACCTGACTATTTCCTAGCATGTTAAGGCATTTCAGTTGTGGGGCTGAAGGGGCCTCAACTTCCAAGTTGAACCAATTCCTATCCGAAAGTCAGGGGTTATCCCTTGGGCAGAGGCACGGACTGCAAGGATGCCGCACTTCCCACACTTCTCTGTGTGTGACCCATTCCCAGTTGTATCCAGATCAAGGGCCTAGTACAATTTTGCAGGTGGGGGACCAGGTGACTTTGACCGTGAAGGTGCATTCTCAGCAACCCAAGGCCCATCCACTGTACTGTACTGCAAGAGGTTCTTCCAGATTGAAAAGTCTTCAGGTACGCCAGAATAATTTCCCATGTTTCTTTGCCAGTAATTGTGCTGTACATCTTTGTGTATACTTATAGATTATGAGTTCAGTTGATCTACCACTTCTTCACAGGCGATGTCCCATTGCAGCATGAACTTACCTTTCCGTCATCACTCCATTGATCAGTTGGATTAAGGTCTCTCTTATGAGCTTGCTGAGTGTCCTCATTATATGGCTATCAAAGATGTTTGTGTTTTTACAGGTGAGCTGTGCCCCAGAGATGAGCCCTGTAGCTCATTCTAGATTACCTAAACAGTCCTATAAATGTTACCCCTTATATATTCTCCAGGTTTCAAGGCCTTTTTGGCCCATCCCAGATGTGATCACCCACTTTACTTTTCTATCTTTCATTGCATAACTCCCTCTGTTCTTGAAGATGAATGGCAGCCTCCTCACTGCAGTTGGGAAACTGAATAGTGACATACAATGCAGCCAAAGACATTCTGAAGTTCAATGTAACTGGTTTTATCCAGAACAACATACTGAAATCCAGACCTGCCTACCTTATTTACTGTATCATACCGGAGAGACTGGCTATGCGTATGGGTTTTCCTCTTAAACTCAATAGCCTCAACACTGGTCATACAAGATACTGGATTAGACTACACAGTATATTCACTAAGTCTTAGTTATACTGGCAAATTGCTTCAGTGGTATTGGAACGCACTACAATCATCTCATTGCTATTTCCTGGATTCAAAGTAGTTAGTAAATAGCAATACAACTCTGTGGAGTTAGAGTCCATTTATAAATATACAGTTTGATTTGTATGCCACATTCCATTGTATAATCACTCTGTTGAATCTCTGAGCCAGATGTATCGCATCAGTGGCCTTGCTTTTGTTACCACTCTGAGTTCTCTGTCTCACCAATACCATTGTGTTGGTTTGTGTTAGGGAGAATTCTGATGTCTGTGCTAATTTCCGTCAACCTTAGAATTCAGGACTTCTAATTTTAAACCCTGGAATGAGTGAGACCTTTTTCTCACTTTCTCATGTGTTTTGACTCAATTTGGATTTAGTGTTTTAACTGTTTTTGGAGTCTGGCAATATCAAAAGGCATCTACTTTGTGTATGGTGACACACAGCAGCTTCAGTGCAGTGTACCAGAGACATCATTTACATTTCTCATAAGGTTTAAATACCTTTTCTTGGGTGAACTACAGTGCCCAAGAATAGTAAAGTGAAATTGACTTTACTAAAACTTTCTCTTTGTAGGTCCAGCTCATTCCCATTTTATGTGGCGTTCTGATGCCTACCTGGTAGCCCCTTATCCTACATTCTCATGTAACATTTTTATGTTACCCTCATTAATTTAAATGTCTGGTGGCAGTGGTTTAATTGTTCCTATCATTGTGATTTTCTACCGCAGACTGAACGCACAGCTGCAGTACAGCACCCATGGGTGACCATTTTGCAAACTTACCTGTCTTCTTTATTTGCCATTTTCTGTTTGTGAGGTCTTTCTTGGGTTTTACTCTGTGCGTTGAGTCAGATTTAAGCCCTTTGTTTCTCTTGCCTTTGGTCGGCTTCAGCCCGCCTCTGGCTCCAGTTTGTCTGGAAAGGCAGTATCTGAGGGAGGTTCCCAAAACTCCCCCGTTCTTTGTCTCTAGGAATGATTGAATGCAACCAGTCCTGATTGGCTGGCTGCCTGTCCCCACACTTCTGTGTGATTGACATCCCAGCCTGTGCATGAATGGGAGAAACCTGGTTAAAAGGCAAGAGTTTTGGGACTAGAGGCATAGTCGACTACTGGGAGAAATACCTGAAGAAGAAACCGCGAACAAAGCTTGCTGCATCCTCCAGGACCTTCCAGTTGCCCGGTGAAGCCCTATCCTCGAGAGAACTCCACTGGACCATCTTCCCCAACTGGCTGTACTTCTTCATTGCTGCGAGGCTCCGGTGCCAGGGGTCGAGTAATCTGTACTCGAGTGAAACGACTGATGCAGTAACAAATCCGGGTAGAAGCTCCAGGAGTCTCTTAAGGGTCCTCCAGAAGCAGGACAACCAGAGCTCGAGACCCCTCACCAGAGGGCAGGCCCCAAGGAGTGAAGAAAGCCCAACAGTATCCGTGATCCACAACAGTGCTGTTTGCCAAGCGCTGAAACCGCAAAGTGCCGCTGAACCGAAAAGAGCCAGTAACTGCTGAAGTCCTCCCAAGTACCACCGCAGGAGCCCTCCAGATGTCCTCCCTCTTGTCCCCATGACTAAGGCTCAGGAACACGGGGTCTGCCCCGCTGTAGCAATGCAGAAGCCAGCTGGACAACTTTTCTTCAAACCAGAAGTACTGTTCAGGCTTGGGGTACTTACTGCATTTCCTTTCAGCTGTGCTTTTCTCAGTTGAAAATTGCAGTGGCTTACATTTAGAGTTGATTCCAACTCTCTTCTCACAGGCTTAATAGCTTGTGACCCTAAAAGTGATTTTCTACAAACTCTCTAACTTTGTGCAAGACTGTTTCTGATCTAAGAAGTGCCTCAGCTCCATAGACTGTGTTCCAATTGACTTTGGCTGCCCTGGCTCCCTGAAGACTTGTCTAGTCCATTGACTTTGATATTGTTTGTCCTTCATAGGAAGTAGCTTGTTGTGAACTGTTACTGCTGGGAAAGGCTTGTCTAGATTTCGTTGGAAGATTTAGTTGTCCTCACATTACTGAGAACCTGTTTAACGTTTTCCTCCCTAACCTTTCCTTTCTGCAACCTCTGAATCTGCAAAGTATAACTAGTGAGATATATAATTGCCATTAGTGTCCTTATGAATGAAGTCACCTCAGGGTGTAAGAATTGTGTAAGAAGCATATCCAAAGAGTATCCACTAACTTGCTCTGATTCTGGAAAGTCATTTTAAAGTATATTTACATTGTTACATGAATTTCCTTTTTAGAGAACGCTTGTTTAAAAACTGATGTTAATTAAAGAAATAACAATTTATAACTGAAACCTTGAGTGTAAGTGTTACTTGGCTACTTGTATTGACAGATTTCATTTGTGCAGCTCTACAGCTCACATGTACCCCTCTTGAGATAGGCCTGGCTGCTCAGTAACACTACCAACGTTTGTAGTACAGGCCTATACCAAAAGGTGAGTTACCTAATACCAAGCAGATAAGTGTTTTGTAGTCTCACAAACTGTGACTGCATCGATTCTTACCTAACCGTTTGGTAAGCTTACCAATACATGATCTTCAAGACTTTCCTTGCCAGCTAACGATGTAAAACAGAATAGCAATAATGAGTCATGTCACAAATATGAGTGTTTAGGATATATTTCAGGTGCTACCATAGACCTTACAACAGATGTTAATTTTTGGCAAAAATGATCTAGAACCACAATGGATATTACAATTTTCTGTGATGAAGGCTTACTAAAGATAAAACCATTTCACACAATTGAAGACAGCATTTTCCTTTGGAATTTCTTCAAGCTTTCATCAAAAATTGCTTAGGGAAAATGCACCTTTTAAACAGTTGATCAAAAGCTCACAAACGCACCATCAATAATCCCAGTGATGTTTTATTGGAACACACGACCAAACAAAATACAAATGATCATTTGGTATGTGTGTTCACTTCTCACATTTGTCTTTTAAAATCAAATAAGTGATAAAAAAGAACATTGGTATTTGGTACAAAAAGCGCCCCTTGGGTTTCACATTCCTTTGTTTGTGTTTAGAACAAGTAATAATATGAGAAATGTTATTGCAAAAACACACACTTGTGAGACTAGGAACAAGGCCTTATGCACCATTACTGAATTGTTGGGGCTTCACCAAAAAATTGGGCAGTTGCCATGCATAGATTCAGTGGCCCTCATCAGGAGGTTGGAGGTCATCAGGTGGTTGGAGGTAACCATGCCACTTTTAGCGGCATGGTTGCCTCCTTACCGCAATCCGGGCGGACCCGGTAATTCCCCATCAGGGGAACCCGCACCCCGTCCATCCCCATTCCCATTTGAACCCCCATAGGGCTCAATGGGAATGGGGATGGAGCTAACAACGGTACCTTTAATGACAGGCCCGTTGTTAGCTCCCTGGTGTCCTCGCAGGACCCGGTATGGACATCTGGTTTTTCAAGGCAACCATTGCGGGTCCCGTGAGGAGACCTTGTGGTAGGGCGGAATGGGTTTACCGGCACCGGCACCTTTACCGGTGCCGATAAACCCATTCCGCCAACCTTATGATGAGGGCTAGTGTATATCATCTGACCACTAAATCTACTCAGGTAGAACTTGGTCTAGTACGACCCTGCGAACAAAGAACTTTTATCACCTGCCATACTATAATGGTAATATAACTGATTAAGTGCCCATGCAGCAAATTATGACCACACAAAAGAATTAACGAGAATCACAGAACATAGAAGCTGTATAAGACCAGCTAATGTGAATGCACCACTAGTGTCACATTTATTGTGCCACAATCATCAGGAAAATGACCTCCAGTGGACTCTACTAATTTAGATACAAGGGCCCAAAGCCCAATAAAATTTGCTACAATGGGAGCAATACGTTATTTTCAAAACCAACACATTTAATGATGGATTAAAGGATGAGGTTAACTGGTTCATCTGATTTCTTTTTATAACATATATATCTCCAGTCTCTTTTTTAGGCCTTCAGGACAAAACTATTCCTTTTTTAATCTGATTTTACCCATAGGCTATCATCTCTTCATTATACATTGATGCATGGTTCACATTCTCTTGATTCACCCCTCATGAGTTTTATTATATGTACAATTCTTTCTAGGTATTTATTCCATATAGTACCCTGTAATATATCACAGGGTTCCCTTAACATTAGGTCCATTCCAAGATGGCCACCACCTTTCCTGGTATTCACATAGACAGACATGTTTTATTACTTTGATGCTATTTTTCCTGCAACTTTAATCTCAGTGAAGCTCATACACATTGCATTTCTGACTGTTCCCTCTTGAGAGAGCCATTCATTTGTGGTACTGTCTGCTCCCACGGGCGGTAAGTGGATCGAGGAGGTGTGACTTGTGCACCACTTTAATCAGATCCTTGGCAACTTTCATTTATTTTCTCGCCCCAACTTCGTTCCTTACAATAAGCTTTCTTTTGTGTATACATAGTAACATTTCCTTTCACTAATGACTAGGACACATTTTAAATGAATACACAATCAAAGATGTCTCATCCTTAAGCTCCCACGGCACAATAGATTTCAGTGCAGCATGGGACGTTAGTACCCCGGTGCAACCTTTTGAGTACAAGAGTCTCAATGACCTTGGTTTATTTTTTAGACTGCACATATATTTACTACTTCATTCATTTTTAGTTACTTCAGATTTGACTCAGAAGGAGAAGTACTCCTATTTTGGTCCTCATCACCAAACTAATCAAACTATTGATGACATTCATGCACACAACCTCTGTGTTCATATTACAAGTAAGCAGTCACCTAGTATTCTGAATATATACATTTGAAAATGTTACTATTTTCCTAATAGGCGAGTTGTCTCACATGCCATATCCTTATGTATCAATGGGCCATTTAAAAGGAAGATACAATCTTAAACTTATGGTAGAACTTAGTACTATTCTCTACTTAGAAGAATTGCGCGATAAACATATGTTGTCTCTAGATATATTAATTTTACAATGATCATTTTTAGGAAGAGAACCATTAGAGTTGTTCCACATTGCAGCCTGACATAGTGCAACATACCATTCTAAACATCAGTCTTTATTCCTCGTATTCCCCCTGAGGAAGGTTCAGAATAAAAAGAGACCAAAACATGTTGGAACTAATTGGTTCCATTCAAAAAATTTGTTTCGGAACCATGTTGTTTTAAATGTCTATTCTCAAACACATCATGTGGTGATGTTTCTTTTTTACACTGCATTATTTTTATTAATTTGTGTTCTTAGTACACTTAACTAGAAGCATTTGTGTTGAGTAGATGTCAGAACCAAGGGTATCAATTGATTTGATGTCCTATAATAGGGTGTGTGTTTTAAGGTTCAGATGTAAACATAATAATACAAAATGAGTACTAATTCATTAACTGTTTTCTATATATTAGAGACAGGCAATAGAGGGTGATTATTTGAGATTTAAAAATCATTTTTGGCAATTCATCATACATCGGGATGGCTTTAGAAACTGTTGCTCAGCTTTCAAAGCCTGGAGGTAGTCATAATCTGATTACCAATTTGGGAGGGCCTAACATGGATAAGGAACAACAACCTGGGGACACATAGCAGTTCTTGGGGAAACCCTAACCACACGTCTACCTCACATTTTCATGCCCTTTTCATATTACAAGTTCCTTGCTGCCAGTGGACTACAAACCACTTTTTATACCAAGGACTATCTTGAACAACTGGACTGGTGACAATATTGTTAAAAATGCAACGTTGTCTCAGTTCAGTGGCAGTACAAATTACACCACAAGCCCAAAAAGGTAAAATTATGAAATAACATAAAACAGGCATGTTGATTATTTCACAGCAGGATTTGACAATAATAGAACATAGAATGGCCCTTTCCACCAAGGGACTGTAGTTGATTTCGTCTGGTGTAACTTCAGTAGAGCAAGGTCAGGTGGTTGAAGAGATGGGCTGGGCACAAGTGATACTTTGGACAGGGCTGCCTTAACCTGGTTATTGAAAAAACTGACAGGAGAGATTAAGGTTTTCGCATACCCCAATATTCTTTTGCCAGTCAAGTGTAAATTGTTATAAAAATACTTCAAAGTGACTGAGACAGTTTTCTTATTAGGGGGAC
Organism: Ambystoma mexicanum; assembly: GCF_040938575.1. Lineage (NCBI taxonomy): Eukaryota > Metazoa > Chordata > Amphibia > Caudata > Ambystomatidae > Ambystoma > Ambystoma mexicanum. The sequence continues at coordinate 1,229,802,341 of NC_090930.1, read as the reverse complement.
CTCTCATGCTAAACAAGACCAGGGGAACGGCTTCAGGCCATTTCAGCCCAGTCTCTTGACACAGTTTAACCAGATTGTTCTGATGCCACTATGCCTCTCCTTGTACGTGCTCATAGATGTTGGTGTGGGCAATGTCAATTGTGCAGTATGTTCAGAGTGATTTCAACACACTATTTACAAAGTCAGAGCTTTGATCACTTTTGGTGCATATAGGTACGCCAAAGCTGTGCACAAAGTCCCTCAATAGTTTCATGATGGCCCTTACAGCATCTGCCCTCATACAAATGTTTGCTTCCTCCCAAACATAGAATATGTCAAGTGTAACAAGGAGGTACTGCCAGTTATTGCAGCGTGGGAGATGGAGGAAATCTATCTGCAGGCCTGCAAATAGATGTTAAGAGGTAGGGTGTGCTTCCTAGGTGGCTGCTCCAGCCTTTCTAACATTGTTTTGGAAGCAGATTGTGCAATGCTTACAATATTCATTGGCCATTTTTGAAAATTGCGGGACAAACCATGACTTATTCAGTGACATAACCAACTCTATTCTTCCCACAAGAGCCTGGACATGGTATATCCTGATATAATTAGAGAAGAGAGATAAGGTTCTATGGTTTGTGTCATGGAAAGAGGCAGGATTATAGGGAGAGGGACACAGAGTGTTACTCTGTCCCTGATTACCCTTGAAATATGGTCTCTGGGGTCTGGATGGGCCTTTGTTCTTCCAGTGTCCTATCTAATTACACTTGTTTAAAACAAATGGGTTTGTTGGTGGTCCCCATTCTCCTTGCTGGCTCTATTGTCCGTTCAGTCCCTGCTGGCAGTGCGCACTGTTCCTCCATTCTCTATTGACTCCACTTTCTCCATGTTCCCTGTTGACCTCACTGTCTTGGCTGATCCTGCTGCCCTGAGTGGCCCCCACTGTTCCTCCTAATCCCCTTATCTGGGGGGTTAACCTCCTCTCCTCCTATTATGTGTTCAACCTCCCCCGTGTGCAACATTCTGTATCTCTTCCGACACCTGTCCGTGTACGCTTTGCATCTGGAGTGTACTTAGTTTACTCTCATAAGTTTCCTTCTTGAGCTCATGGCACGCTATGCAGTGGTTTGCTACTGCCACTAGGGCTGCTACGGAATTATTCTGCCAACCGATGCACACATTCTTTAGCTGTGCTTTTACTTTGGGCAAAACCCTAGCTTCAAATGAGTTTGCTATAGCTCCTTTTGTGGGGTCGTCAGGCTTAGTAATGCCAGAGTGCTGGACAAATGCTACTTTCAATCGGTCCAAATAATCTGCAGGTGATTCTCCTTTGCTATGCTTGCAATATCCTATCTTGGTCCTGTCGGTCTTTTGGGGGCAAATCTCTGGGATGGTGGCAATTATTCCCTCTCTAGCCTGAAGCGACGTGTCCCCGGTACCCGAATCTGTATCCATCCAGGCAACTCGATTAAACAACTGCTTTCACCACCCTTATGAGTTGATTCATAACGGTCCATGAAGGGTTGTAGCATTGAATGAAAGTGCCTAGTTCCTCTATGAATCAAATCACTGTGTGTCCTCCCTAATATTTGGGAATTCTTTAGCCAGGCTCCACCGATCACTTGCAGTTATGATATGATATGATATGACATTTGTAACACGCCTATACACAAGTTTTTATGGGACATGCATGTTAACAAGGTGGGGCTGCTGCTGCCCTTCCTCCACCTTGCTCCCACCAAGCATTTTTCTAAGCAGTGCTTGGAGGTCCTGAAAAAATCTCCAATACAAAGTCCCCCCGACACATGTCAAAATCAGAGAATAAGATGGAGATGTATCAGGCAAACTGACCCCCCTTGGGTTATTAAATTGCAAGTAATTCTGAAAAAATCCCAACAAAATACATACGATAAAAATAGTTGCAGGAATAAAATAGCCAGGTTGTATCTTGAATATTATCATTCAATGAATGAATGAATGAATCAATCAATCAATCAATCAATCAAGCAATAACAAACTTATCTTGGGAACTATCACAAAAAAATGCAAGTGCAAATAGCACAGAGATCAATAAATCAATTCAAAGCAGCTACAATAATAATATCTGTTAAAATACACCCAATGTAAAGGAGAGAAACATTTAAATTCAGATCAAGGAAATAAAAGCACATGCCTAATTACATACTTCAGTTAAAGTCGCTAGAAAAACAATTACGAATATAGATCTTAAACAACAAGCCTTTGTCAGATAGCTCAAAACTGTGAAGACAGCATTTTGTCACACATTATTTTACAAATAACAACTGCATCAGTAGGAGAACACGCTATGTGTTTAAAGAGAACCGGAAATTGCCCCCTTTTCTGTCAATGTACATATTTTGGACAATCCAGAAGCAAGTGGGTTATTGTTTCATTCACAACTGGGCAAAACAGCAATTCTTGAAGGAATTAATTGACAATCTGTGTGAATACTCAGCCACCGGGAAGATATTTAATTGAAACTTTATATACCATGCTCTGTTATTCAAGGAATGTTCAGGTGTTAGGTCGCCTTTATGTACAACAAAGCGAGAATACCTTTACTAGTAATGGTTGCTAGCATTCTGTTTCTATCGGCCTCATCACGAGTTTGGTGGTAACCCTTAAATTCAGTGGTAACGCTATTACTGCCACATTTAAGGGTCCGCCAAATCACAGTTTTGGCAGCATTTACCCTCAAATCTGAGCTGGGGGTAAATGCGCAGGGAATTTGCTGATTTTTGGTACAATTGCCACGCATTAATACTGCTGACGGTAATCGCACTGAAAATTCCCTTTTAGGTCTAATGGGGAATGGGGAATTCGGGGCGTTTGGCGGTAATGCTATTAGCCCTGGCGGGATCACAGCAGTAATACCGCCGGGATACCGCCCAACTCGTGACAAGTTCCTATATGTTGAGCATTGAGCTTGTTCTTAATGTCTCTGCATGTTTCATAAGAGCCTCTTTATCAATTAAATGGTCGGAACTCATCTTTTTTGACAACGGTGATATTTGACGGAACCAATGCCATGATGCCATGATTTTCCTCCAGGGGTATGTATAACATCCCACAACATTCCTTTAAGGTGACTTAACCAGACAACCTATGAAGGAGTAGCCAGTAAAAAAGAGGCTTACAATGGGCTGTAAAGTTCACTGATTTCAAGTCAGCCACCATGAACAGTGAAACTTTAGGGGTACTAGTGCTTTCACTAGACTTTGCAATCCGTCCTTACCCATAGTTCACTGTCAGGGGGGAATAGTTACTCATGCATTGATTTTAAGTGCATAGTGCACTAGAACGACGAATCAGGGTTAGTTTTGTCTTAAATCGTTGCGCTGCCCATTTTATATATACTGTATTAAAACACGTTACTTCTGTTTGCAGACTGAATCTCTTCCCACTTGTATAACTACAAATACCCGGGTGCATGCACTTCTACACACGTTGTTCTACAAAAGGGCTTTGTCGAGTGCTGTTTGGCTCTTCAGCTGGCCAGCTGACAGCCTGACTGCCCTCGCAGAAAGCCTCTAATCTTGCTTTTCCCCTCAATCTGATCATTATTCTGACTTGACATTGTTCATGAAAACATATACTCTCAAAACGAATATGCCAGTAAAATGTATGGAACTGACAGCTGGATTGGAACAGCCACCTACAGCAGTATTGAGCGCTCCTCGACTGCGGGGAAAAACGTAGTCAACCAAAACATAAAACAATTTCCTCAATCTTGCTTACCTCCGATGTGAGACAGCTGTGGCTTTCTGGAAATACGAAACTAACCGACAAATCACCTCGACTTGAAATTGTTGCCATGCAACCTCCTGCACAGCGAGAAACAGTCGACCGCATGGTATTGAAATTGACAAAACTGAAAAATCAGGAATGTACTATTACTGATGAAGAAATACTAAGCAGCAAAACTCAAATTGAAAATTCTGCTACGATACAAACCGCAGAGAGCAAATGCTTAACCAAATTAACAACCTTCAGACTCAGCAAACAAGGGTCTTGTATCACAGTAGTGACATTTTCTGAAATATCCTTGTACTCAGAGATAATTAAAAACATAATTCCGAATTTACTGAAAGCAGATGATTTGTTATTGGACATCACCTAGAAAACAACAACGCTGTCAGCTCGAACAATTTCCCATCATAATAAATCTGACTTAATTAACCTTGATGCAGTTGGTACAAAGAATGAGATAATAAACACACCTTTATCACTGTTGCAATTTAATATTTCAAAGCCTGATGTCCAATCCATACAAATTGTCAATGATGCACACGTCGATCTACCGAGCCAACAAAATTCTAATCTGTCGCAATCACCTGCATTATATGGAAACCAAAACATTTCATTCAAGAGTAGCCCCATCCACTTGGAAACAATCTTTGCAGAACCTACAGCTAGACCTTCATTTGGATGTAGACCTTCTCTAAATCCATCGAATGAAATTACACTCACAGCAATGAATACCGCTCTTTATAGTCTCACTAAGTTATTTGAATATCTGGAAAAGAAAATGAATGAGCAACTTATCATTACTCAAATAATATGGGTAAAATGGGAACCGTTATTTAGCATACCATTCAATCAAGAGTGAATCATAAAAATGATAAAAAACCAAATAACAACGAACCTGGACCCTATTGAGAAAGGTGACCAACCATCCAATCAAAACAGAGTGAGTCCTTTAAATGACTGTCTGATAGTTGAAACATCTGTGAAAAATCTTTTGAAGTGGAAAACAGCAAAGAAACTGTGCCATCTATTAACTCAAGTGTGGTAAAACCCACAACACAGAATAATTACGACAATATGCATGAAATAACAACAAAAAATACTATCACATCTAAAATAAGAGAAAACAACAGTGACTGCTGAAATGCCATCTGATGCACTATATGAAGTTTTCACATGTCCCAAAAGAAGAAAAAGGAAAAACACAACAAAAGATCCACACAACATGGTAATCAACAGAAAAAGAAAAAAAAACTAAAACAATACAAAAAATGAAAAATATGACTTCAAGCATGAAAAACCTTTAAATGAATTGAACAGAGGATAAACATGAGACTGAGGCAATAAGCAATGATGGAGACACCCCATGGACCCCGGAACTACTAAATCTCCTCTCCCATAACTAACGCCCAGGCTGATGAACACCCAGACTGATGATGAGCTGATGGATGTCTCTACATACTCCATAACTACCATAATTGATACAGTGAAAAGTTAAATACAATCTTCAATGATTTATGATGATGATAAAGACGCATGTGAGACAAAAAGATGTGATCCTGTAAAGCTAGCACTCAGTTACCCTAATGTGAGCCCCAAAATCTTTCTCACACTTGAACAAAAGAGATGCACAATTCGGAACCAGCAAACTCAGAAATTGAATGATCCAACACCCATTGTGAATTTCTCTAAACATAATGATTATCAGAGAACCTGCGACAAGGTGCCACTGGTATCTAGATCACCAACAGCAATAGAAACTCACCTTAATAAGATAATTATCACTGGTCTAAGAGAACCTAGAAAAATAAAACATGATAAGTTGAACAGAGCCGACACTCTGATAATAACTATGCTTGAAAGAACAAGAAGAGATCCATTTCCTAATAGAATCACCATATTGACACGCTTGTGGGCCACTGAGGAACTGAAACAAATAGCTTCACGTGAAATAGAATACTTTATATATCAAAAATAGCAAATATAGAGGTACAGCAATACTGAATATTCCTTTGTTTACTGAAAGAGAAAAAATCGGGAACAATAGAGATGCTTTGAAGAGTCTAGGATTTTAAATAACTACCCATAGATACTACACTATGACTGAGAGACATGTTGAAAAGCAACTCTCTGCTCCCAGAAATAAAGCAAACGAGAATCAAGGGGAGCATAAACTGAGAATGTTGTTGTAAAGGACCCAGAGACAATCTAAAGAGAGAAGTTTACAATGCACCAAACAAAGAAGATGCTGACATTACAAAATGGTAATGGCTACGAGAAGAAACAGATAAAACAAATCATATTGATATTTTATTTACATCGCGCTCAAACACAAGTGTTTCAGAGTGCGCCATGGGAAGGGAATAGGGGAGAACAAGACAATGATCTTACTAGTCCCAGTGACATTGAGAATGCACAAGTGCATGGGAGAGGGGGAGAGGAAAAGTACATGGGAGGGGGAACAAACAGTGGTAGTGCAGACATCAAGTGGCAAGTGCTTCATATAGGGCAGCAGACAAGGTATGTCTGATAAGTGCAGGAAGAAAACAGGGGGGTCCTGTATAGGTACAGATACATACCCCAGTGCTGGGGGTGGCCCAGAGGCAGTGCAGGAGGGTTGCAGGGTGAGCAGGTAGCTCGTCCCAGAAGTCAGAGGGTAGGCCAGGTGCACAGTGCCAAGAGAGAACATATCAGCAGGGAGAGGGGGACAAAGGCAAAAGCAAAGAGGAAGGTCTTGAGGTGCTTCCAGAACCGGAGATGGTTCTCTTCAAGTTTCAGAGTGGCAGGGACGTTATTCTAGAGGGAGGCCCCACCCGAAGACAGAGATCTACCCTATTTTGTTTCTTAGCAAAACAACTGACCCGGAGGGAGTTAGAGGTAGAGGAGTGAAGAGCTTGAGAGGGGAGGTGTTTGCAGAGGGAAAGCTGAAGGTATATTGGACCCAGTACCCAGAAAGCCTTGTGGACAATGCAGAGGGTTTTGAATTTAATCATTGCATCCTGTGGGAACCAATGGAGAGACCTTAGAGCTGAAGAAATACAATCCTATGTTTTGAGGCCAAGGACAAGTTTTGCAGTCCTCTTCTGGATTAGTTACAGAGAGTGGAGAATACAGGCAGGTAGATTTAGAAAGAGGCTGTTACAATAATCTAACCTAGAGAGAACCAGAGCTTGGGAGACGATGAGCTTCTGGGGGAAGAAGAGGATAGACAGAGTACCTCTGAAGAGATGCAGTAGAAACTTTGACTTTTTAGAGATATCAGAGATGTGGGCGGAGAAGGAAAGTGTAGAGTCAAAGATGACCCTGAGGTTCGTAGCCTCACAGATCGGGGTAGGAGGAGGGTGAAGGGAGGCAGGCCAGAGAGTGATGGGAAAGGAGGGTAAAGGTGTGCCGATGAGGAGGATCTCTGACTTGCTGGCATTCAGACAAAGATCGTTGGCGGCACACCAATCATGAATGGCAGTTAGGCAATCTGAGATGAGAGAAGGAGAGGAGGTGGCCCAAGGGCACCCTGAAAATGAGTTGAGTGTTGTCAGCATAGCATTGGAAATTGGAGCAGAAAGTGGCGATACAGTGGGCAAGAGTTGCTAGGTATTGGTTGACAAGCCAGGGAGAGAGGTTAGACCCCTGGGGTTGCAAAGAACCTGGGAGGCAATACGAGGGGCAGAGACTGCAGCAGGGTTGGCCAGCTCCTTTCATACAAGCAATCACTAGAATCAATCAAAACAAGACCTATTTAAAATCATTGAATGGAATACAAGAGGCTTCACGCATTTACTGAAAACAAATCCTGAATGCACCTTAGAAAATTACAATCTCATCTTATTGCAAGAAACATGGATCACCTCACAGCTTGTAATTCCAAATTACAAAATGTGTTGGAATGCCACAATGAAACAGAAGAAAGGGAGGCTGATGGATGGGATGCTAACTGCTTTACAGCTTGACTTTGGTCATAAAGTAACCTCCTGGCTTACTCCTCATCCTTGCACGTAACTTATAAAAATTTAATTTGAGAAAAAAACAGCAATTTTGCAATATTAAATGTGTATTGGAATTAATTATTAATCTAAAATACCCTATTCATAAATCATGTAACAGATATATTAGACACCATTACACTACACAAACGTAATTACTGTAGATTTAAATACTAATTGTATTACATTGAATCTTAGGCCCAGACCATTGAAAGGCAAAAATTGGATGAAATTAATGAAGGAAAGGAATCTTGTTATCCTCAACGGTACTGTAATTTTGGATTTGAGTCTCAAACCCACTTGGAAAAGAGGGAAATCAAATTCCATAATTGAGTATGCGTTTATATCTGCATACAATTTAAACAAGATCCAATCTTTTAAGATAATCGAAACAGCAAGAAGCGATCATAACATGATGAACATCACATGGGAAATAACTCTCGCACCCAAAAAAGAGTGATTCCAAGGAAAAAGTATCGCCAATTAATGGCCAGAACAGACAAAAGTGGACTCTGGAGAAAATTGATCAATTATCGAACAAGATATCACAAGAAAACAACTGAGATCCCAATGCGCAAAAAAGACATCTGACATGGTGCATTACAACAATGTTTTATTTTAGCCTTATTTTATGACCAATCTCGACCAAATTACAGGAGGAATGTTGTCCACAAACATATTCCAGAGATTGAAATCAAATCACTAAAAACCGATATGAGGCAAAGATTGAGAAAGTTATCAAAATTAGATAAAGAATGGATAGCAAAGGAAGTTAAAAAAAAATAATCACATAAAACAAATATTGGCAGCAAAAAAACAAGAAAATAATGAGAACATGTGAAAGCAATATGTTCAAAATCCAGTGCTCGTAGTTGACATGTATTACAAAAACATAGGCTTGAATGGAAATCAATCATTACTTCTAAACCCTGTGAGCAACAAAAACATGGGTTGAACATTACAGCAAACTATTCAATAATTCAAACCAAATGCTTTACATTAATTGACCATAGACCGATTAGACATTCTAAAAATTAAGCAGTTCCCGTGCTCCGTCACCTGACGGCATCTCCACTGCTGTCATAAAAAAAATCCTGAGAAATGGGCAGAAGTATTATTAAATATCTACCAGACAGTGAGTAAAATGGGTTTAATACCTATCATATGGAAAGAATCCACGTTAATACCAATATTCAAAAAAGGTGACAGGAATAATCCTGGAAATTATTGACCCTTAGCTCTGTTAGATACTGCTTGGAAAATGTTCGAAAGATTCCTATTACGAGATATTAAACAATGGCTTAATAAAGCAAAATTAACAGATTCTTACCAATCACGATTTATTTCAGGAATCGGAAGCAGCTGAAATTTAACAATCATTTCTGCCTTAAAAGAGCAATCAAAAAAATCTTTAGCTCCATTATATATAGCCTTTGTTGACTTTCGTCAAGAGTTTGATTCTGTATGTAAAATGCAATTGTGGATCAACTTAAAGAAATCAACTTGTCCTAAATACATAATAAACACAATAAAACAATTTTATACAGACACATCCATTTGAATCAGACTAGACGGAAATGGTCTTTTATCGCAACCAATACGAACAGCACAAGGATAAAAACAAGGATGCATACTCGCTGGCTACACTTTTAAATTTTTATATTTATGACATAAATTCAAACCTGAAAGAACCAAATTCCTATCGACCAAAATTTGGAAAACATACAGCATTCTACCTAATCTATGCCAGTGATTTGATATTAATCAATCAAACACCAATTGGATTTCTTACAGTCACTACAGAACTATGCAGTAATAAACAAACTTGAAATAAATACTGCCAAACTAATATTATGCACATGGAAACAAAAAAAGGATCTTCAAGAACTTCTGGACATAAATGGTTCTTGAGTAAAATTTGTCTTGAAACAGTAAGTGAATATAGATACCTTGGCGTTAATATTAATAACAACTACTGCAACACCCATTATAAAACGGAAATCCAAGCAAAGATGAAATCATGCTCATCTCAAGGAAAGATTATACAAACCACATATGGGAAATTCTCGTTAAACCCCGTAATTATACACTACAATCAGAAAGTGGTATCTACTGTAATATATGGAGCTGAAGCCAAACTATTTCAATCCCATCCCAAATGGGACTACATTGAAGGCCTCTTTTGGAAAGTGCTACTACCAGTACCATCCAGCACCATCCAGTTTCCCCATTGTGATAATCAAATATGAACTTGGATTAACATCATTAAAAGGAAGAGTGTGGTGGAACATGATAGCCTTATATAGAAAATGTCTCATGCATACCACCTACAAGGCATCAATAATTCCTATAATAACAGATCTTATCATGACTGACAGATGATGTGTTTTTATCCAATTGGAAGAACTGTGAAAAATTGATGGCAAAAGTGGATATATCCAAAGAAACACTGATTGAAAATCCTGATTATCCAAAAAAGAAATGATGGGATTATGACTGGTCACAAACTTTATCTGAATCAACAACCTACAAGATCTGTACTATTTCCTATTTTCCACTGAAGAAACAAGGTTCTCTACCGAAGTATTTACAAAAATTCCCGGACCCAAGATAGCGAGCACAAATAATGTGCCTAAGGTTCAATATGGCCAACAATAGAAGTTATAGCTCGATACAACAATACATTGGATTTATGCACGAGATACCGATTCTGCAACAAGGGCAATAATGTGGAAAGACTGGAACATTTAGTAACACAATGGAAGAATTCAGTGAATTGTGAAAAACCTATTTTTTAAGTTTTTAGCCGAATATAGACTATTCTATCATGCAATAATGTGGAACATGATAACTAATGCTGAGATGATATCTCTAAACATTAGTACAATAAGATTTCTTGATGAACTAAAACTGTAATTACAAATGCCACCAGTTAATGCATTGCATACTGAAAGACATTTTAATAATACATGCATTTATATTGTTACCTGTAAACCTTATATTGCATGTATTGCAATATGAATGATCAATACATAGTAAAAAATAGTGCAAGGCTTAAGCCAAAACACTGAAATACAATTCAAAAAAAATACAAAAAAACAGTACAATACTGACCTGTTTTTGCAGGCTTGCCCACATCCTAGAATAACAGACAGCATCTTATTCATATAGAAGGTTGCTGACTTTTCTATTGGCTGATTTGGTTGCATCTTTTGACTGCCTGATCGATTATATAAAGTAGAAAAAGTAAAGGGTGGGGTTGCAAAATTGGTGTACCTCACTGGGCATAGGGAAGAGATGCGTTACCCCCCCATGCTCCTCAAATCTGACTCGCCAAATTTGATTCGTAGAGTCTTTAAATGTGGTCAAGAATGTATTGTGTAATTTGGTGGTATGCTAAGATTGTCCACAATACATTCTGGTTCACAGAATCAAATGCAGTTTTAAAATCAGTAGAAGACAGGTATGAAGGTTATTTTCTTTTTAAATCACACATTTAATAACAATGAGGAAAGGACAAAAATACTGATCTATGGTGCCCTTTTCTCACGTGAAGCCTGCTTGTCTATTTGTGATGATCTGCTTGTCTTTAACACATTTTTTGAGACAATTAAAAACGTTTTTTTCCATAGACCTTAGCTAAACTATTAATGAGACTGATGGGACTGTAGTTCCAGGGAAGAGGACAGTCTCCTTTTATGAAAATGGGGACGATTCCAGCTGTTTTTCAATTAACAGTTACATTTTTACAGAAAAATTACATTTAGAATAACATGTTAAAATTGGAATCCATACGACAGGGGGTAATTCATAGTATTCAGCGCACAAGTGGCGCACGCGGCTGGCGCACAGTGTGCGCGTGCAACAGTCTGCGCCAGCCACGTGCGCCAAAATCCATTTCCACGCACAGCGCATTCATGGATTTTAACATCTATTACCAGCCGTGGCACAGAGTGGCGGAGCGACCCTGCAGCAGCGCCAGTTACGCCCCCAACCCCTCCCCATGTGCCATGCACAGCGCACAAATCCCGTCCATGGCGCACATGCCAGTGGACCAGCATACAGGCCCCAACCATGAAAACGCCTGTAAAACTCCCCGCGCAGCCCTCCGAATACACGTACACCCGCTGCGCGGGGAGAATCACACACAATTGGCCCTGTGCGAGCGGCGTATGTGTATTACTGGGGTTCGCAGGGAGAATCACATGCGATTGGCCCTGTGGAGTAGGGTACGTGTATTACTAGGGTTCGCGGGGAGAATCACACGTGATTGGCCCTGTGCGAGTTGGGTACGTGTATTACAGGGGTTCACAGGGAGTTCCACACGCGATTGGCCCTGTGCGAGCGGGGTACATATATTACTGGGGTTTGCGGGGAGTTTCACACGCGATTGGCCCTGTGCGAGCGGGGTACGTGTATTACTGGTGTTCGCGGGGAGTTCCACACGCGATTGGCCCTGTGCAAACGGGGTACATGTATTACTGGGGTTCGCGGGGAGAATCACACGCGATTGGCCCTGTGAGAGCAGGATACATGTATTACTGGGGTTCACAGGGAGTTCCACACGCGATTGGCCCTGTGCGAGCGGGGTACGTGTATTACTGGGGTAATACATATATTACTGGGGTTCGCGTGGAGTTCCACACGCGATTGGCCCTGTGCGTGCGTGGTACGTGCATTACTGGGGTTAGCGGGGAATTTCACATACGATTTCGCTGTCAGAGCGGGGTACGTGTATCCAGTGGGGTGCGCGCGGGGAGTCCCACACGTAAATTGGCAGTGTGGGTCCTCCTAGGTGAGCCCTCTACCCCCTCCACAGCCCCTGCAGGCAGCCCATCCACCATGGGCATACCTCCCAGCCAGCCCACATGTCACCTTGAATTAGTGATCACCAACTCATGTGCCCCAGCACCCCCACCCACCCAGCAGTGAGGCTCAGGCCCTGACTCATGTCCCCCAGCACCCCCACCCACCCAGCAGTGACGGGCACCTGCCAGCAGGCCCTGACTCATGTCCCCCAGCACCCCCACCCACCCAGCAGTGAGGTGCACCTGCCAGCAGGCCCCGACTCATGTCCCCCAGCACCCGCACCCACTCAGCAGTGAGGGGCACCTGCCAGCAGGCCCCGACTCATGTCCCCCAGTTCCCCCACCCACCCAGCAGTGAGGGGCACCAGCCAGCAGGCCCCAACTCATGTCCCCCAGCACCCCCACCCACCCAGCAGTGAGGCTCAGGCCCTGACTCATGTCCCCCAGCACCCCCACCCACCCAGCAGTGAGGGGCACCTGTCGGCAGGCCCCGACTCATGTCCCCCCAACACGTCATCATAATCCACAATCATGGGCCTCATGGCCTCCCAAATCCCACCGCACGCCACCCCTGTGCAAAGAGCCAAACAAGTATCCCATACTCCCCACATTGAAATGCCCATTACATGATGCAACCCAACTGGCAAGAATGTACATTAACACATGTCTGTCACACACACACAATGGGTGCTGGTGAGCGTGAAAACCTACACCGTGACATGCATGAAACCAATGAGAGAATACCACACATCAAAGTAATAAACCAAAATGTATTGAACACAAAAAGAATGTAATCAAATGAAAACATAACAAAACATGTTTTAAAAAAAGATGAAATGCAGCATGTCCAAAACACAAAAAGAACAACATGAAGTCTGAATCCAAATAAATCGAAATGAAAATGTGTCCAAAGTCTCCGGTCACCAAAGCAAATCCAAAGGAAATGGAAACAGCAAAAACCACTGCTCTATGGTGAGAAAAATAAGAATAGATACATCCACTGTTCAACTATGTACAAAGAAGTAATCCAGGGTCCATGAGCCCAACGAATGAAATGAAACCTAGCAAAAAAACTGCCTAATAAAGAACTATATACAAAAAGGTGGGGCATCGTCCAAGCGCACCAAATGAATGAAAAACATAAAGGAAACCTAAAACTACAAACTATATACAATGGAGGCGGGCTAGTCCGATGGCTCAGTTTCCGATTTCCCGGTCCAGGGCATCATCGAACTCCTGCTCGATGTCCTGGAGGCGGTCCTCTTCCATGGCCCGGAGGGTTCGCAGGGACGATGCCATGTTGGACTCCAACTCCCTGCGAATGGCCTCGAGGCACTCAGCCCGCCTCAGTGCCCTCCGCATGGAGTTCTCCACCCTGACCATTGTAAGCCGTGCCTCTTCTGCCCGCCGCCGCTCCGCATCTATACGCTGGGCCAACCGCAGCCACGTGGAAGACACACCCATTCCAGGGTCCACCTGCCCTCTGGCCGATGTCTGCCCCTCTGATGTCGATGGCCCCGAGCCATCATTGCTCCCACCTAGAGCCTGCTGCTGCTGCTGTTGTCCATGTGCCCTGTCCGATGATGCCTGCACATCCTCCATCAGCTGGTCTCCAGTTGTTGTGGAGTCCACGCCTGCTGGACCGCTGACTCCCGACTGTGGCAGGGAAGGGATCTCCACCAAGCTGGCTGTGTTGGTCAGGCCAGGTCCACAGGGGGCCCTGGTGGAATCTGAGCCGGAAGACGGCAGGGAGAATGACTGGCGCATAGTCTCTACAGAGGAGGAGCGGTCCGCCAGAGCATGCAACGCATGTAGGAACCCACCGACCAGGGCCCCTCCCAACAGGGCCATGTCGCGACGCTGCTGTTCGTGAAGGCGTGTATGCTCCGCCCAGGAAGCATGCACGTCATCACGAATGTCACGCATGCGCAACGCGACACCAACCAGGACGGAGCCCATACGGTCGTGGGACCCCTCGTCTGCACGTAGTGGAGAGGCAGATGACGTGGCACTCCCCTCTACCTGCGGACGGGCCTGGGACGGGGCATCCTGCTGGTGCATGGTGGTGCAGTCACAGGGTCAAGGACAGCGACATGCACAGGCCCCTCTGCGGTGACCTGTGCTGCCTCCTGACCCTGGCCCTGGCCTGCACCACTTGCACCAGTGGTACTACCCCCATCAGGCCCCATGTGCGGCTCAGTAGTGGGCACCTCCTCCTCTGTGGAGACCACCAACCTGGATGTCTCCACACCGTCTTCCGCCATTGCAAACCCCGGTTTGGGCTCACCCGGCCCTTCCGCTACAGCTGTAATGGTAGACGCGGCACCAGTCCCCTTGCTCCCGGATGATGGCAATTCCTGGGAGGGTGGCTGGCCCTTGCGTCACTGCCCGGTGGAGGCATCCCCACCGCTTGGCTCCACAGCGCCGTCTCCGCCCTCTTCTTCACTTGACGCTGCGTAGAGGGAGACATAGAACACAAGCATCAGGGTACAGTACAATATTCCCCTAGACAGAAAGCAATAACACATGAGTGGCTCTGTCATATGTCACTTCCATCCTGTCCCTCCACAATACATGGGTGAATGCACGCAACAAACATGCAGAAACAGGCACGGCGCCTGCAATCAACATCAGCATCCATGTACAAGGGCCTCTTTTAACTAAAATGTTGCCTTCAAACTCACATGCATCATGGCTCACACTGATCCCATGCACACACATCACCGGAGGGTCATGCATCATTGTTTGTACACCACAGACACAGTGGATAGACACAGTGGATACAATGGTGACCGCACTGCATGAGTGAATCTACACATCATCACGGACATATGGCATGCATCTATGGCGTTTCAAAGTCACACACACTTCTCAGACACATACACATGTGCACCATACATGTACATGAGAGCAGCACCCATCCCTCACCCCCCCTCCATGTCCAAGAACAGAGACTGGCATGCATTCATGTGTCCATTCCGCATACAGCTCCCCATGTTGCACTGGAACACATGCACCATCCATGTGGTTCACACATTACTGGTCTCACATGCATGACCATGATGTCCCTGCACACACACATCCATATATGGCCTATGTCACACATACAGGCAAGTATCAGACTACCAGCACACTGCAACATGCCCTGTCTCACACAGCAATGCTTGGCCACTTACCGCTCTACTCCAGATGGGTCTGCCTCCGAAGGATCTGGGCGTGGAGCGCTGTGCCTACGTGTTCCAGGACCCTCATCTGGATGTTGCTCATGCTGACCCGGCATCCCTCTGCATCCTCTGCCTTCGCGAGGCGCCGGGCCTTGTAGAGGGTCCTGGACCTGAAGTCCTCCCAGCGCTTCCGGACGTGCTTAATGTCACGGGTTGCCACCCCCTTCGCATTGATGGCAACCACTGCATCCTCCCAGATCCTCTCCCGTCCTTCCTTGTTGGTGCGTGATGTTCCGAAGAGGGCATCATAATGCCCCAGGACATGCTCCACCTGGAAAACAACTTCCTTCTCACTGAAGCTGGTGGCCCTCTGCCTCTCTGGCTGGGGGACGCCAGTGGTTTCAGATGGTGTTTGCCCTGACATGGCGACCCCTGAGGCAGGCGTGGGTGGGCAACTGGGTCCTGGGGCTGGGCTGTGGAGCAATGGTATCCCAGTCAGGAGTCTTCTGTTCCAGCAGGGGTGGACACAACAACTGGACCCCTGCAGATGGCTGACGTGCAGGCACCAAACAGCAGGGCACATGGGCAGCAGGCAGGCAGCAGCATATGGCTGGTGGGAGCGTGCTCGGGGCTCTTGGGGGCAGGAAAATGGCCTTCTGGGCAAGAGTGTGGTCTTCTGTGTGTGTTTGCGTGGTCAGCTTGATACGGAGTGATTTGGCATGTGAAAAAAGTGCACGTCAGCGTGAAATCTGAGGAAAGGCCCTTAGCGCGTAAGCTCGTAAGTGACATTATGCGCGCGGGCATTCCCCACAACAAAGGGTGCATTGTGATTCAGCACCTGAGAAAACTGCACGTCACCCGTGCTATTGGAGGAAAGGGCCTTAGTGCGTAAGCGCGTAAGTGACGTTGCACGTGTGGGCTGGCTTAAAAGGTACGAGTATCACGCTATTTTCTTGTACGTGCTTTTTGTGGAGAGCGAGCGGGTGTTTCTTGTACTTCTTGTCGGTTCACACGCGATTACTTCACAATGTTTCCAGTTCGTACTCCCTGTTTCCTCAGACTGCGTTCTTTTCTTCTTTTGGCGGGGTGTTGCCAACGCGCACATGCGCGTCTTTTTCACGTTCTTTTTCAAGGCAGACGGTGAGTCACGCATGTATTTTCCAACTGTGGTTCCCCCGTGTGTCACGTACCCCAGGCTGCGTGTAACACGCGTATGCTTATTTTTGGGGTTCTGGATGCCACAGCGTAGTGCGGGTTCATTTTTCCATGCACGTGATCTACCAGGGGTTGCGTGCATGTGTACTTTTGTTTTTGGGGTGCCTGTGCGTTGCGTGACCCGTCATCTTCCCCTAGGGGTCACATACAGCCTTGCTAGAGCACTAGGGTACGAATTCCATCTAGTACCCTACCCCTTTCACCCCAATTACCCATGACAATTGTTTACTGCAACTCCCATATGCACAACAACATCAGTGCCATGGTTGGGAGGCGACCAAGCAGTAAGGGAGGCAAAGGTGGCCAACCTCCAAAAGGTGGGCGTGGTGGGCGCGGTAGGGGACGAGGCCAGGATTTGCAGGGTGCCCCTCTAGCCCCGTGTGTGGAGGACCAATCAGGGACACCTATGCCCCCCAATGGTTGTGGGAAACGTAGCTGACACCATCCCAGCTCAGCCCTTGTTGGACCGGCCCATTTTGTCACCTGAACCGGCACAGGCTGACTTCCAGGTCAGCAAGTCTAATCCACGTGTGGCAGTGAAAGTTGCTGTCACCAGGCCACGTGGATCTGGGGCAGCAATGTCATCTGCTGCCCCAAGTAGCCAGGGTGGGGAGGCTGCAGGGGCAGCTGCAGCTCAATCCACCCCAGCTCCGAGTCACCCAGCTGGGACAGTGTCGGTCCAGGTCCATCACACCGACATTGGCCCTGCCCACATCACCCTGCAGCCAATGCCTGCACCAAGACCTATGGTCATTGTGCCTTTACATGCTTCTAGTACCCAGTCCACCTGCGCTTCTGCCCCTACTGACCAGAGCACCGTAAGCCACTCAGGATCCGCACCACCTTACAAGAAGAAGAAGAAGGGTGCTCTTGCACTACAGGCTGAGACCCCAGACACGGCTACACACTCCGGAACATCAAGGAAGCCTAGCTTCAATGACGCTGAACTTGATGCACTTGTGGCCTATGTGTCGGCACATAGCCACAAAATGTTGGTGACTGCAGGCTGTAAGACTACGACTGCTCAACGTAGGGCCCACTGGCAGACCATCGTGGACCACATTAGTGCCCTTGGTTTTGTGAGGCGCACAGCTGATGATTGCTACAAGCGGTGGAATGACCTGAAATGCAGAGCAAAGAACAAGCTGGCTTCCAATCATGCCTCTACTCTGGTGACTGGCGGTGGGTCTCCACCAGAGGACGACCAACTCACTGAACATGAGTCTTTTGCTGGAACCTTCGTCACAGAGGAACAGATCCAAGGCGTGGGAGACCTAGCAGATTATGAAGCATTGTCCGGTGAGTGCCCATGCAAGTGTGTGTAATCCATGTGTATGTTTCTTGGGTGATGTGTAATGATTGAGTGCCAGGTGAGAGTGTGTACTCCTGAGTGGTATGGGTCACCCATGTGCTTCCTCCAAACCATTCACCGGCCTTGGGTTTGGGTATGACAGTATCCCTTATGACCACAGTAGCCAATTAGCCCCACATTACTGCAGTTGCCCTTGAACTGTCATATTGCAACAACATTATTCTGATTTTTCAGTGTTCATTCAGCCTGATTGTTTCAATCCTCCCATTTTTGCAACACATTTTTCTGCCCTAATGCCACATATGTGACATGCTTCGTTCATAGATTACAACCCACATTGGCCCACATGTATTACCTTGTTATGGGAATGATTTGACCATTCAGACTGATTGAGTAAGGGCCTGCTCATATTAATTTGTGAGGCCTGTTTGAATGTGGAACATGATTGTTGTTTACTGTCATGTTGAAGTGACCAACAATTGATGTATCCATCTGCCTGCCATCACTATATTATTGCACACTGGATGTATTGCAGTGTGTGGCACATGCATATTTTGTCACACTATTTTGCATATTTCATCTCATCATGTCCATCTCACATGGATGGGTGACAGTACTCATTCACTGACATATGGCTGTACTTGTCAAATGTACCATGGCTATGCCACATGCCATCTGTGTGCTGGCATGTGTCATGTATGTGGATTGCCCATGCCACTCACAGGCTAATATGTGATACTAGTGCTATCCAGCATGCAGCACATGTGTTGATTTTCCATCTTGGAGTCCTCAGTGTCTGCTTTTTGCCACCCCTTCCAAATCATTGACAGTGCATGCATGCCAGGGTTATGGTCATGTGGGACATGTGCTATTCATGTACTGGATCTCTGCCTTGTCAGGCCTATGTGTGTGCTATGGTGCTCATGCCTGTTTCCATTTCTTATCTTTCATGTTTTTGCAGGTGATGACGCACTTGATGTGTTGAGGTGGAGGAGATGGTTCAGACCCAGGAGGAATCTCAGCCACGACCGGGCACCAGTGGAGGACATGGTGTGGTGGTGGGTGAAAACCCTATCCTCCTGCAGACCATACTGTCCACGGGTTTTGTCTGGGTGCACCTCCCCAGACCTCTATGATTCAGGTGCTGAATCGGACAGTGGGACTTATGTGCTGTCGCAGGTGAGTGTTTCTGGTAGGGATGCTGTTCTGTCCAAACCACCTGCACCGGGGTTAGGCCCCTCTATGGGGATGTCAGTGTTGGTAACTCTGCCTTTGGAGGTTACGGATGCAGGGTCACACTCCACAACATCTGATCCTGTTCCTGGGCCAGCAGATCAGAGGGGGAATGCAGTCCTGCAGCCTCAGGCAGTGCCAGCACAGCAAGGTGAAGATCGCCTTACCCCAAACAGGTGTGGTGCCCGCCGACGTGGTGGCCGTACGCCACCAGGCAATACTGTATGGGAAAACTCTATGTACAGTATAGCAGCACAACAGGGAGCATCGGTTGAAATGATGGCTCAGGCAATGGAGAGGGTGCCCACTTCCATTCTCCCCCCTGAAAGGCAGGTGGAGCAACCAACAAGAACACTAAGATCAAGCACTGACATACGCCTGGAACCAAAACCCTGCAACAGAAGAAAACTTGGGGGATTCTCTTTCTCCCACCAGGCACCCAAAACCTGGAATGACCTACCTAAGAATATACGGCACACAACAAACCACCTAGCATTCAGGAAACTCCTCAAATCATGGCTCTTCACAGGGTAACCACAACGGAGACGCACCAGAATGCGCAGACATTAAAACAACAATGAAAATAACTCCAATCCCGGCCACTCTCAGTCTGGACAAACACTCAAACCAAAGAACTAACTACCTGACAGAGCATAAGATATCATGGAAAATAGCCACAAAAGGAAGGCTCCAGAGACTGAACACATACTTAGACACAGACGAAAGCCCTCAAGTGACTCGCCCACTCGCACGTACCGGACGCATCATATCCAGACCGGCAGACACATTTAGATAGAATTGAGAATATTAGCATGGCCACACTCGGATGGAGTTGTGGACGTTGGCCTGCGTCACATCTAGAGAGGACTTTGAATGCTAGCATGCCCGGCCTTAGATGGAGTTGTGGATGTTAACATGTCTACATTTGGACAGAATTGAGAATGTCAGCCTGCATCGCATCTAGGTAGGACCATGAGCAGGGGAGTTGCTAGGTCTGGAAAAGACCCGGGGCTAAGCTGATGTTGGAACTGTTGGGACTGGGGGCTAGCTAGTCTTTTGGCTGTAGCTCCTGAGATTCTATCAGGGGCTACAACCAAAAGATATGGGGCTATAGCCCCCTTAGCTCCCCCCTAGCAACACCCCTGACCATGAGTGTTGGCATGCCCGCACATAGGTGAAAGCTGAATGCCAACATACCCACACCTAGATAGATTTATGAAATATAAGCATGCGTCGCATCTAGATAGGACTTTGAGCGTTAGCATGCCCGCACCTATGCGAAACCTGAAGACAAGCACAGGCCACACCTAGAATTGTGGACACTGGCCTCCGTCGCATCTAGATGGGATTGATTGAAGGATAGCAAGCCCGTGCCTAGATGAAACTTGAATGTTGGCGTGTGCCACACTTGAATTGTGAACACCAGCCTGCGCAGCATCCGGATGGGGTTGCGAATGATAGCATGCCCACACCTGGACAGATTTCTGGATGCTGGTTCGCGCCGCATCTGGACGGGACTGTGAGTGTTGGCTTGCCCACACCCAGATGGAGTTCTGGACATTGGCCCGCGCTGCATCCAGATAGCGTTGTGGGGGTCAACTGGTGCCACACTGGGACAGAACTGCAAAGGCTAGCATGCCAAAGGTCAGATAATCCACTAACCAATATAAGCTCAAACTCTGCATACTTATCTCACTCAAACTCACACAACCATCTCTCACAGAACAAGCCGCATGCACTTCAGAACACTGCAACAACACATAAGCCGTACCAAGCACAGGCGGCCTATCACAGACTCGATACCCGCACCAAAGCTCAGCATCTGGTGTATACTGAGTTGATGCTGCCAACAGAACACCACTCCTTTCACTATCCTACTCCCTCTTCACCTTACTAACCCACCCCACCCCACCCCACCTTATCATTTACAGATCGCCTGGGGACCAATTCCATTGGTGACGGTGCAAATACCTTTAACATTTAACATTTAACAACAGCAGGCAACAGACTCCATTTTCCAATCACACAGGGAAGACATGTTAGCGTCCAACATGGACCGACGGGCAGCACTGGAGACTCTGCGCGAAGCCATATCTGTAGAGTCACAGGGCCACAGGGAAGCCCTGAGGTTAGAACTCCATTTCCTCAGGGAGACTCTGGGTGAACTTGAGGCTTCCCGAAATTCTAGGTCAGAACTGCAGCTGGAGCAGGTCACACGTTTGCTCTCAGCTGAGCTGCAGGCAACTCGTGAGGAGATCCGGGCATCACGCGAGGCCATGCATGCAGAAATGCAGGCAACCCGTGAGGTGCTGCATGGGGATCTCCATGCTATCATCCTCCAGAATTAGACCTTCCACACCTGCATGCTTGCTGCCATGGAGGACCATACCAGGGCTTTGCGTGGGATGCCTCCCATAGCACCGCCACCTCCTGATGTAGCAGCAGAGGGTGAAGAGAGCGACAGCAGTTCTCCCTCATTGGCATAGCCGTGCAGGCCATGAACCCATGGAGGTATTTTATTTTCGCAACATCCACGCAGGTGGGTGTTGGTGTGCACCCTGTCCTCGAACCTCCTGGGTGCCCCCCCTCCCTGGTCCACACATGGCCATTTCTGATTTTTCTTTTTTTTTTTTTTACAGTGTGTTGCCTTGTGTGGCTCCCGTGGGCATCCACTGTGTATTCCAGCTGGGCACATGCAGGCTTGTCCTGTCCCTGTCTTTGGGTTAGATGCTTGGGCTCATGACAAACACACCCCACCTGCTTCCCCTTTCCATGGGCTTGCAAAGTGTGTGACCAAGTGACAGTGACTTACACAGTGACATTGGGCTCCCATGAGCTGTGTGGGCAGTCTGTAGTCAAAACTGTGTGGACATCCCTAGTGGGGAATGTTATTGTATTGAACACTGCATGGTGTGTTGATATGTGCTTGTGCATCCATGTCTTCCTCCTTATTCAGAGGTACCTTCTTCATGTCTTCACAAGGCGGTCTCCTTTGCAGATGCAGTTCATGTTGTATGCAGTACACTGACACATTTGCCTGACAACAACACTCTGCAGTTGGAAGGGTTCGATGTGCTGGCTTATTCAGGTTGTAAGACTTGCACTAATTTGATTTTGTACTGTCATATTTTGTCACTGTTTCATCCAGTGTTGCTGTATTGTGTTGCTGGTCAGTATTTGTTCATGTGTGCTGTTTGATATTGATTACTGTGAGCATATTGTCTGTGGCCTGTTTCCATTTGGGACAGTGCACTTTGTGACACGTGTGTCATGTGTTGTGCATTCATTTGGTTGCTTTCACATTGCATGACATGCCATGGTGTGTTGGGTAGCTGAGATGGGGAGGGGTTTGGTGACATGGCACTATTTTCATGTTGTATTTTGCAAGGGGCTAGTCATTCATGCAGCATAAATGTGTGTCTTTTTGTGACACAGCATTGGTTGTCTTTCAGTAGGTAGGGATGCACACAATGTAACACTTCCAGGTGACCAATCTCAGGCTGGTATGGTTGTGACAGTTGACTGTCCCTTATGTCATCATCATTGATTGTCAGCTGGTATGTGCCAAGCTGGGTGCACTCCACAGGGGTGTGATTTTAGGTGAATTAATTAGCCACCAGCTGCATACGGGCTGCTTCACCATGTGACCGTTCCCCTCCCATGCGCAGCGGCCGTGCATGTGGTTGGGGATGTAGGGACACCACCATGTCCACCGGCAGGCCCCGGCGGGTTAACAGGGTGGGCGCTATTTCATTGAATCAAAACATCCAAGAGTTTTGCCACTGGGACATCATCAAATGCTGTATTTAGTTAAATTAATACAATATAAAGCTACATTTGTGTGAGAACAACATATTTCTTAATGTCTTAAATACATTGCAACCCTCGTCTAGTGTACAAGACTGGGTTGAAAACCTGATGGCAAATAAAATACAGCACTATTCTCCTCTATCCAGGATTTTCATCTCTCAGGTAAAGCTTTACTATAAATCTTCCCTATCCCATCCAAAAGGGAAATGGGACGATAATTGGACGGGTCTTCATGCCCGCCGTTTTTTAAATAGGTATGATTTTCAGTTTTACCCATGATCAGGGTATGATGGTCAGGCAAGAAATTGCATTCAAGAGCTGTAGTATGAACGGGGGCACATATTGTCAGTTGTGTTTTATAAATATCAACTGGGATCTTTATTGCTTTTTTATGCCTTTAAATAAATGGACACTTCCTGCAATGTAAACTCTGAATGTGAACTAAATAAACTAAGGGTGTAAATGTTCTATTTTGGTGGTAAAAGTGCAACGCTAGTTTGTTTTTAAAATGTTCAAAATATCAAAATAAAACTTATCTATGGCCTCAAGTCCAGAGACTGCATCACTCCAGCCTTAATATCTCTCCACTGGCCCCTGGTGATTGAAAGGTTCAAATTTAAGACCTGCTGCATCATCCACAAGGCTTTCTGGAGCCTGGTACCTCATTACCTACAGCTCCCTCTCCCTAAATACCTCCCTGCTAGAGTCCTTCGGCCCTCTAGATCCAACTCTCTGCAGTTCAGACATTTCTCTAAGCAGAGAGTGGTGGGTATATCTCTTTCTTCGGCAGGAGCCTCCTTCTGGAATGGCCTCCCTGACCCTCTCCATCTTGAGCCGGATCTCCTTAAGTTCTGGAAGCTTCTCAAGACCTTTCTATAATCATCCTCCTTCCCTCTCCCCCTCCCTTGCTAGACAGTACCTGCCACTGCGACTGGTCTCCTGTGTCTCTTATAAACTATACTGGGGCCAGGCGCTCCTTCACCCAGTCATCCCCCACCACCCTTTTACCAGCACTCGTCATGGGGCACCATTCCCTGACTAGCCTACTGAGTCTGGTCCACCCCTGTCCTTGTTTTAGTTGACCTCTGTCCTTGCTTCAATAACCACTTGCCCTCCTAGGCCCCCCTTAGAACTTGCCCAGCTCCTGGGGCCCCCTTGACCTGCATTTCTACCTCTCCCTTTCCCATCACTTTGCCCTCCCACCACACTTCTGTTACTTCACTTGCACGATCCGAATGTCAGAAGGCCTAGTAGAACTGTTATTGTTAATCTCTCCCCTGTTCACCCCCCCCCCCTTTTGTTTTGTGTTACCTGGAAACACGTTTTGCTGTATAAGCACCATACAAATGTTCAATAAATAAAAAATAACAAATAAAATATTTCAGCCAGCTTGACTACGAGATACAAGAGAATGTGGAATGATCATCTTCTCTTGCCCCAGAGTTTACCACCTTCTGAAATCATTCTCTTGAATAGCAAATTACTTGGCCCATGGAGTAACGCGCAGAGGGAACAGCGAGTTATGAAGGTATATTTTGGTGCTTCTGTTTTTATGTCCTGAAAATGTTAAATACTGCAAAAAGAATAATAATAATAATAATAATAATAATAATAATAATAATAATAATAATAAAAAAACAATAATAATCATCTAAGGGTATCAGGTTGGTTGCTCAAAGTGTCCCGGTACACCATGATATATACCATGAGGGAAAGACCGTCACACTCAATTATAGGGTGTAGAGAATCAGGGATATTCCCTCTTGTAACAAAGGGGTCAGTTAGGGGAATGTCCAGTGTCTCAAGACTCCAAGAAAGAACAAATAACAGTCCAAGCTAGGGGATGGATGTAATGCAGAGTGTTCCAAAGTTCTTCTGAGTCCCAACAAAATGTTAATTACAAACTAAAAGTGTTCCCTCTTCAAGAGAGTGTTGTTCCTCATATAATTTGCCAGAAGAAAGTTACTGCATAATCTGACTGTCTTCTTGGTCAGCAGTCTTTCCCCAATAGCATAGCTATGAATCTTTGGGTGATAGTTTTTTCTGGGGGTCTCTGGAAGGCTGTTTCCAAACGGATGGCTAGGACTTCCTACGAGGCTAGATACACGTTCTGTGCTTTCAGATTGGTCTAGTGCACCCTGGTGTGGTTCAGTGGGAAAGCGGGACCCTATGTGACAATTTCTCACACCACTCCTCACAGGGCTCTCTATGAGACCCATCCATGTATAGATTAGTCCAATAATGTCTTCCCTGTGCCTTAAGTACACTGGCACCAACATGTGTTCCATTCCCCTCTGAACCCTCCACTGGAAGAACATTGCCTTGTAGAATCTCCATAGGCGTGTAAGCTAAATGGACAATCCCTCCACCTCCCTCCTTCCCAAGATGACCTGGCTTCATTCACCTTTCTAGCCAATCATTATCTTCATCTATCGCCTGTCCTCCTCTTTCCAAAACTGCTTTATACTCTGTTGTTTTTTCTATCCCATTCAATAATATGTTCTCATAAATCCAAGTCCTGTCATCCCTCCTCCCCTAAAAAGTTATCTCCCCCTTCACACTGACCCTATTCCTTCTCCTCAACAGAAATCTCCAAACAGATATTATTCTTGTCTTTACAATGACTTCCACCTAATTTCTCTCCAAGTCATATACCCTATGTCCTACCACCATACGGTGTGTTATCTCCTTTGTTCCGCCATCCTCTCCCGAACAGTAACTTTCTCCAGCAGCTATTGTCCCCTTTCTTCCTCATCACAAATATGTCTCCGCCTTTCACCTTCCAGCTAATATCTCTTGTACTTTTCTGGCACGACATCTTCCTCCAGAACAAGATCACTCTCTTCCTCTTCTCTCCCAATATCTCCCTCTTTCTCCATGTATCTCTTCTGCACACCAAACCTCTCCTTTTCAAATCTGAATGTCTCTAATTCCTCTCTAAAATACTCTTGCTTTTGCCTTGATCTGTCTTTACTTTCCAAGGTAATATTGGTCACTTTCCTTTTCTAGGTGATAGTCATCCTTCTAGGCTCTCAATCTCTTTATCTCCAATAAGTCAGCACTCGCCTGGTTCACATTCCTGCTCCTCTTCTTTAACAACCTAAATTATCTCTCTAAAATATATCTTCCTCTCCTCTACTCCACATGTCCATCTTCTTTATCGCACACCAGTGTTTCCAGGTCCTCACTATCAAGCTCTTCACTCCATGGGTTCCTAGGATTGGTGGATCACAGTGTCCACTGCTGTCCTCCTGCCAGCTCTCACAGCAAATGATCCAGACTGACTACGATGCCTGTGTTTCATAGGTGCATTGTTTCTCTCCCTGGGTAGGCTCCATGGCGCTATGTCACACTTGTAACATATCTGTGGCCAGAGCCAGAACATGAGGGTGTAAATGCATCCACCTCCATTGAATGACAAGCAGCCAACTCGTGGTTAAATGATAAACAGCACCAGGAGAGGCATCCAATATTAAAGATAGATCAATGGCAAACTAGGATGAAGATCCGTGGCAGAATTAGCCAGCTCAAATGAATCAGATACAGTGGATGAAAAACTAAGTGAAACAAAAGTTTGCAACACACCTTTAACCTAAACAATCTGGAGGCTCACCTCTCTATTCAACCAATATGCTGCCCAGGAGAGCTCCAAGGGGACATCATGCAATCCATGTACTTTCTGGCTCCCTACATCAAAATGCATTCCCTTTTAAGTTTACTTCTAAAAGAGTAAACAAATATTTTGATGAATACAAAAAATGTATATACATGAAAAATCATAACATACATCAAAGCATGCTTTATCTGATTAAATATGATTAATTTATTTCTATTTTTAGCATTCATTTTTAGTATTAGTGATTTATAATGGGCTTAAAGCTAGATTTCTCCAGCTTCTAAGTGCCGGATGTAGACATTTGTTTGATACGTGTTGCTAAAATAAGACAGTGGGCCTCAATAAAACCATACCGGCACCGTTTCCGGACCAGCTAACTACGAGTTCTGCGGCCGGTGGTGTTCCACCCGCCAGGTCAGCCCTGGCGGGCGTAACCCCACTGGCCGCAGGCAGACGTGGAAACACAGGCACCACTACCGCATGGTGCCAGTGTTTCCACGGCCCCCATTTACGTGGGGAATGGGGAGTAACAGAATGCCAGCTCCGAAATTACCGGACCACCAGGGCTGTAATGCCCCGGTAATTCCGGCAAATCCGGAGCCAGTAATTCATTCCAAGTCCTGTGGCAGCCTGCTGGATTTTCCCGATTCGCTTGTAATGAGGCCCACTCTTAAATATGATAGCATTGAAATCACAACAAGTAGCTCGTATTAATTTCCTACAACTAGTATTACATTAAAGATACACTTTAAATTGTGCACATTCGTTTAATGAATAGGCCCGTTGTTTGTTCAGGACGGTGCTGATTTAATAGGCAGGTCTTTCATGATACATTGTCCCTTTCTTAGTTACTATTAAAATAAACCCATTCAGAGGTAAGCGCAAGTGTAATGGAATATTTATAATGCACTTAGCAACCAGAGGTTTCGAAGCGCAGGCACAGGGCTCGACCCTGTGTTATTCAGTGCTGTCTTGCTTCCAACAGGAGCGTGTTGCCCCTGCGCTATCCTCCTGAGACGATCCAGAGCAATCTGGCATATGTCAGTCCATTGATTGCCCAGACAAGCTTTTTCTCTCGCTCCACTGCAGTTTTCCTCCATGAACACATACCACTTTTAGTATAATGCCTGTGTCAGAGGCTTACTTGCCCAAACAAAAAGTTTGTCTTACTCTACCAAGGCATTCCTCTTTACTACCAGGGATCTTTTGATACAATCTGTAGGAGCCCATGTATCTTTTAGTACTGACACCGAAAGCAGATAGATAAATGCGCTGCAGCAATACCCAAGGACGTCATTTAGGGGTCGCCAGGGGTCACATTTGCGAACCCTGAGTTCTCCCTTGCTACCCCTGTAGTCTCCCTTGCTACCTCTGGAATAAAATGTAAAAAACAAGGTTGTTTTCCTTTTTTCTTTTTACAAATTGAAGCTCCAGGGCTGTGGCCAATGCCATGTGGCTCTTTCTGACTGGAGAGGCTGGCTTTCTTCTTCAGGCTCCTTTAAAAAAAAAATGGGGGTTCCACAAGTGTAACACTTTGACCAGTGACCCTAAATGAGAAATAATAGGAATAACAAATAATGTGTCTTTCTGGAATCACATACAATAATTGCTAGATTCATAAAAGGTTTATTTCAGGCACACTTCAGGGGGTGAGTGACTGATTTAGTCTGTTCTTAAACACTTCAAATTCACAATGCAGACAAAATCCTCCAAACCACATTTCGAGTAGAATGAGCATCCATTTCAGACTATGAATTTTGCTTTTACATATGGTGATCCATTCTTGTATGAAATGTTTATCACGTTAGAGGGATATTGTAACCAAATGTTTCATAGTGTACTTAGGAACAATGCTATGTGATGTCACTTCCTGTTTTGTCAAGGGGTAAAAGCTTGTGTTCCATTGCTTCCAGTGATGTCACTTCGGTTTGGATTCAAATGACATCACTTCCTGTGATGCCATCAGAGGTCAAGGGTCATGTGATGTCACTTCCGCTACCCCTGGCATTTTGGTGAAATGACATCCAAGGCAATACCTCAAATGTCTTTCTCTGTAAAAGGGCAATGATATTCTAGAACAACCCTCTCTATCTCGCAATGAAAATACAAGGGGTCATTACGACCCAGGCGGTAAGTACGCCAACTTTACCACCATGGTGTAAACTATGTTTACACCATGGTGGATGGCGGATTTACCGCCCCATTCCAAGGTGAGTGGGGCGGTAAATCCCCATTTCCCATTTTACCCTTCCCCATTCCCATTTTTGCCCCATAGGGCATAATGGGAGTGGGGAAGGTGCTAATTACGCCACCGTAAATTACGGTGGCGTAATTAGCACCAAGGCGGTTTAGCGCCATGGATTTTAACGGCTGCTAAAAGCAGCCATTAAAATCGGAATCAGGCGTTAAGGGTTAACGACGGCGTTAACCCTTAACGCCTGAGTTGTAATGAGGCCCAAAGTATGTGGAATACGGTTTCTGATGCATAAGGGCAAAATAGTCGAACACAGACTTCCAGGCGATTATTCATCCAAGTAGCTACTATACTGTTGATTTCTAGGCATTTGAATTATAGCCTAGATATCAGATTTGGGTCAATAATATATGGGGAGCTGTTCAGATATGGCTGTGGACCGCATTTGGCTAAGGGTAACATTTCACCGATTTGACAGCTTTTTCCCTCTGGTTTTTGTAGACATAAGGAAGGTGCTAAATAATGTTCTAAGATGATGCTTTTGTAAAATATGTGCATCTCCTATCATGCTCATATGATGTACCCCATGCAGTTCCTTCAGGACATACTTTATGCAGGATATCACCGATAACCTGCTGGTCGTGAAGAGATCTGTTAACATAATACACGTTAGACGCCTTTCATGTTCTCTAATACATTTAAAAGTAGGGAAAAAATGCTTAACTTCATTTGGGATTTTTGATGTGCCAGACCCAACTGAGCAAGTACCAAAGAATGTATTCTGAATTTCTGAATTTACTGACTGAAATATAGAATATATATATATATATATAATTTCCTGCAATTTGGAGGAACGATAGAGAGGAATTTAACATTAAAAAGTCCAACTTCTCTTGATTTTCCAAACTCAAGCTTACCATGCATGACAAATAGAAAGAAACAGAAATCTCACTACAAAACACATGTGGCTATGGCATGCAGTAATATTATTAAAGTATTGAAGAACTTCATGAAGTTAGCACCTGCTTTATAACTTCCACTATCCAAGCCCCTTAGCAAAAAACAAACAAATTGACTGTGAATTTTGCTGAAAAATCACAAATATTCCAACATTTATCAGAAAACATACATATGTCACTACAACAAAAATCCCCCATTCCAATAAAATAGTCATCTGGTGCCCAAATTATCTTCAGTCAAGGTCTGTGCAATTTTATCCATCTGACTGCTGTTCGTTTCAGTGCATTCTGACATATCATAGGCGTGAATCAACATTCAAGACTGATCTTGTTATTTGTATTTATTTGTATTTATTAAATTTTATATAGCACTTTACGCCAAAGCGCAGAATACATTAGAATATAATAAAATAAAAGCATAATTGCAAAACATGGCACAAGACATCAAAAACAGTGTGTAGAACAACATACCTAGGTCTATAAACAAGAAATAGAACAAAAGAAGAGTAAGGGAAGTAATGAAGGAAGTCAGGACGGGGGAAGTAAAAGATGAAATTTCAAGGGAGAGAAGAAGGAGGAGTAAGAAAGTGGGAAATGTAAGTAAGAGGAAAGTTATGAGGAAGGTCAGAGAGAAGAAGGGTGGAAGTAATGAGTGATATCAGGGCAGGGGATGAAGAAGATGAGATTTCAAGGAGGTGGGGAAGGAGGAGTAAGAGGAAATGGAGCTGATGGGGAAAGTTAGAGAGTTCCAGTGTGGGGGGCACGGAGGTGAAAGGATCAGAAGCGAGAAGAGGCACAAGGAGATGTGGAGGAGAGGGGGTGAAGTTGATCGAGACTGGAAGAGATAAAGGAGGACAGAGACGATAAAGCTTCATTAGCTGAGAGAGAAGAGAAATCAGAAAGAGGGGGGAGGGAGGAAGAGAAGGTATCGAAGAAAAGATAAGGGCTAATGTTCCGCAGATCCCAATGAGAGAAAGAAATGGGAGAAGAGGAGGGAGTGGATGGAGGGAGAGGGGGAGTGAGGGAGAAAGAGGGTAAGGCATGGTGAGAAAGATAGTTGGGAAGGATAGAAACTGAGGAGGAGGAGAAGGTTGAGATAAAGATAAGATCAAGTGTGGAGCCAGAAGAGTGAGTAGGAGAAGTAGGAAGGGGAGTGAGGAAATAGGAGTTGAGGATGGAAAGAAGAGGGGAAGGTTGATGGAAAGAGGGGAGGTGAAGGTTGAAGTCACTGAGTACTGTAAGGTGAGAGGGGGAGGGGGAGATGAGGGAGAGTAGGTGGACAAGGTCACCATAGAAGGAGGAGATGGGGCCAGGCGGTCTGTAGATAATTAGAAAAGGAAATGTTGTGAGGGGAAGTTAAGGATTTGTACAGGTATTCAAAGGAAGGGAAGTTAGGAAGAGGCATTGTAGAGGAGGCAGAGTGACATTTAGGGTGATAGAGGAGAGCAATGCTGCCACTGTGGCCAGGAGGGAGGGAGATATGAGAGAGGTAGGAGGAGGTGTTGAAGGAAGCAGGTACAGCAGAGTTTTAAAGGGGGATCCAAGTTTCAGTTATGCAGAGGAATTGAAGGTTAAGTCGCAAGATGTCCAGAACAGCTGCGGTCTTGTTGCAGAGGGCTCTAGCGTTCCAGAGGGCAATATTGATGAAACGGGGGATGGCATGAAGAGGGGAAGAGGTTGATCGTGGGGATGGTCATGAGGATAAGGGAGATGGAAAGGAGAAGGGGCATGGAGTAGGGGTGAGGAGAGGGCGAAGAGAGCAAAGAGTGAAGATGAAGAGGAGAGTGGTAAAAGAAGACCGGCATGTCAGAGGGGTAGGAGAATGTGATCGACCAGGGAGAATGGTGAGAGTACTGGCAAAAAGAGGCTAATGAGGGAAGGGGAGAGTTGAGAGAAGGAGCGCTGGGGGAAAGGGGAAGAAGGGAGAGGGGGAGAAAGGGAACCGGGGGGCTCAGGAGGAGAAAGCACTGAGGAGCTGTTGGGTATGGATGAAGAGGAGGTGTAGCTGGCTAGGTGGGGTCAGGAGCTGGTAGAGTTAGGGGGGCAAAAAGGAGCAAGCTGAAGCAGTGCAGTGCTGGTAAGGGCATTGTAAGGTATGAAGTATGCAGTAAGCAGGGAGCATCGATGGACGCTACGCAGGTAGAGATGGTCAGAGTAGATGATAACAGTGCTCGAAGCAACGAGCCAACGAGCCAGAGTGAGGTGGGGACCCAGGGTGGAGGGGACAAATAGAGGTACAGATGGGACAGGGAGGACTGAAGATAGTCTCTAGGAGCTAGGAGAGGACTCAGAGGCAATCAAGGCCAGAGTAGTGGTGGGAGCAGAGAACAGGGAAGAGTCTTGGGGTGCTGGCAGAGTTATGCAGGTTTAGAGAACTTTATTCTTAGACTTAATGATTATTGAACACAATAACCAAATATTTGAGGGACTTCCAATGTAACTCCACGCCATACAGTAGTTTAATCTGTCACTTTCTGCCTTTATTCCAATGTCCTTAAAACATTTCTTCAGAATTGATTAACAGTTCTCTCTGGAAAGGTCAGGATGGTTTCACCATCCCTATTCCATTTACATCTTATTAAACATGATATGTGTTATCTATGACTCTAGAGAACCCACGTTTGCACTCCAAACAATCTAGTTCAACAAAAGGCAAAGGTTCACACTTTCAAACATCTCCTTATTAGGTCCATAAGATTTCTGGACACCTCACTATTCCTCAAACTCTAGGAGCCTATTTCAAACAGTCCTCTAATTCATCCCTGGCTGATTGTGCGAGACAACAAACTCCAATCTCCTTTCAGGCCCTGCAGACTTTGATGGGTCTCCGCCATAAGGTGCAGTTACAGGTGGAGTTCATGTTTCCCTGTGAGAAAGAGAAACTAGGTTTGCATGGCCCAGTATCCAGAGAGCAATGTGGGGGCCGATTCATAGAATTCAGCGCACAAGTGGCGCACGCGGCTGGCGCACAGTGTGCGCGTGCGAATCCCTGCGCCAGCCGCGTGCGCTAAAATCCATTTCCGCGCACAGCGTATTCATGGATTCCAGCCACCAAAACCAGCCGTGGCGCACAGTTGCGCAGCGACCCTGCAGCAGCGCCAGTTACGCCTCCAAGAACGCCTCTCGCGCAGGGAAAAGCCATCAAAATCCCCAACCGAGCGCAAAGGGCAGCAGCAAACGCAGAGCTGGGAGCGTGTATTCCAGGGGGGTGCGGGTGTTTCCATACGCGACTGGGCTGGGTACGTGTATTTCAGGGGTGCGCGAGAAAGTCTACACGCGATTGGCCTGGGTACGTGTATTTCAGGGGTGCGCGAGAAAGTCTACACGCGATTGGCCTGGGTACGTGGATTTCAGGGGTGCGCGAGAAAGTCTACACGCGATTGGCCTGGGTACGTGGATTTCAGGGGTGCGCGAGAAAGACTACACGCGATTGGCCTGGGTACGTGGATTTCAGGGGTGCGCGAGAAAGTCTACACACGATTGGCCTGGGTACGTGGATTTCAGGGGTGCGTGAGAAAGACTACACGCGATTGGCCTGGGTACGTGGATTTCAGGGGTGCGCGAGAAAGTCTACACGCGATTGGCCTGGGTACGTGGATTTCAGGGGTGCGCGAGAAAGTCTACACGCGATTGGCCTGGGTACGTGGATTTCAGGGGTGCGCGAGAAAGTCTACACGCGATTGGCCTGGGTACGTGTATTTCAGGGGTGCGCGAGAGGGTGGTGGGGGTGCGGGAAGTTCAAGACGTGAATTGGCAGTGTGGGTCCTCCCAGGTCTCCCCTCTACCCCCTCCACGACCTCTGCAGGCATCCCACACCACAGGGGACTACCCTGCACCCCATGTCATGTCCCACAGGCAGCCCATCCACCATGGCCATGCCCCCCAGCCAAGCCACATGTCCCCTTGCACCCCCACCCCCCAGCACTGTGGGGCACATGCCAGCAGGCCCCCACCCATGTCCAACTCCTGTTCCCCACCCCCCCCACCCCCCAGCACTGTGGGGCACCCTCCACCAGGCAGCCACCCATGTCTCCCAGCACCCCCACCCCCCAGCCACCAGGGGCACCCTCCACCAGGCCCCCACCCATGTCTCCCACCACCCCCACCCCCCAGCCACCAGGGTCAGCCTCCACCAGGCCCCCACCCATGTCCGACTCATGTCTCCCAGCACCCCCACCCCCCAGCCACCAGGGGCAGCCTCCACCAGGCCCCCACCCATGTCTCCCAGCACCCCCACCCCCCCAGCCACCAGGGGCACCCTCCACCAGGCCCCCACCCATGTCTCCCAGCACCCCCACCCCCCAGCCACCAGGGGCAGCCTCCACCAGGCCCCCACCCATGTCCGACTCATGTCTCCCAGCACCCCCACCCCCCCAGCCACCAGGGGCACCCTCCACCAGGCCCCCACCCATGTCTCCCAGCACCCCCACCCCCCAGCCACCAGGGGCACCCTCCACCAGGCCCCCACCCATGTCTCCCACCACCCCCACCCCCCAGCCACCAGGGGCTCCCTCCACCAGGCCCCCACCCATGTCTCCCAGCACCCCCACCCCCCAGCCACCAGGGGCAGCCTCAACCAGGCCCCCACCCATGTCTCCCACCACCCCCACCCCCCAGCCACCAGGGGCAGCCTCCACCAGGCCCCCACCCATGTCTCCCAGCACCCCCACCCCCCAGCCACCAGGGGCACCCTCCACCAGGCCCCCACCCATGTCCGAATCATGTCTCCCAGCACCCCCACCCCCCAGCCACCAGGGGCAGCCTCCACCAGGCCCCCACCCATGTCCGACTCATGTCTCCCAGCACCCCCACCCCCCAGCCACCAGGGGCAGCCTCCACCAGGCCCCCACCCATGTCCGACTCATGTCTCCCAGCACCCCCACCCCCCCAGCCATCAGGGGCACCCTCCACCAGGCCCCCACCCATGTCTCCCAGCACCCCCACCACCCAGCCACCAGGGGCACCCTCCACCAGGCCCCCACCCATGTCTCCCACCACCCCCACCCACCAGCCACCAGGGGCAGCCTCCACCAGGCCCCCACCCATGTCTCCCAGCACCCCCACCCCCCAGCCACCAGGGGCAGCCTCCACCAGGCCCCCACCCATGTCCGACTCATGTCTCCCAGCACCCCCATCCCCCCAGCCACCAGGGGCACCCTCCACCAGGCCCCCGCCCATGTCTCCCAGCACCCCCACCCCCCAGCCACCAGGGGCACCCTCCACCAGGCCCCCACCTATGTCTCCCAGCACCCCCACCCCCCAGCCACCAGGGGCACCCTCCACCAGGCCCCCACCCATGTCCGACTCATGTCTCCCAGCACCCCCACCCCCCCAGCCACCAAGGGCACCCTCCACCAGGCCCCCACCCATGTCTCCCAGCACCCCCACCCACCAGCCACCAGGGGCACCCTCCACCAGGCCCCCACCCATGTCTCCCACCACCCCCACCCACCAGCCACCAGGGGCAGCCTCCACCAGGCCCCCACCCATGTCCGACTCATGTCTCCCAGCACCCCCACCCCCCCAGCCACCAGGGGCACCCTCCACCAGGCCCCCACCCATGTCTCCCAGCACCCCCACCCCCCAGCCACCAGGGGCACCCTCCACCAGGCCCCCACCCATGTCTCCCACCACCCCCACCCCCCAGCCACCAGGGGCACCCTCCACCAGGCCCCCACCCATGTCTCCCAGCACCCCCACCCCCCAGCCACCAGGGGCAGCCTCAACCAGGCCCCCACCCATGTCTCCCACCACCCCCACCCCCCAGCCACCAGGGGCACCCTCCACCAGGCCCCCACCCATGTCTCCCAGCACCCCCACCCCCCAGCCACCAGGGGCACCCTCCACCAGGCCCCCACCCATGTCCGACTCATGTCTCCCAGCACCCCCACCCCCCAGCCACCAGGGGCAGCCTCCACCAGGCCCCCACCCATGTCCGACTCAAGTCTCCCAGCACCCCCACCCCCCAGCCACCAGGGGCAGCCTCCACCAGGCCCCCACCCATGTCCGACTCATGTCTCCCAGCACCCCCACCCCCCCAGCCACCAGGGGCACCCTCCACCAGGCCCCCACCCATGTCTCCCAGCACCCGCACCCCCCAGCCACCAGGGGCACCCTCCACCAGGCCCCCACCCATGTCTCCCACCACCCCCACCAACCAGCCACCAGGGGCAGCCTCCACCAGGCCCCCACCCATGTCCGACTCATGTCTCCCAGCACCCCCACCCCCCCAGCCACCAGGGGCACCCTCCACCAGGCCCCCGCCCATGTCTCCCAGCACCCCCACCCCCCAGCCACCAGGGGCACCCTCCACCAGGCCCCCACCCATGTCTCCCAGCACCCCCACCCCCCAGCCACCAGGGGCACCCTCCACCAGGCCCCCACCCATGTCCGACTCATGTCTCCCAGCACCCCCACCCCCCAGCCACCAGGGGCAGCCTCCACCAGGCCCCCACCCATGTCCGACTCATGTCTCCCAGCACCCCCACCCCCCCAGCCACCAGGGGCACCCTCCACCAGGCCCCCACCCATGTCTCCCAGCACCCCCACCCCCCAGCCACCAGGGGCACCCTCCACCAGGCCCCCACCCATGTCTCCCACCACCCCCACCCACCAGCCACCAGGGGCAGCCTCCACCAGGCCCCCACCCATGTCTCCCAGCACCCCCACCCCCCAGCCACCAGGGGCAGCCTCCACCAGGCCCCCACCCATTTCCGACTCATGTCTCCCAGCACCCCCACCCCCCCAGCCACCAGGGGCACCCTCCACCAGGCCCCCGCCCATGTCCGACTCATGTCTCCCAGCACCCCCACCCCCCAGCCACCAGGGGCAGCCTCCACCAGGCCCCCACCCATGTCTCCCAGCACCCCCACCCCCCCAGCCACCAGGGGCACCCTCCACCAGGCCCCCACCCATGTCTCCCAGCACCCCCACCCCCCAGCCACCAGGGGCAGCCTCCACCAGGCCCCCACCCATGTCTCCCAGCACCCCCACCCCCCAGCCACCAGGGGCAGCCTCCACCAGGCCCCCACCCATGTCTCCCACCACCCCCACCCACCAGCCACCAGGGGCAGCCTCCACCAGGCCCCCACCCATGTCTCCCAGCACCCCCACCCCCCAGCCACCACGGGCAGCCTCCACCAGGCCCCCACCCATGTCCGACTCATGTCTCCCAGCACCCCCACCCCCCCAGCCACCAGGGGCACCCTCCACCAGGCCCCCGCCCATGTCCGACTCATGTCTCCCAGCACCCCCACCCCCCAGCCACCAGGGGCAGCCTCAACCAGGCCCCCACCCATGTCTCCCAGCACCCCCACCCCCCAGCCACCAGGGGCACCCTCCACCAGGCCCCCACCCATGTCCGACTCATGTCTCCCAGCACCCCCACCCCCCAGCCACCAGGGGCAGCCTCAACCAGGCCCCCACCCATGTCTCCCACCACCCCCACCCCCCAGCCACCAGGGGCACCCTCCACCAGGCCCCCACCCATGTCTCCCAGCACCCCCACCCCCCAGCCACCAGGGGCAGCCTCAACCAGGCCCCCACCCATGTCCGACTCATGTCTCCCAGCACCCCCACCCCCCAGCCACCAGGGGCAGCCTCCACCAGGCCCCCACCCATGTCCAGGAACAGAGACTTCCATGCTGTCATGTGTGCAATCTGCACAGGGCTCCCCATGTCACATTCAAACACATGCAACAACCATGCGGTTCACACATTACAGGTCGCACATGCATTACCATGATGTCCCTGCACACATACATGCGTACATGGCCTATGTCACACATGCATGCAAGTATCAGACAACCAGCACACTGCAACATGCCCTGTCTCACACAGCAATGCTTGGCCACTTACCGCTCAACTCCAGACGGGTCTCCCTCTCAAGGACCTGGGCGTGGAGCGCTGGGTGTATGCGTTCCAGGACCCTCAACTGGATGGAACTCATGCGGCCCCAGCCCCCCTCCACAAGGCGCCGGGCCTTCATGAGGGTCCTGGACCTCAAGTCCTCCCAGCGCTTCTTGACCTTCTGGATGGTGCGGGTTGCCACCCCCTCCGCGTCCTCTCCCGTCCTTCCCTGTTGGCGCGGGACGATCCGAAGAGGGCATCATACTGCCCCAGGACATGCTCCACCAGGACACCAACTTCGGTGGCAGTGAAGCTGGTGCCCCTCTGCCCCTCTGCCCCTCTGGCCGGGGGTTGCAACTGGTGTCAGATGTGGATGTGCTCGACATGGCAACCCCAGGGGCAGGAGTGGGTGACCAACTGGGTCCTGGGGCTGGGCTGTGGAGCGATGTCATTTGAGTCGGGACTCTTCTGTACCAGCAGGGGTGGACACAGCAACTGGACCCCTGCAGATGGCTGATGTGCAGGCACCAAATGGCAGGGCACGGTGGCAGCAGGCAGGCAGGCAGGCAGCAGCAGATGGCATGTGGGAGGCTGCTTGGGGCACTGGGGGCCAGTGAAGTGGCCTTCTGGGCAGGAGCGTGGTCTTCCGTGTGTTTTCGCGTGGCCAGCTTCATACGGAGTGATTAGGCATGTGAAAAATCTGCACGCTGCGTGTAATGCGCGTAAGCGCGCGTGAAAAACTGCACGTCCGCGTGTAATAGGAGGAAAGGGCCCATGCATAAGCGTGCGCGCGTGAAAAACTGCACGTCCGCGTGTAATGCGCGTAATCAAACGTGAAAAAGTGCACGTCCGCATGTGATGTGACGCGCGCGTGCGTTTCCCTCAGCACGGGTTAAAGGTGAGCGGGCCCAGCAGTTCGCTGTACGTGCCTTTCGTGGAGACCGACGTGTGTTGCTGCTTCCAGTTGTTTCGCGCGCCATCTACTTCACAGCTCTCAAGGACGTATCTCTTCTTTTGGCGGGGGTATTGGCTACGCGTGTTTTTCTGCATCGCGCTAGTCAGACGGTGAGTCGCAAACGCTCCTTTTCCCACTGCGGGTGCCCCTGTGTATCACACCCATTTTCGATGTCATCGTAGCCTGCGTGTCCCACGCGTACGCGTTATACGTGTTACTGGGTGCCACCGCGTACTGCGGGAGGTTTAATCCACGCACGTAGGCTGCAGGGTTGCGTGCACGGTTTTACTGCAGTTTTGGGGTGCCTGAGCGTTGCGTGACCCGTCAACACATCACCGGGGTCACATACAGCCTTGCAGGTG
Source organism: Ambystoma mexicanum (assembly GCF_040938575.1). Classification (NCBI taxonomy): domain Eukaryota; kingdom Metazoa; phylum Chordata; class Amphibia; order Caudata; family Ambystomatidae; genus Ambystoma; species Ambystoma mexicanum. Next base: position 1,229,763,141 of record NC_090930.1, on the reverse strand, counting down.
CAGGGGGGCTGTTAACATCTTGCTTCCCACCCCCTTCACCCCAATTGCCCAGGTCAATTGTGCTGTACACCTCCCATTGGCACCACTCCATCTGTGCCAGCACTATAACATCTGTGCCATGGTAGGGAGGCTACCAAAGGTGAGGGGCGCCTCAGCTGGGCGTCCTCCTCGTGGCGGGCGTGGTTGGGGACGTGGCCGTGGTGACCAGGGAGTAGGGGGACTCCAGGGTGTCCAGGGCAGCCACAGAGGGGGAAGAGGCAGGGGTGCGCCACTTGAGCACAATGTTGTGCCATGTGTTGGTGCAGCCATGCCACCACCCCCTGTGGTTCAGGGGGATGCAGCTCCTGCATCTGGCACTGGCACCCGTATGACCCGGCAGTCCGTTTCATCGACTGCCACGGGCCCAAGGGTAGCGGTAGCTGCAGGTGCAGTTGTGGACACCGCCACCCAGGCTCAGGGTCTGCCAGCGCAGGCTGCGTTGGCACTTGAAGAGCCCTTGGTAGATCTCCAACAGGCCAGGGGGGAAACCATTGGGGCAGGCCGGGCTGCTCAGACCAAGACACGTGTCCCTGGGGCAGTCATGTCATCTGCTGCCCCGAACAGCCGGGTGTTGGCAAGTGCAGGGGCAGATGCACCCAACAGCACCCCGGTTGTGAGTCTGCCAACCAGGACCGTTGCAGTCAATGACCCTGCCACAGCTGATGTTGCTGCGCAGGGTCCATTAGTGGGCACCCAGCTGCCACTGACACAAGTCAGGCCTTTGGTCATCCCTCCACCTGCCACTCCCTCGGCTCAATCCACCCAACCCACTGGCCATACTGCTCAGGGCGGCATTAGCCAGCCAGGGTCTGCGCCACAGTCCAAGAGGAGGAAGGTTGCATCTGCAGCACAGGCTGGGACCCCACACACAGCCACGACCTCCTGCACGTCGAGGAAGAAGCCTTTCTGTAAGCAGGAACTGGACTTCCTCGTGGACTACGTGCGGGGACACAGCCGTGACATGCTAGTGGGTGCCAATAGTCAGACTACGGCTGCCCAACGTGACACCCACTGGAAGCATGTGGCGGAACATGTCAGTTCATTCGGCCATGAGGTGCGCACGGCGCAGGAGTGCAAAAAGCGCTGGAATGACATCAAGCGCAGCACTAAGGCCAAGCGTGCCTCAAATTACAACTTGACTCTGGTGACTGGCGGTGGGCCTGCACCAGAGGAGGAAGAACTCACTCCGCATGAGGCTCTCGTTGCGGAGTTCATACCACCAGAATTGGTCGAAGGTGTGGGAGAGATGCTGGACTTTGATGCCCAGTCCAGTGAGTGTTGATGCGTAGTTGTTGAGGACGTGTGTGTTTCACTTGTGGGATGTGTTGTGCATGATTGCTGCTACATGTGACCTGTACATGGTTCTGATGTGTAAGTAATGCAATGCCACCGTCATGCATGTCTCCTCTGCCTGCATGCGGGACTCCATGTGGCCATGCTCCCTTGCCCCTCCTCCGCCACTCTGCACCCCAGTTCCACCTTTGCACTGGTCTGCTACATTCTTGCCAATGTGTAGTTTCATGTTCATGTGTCCTGTGTAGATGCTAACTTCCAGCTTAGAAACTGCCAGACATATGCCGTGTGGTACAGCCTTAGTACTCGATGCAGGGCATCCCACTTGTACTGTGCATGGGTCAGATGTCCCGCAGGGACATGAGTGCCCATTCATGCTCCATGTGCATTGCACACATGCCCCTATGTTTCCTTGACTGGATGATCACTGTAATATGAGTCCTTGGTTACATACATTGCCTGCCATATTATCGGCCTCCCCATGTCAACTGTGGCTCAGTCCTGCGTTGCACACATGTTTAGGCTCTGACAATCTGTGTGGCTCACAGGCCTCAGCCTGTTCAATGGCCAATGACTCTGTCCAACTCTTGTCGTGTCTTCTTCACACGTGGCCGGCCTCCGGATCTTCCATCATGTGTCCTGCCCACTGTCCCAGCATCATTTGCAGTGTTGTAATTGAAATCACATTAAGCTGTTGATGCCAGTCAACACTGCTTGTCAATACAGAGGTGTATGGTCAGCCTTTTGATACCATGCTAGGCATCCCTGCTTTGGTACTGGGGTGGAGGGGTGCTTGCCTTCTAGACATGGTACACATTGAATACACAATGCACGTGATGTCTGATTTTGACATTGCACTGCCTTCACATTTCCTGGCACACACCATGGAGTGCTTGTACATGTAGGTAGTGAGTGGCGTACACATTTTCTGCACTGCATAGACCCACTTCCATGCAAACTGCCACCTTTCAACAGGTCTGATCACAGAAGCTATTCTAAGTAGACCCAGCATGCATGCAAGGTCATATGTTGTGTGTCACATGTCTGCCAGATGCCTTTGCTGTCGGTGTGTGTGTGTGTGTGTGTTGTGTGCTTCTGACATGTGTACTGACCTTTTCCTCTCTATTTTTCAGGTGATGACGCAATGGATGCAGAGGATGGTGTTGTCATGCCAGACACAGGGTTGGTAAGACCACATCAACCCGGCACTAGTGGGGGTCGTCGGGTGGTAGGCCACGAAAACCCCCAAGTGCTGCAGTCCATCCTGTCTCTGGCTGCCTATGAGTCCAGCCTTGATGACGACTCTGACGTCCATGTTGAGTTGGATGACCATCAAGTCCATGTGTCAGGGGTGAGTGATTCTGATGTGGACACTCCTCTGTCTGCGACCCCTGCACTGAGGGATCAGACAGTCTTGGTTCCTCCGCCCGTGGTGGATCGGGACGCAGGGTCACCCTCCACACCAGTCACTGATGTGCCTGGGACATCACGTCGACGGGGGCATGTAGTCGTGCAGCCGCAGGCGGTGCCAACACAACGAGGACCCCCGGTCCTTGGGTCCCGCAGGGGTCAAGCCCGGCAATGCGGTCGCCGCGCGCAACCGCTGTATACTGAGTGGGAGCAAGACATGACTGCCAATTCAGAACGGCAGGGGGCAGCAATGGAGAACATCGCTGACAGCATGGAGCGTGTGGCCCGATCTGTGCTCCCCCCTGCTAGGCAGGTGCTTCTCCAGCAGCAGGCGGCACGGTCCACGGCCCGCTCACTCAGGCTGGGCATGGCGGCCTCAGACAGGGCACGCCAGACTGAAATGTCGTCTCTGCGTCAAGCAATTGCTGCTCACGCAGAGGCGCACATGGATGCCCTGAGGGAGGAGTATTCCTCCCTCAGATCCACTCTGGGTGTCCTTATGATGTCCCAGAGGCAGCAGGCAGAGGAGAGGTTTGCACAGCTTGAGCGCACCATCTCGGCTGAGCTACAGGCTTGCCGGGAGGTGCAGCGGTTGTCCAGCCAGGCCTTGCAAGAGGAAGCACGTGTATCACGTGAGGTCCTGCATGCAGACCTATGTAACATCGCCACACAGAACCAGGCTCACCTGTCCGGCAGACTTGCTGCCGACGAGGGGCAAGCTGCGGCTAGGCGTGGCCAGGCTACTGTGCCACGTCCTCCTTACCAGGATGAGCCAGACTCGGACGACCATCTATCTCCCACATAGGTCGTGCTGTGAAGGCGTTGAGCCCATGGAGGTATTTTTTTTTGGCTCAGCATCATCGCATGTGGATGTTGAGCAGCACCCTGTACCTCCCCCCTCCTGGGTGCCTCCCCTCCCCCCCGGGTCGTATGTGGCCATTTTTGATTTTTCTTTTAGTTTAGTTAGTTAAGTTTCTGTTTGATAGTTAGTTTAAATAGGTAATGTAGGTTTTCCATAGTTAGTGTAATTAGTTAATAGTTGAGTTAGTTTAAAATTTGTAGTCTATTGTGCTTACATGTGACAGTGTGGTGCCTTGTGGTTTTTGAAGGCATCCACTGTCTGTTCCAGCTGGGCCCTTCATGGTTGTCTTGTGTATGTGTTTGCTGCTTGGGTTCCTTGACTCACATATGCCACTCCTGCCTCTCTTATCCATGGGCTCGCAAGGATGGTTCGGTGTAACAGAATTTTACACAAGGGCTTTGGACTGTCATATCTGTGGCATGTCTGGTGCTTTTTGACTTGTGTTGACACCCCTAGTGGGGATGATTTAGGTGTAATTGTCCACTGTTCAGCTTTTGCTAGATGGGGCGTGTCATGATTAATGTGGACATTGATTGCTATGCATTGTGTATTATGTTTCATATCTTTCCTGTACACGTGCTTGTTGCAAATCATGCTCTAGATAGTGTTCCACACTTTGGAGGTGAAAGACAGACTGATGGTGTGATTTGTGATGTGACTCTCTGACATGGTCAAGTAATGAGATGCCTGATGAGACACACACAGATCACTTTGATGCATTAATCATGTGTTTCATGCACTTTCTGCAGGGGGATGAGGCACCAGAGCACCTTTGCCAGCAGACATGGCCCATTGGACGACGTAATTCCTGACCCGTTTGTTGGTGCCCACATGCACATGTGTGCAGAAGCAGAGCCACAGTGATTGCAGACCCACATCCTAGAACTGCTGACATGTTCCAAGGAACTCCAGGCAAAGTGAGCATCACAGGGGGGCCACGAGACAGCAAAGCTTGCACCAGGCGAGTTGCACGTGCAGGCTTAGTCACAGCACTGAGGGTGAGCTTAGACAAATATTGGTGTTGAAGCACACAATGCAGCTCAGATGTGTTTGTGGACTGATGGCTGTTGATAGTAGGGTTGTCTGGGACACATGCGGGGGCAGTGGCACATACCCTGCGGTACACCAAGGTTCATTGAGGCACTTGTATCAACCATGTAGCCTTCCAAGACATGGAAAGGGGCAGCTCACAGGGACATACAGCAAGGGACATACTCGGGTGCAGTGCATGTCTATTCCACGTACTTCATGATAAATGCACTGGCAACTTTGTTTTGGTCATGGTGGTACGCAACTTGCTCTGTAGTCATGGCTTGCCATATGGGTCTGTCTGCTTACCCAGGGAACATTGCATGTTGTGTGAATTGTGACACATTGGTGTTCCATTTGCCATGCACCCACCAGCGGCTGACTTACTGCATTGACTGTGAATGACCCGTCACAGGGGTGATGTTATATATGGGTACGAAGCATAGAGCACAGATTGTCTGTTTGTAGAGTTGTATGTTGTTATGGGGCATGTTTTGTGTTGTGTTTTTGTGTAATTGGCATGTACTGGTTGCTGACTGTGTCTCTCTTTGCAGCATTGCAGTGCTCCTGTAACCGGACCTGAGAGTGCGCAGGCAGGAGGCCAGTGTCTTGTTGTATTTTCTTACAAACTGCCCTGCATAGGCTTGCTGGGGAGTGTACTGATGCATGGATGTATGTGTGGTCCTATTTGGTATGTTTTTTACCCTAATCACCCTTGATCCTATGCAATTTCGAAACCTGTACCCTCTACCCGGTGTTCCTGCTTCCCATGCCTATCCAAGCAATGTTCCCTGACCCTCTTTCCCCACTGGGGTTGCGGATGCCTGTGTAAGCTCCAAACTTGCAGGCGCCAAAACCCTAGAGGGGGTGGTTGGTTCGTACCACTCCTGAGCCTGGACTACAGAAGGCCATGACAATGATGTCCAAGTTTGTTTGGATTGTGCATGTGTTCATGCAGGTTGTACATTTTCGTGCATTCCCTGGTTTCATGTGTCATTCCTGCTCCCCTCACCTGCCACGCATTCCAGTCATCCAGTGTGTCTACACCTGTCCAGACTGCATATCCCTGAACCTCTTTCCCCACCAGGATCTCAGGGGCCTGTGTGAGTTTGACCTTGCAGGCACCCGGGACATGGTGTGGGTGGTTGTTTCATGAGACTCCAGCGCCTGTACAGGGGATCTGTGACAGTACACATCCATTCATGGTGCATCATCCTATGTCATGTACCACACATGTCTCACATCCTGTCGTGACATTGTTTTGCTGTGCTACCTTGGTTGTTGCATCATTGTGGTAGTACTTGGCCTTTGAGACATACTGCTATGTCAAGTCATCTACTGGAGGGTGTTTGGGTTCCTTTTCATGCCTTGGATTATGTGATTTTGGAAATGAGTGTGGATTCTGAGGGTTCAGGCATCTCTTTACACACAAGGTGGGAGATGGACACGAAGGGTAAAGGTGATCCTGTGGCCAGGTGGGAATGAGGGTTGGAGGCTCCATGACCCAGGTGCAGTTGTTCAGTGGGTCATGGTCATTTGCGAGGGGGAGGGGTTGTTGTTGATAGTTGCGTTGCCCTGCAGTGTGATGGGAACTCTGACATTGTAATGTTGTTGTCCTATGTACATGTTGTGTTCTGCTGATCAATGCCTGTTCATGTGTTGTGTTTTCCTTTCAGGTGCGAGGGGATAGTAGTGGTTTGACATGCTGGGGTGTACACATGGTGGATGTTCACATGTGATGTGTAGGGAACACTGATGGTCACTTGAGTGCACATGCATATGTGGAGTGCATGTCCTTGCAGAACCACACACTTGCACTCGGATGCACTCCATGTACTCCCACCCTTGCATATCCACGTGTACACTGTTTGCCTTCTAGTGCCCACTGTGTCCCGCCAGCACATGTTCTGTGACCGATTATGGTTCCAGTACATGCCTAATTTGATGTTTGATGTAGTCTGTCACTTAGATGTGATGCTCAGGGTGTGCATCACACGCAATGGCTGTTCACTGTGCTGTGCGCTGAGCAGTGTGATGCAGGAGTAGGACATTGCACACATGAGCTGCAGTGTTCATTTTGCAATGCATCATGTGCATATAGCCAGGCATTCATTGTGATGTTACGTCTACGACTGTTGTAATGCATTTGGAATCGACTTATTTTTGGTGGGACATTTTGTTGGTCTGTCATTTCATCGGATTCCGGGTCAGGCATCATTGTCCGATGCCACTGTACATTTAGGACATGGAAATGTGTACCTTATCGTTACTGGGTCGGTGTATGGGTATTGCTTGCCATGTCATGTTGATGTTTGGGAGGGTTTGACTGACATGACAGTGATGGCCATGGCCTGTTTTGCAGGTGTGTGTGATGCACACCTTGCATGTCCAGGTCATCCGCTTCTCAGAGCAACTAGCTGGGGGTAGGTTTCTCTCCGCAGCAGGGCCCTCCCCCTCAAACAGACTTCCTGACTTGATCTTGAGGGGAACCATCTCCAGTTCTGGAAGCACCTGAAGACCTTCCTCTTTGCTTCTGCTTACTCTCTGCCTCTCCCTTGCAGAATTGTTCACTGGAACTGCACAGGAGCTGCAACTGGGCCACTCTCACCAACCTCGGTCCCTGGCCCAGCCACTGTCCACTTGCACTGCCACCCTGGCAACCCCTGCACTGCAGTACTGTCTCTCTATCCCTACAGCCCTCCCTTCCCAGCACTCGTCTGCACTTACCTTAGCAGTTGCCACCAGGCGACCTATGTATAATTGTTTGGCCTACTTCCCCTGTACTGGACTCCCCCCGACCCTTGACCTTTTCCCTTCCCCCTACCCCTGCACTTGCACAATCACAATGACACCTGGCCTAGTAGTACCGTTCTCTGTGTTCCCTTGTCCCCCCCCCCTGCCTCATTGTGCCTTGTAATACTTGTGTATGGCTCATGTCATGTCACATGTCATATGTGTGCATTTTGGTTGCACAGGATAGCTTGTGTTTAAGTAGCTAGGGATGCAGACGATGTGGCACTTCCATGGCAACTATCTCAGGGTGGTAGGGTTGTGACAGTTGACTGTCACTTTGTCATCATCGATTGTCACCTGGTATGTGCCAGGCCTGTGTGCACTCCACAGGGGTGGGAGTTTAGGTGAAAAATGTGGCCACAAGCTGGGTCCGGGCTACCTCGCCACGTGCCCTGTCCCCTCCCATGGGCAGCGCCTGTGCCTGTGGTTGGGGATGTGGGGGCACCACCATGTCCACCGGGACGCCCTGCCGTGTTGCAACATTGTGCAGTACACATGCTGCCACAATGATCCTGCACACAACTGCTGGTGCATAGAGTAGTTGCCCACCAGAGCGGTCAAGGGAGCGGAAACGTGACTTGAGCACTCCGAATGTGCGCTCCACTATGCCCCTGGTTGCAATATGGGCAGCGTTGTATCTTACCTGGGGTGGTGTGGTGGGGTTCCGGATTGGCGTCATCATGTGGTTGCTCAGAGGGTAGGCACTGTCCCCTGGGGAGGTGATAATTGTTCAGATTATTAGGGTTGGTATATTTGTCTGTGTGTGACTTGCATGCATGTGCAAGGGCATTTGTACTCACCTAGGAGCCATGTGTCGCCATGCTGCCCAGCTTCCAGGGCCCGGCTCAGGGCGGACATTCTGTATATGAAACTGTCATGGGTGGAGCCAGGGTAGTTTGCATACACAGAGGTGATGATTCCCTTTGCATCGCATACCACCTGTACATTGATGGAATGCCAGTGCTTGCGGTTTCGGTAGATGTGCTCAGTGGCCCTAGGTGGACGTAGGGCCACATGGGTGCAATCTATGGCACCAAGCACTTTGGGGAAGTGTGCCACCCTGAAAAAATCCAGGACAACGGCCTGCCTTTCTGCGGGTGTTCTGGGCATGTATATGTGCCTGCGGACTGAGGGGCGCGCTGTCATGATTGCCAGTACCTGGTGTAGGCAGCGTGACTGCGTGGCCTGTGAGACCCCCCCCACTATGGCAGTGGTCCGCTGAAACGACCCAGTGGCCAAGAAATGCAAGACATTGAGCAGCTTCTCCAAGGAGCTCAATGCTTGGGAGCAAAGGGTGGGGGATGTGAGGTCATCTTCCCACTCCCTGACCAGGTCTAGGATGATATGGGGTGGAAACCTATACCTGCCGTAGACCTGGTCGTCAGGCATCCCAAAAAGGCCTGTCCGTGGTGCAAAAATGCATGCCCTGGCTATTCTCCTCCTCCTGCGGTGTCCCACAATCACTGCAGCAACAAATGGGGCATTCATCGTCGCTGTATATACGCGTTTGTTGTTTGCGCGCACTTTTATGCTGTGCGCGGGCGCGGGACGCCTCCGTGTGGGCGGACTCGTTGGTTTCCCGTATTCGGGTGTCATCGCGTGTGATCGGAGGGGAGCGAGCGTACACGCGATTGGCCTGGGTACGTGTGTTTCGGGGTGCGCGGGTAGTTCCACACGCGATTGGCCAGGGTACGTGTGTTTCGGGGTGCGCGGGAAGTTCCACACGCGATTGCCCTGGGTACGTGTGTTTCGGGGTGCGCGGGTAGTTCCACACGCGATTGGCCTGGGTACGTGTGTTTCGGGGTGCGCGGGTAGTTCCACACGCGATTGGCCAGGGTACGTGTGTTTCGGGGTCCCGTGAACTTTCACACGCGATTGTTTGGGATCCACGTGTGTACTGTCATCACGTGCAATGAGGGATACTCCCTCGCACGTCACGTCACAGACGCGCTCACGCGCTGAGGGCCTTTGGTCCAATGAAAATGCGTATGCGTGCAGACGCGCTTACGCGCTAAGGGCCTTTCCTCGAATTACACGCTGACGTGCAGAATTTTCACGTGCCAAATCACTCCGTATCAAGCTGGCCACGCGTAAGCACACGGAAGACCACGCTCCTGCCCAGAAGGCCGAACTACTGCCCCCCAGAGCCCCGAGCACGCTCCCACCTGCCATCTGCTGCTGCCTGACTGCCTGCTGCCCACGTGCCCTGCCATTTGCTGCCTGCACATCAGCCAGGGGTGCTGTTGGTGTGACCACCCCTGCTGGAACCAAAGACTCCTGACTGGGATTCCATCGCTCCACAGCCCAGCCCCAGGACCCAGTTGGCCACCCACTCCTGCCTCTGGGGTTGTCATGTCGGGGCAAACTCCATCTGTGACCACTGACAACCCCCGGCCAGAGAGGCAGAGGGGCACCAGCTTCAGTGCCACCGAAGTTGGTGTCCTGGTGGAGCAAGTCCTGGGGCAGTATGATGCCCTCTTCGGAAGTTGCCGCGCCGACAAGGAAGGACGGACTCGGATCTGGACTGACATCGTGACTGCCATCAACGCGGAGGGGGTGGCAGTCTGCAACTTCCAACATGTCAGAAAGGGCTGGGAGGACTTCAGGTCCAGGACCCTGACCAAGGCCCGGTGCCTCTTGAAGGCAGCGGATGCCAAGGGGCGCCGGGGCCACTTGTCGGAAGAACAGATGAGGGTCCTGGAACACATATCCCCAGCGCTCCACGTCCAGGTCCTTGAGAGGCAGACCCGTCTGGAGTCGAGCGGTGAGTGTACATGCATCCTGATTGTGAGCAGTGCGTGTGGTGATTGTTCAGTAGTGTGCAGGTTGCACATCTGTTTGTATGGGGTCGAGTATGGGTGCGGGTGTACAGGGCCGTGGGGCTGACACATGCGAGGGCTGTAATGTGTGAGACATGGATGGTGCCTGTGTGTGTGGGCTTGCATGCCAAATGCAGTTGTGTGGGCACACAAGTTTGTATGAATGTGTATGTGAGTAGACATGTCCGTGATGTCACGCATGTATGTTGTTTTCAGCTGATTGTATCAGCGCTGTGTACATGTGCATGTGTGTGTATTTGACAAGGGTGCAACAGTGATGCAACATGGATGCATGTGACAGCGGTATGTGAAAGCCTGATGGGCAGATGTGACATGGATGCCCGTCTGAACACTGCGACACTTAGCAGAGGTGTACACATGCATGCAAGTGTGGTGGTGTGTGTACATGTGTGGTGCACTTCCTGTGTTGCATGTGATGTCTGGCTCACCTTTGGCTGCTGATGCTGTTGTATGTGTATGGATGGTGTTGGCAGTTGCAACATGGCTGTGGTATGGCTCGTGTGTGCAAGTTGTAATGACATGTGTGTTGGGGATTGTGATGACATGTCAGAGGTTTGCCAATGCCACTCATGTACAACTGTCATGTGTGTATGTGTACATTGTACAGTGCCCTGATGCCTGTGTTTTGTTTCTCCCTGTCTGCAGCGTCAACTGATGAAGAGGGCGGAGACGCAAGGCCCGGCTCCCCTCCCAGGTTGTCATCTCGTCGGGGAGTGAGGAGTCCGGTGCCGCGTCCCAGGCCGCAGCTGCCGGGGGGAGGTCCAAGAGGCGGAGGTTGCAGTTGGACTCCTCGGCAGCAGAAGGGGCAGCTGGGACCCCACAGGGCCCAACGGGGGAAGATGGCACAGAGTCATCCAGGTTGGTGGGGGGTTTGGTGGAGGAGGAGGCCGTGCAAGCACCGGAGACGGGGTCTGGGGGTGGGGATCCCACTGGTGCTAGTGGTGCAGTGCAGGACCAGGGACAGGAGGCAGCACAGGCCGCCGCGGAGGTGCCTGTGTGCAATCCTGTCCCTGATCCTGTCCCTGCATCATCTTGCACCAGCAGGGATGCCCATGTCCAGACCAGTTTTCAGGCAGGGGATGAGCTGACGTCAACTGGCCTTCCTCTGCCTGCGGACGTGGCTATCCAGGCCCGGGTTGAGCCTGTCCTGGCTGGAGTGGCGTTGCGTCAACGGGCCATGCGAGGTGACCTGCAGTCTTTTCATGAAGAGACTGCAGGTCATCTCGAATGGCTCGTTGACCACGTCAGCCTGCTGGGACAGGTCACCCAGGCCGGATTCCTCCGTCTGATGGGGCTTGCCACGACCCCCTCCTCAGCTGGACCCCCTACGCGCCAGTCGTCCTCTGTGCCATCTTCCCACCCATCAGTCACCTGGGTGCCCTGTGGAGCTGCCTCTGACGGTGCGGCCAGGCTGGTGGAGGAGGCATCCCTGCCACAGTCGGGAGTCGGACGTCCAGCAGGGGTGGCCACGTCAACGACTGCACCCCAGCCGGCGGAGGATGTGCAGGCAGCAGGAGGCAGTGCAGGGGCAGAGGCACAGCAGCAGCAGCACCATGGTGGGAGCCATGAAGGCTCGGGGCCTTCGACATCGGAGGGGCAGGCATCGGTCGGAGGGCAGGAGGACCCAGGACAAAAAGTGTCTTCCGTGTGGCAGCGGTTGGGCCACGCCATAGATGCGGAGCGGCAGCGGGCGGAAGAGGCACGGCTCTCAATGGTCAGGGCGGAGAACTCCATGCAGAGGGCCCTGAGGCGGGTCGAGTGCCTCGAGGCAATCCGCAGGGCTTTGGAGGTGGACACGTCGACGGCCCTGCGGACCCTCGGGGCCATGGAGGAGGACCGCCTCCGGGACATTGAGGAGGAGTTCGATGATGCCCTGGCCCGGCACATCCAGAAGTGAGCCGTGGAACTAGCCCGCTGCCCTTGTACATAGTTATGTAGGTAGTGTTAAGTTTCATTTTTGTTTTTATTTCATTTGGACCTTTTGGACATTGGCCACATTTTTGTATATAGTTTTTTTTATTAGTTAGTGTAGTTAGTTAGGTTTCCTTTATTTTGTTGGGATGATGGACCCTGGCTTCTTGGATTGTACATAGTTGTGGACTTGTACATACTTTCTTTTTTAACATTATCCATGGATCAATGGCTTATAATTTTTTTTTCACATTGGATTTTGTTTGGTGGACATTGACTTTGTACTACATTACTTTGGATTTCTATATTCTTTAATTGTTTTTTTATTTTGAACGGACATGCTTCTTTTCATTTTTTTCCATTCACATTTCTGTTTATTCATTTTTGTTTCTATTCATCTTTCCTTTAATACATTATTTATTTGTTGCACTTCAATGTGTGGTGTCTCATTGTTTTCATGCATTTCATGTTATGTGTTTTGAGAATCACTGACACCCATTGGGTGTATGTGAGGGACATGTGTTTGTTTTGGAACTTGCAATTGGTGTTCTGTGATGTAATTGCAGAATATGAGTGGGTGGATGCAATACTCGGGTGGGTGTTTTGCATTTGGGGGCTGACCATAGAGACCAGGGATCTGGACTGTGATGACATGTTGGGTGGGGAACATGAGTTGGACATGGGTGGGGGCCTGCTGGAGGGTGCCCCTGGATGCTGGGGGGTGGGGGTGGTGGGAGACATGTGTGGGTGCCAGGTGGAGGGTGCCCCTGGATGCTAGGGGGTGGGGGTGCAGGGGGACATGAGTGGGGGCCTGGTGGAGGGTGCCCCTGGATGCTGGGGGGTGAGGGTGCAGGGGGACATGTGTGGGGGCCTGTTTGAGGCTGCCCCTGCACTGCTGGGGGGTGGGGGTGGGGGGAGACATGAGTGGGGGCCTGGTGGAGGGTGCCCCTGGATGCTAGGGGGTGGGGGTGCAGGGGGACATGAGTGGGGGCCTGGTGGAGGGTGCCCCTGGATGCTGGGGGGTGAGGGTGCAGGGGGACATGTGTGGGGGCCTGTTTGAGGCTGCCCCTGCACTGCTGGGGGGTGGGGGTGGGGGGAGACATGAGTGGGGGCCTGGTGGAGGGTGCCCCTGGATGCTAGGGGGTGGGGGTGCAGGGGGACATGAGTGGGGGCCTGGTGGAGGGTGCCCCTGGATGCTGGGGGGTGAGGGTGCAGGGGGACATGTGTGGGGGCCTGTTTGAGGCTGCCCCTGCACTGCTGGGGGGTGGGGGTGGGGGGAGACATGAGTGGGGGCCTGGTGGAGGGTGCCCCTGGATGCTAGGGGGTGGGGGTGCAGGGGGACATGAGTGGGGGCCTGGTGGAGGGTGCCCCTGCACTGCTGGGGGGTGGGGGTGGTGGGAGACATGAGTGGGGGCCTGGTGGAGGGTGCCCCTGGATGCTAGGGGGTGGGGGTGCAGGGGGACATGAGTGGGGGCCTGTTTGAGGCTGCCCCTGCACTGCTGGGGGGTGGGGGTGGTGGGAGACATGTGTGGGTGCCAGGTGGAGGGTGCCCCTGGATGCTAGGGGGTGGGGGTGCAGGGGGACATGAGTGGGGGCCTGGTGGAGGGTGCCCCTGGATGCTGGGGGGTGGGGGTGGTGGGAGACATGTGTGGGTGCCAGGTGGAGGGTGCCCCTGGATGCTAGGGGGTGGGGGTGCAGGGGGACATGAGTGGGGGCCTGGTGGAGGGTGCCCCTGGATGCTGGGGGGTGAGGGTGCAGGGGGACATGTGTGGGGGCCTGTTTGAGGCTGCCCCTGCACTGCTGGGGGGTGGGGGTGGGGGGAGACATGAGTGGGGGCCTGGTGGAGGGTGCCCCTGGATGCTAGGGGGTGGGGGTGCAGGGGGACATGAGTGGGGGCCTGGTGGAGGGTGCCCCTGGATGCTGGGGGGTGAGGGTGCAGGGGGACATGTGTGGGGGCCTGTTTGAGGCTGCCCCTGCACTGCTGGGGGGTGGGGGTGGGGGGAGACATGAGTGGGGGCCTGGTGGAGGGTGCCCCTGGATGCTAGGGGGTGGGGGTGCAGGGGGACATGAGTGGGGGCCTGGTGGAGGGTGCCCCTGCACTGCTGGGGGGTGGGGGTGGTGGGAGACATGAGTGGGGGCCTGGTGGAGGGTGCCCCTGGATGCTAGGGGGTGGGGGTGCAGGGGGACATGAGTGGGGGCCTGTTTGAAGCTGCCCCTGCACTGCTGGGGGGTGGGGGTGGGGGGAGACATGAGTGGGGGCCTGGTGGAGGGTGCCCCTGGATGCTAGGGGGTGGGGGTGCAGGGGGACATGAGTGGGGGCCTGGTGGAGGGTGCCCCTGGATGCTGGGGGTGGTGGGAGACATGAGTGGGGGCCTGGTGGAGGGTGCCCCTGGATGCTAGGGGGTGGGGGTGCAGGGGGACATGAGTGGGGGCCTGGTGGAGGGTGCCCCTGGATGCTGGGGGGTGAGGGTGCAGGGGGACATGTGTGGGGGCCTGGTGGAGGGTGCCCCTGCACTGCTGGGGGGTGGGGGTGGTGGGAGACATGTGTGGGTGCCAGGTGGAGGGTGCCCCTGGATGCTAGGGGGTGGGGGTGCAGGGGGACATGAGTGGGGGCCTGGTGGAGGGTGCCCCTGGATGCTGGGGGGTGGGGGTGGTGGGAGACATGAGTGGGGGCCTGCTGGAGGCTGCCCCTGGATGCTAGGGGGTGGGGGTGCAGGGGGACATGAGTGGGGGCCTGTTTGAGGCTGCCCCTGCACTGCTGGGGGGTGGGGGTGGGGGGAGACATGGGTGGGGGCCTGCTGGAGGCTGCCCCTGGTGGCTGGGGGTGCAGGGGGACATGCGTTGGTGGGCAGTAGTGCTAGTTGATATGTGGGTTGGCTGGTGGGCATGGCCATGGTGGATGGGGTGCCTGCAGGACATGTGCTGGGTAGGCCCCTGTGGTGTGAGCCACCTGCAGGGGCCGTGGAGGGTGTAGAGGGTACACCTGGGAGGACCCACACGTGCAATTCACGTGTGCTGCTCCCCGCGCACCCCCGGAATACACGTACCCCGCTCAATCGCGTGTGGAACTTCCCGCGCACCCCTGGAATCCACGTACCCGGCCAAATCGCGTGTGGAACTTCCCGCGCACCCCTGGAATCCACGTACACGGCCAAATCGCGTGTGGAACTTCCCGCGCACCCCTGGAATCCACGTACCCGGCCAAATCGCGTGTGGAACTTCCCGCGCACCCCTGGAATCCACGTGCCCGGCCAAATCGCGTGTGGAACTTCCCGCGCACCCCCGAAATACACGTACCCCGCTCAATCGCGTGTGTCACTTCCCGCGCACCCCTGAAATCCACGTACCCGGCCAAATCGCGTGTGGAACTTCCCGCGCACCCCTGGAATCCACGTACACGGCCAAATCGCGTGTGGAACTTCCCGCGCACCCCTGGAATCCACGTACCCGGCCAAATCGCGTGTGGAACTTCCCGCGCACCCCTGGAATCCACGTGCCCGGCCAAATCGCGTGTGGAACTTCCCGCGCACCCCCGAAATACACGTACCCCGCTCAATCGCGTGTGGAACTTCCCGCGCACCCCTGAAATCCACGTACCCGGCCAAATCGCGTGTGGAACTTCCCGCGCACCCCTGGAATCCACGTACCCGGCCAAATCGCGTGTGGAACTTCCCGCGCACCCCCGTAATACATGTACCCCGCTCATTCGCGTGTGTCACTTCCCGCGCACCCCCGAAATACACGTACCCCGCTCAATCGCGTGTGGAACTTCCCACGCACCCCTGGAATCCACGTACACGGCCAAATCGCGTGTGGAACTTCCCGCGCACCCCTGGAATCCACGTACCCGGCCAAATCGCGTGTGGAACTTCCTGCGCACCCCTGGAATCCACGTACCCGGCCAAATCGCGTGTGGAACTTCCCGCGCACCCCCGTAATACACGTACCCCGCTCATTCGCGTGTGTCACTTCCCGCGCACCCCCGAAATACACGTACCCCGCTCAATCGCGTGTGGAACTTCCCGCGCACCCCTGGAATCCACGTACACGGCCAAATCGCGTGTGGAACTTCCCGCGCACCCCTGGAATCCACGTACCCTGCCAAATCGCGTGTGGAACTTCCCGCGCACCCCTGGAATCCACGTGCCCGGCCAAATCACGTGTGGAACTTCCCGCGCACCCCCGAAATACACGTACCCCGCTCAATCGCGTGTGGAACTTCCCGCGCACCCCTGGAATCCACGTACACGGCCAAATCGCGTGTGGAACTTCCCGCGCACCCCTGGAATCCACGTACCCGGCCAAATCGCGTGTGGAACTTCCCGCGCACCCCCGTAATACACGTACCCCGCTCATTCGCGTGTGTCACTTCCCGCGCACCCCCGAAATACACGTACCCCGCTCAATCGCGTGTGGAACTTCCCGCGCACCCCTGGAATCCACGTACACGGCCAAATCGCGTGTGGAACTTCCCGCGCACCCCTGGAATCCACGTACCCGGCCAAATCGCGTGTGGAACTTCCCGCGCACCCCTGGAATCCACGTGCCCGGCCAAATCGTGTGTGGAACTTCCCGCGCACCCCCGAAATACACGTACCCCGCTCAATCGCATGTGGAACTTCCCGCGCACCCCTGGAATCCACGTACACGGCCAAATCGCGTGTGGAACTTCCCGCGCACCCCTGGAATCCACGTACCCGGCCAAATCGCGTGTGGAACTTCCCGCGCACCCCTGGAATCCACGTGCCCGGCCAAATCGCGTGTGGAACTTCCCGCGCACCCCCGAAATACACGTACCCCGCTCAATCGCGTGTGTCACTTCCCGCGCACCCCTGGAATCCACGTACCCGGCCAAATCGCGTGTGGAACTTCCCGCGCACCCCCGTAATACACGTACCCCGCTCATTCGCGTGTGTCACTTCCCGCGCACCCCCGAAATACACGTACCCCGCTCAATCGCGTGTGGAACTTCCCGCGCACACCCGGAATACACGTACCCCGCTCAATCGCGTATTTTACTTCCCGCGGCGCCACTTTTTTGATGCGCTGGGACTCTACCGCCTGCCTTCGTGTGGCGGACGTGTTTCAGCTTGTGCGCGGCTTTGGCTGTGCGTGGGTTTGCCCTATTCCATTCCATGAATACGTGTGGTTCGTGTGCGTGTGGGCGTTACCTCTGCTTCCGTGCAATGCATCCCCAGTTACGCCCTTATTTTTGCGTGTTGTTCCCCATTCCGCGCGTTACGCCCCATGTCCCGCCCACTTTCTGCTGTGTGCGCTGAGGTTGTGCGCTTTCACTGTGCGCGTCGCGCACCGTCGCGCACGCCTTTCGCGATGTTGCAGTGACTTGTGCGCCATGCACGGGTTTGGCGCACATCCCGCGGTGAACACGCGCAGGGACTTCCATGAATCGCACGCGTGCGCGTGCGCCTGTTTTTTTCCGCTTGCGCCTGCTTGCGCCTGCTTGCGCCTACTTGCGCGTAGATTTTCGGCGCACGTTTGTTCCATGAATCGGCCCCTTAATCTTGTCACCTTCCATTCCTAGAGTCGTGATTTCTACCCTCTGCTACAACCTCTCTTTTCCTCCTCTGGTGTTGAAGATCTCAATGTAGTATGTCTGTTATATGCATGCCTGCAGAACAATCTTCTCCTGATGTCTTCTACCTTCCACTGATGGATGTCCTCCTCCTACCAACTCTCTTCTCCCCATCAAAAGCTGCTTTTTGCTCTTCCCAGTCCTACAGATAAGGGGTGTATCAACCACTTTTACTGCCAAAACATAGGCAAATACTCCCCAAAAAAAAAACTATGGTGCAAAAATACTCTCTGCAAAAAAATAGGAACTGGACACATAGGAGCCTGCCCCTGCACTTATCCACACCACTAGTGTATACAGTACCACAGGAAGAAACCACTATTATTACAGCCTGATTAGAAGAAGTAAACATGTTTATTTTAATGTACATGACTAACTATGTGCAAAGAAAGCATTATTACAAAAACATTCAATTTTCCAGCTACATTTGTACTCCCTAAAAAATCATTTTACTCCCAACTTTAAAAAAAATAGGGAGTAAAATACTTCCATCTTCAAATCCTAGCTGGAGCTCTGGCTCTTCCTATTCTCTTGTGAAACTCATTCCACAGCACCCCTCCTGAAAAGCCACCTTGAACCAAACTCCTACCACAAGTGGGTCATCTCCCAGAGTGAGTCAGGGGGCTAGGGCATGCATGTTTTTATGCTCATTAGTGTTGCTGTTTTATTAATTACAGTGTCATTGCTTTCCCCCTGAGTTCTAGTGCATGCATTATCTTTGGGATCCCAGCAGTGGCTAGACCATGGCTTTGAAATGCTATCTACCATCTTGGATTATGGAATGTGCATGCAAGACAGTGTCTACAGGCTGCAGAAGAGCTATGTATGTAGCTGGACACACTGCAAGCACTGACAGTGCTTTAGAACAGTTACAATATATTCGGGAAAGACTGAGGCCAAATCATTTTGAGCCTGGGTTGGCAAGGGGGTTCATTATTCATGTGATCTTGTAGGTCTCCTGGCAAGGCCCTAAAAGTGCCAAAAGCAGATTATTCCAACATGTCACTGTCTCCTGCCATGTTTTGGGTTTTACGTGAGGATGACAAGGCCAAGAAAACAAAAGTGTACTTTGATAATCCTTCAAAAGTGCAAATTGTAAAGGGTGTGCAGTATTAACCTTTAAATGATTGCATCCACATTAAATGAGCTAAACTTCCTAATCGGTTATGGTAAAAAAATTATATTAGTTCAACAAGGTTAAAATCGATATATTATAAGTCAAGAAATTAATAGCATATTACTATTTTCAAAAATACGAACAACATAATAGTCAAAATTCAAAACAATACATGATTGCTTATTTAGAAATCTGTGCTAGTATAGTTCTGATCTTACAATCTTGGATGGACTCCACTGTCTCATATGGTATCAACAACTTGTGTCCAAGTGTCCTGTCTGACTTGAACTAGCTATTTATCCTCATTTTCCACAGACATAACACGATCATTGGTTTCTCAATTACAGCAGATTTTGGTGTCTCTGTTTCTCCATGGCTTGATGGTTCCCACAATAGGCTTGGGTGATGTCCAATTGTAGGCTAACAATCAGGACTGAACGTGGTCCAATAGTATTAACCACTTTCTTCTTATTGGCCATCTGTGACTGTTTCCTCATTTATCATCCTGAAAACTCTGGTTTCCATTGGTGGACCCCTTGTACTTTGGTGGTTGTTTGGCTCACTATCTCAAGGTTTAGTTTATGCATTGGAAAATGAGCCCAATATAAGTGGGAATGTAAGGAGTTGAATAATTTTTCCAGGATTAGTTGCTCTTTCCGTCTTTTAATATTTCATTTTTCTAGCCATGTTTCTAAAAGAAACCTGAACCTGTAAGATATCTGTTGAAATGTGTCACATGGAAGTAAAAATAGACCTCACAACTATTGACACTGATAATATTGGTCTCTACCCATTCTCTTCTGAAAGGCACTGCTTAAGGTGTTATATCATGTTTATCCCTTATCATTCAAGATCAGATGGGTGGCTCTAGGTTCTCCTGTCAAGAGATGTAACATAATGGGGAAAAACACCTCTGTATCATTGCGTGAGGAATACTGTTGTAACTGGGACACAGGTCTGAACTGTGTTTTAGATTGTAGGTGGCCAGTAGCACCAGTTGGCCTGTCACTAGATTGTCCAGTATGGCCATTTGGTTCTGGTTGTTGCTGTCTTCTGTTCTATGCTTGGATCTACCACCTGGCCTAGACTAAGGTCTTCCATAGTACCTTTAGGAAAATAGGAGCTTTTGGTTTCCTCATACTTATGTGAGAATCATTTGTTAAGTCTTCTGCATCTTTTTTCATTTACAAACATGGGAGTGGACATTCGCTAACACTAACATATTTCTGATGGATGTCTCCATCAGTCAGAGGTTCACCTACTCTCGACAGTAAATAGCTTGACATCTTCTGGGCTCTTTCACCAATCAAGTCAAACATCTCCCTAGGACAATAGGGCTAAATTACTATCAGGAATGTCATAAGGTGAGGTTAGTCCTTCATCTTCAATGTCATCATGGGGTTTGTTGACATGATGCAAACCCACCCTAGGCCTGAAGGATGACTAGAAAAACCAGTAGGCTGGATTTACATTTTCCCACCTTTGTGCTCACTGCTCTTGTTCCAAATCCTGGCAATCCTGTGTTTTGTTGGTGTAGTTAATGGCTGGGCTTACTTTGCCTAATAAGCTTATTGATACCACTCATTATCCCATATGGCAAGCAATGGACAAGGATCAACAAAGGAGACCAATTCTTTTTTGACTTACTCAAGAGCTGTAATCATAAACATTACTTTCAATCTAAAAGATCCAGATAATTTACTGACTATGGGGAGGTTTCTAACATGATCTCATTTTGGGCTAGTATTCCCTGCCTTTTTCCAAAAGGGTTTTTAAATAGTATAAGCAAATATGATTAACAATACCAACAGGAGATATCCCCTCCCAAATGGTCAGGATGGTTTCCTCTTCTCTGCTCCATTAGAAGCTAAACAAACACGGTACTTGTTGTACCTCTCTACTGAGTACACTTTTCCAGCCACAAAGTTCTACAAAAACAAAAAAGTTAACAGTATGAAAACTCTCTCTGTCAGGTTCACAAGGTTTCAGAGCACCAGCCCATTGTTCAAAGTCTCTAGGAGCATCTCTCCGAGAGCCATCCAATTTGCTTCTGTTTGATGGTGGGACAGCGCCACATCCAATCTCCTGGTGGGTATTGTAGATGTGGCTTGGTCTCTAATACAAGTTGCAGATTGAGACACTTTTCTTTAAGTTTATGTCAAAGCAACTGGGTTTTCATATCTAGGTTTCGACAGGGGAGGTTAAGAGGATTGTGTGAACTTCCTTTCCAATGATCCTAATTTCTTGAAGAATGACCAACTCACTCTAAACTCTTTCCATAACGCCTTCTCTGAATGCCCACACCTCCCTTTTGTTCTCTAGTGGGTCCTCTCATTGGTACAGTCTGGGTGTTAGGTTCTGCCTGAGTCTATCTCTACTAGTGCTACTGTGTGATTTTTCACTGCAAAACTGCTTTCACAATTACAGGGTAAATATGTGTTAGAGTGTGATTTGAGCAGCAGCTTGATTGCACCTTTAAGTAGACACTATGACATCCTAGATTACTTGTGTGTGTGTGCACATTTTCACCAGTTTACAAAAGCTGCAGGATAGTCTTTTCTGTAGTGGGACATACTTTGAACATTTTTAGTGCTTTAAAATTGTAATGATAATTTCTGGTTAGCTTTTTCTTGCATCTTTTAAGCATCTTTCTCAGTTGCCACCAGTCCTGTCCCTCTTTTGCTCGCCACTCTCAGAGGACCCCACATCTTGGTAAGAGCTGCTAACTCCAGCACATTAGCGTGTTCCATGTTATTTGGGCCTCCATTCCTCCCTTCCTCACCTGCATCCAGCCCCTCCTCTGCCCGCATACCTTTCTCTGAATTGGTCAGTGCTCTGTGCACATGACTGGAAACAGCAGAGTACTGGAGAGTTTTCTCCACTGCCACCAGTCCTTTCCCCCTTTTTGTGTGCCACTCTCAAAGGACTGCACAACTCTGTAAGCGCTGCTAACTCCAGCACATTAGTTTGCAAAATACTGTGATTATTGAAATATTCTTTCAGAAGATATATTAGAGTAGGGATAGACAATTTGGAAAATATTTTATTATTTGAATTTTGTATTCATTTGTCATTAAATGCACCATTTGTATAAGTTGCTAAATGACAAATTCTGTTCAACATTATGAATTTATAAAAGACGAATTTCAGTTTCTAAAAATATGTGTAACATTTATTAAATGTATTAAAGTTTATTGAATAAAGTTAGTTTGGGTTCTAGTTCTCCAGAAGGAGTGCTGGGCTTGACCTTATCCAGTGGTTGGTGTGGTTATGTTATGATACATATTCAGTCACATGTCAAGCATTCATAATTGAGACTTCGACCTTCCTTAAAGAAATAGCATTTAATCCGTTTTATTTTCAAGTTTCTTGAGCCAAGAGTGACAATGCATCAGTACAAGCAAGAGTATTGCAATTAGAAAACCCCAATCCACCTATGGATTCGTCTGTGAAGGACCAATCTTGGTGCACAATTATCCAAGATGCCCTGGTAAACAAAATTACTGGCCTACAAACTAAAATCGAAAACAAAAGACTTCAACACTCTAATAGTAACCCCACCCTTAGCCCCCTCATGCCCAGCCCACCTACCACCCCTAACACCAACCAGGGCTTCACCTTCAAAAACGTAACCGCACTAGAAGTGCAAAAAATTATAACATCCCTCAAACCATTAAACTGTAAAGGGGACAGCTGCCCTGCACAGATCATAAAAGATGCAGCAAGAGACCTCGCCCCCTTCATATCCAAGCTCATAAACGCATCTTTCTCCACCAATTCGGTACCCAACAATCTGAAACAATCATGGGTCCTCCCGCTACTAAAAAAACAGACTCTGGACCCCTCCATCCCCACAAATTACAGGCCCATCACAACTGTTCCCTTCCTGCTGAAAATTCTCGATAGAGTTGCTTACCTGCAAATTCAGCATTACCTAGAGTCTAACTAATTACTCGATTGCGTCAGTCTGGCTTCCGGCCACCCACTTCCCCCCCTCTGCTGTCACGTGGATACAGTCCTTCCTATCCAACAGAACCATGAGGGTCTTCTCTCTGGAGGCAGCAGCAGACCCTATCCCTATTTCCTGGGGTGTCCCACAAGGATCATGTGTTTCTCCTACCCTTTACAATATCTTTACAAAGCCCCTCTTTGATAAACTGGACTGCCTGGGTGTCACCTATACAAATTACGCGGATGACACCCAGATACTCTTCACTATCTCAGGCAACTACGATATTGATGTAGCCAGGATAAATGAAATCTTCTCCGTCATTCAGGCATGGATGGCTACACATGACCTCTGCCTCAATGACGAGAAGACCAAACTGCTCATTGTTGGCTCGCCCAACAACCTACAAAAATTAAGCCCCAACTACTCTAACATCATAATCGATGGCAACACTATCCCAGTCGCCAAAAATGTGAAAACACTTGGCTTCTATCTTGATGCCAACGTTAACCTCACTAAACAAATTAACGCATCTGCCTCGCCACTGCATATACCGGAAAACTCATTAGAGCCTGTAGACCATTTCTCTCCCCTAACAGTTGCCTCATACTAGCCAGAGCCCTTATACAATCGAAACTAGATTATTGCAATAGTCTCTACTTAGGTGCCAAACAAGCGATAATTAACAAGCTCCAAGTCCTTCAAAATAATGCGCTACGGGCAGCGCTAAATATCCCCAGACGTGAGCACATCTCGACCACCAGAACCACATGCAGATGGCTCACCATCCAACATAAAATTGACCTAAAAACACTTTGCCTGACGTACAAAGCAAATCTAGCACCCCCATACCTAACCAACAAACTCACCATGAAACCCTCCGTTAGAACCACGAGATCCTCCAACGCCCTTATGCCTAACAGTACCTAGATTCAACTCTAAAAGAGCCGGAGGAACTCCCTGCCACTGAGCATCAAATCCTCCAATTCCTTCCAGTCATTCAGGAAACTTGTCATTGGGTGGCTTCTGACAAATAGTCAACTTTGAAGTTAGACCTTGCTATATAATGTATTGACAGTTCATGCCTCACTTATATCACGATTGGGTGCTGTCACCCACACTGCCTGTATATAACTGCTATTTAAATTGCTCTAGCATCACTGTTTATTACCCTGTACTGTGCCTTGCAACCTTGTACTAAGCACCCCTATACTCCTGGGTCCGGAGTGCTATAGAAATAAAATAAACAAACAAACAAACAAACAAGCAAATATAGCTTTAGTCATTCTAAGGCAAATTATACCATAAACATAGAACCATCAAATTGGAGAACACAAACTTCCCATACATAGAACTAGGCGTGGGTACAAGCTTAGAGTCGAAGAGCATAACAGATCAGGGCAGTGTTGTGGGTGCCGTAGGGTGACCAAATGCAAATGTCTACATCCAGGCATGGGTAGGGTCACGGGAGGCAAGAATCAAGGTAACTGAAAACAAAATGTAATGTGGGCAACTGAAGCACTCACAGTGGTTTATCATCTGATGGGTGGAACATAGTGAGGACTAGTAATTTCGAAGTTACAAAAGTATTGTTGAGACCATCGTCATGAGGGTGCAGTGGCATCGCCCATGCTCTTTTTCCGGCCTCACACCAAGTGGCAAATTCACAAAACCATTGTTTGAATTGAAGGCCCCCAGGGGATTTCCAGGACATGGCAATTTGTCACTTTGCGAGTAAAGGCGCTATGTCCATAAATCTGATAACATGTTTGTGTTTGCTTTGTTCAGTTCGGGACCAGAAAGCCTGCACTTTCACACATTTCCAGAACATATGGATAAGGTCCGCATTATCTGGGTGGAACCAGGGACAGTGGAACTCAGTGGTTTTGTTGAATTTAGCTACTCTATTGTGCTAGGCCATACGACCCTTCATATGGAAACTAAGGCACAATAACCATATACTAGTGACACGACAGACACAAGGTTCGATTTCCAAACAAGTCTGTTTTATTTCAAAGTATGCTTAGTCGGCTGACTGGGGTTTAACGTCTCGCAACTTGTGTACCCAGACCTCGTGAGATGCAAGAGAGCGAGCAACGCTCAAGCAACAATATATATACATAACATGTAATCTTTGAAGGCAAATTCAGACCGCCCATAATGTATCTTTTTAGGGTAGGGTTTGGTGATTGACAATCATGACAATGATGACACGTTATGACAAGTCTCTATTCAGTCTAAATATACTTATTCTATCAACAGTAGCAGAGGCAGTTTTTTTGTTATGGAGAACATAAAGCTCTTATTTCTGCAAGGATATCATGTTCGTAGGAGAGAAACATTCCTTAGCACGTTATCTATGTGTTTCTATTCATGAACCAAGGGTCAGACAGTTCTGAGGTAGAAAATACCAGTCTCCGCGAAGGAGTACCGCTATAAGAATATAATTCATGCTTTAACTGTCTATTGCTATAGCGTTTGTAAGACAGGCAGGCTCCTGGGCCACTGATTAGATGCAGTTTCTGCTCACCTCCAAGCACTTTGTGAGGGAGGAAAACAATGTATTTCGGTATCATTTGGCAATCCTGTCTGGGTTTATCTTCCAACATGCAGGCCGTGGCCTCGCACTGTGCCTGAGTTTGAAACATAGAATACATTTTGCAAAGCGTCTTTTTACAGAAAGGAAAAAGCAAATGGCGGATATTTCACAAAATGGACGCCCTTTGGTTACATTGAGGATTCTGTGTTTGCGATGTTTGTCACATGATGCGATTGGTTTCTGGCCAACATAATATACATAGAAAAAACAGCAGGGTATACCACTAGCTTCCCACCTCTACCACACACCAGTACTGGGCAAAACCTACTCACAACAAATGGTAAAAACCATTGAATTCAACCAAAGGGCCTCATATCAAAACAGGCATATTTTAATATTTATACATCAGACAGTATGCTCACATAAAACATATAAAACACTACTATATGCAAGGGTAGATTGAAGAGCAACACAACAACACCATGGGAATTCCCCCACAGGGAGAGCTGTTTATAAATGAACTGCAAAGATTATTCATTTGGAGTAACGTGATGTTAGTAGTAGTGACTTCAACAAAGTAACAATGTTTATCCCACATGAATTAGGGCAGTATCAAATACAGGTATTCATCCAACATGGATTAAGACAGCGTCTACACTTAAATGTGTTTCTGGGACAAGGAACAACACTTCGGTGTTCTAACTTTGGTTAGTTCAGTTCTGAGACCCATCTTCAGGACGCAGAAAATAGTGGCAGTGTTCAACTATGGTGCCTGGAGCCTGTGCATCATAGTTAGAACCTACAAAACAGGTAAAAATGAATTCAATTTAAAAAAAGGCCTATAGAAAAACACAACATAATATACATACTATACATAATATAGGGTCGTTTCTGGTCTAACAATTGGGGGTCATGTACGTACGTTACAGTACGTTCATCTGTAACAGTCCAAACCTAGCGTTCCGAGATACATTTTGCGGGAAACTCAGAACTTGTTCCCATTCGATATCAGTAATTCCATTGCAGTTTCAAGTCAGGGTTTGTAATGCTAGAACCATCCAATAGGCAGCTATATAATCTTGCCACGGCCCTCCAGCCGTCCTCCAGCATATAGACCAGACCCATGAATGCTGATTCTTCTGGCTCTTCGTACCACCCGCCCCATCTACATTTTGCCATTACCCTCAACCTTATGTATCTAAAAAATTATCCCTTGGGCAGGACCAGCTGTTGAGTCAGATTTTCCAGGTCACTGATTCTACCTTTGTCATACAAGTTCCCCCAGGTGTATATGCCACATTCCTCCCTGTGTCTAGAAACACCCATCTCCTCCCTGTTCACACACACATCAGCCACTATTGGCACATTGAGAGAGTAGGGGCAATCCACCTTAAGCACCTTCAAAGTTCTAAATCAAATCTGCCTACCTACCTAGCTCGACAAGCAGGGGCAGGGAATCCATGCAGCATTCCGGGACCCATATTTCTTTAAGCCTGGCAGATAACACTAAATACTGGAGCAATACTGATTCCGATGTGTGACCATCAACTAACCACTTTGAAATGAAGCTCAGTTGGGCAGCTAATTAGTAAAGTGCAAACCTTGGTAGCTGCCCCCCACCGTCTTTATAAGGCAGGCAGAACACAGTAAGGGACATTCTATGGCCACCTGGGCCCCGGAGAAAACCACTGATCAATGAGACCTGGAGACCAAAGAAGGCTACCATTAGATAGTAATGGGCATTGATAATATTATAAAGATAACTAGGGAGGACAATCTTTTTGACAATGGCAATCCTGCCCATAAGTGACAGTGGTAATCAAGACCAAAAGGCCATGGACCTCTTGAGGCCATCCACCACCCTATGTGTGTTGTGTGTGTGTGTGTGTCTTTTGGTGTATGCATGATATGGATCCCTAAATATCAAATAGATTGTGTATCCCTTGGGAGGCCCAGATCTGGTTAACCAGCCACACTTTCCCCACTGAAACCGCCCAGAGGGAAGAGACAGGATTTCCACCTACTGAAAGAGATTCCAGATAACTCTGCAAACTTGTCCAATACGTCTAGGATCAAAGGGAGGTTGTGTTGGGGCTCACACAGGTAAAGCAAAACATCATCTGTGTAGAGCGATATCAAGTGCCTGGGGTCACCAATCATGATGGCTGCATCCTGATATTCATGGCGTAAGAATGCTGGCAGGGGTTCCATGGCTAACAGGTCCCCCGGCATGTATGCCATACCCCAGATATCTAGCAACCCGATTTTACCCTGGCTGCTGGTAAAGTATACAGTAACACCACCAACCGGATGAGGCACTAACCTAGCCAAAAACTTTGCAGTGAGGCAAGCAACCTTTCCCAGTATACCTAGTGGAAAGCCTTGATGGCCTCGAGGGATGCCACCACATAATGTTCTTCTCTGGGTTTTGTTTGGTCAATGATGTGCTGAAGTCTGCAGAGGTTCAAGAAAGTGCTACAACCTGGAACAAAACTAGTTTGGTCTGTGTGTATTAAGGAGGTAATCACTCCCAGGAGGTGTGCCACTAAAATAGCTGCCAAAACCGTTGTATTTTAACAACATAGTTTAGCATAGCAAGGGGGCAGTAAGAATCACACCTGTCCATTGGTTTCCCAGGTTTGGGAATGGGTAGCACCAAGGTCTCCCTCATGATAGCCAGCAGTATGCTTTTGTCATAGGCCTCATCGAAGACCTTCGGCACTATTAGGGCTAAGGTAGGGATACCCAGCATCTTACAAGTAGAGAGGGAGGCTATTGTCTCACCTATTTCTTCCACAGTATTGGGTCAGTAAAGGGAGGTTTGCTGTTCAGTGGTAAGCTGCACGGGTTGGATCTGTTAAATCTTCCTGGGGAACCAAGATGTCATGGCTATATAATTGTGTGTAATAAGCAGTGAAAATGTTGATAATCGCCAGTTGGGCTCTCCATTGAGCCCCACATTTGTCAAAAAGTAATGTGGTTGGGGGTGTAGGTTGTTGTCATTTACAAAGCCATGCCAGTAACCTCCCGGGTCTGTCTCCCTCTAGGTAGGCTCTGGTCGTTTGTCTGGCATAATCAAATTTGGACAATCTCCCCCATGCATCTTGGCACTGGGAACAGGTCTCAGCCAATTTTCCTTCAGTCACCAGGCAATTCAGGTGTTGGGCTTCTAATGTTCTAATTTCTTCCTCGGTTGCCTCCAACTCTTCCCACAACTTTCAGCGAATTCCCATCGCCAGGTTACTACTTTCATGGTTTCCCAGATAGTGCTCCAACTATCTAAGCTCCCTACTTTGTGGTCAAAAAAGCTAGTCAAAGAGTCTAATAGAGTTTTCCTAAAAGCCTCATCGGCAGTGTGCCAACAGGCATGCGCCATGTCAGGATACGGCTCTGGGGCTTGCAAAGTTCCATTCAACCATCAGGGGGGAGTGGTCCGACATTGTGTGGCCCATATATTCTGCACTGAAACAATCAATGAATTGCACGACCCAGCAAAGAAATAGTCAATTCAAGTGTGTACCTTGTGGGAAGAGGAATAGAAAGAGTAACCTCTAGTGGTTGGGTGGTGTGGTTCCCACCAGACATCCACCAAGTCTAAGGACCTCATTACAAGGATGGCGGAGAACCATGGCGCTATTAGAGCCATGGTTCATGCCGGTAAAATACTGGCACCGCCTTGGCGGAAAGGGGAATTACCGCCCCATTCCAAGGTTGGTGGGGCGGTAATTCCCCCTTCCACCATTGCCCTTCCCCATTCCCATTTTTGCCCCATATGGCATAATGGGAATCGGGAAGGCGCTAATTACGGTACTGCAAATTGCGGTACCGTAATTAGCTCCCTGGGTCCCTTTGCGGGTTGGTTTTTAACGCCTGCAAAAAGCAGGCGTTAAATTCCCAACCCCCAAAGGGACCTCGTAGTAAGGCGGTAAGGATTTATCGGTACCGGTAAAATACCGGTACCGGTAAACCCTTACCGCCATCCGTGTAATGAGGCCCTAAGTCAGTTAATGTTGTGTTCAGGGCAATAATAGCTCGGGAAGGACCCCCTCGGGGGGAGGACCTATCAAATGTTGCATCTCTACTGCAATTAAAGCCACCCCCCATAACCTGAAACCTATTCGCCTGGGTATAATAAGGTTGCAAAGTGTGTGTATATGGGACGGGATAGTGTGGTTTGGAAAGTATGAATTAACAGTGGAGATTTCTCTGTGTTGAAGGTAGCCCGATAAAATTAGATACCTCCATTTCCTGTCTCTCTCCACCTCAAGAAATTGGAAGGGTAGCGACCCATTAATTCAAGTCAGCACACATCTGGAAAAATTAGAATATGTGATCCCATAGCCTATTCCTCCCCAGTGGTTCAGCTAATAGGTGGGTTTCTTGGAATAAAGCTATAGATACTTTCTTCTGCAGTAGGTAAGATTTCACACAATTTCTACAGAGGTAGTAGCTTAGGCCTTGCACATTCCAAGTCAATATTCGCAGGGCAGCCATGCTTCTATCCTGTGTTGGATAGCCGAAGAGGGACCCGGGGGGGAAGGGGGGCTTCACAGTTGCATAAAGCAAATATCCTGCCCAATCTCCACTCCGAGGAACAGGCATAGTGATGTATCGGTTCGTAGTGCATTTAGCATTATCACAGATGTTCTGAAACAGCACCCCCAGCACCTGCAAGTGAAGCCATATACATTCCCTTGTGAACCGTGATGTATGGAGTAAAGATGAACATATCATTAACCACACAACTGTAAAACATTGCCGAACAAAACCACATTGTTCAGGCATTCCATTACCATCAAGGCTTGGAGTGGCCATTGTGTACCAGATAGTGGGACCAGCAACAGGCCAGTGCCTAGTGTCAGCTATGAGCGGGTGGATAAGATCAGCAGTGGGTAACAGAGCTTCACCCCAACTGTACAGAAGAAGGACATTTGTAGCAGCATCAAGTGCTGAATTTGGTAACCTTAGCCAAGGGAAACCAAAGGAATAGAGCAGGAGTCAAGGTCTTGCCATTCTGTCAGATTGCGAACAGAGTATGGATTCAGTATTGGCTTCCTCGTTTGTAGAGGGCTTGCCACAGCAACAAGGGGGGTTCAGCATTTCAAAGGTAATGGTGGTGAAGAGGGAATTTGCTGTGGCACTCAGTTTGTCAGGTATCTGGACCGTTCTTAT
Organism: Ambystoma mexicanum; assembly: GCF_040938575.1. Classification (NCBI taxonomy): domain Eukaryota; kingdom Metazoa; phylum Chordata; class Amphibia; order Caudata; family Ambystomatidae; genus Ambystoma; species Ambystoma mexicanum. The sequence continues at coordinate 1,229,732,594 of NC_090930.1, read as the reverse complement.
TTTCTTATTGGACAGGTTGTTGTGTTCCCTCCATATGGTCGCAGCTTCAAGACTGTCAAGAAAGTGTAATTTGCCATTCTAAAGGATCTTCAGCCTCACAGGGTAGATGAGCATGTACTTCAGCCCTAATTGCCTAAGCCTCGTCTTGGTAGGCACAAATGTGTTTCTAGCCTTCTGGACTGCAAAAGTGTAATCTCTGTAAATAACAATTCTCAAACTGTCTCGTAATATTTTGCCCCCCTCCTTGGTGTGACGTAAAACTACCTCCCTATCGCAGAAGTTAAGGATCCTGGCAATCTTATGTCTGGGGTGGGAGACTGGGGGTGGCCTTTTCTGGGGAGACTGGTGGGGTCTCGCGACTGCAAAACCCTTTGACAATTTATCTGAGCCAATCAGTTGCAGTAGTAGATTCTCAATCTAAGAGGTTGGGTCTGGCCCCTTAGTACCTTCCAGTAAGCCACGTATGCGTACATTATTCCTGTGTGATCTGCCTTCGACGTCTTCCACACGCATTTCCAGTGTAACATTTCTCCTTTCCAGTTCTTTGACACTCATCACTAAATCCTTGGTTGTAACCACAGTGTTATTTAGTAGTGATTCTGCTGATGAGACCCTCTCAGCCAACTGCCTGACATCTTGCATAAGCAGTTGTACATACATTTTGACCTCATCTATCCTGTTCTCTAGAGAGGTTCACAGGGCCGCAATCATGGATAGGACTTGGTTTTCCTGTGGGTTGTGGGTAGCAGCCTGCGGTGTTGACTGGTTGTTGCCAGTCATCTGTGGAGTACCATCGTGTTTAGTCTAGCCAGCGAACAAATCCATAATGGTAGATTTCACTTTATTTTTTGTGGCTGACATGATAGTATGTTTATTGCAGTAAAGTAGCCCAGATGAAGAAGGTGCTGGAGCACAGAGCTCAGTGGACGCCGAACCACTGAAGTGTATTGGTATAACCCCTACTGCAGAGGGGGTCCAGTTCAGGCTAGTCAAGTTGGAACAACAGTGAAAACCCTGGGTGGTTGTAGTTCAGCTGGGAACAGAAGGGCGCAATGGATGTATATTAAATGGGCTGCCTTTGTCGGTATTCCCAAATGTGTAAGAGTCAGAAGAGCCTAAATCCATGGCAGGGAGAACCAGCACAGTACGGCGGATGGCAACTGATAGGGAGGTGGCCTGCGCAAGGGCCCACCGCCAGGTTGTGCCCACCAAAGGTTTGACGCAGGTGCTGGGGCCACGTGCAAGCAGCTGTTACAGGTACCGAAGGCCAGGGGCACTGGAGCTAGCAGGGTTTCACAGTGAGTGTACCTGGAGCACCAACAAGTGACAGTGGGTCATGAGTCGTGCCGGTAAGGCTTTAGGTTGTGAAGCAGCTGCTATTATTATTCGATGGCTCCCCTCTGATCCTAAGCAGTAAGATGTAGCTCCCCCCAGCAGTGCTGCGCATCCTCACACTGACAGCGGGACACAGGCCAGCGCTCCAGGCAGGCGGCACGACAATGAGCGCTGCAGCCGACCAAGCCTGGCAAGTGACTTCACTCCAAATCTATTCCGTTGAGGGAGGGATGTGCGTTCCAACCTGCACACCCTGCAGTGCGCGTGAACCAGCACCAGGCTTCATTAAATCAAGCCCATCATTATCAAGTTCACATAGGTTGTATAGCCAGTGGGTCATGAGCGAGAGTGCAGTCGAATATAAGCTATGCAGCCCAGCCGTGCCTGTGAGCTGTCCGTCAGCTTCAGAGCGTCGCAACAGCCACCATCTTGGGGCACAGAAGAGCTCCAGTTTCAGTACAAATTACCCTGCTTTGTTGAATTCAATTTTCGTCTGGAAAAGGCTGGCAAAGTAGTCGTTGGATTCCCCTGCCTAGGGGAGTCTTTAGATACGTATATAAGCAGTTCAGATAGCCACTGCAAGTCAGGATCTCAGTTGGAGCTCCACGCAGTCATGACCTTGCTGCATGAGCCCAGGCTACGCCCCTAAATAGCATTTAGTCAGAAAGGGTTGCAATGTTGTGAGCTCTGTAATTTGGGGAAACATTATAACTTGTATTTACAATAAGAGGCTTCACCCGAAAAAATGTTGTGACTACAAGTAAACTAATGCATGCGTGTATCCATCACATCGCTTGCTACGAAACAACGATGTTCCCTGTTCACAAAGTTCCTTTGATTGTGTGTGTCATAATTGCACATATCAGATTCACTTTTTCACATTTGCACAAATCAAGGCGAGTTTCACCACATGTGTTTCCTGAATTCGGAACTGTGATGTGCATTCCCATGCTCAGAAACCAAACACGGTGCCTTGTGCCTCTATGCAACAGGTGCAAGGGAAGAGCAACGCTATAGAAGGTAATTTCGATCCATTTATGCATTGCCTTTTAAGTGTCAAACAGCAGGGGCTTGAACCGCTGCTGTCTCAGTAACATTAATGTTTGTGTTCATTCTGTACACATTTCACAATGACAGGCCCGACATGATGAAATGCGCCCCCAGCATCTACGCACATTCAGGGTGCGTCATACATACTCCTGACACAAATAGATGTAAAGGTGAGGACCATTGCATAATTTGCCGTGCAGCACAGCCCACAGACTTGGAAATGTACGGGACACCCTTGGTGAATAACTGTACCCGTATTTCTCAAAGAAATGCAAACAAATGGTCCATCCTCTGTGCATTTTTATTAGCATAAATGTGTGTGATTTTGCCACTTTGTGTTTTTTTAAGATTACAATTTTTTGTCAGCTACATAAAGAGTTAATTTTGCCTTCTATGTTTAGGAAACAGCCATTTGCATGCCAGGCCTTCTTTGAGCATCCTTCTCTTAACATAATACTTTGTATGCATTGAGCATGTGCTTTCAATAATAGGTCTGTTTTCTTTATCACACTGTTTGCAACATTATTCAACAGCATGCATTGTCAGGAGCTTAACCCGAATCTGTCAACTGCACCTCCTAAAAGTTCAGCTGACCCCAAACCACATCAATACAGGGATAATTCTGTTGATTCGGGGTTTGACCAAACGTATTCACCTAGGCTTAATCAATGGTGACACCTGCCTTTGGAGTTAAACATTATTATAATTGCTGATCAATGTGATTGAGTCTATGAATGAGTTGGTTAGTGAGTCGAAAACATGATGGCGCCCACCATTTTAACCATACATTGAAGAGTAGCAGAGAACGGGAGGGAATGGTCTTTCACTATTTACTTGCCTCCCTTAAACATTAAGGGTCATCCGTTTAGGCTTCCAAAGGATGGGAGGCAGACAGCAGGACCGATCAACTGCCATTTTGGGTATGAAGCAACCAGAAGGTGAGGCATCAAAACACTATGAAACTCATGTGCCTTCCCCTCAAATATCTGCCAAGATTTGTTTGCCACCGTGTTGCAATCAAAAAGCCAGTCATCGTTTAATCAGACGTTTTATAGAAAATAATGGCCTTCATTTTTCCCACAATAATTATTTGGCACATTTTACTCAGCTTAAAACTTAACTTATGGAAAGTGTGCTCCTCTTGCCTGTTATGCCATACTACTCTATCAGTTTAAGAGATAACTAATTAGCTATTACAAATATATAATGTTGGCATTTTTAGGTATTTAAATGCATAAAACATATGACATCTATATTTTAGAGTGACTGATACATCATAACAGTCTGTAATTTGAATACATATAGTTTCCAAAAATACAGTGCATTATTTGGCAACTCACAAGCTTCTTGTGTTTACCCACGAAAAACCTCCTGGCCACCTGCCGGGATCACACACCTTCAAGTGCTGTGCTTTCCATCAAGCCAATGAATTAATTTGAGAGCGTTTCTGATTTTCTATTTTTTGTCTTGGCTGTATTATGTATGCATTCGATAAACGATTCCTCTGGGGGAGGATGAACGTCTCCCTGGTTATGCATAGTTTAAGTGTTTAAACTGCATCATGCTGTGCGAACATGAGCCATTGCTATTATTTATATTCAATCTCTCTACACCTGCTGCCTCCTAATTAGCTTTTATGTGGGCTGGAGATGCTTTATAATAATTAAGTTTGAAACAAAAATGCTTGTGGTTGTTTATGAACTTTATAATGTGCAAACAGTTTTATCTTGATGTGTGAGCACAAAATTGCAATGAGACAGAGCTGAGGGAAAGAGTTTGTTAATCTTGAAAGTGGCAATGTCTGGTTTACAGCATGGGAACGTGTTGTGGAGTGTTTTTAATATTTAATCGTTTGCCACTAATTGACGTCATCGGGTGCCTTGACTATTTCGGATTATAACATTGCAGCTGATGCACACGTTCACTACATTTCCACAAAGGACAGGAATCACATTTAACAGAGTCCTTCATCTTGCTTTTTCATCAGTCATGTCTCTAAATATAGTCAAAACCTCTGATAAATGAATACCTGCGTCTATTGGTCAAACATGTGCTTGTGCTTGGCATTAATATTTACATGCATGCCAAACATGTAAAGATCATGCTCTGGCTTATTGTTAATATTGCTTATGCGTTATTTCATTTTTAACGGATATTGTGGTTTCCACACATGTTTATGTCATAATTAAGTGCGACACAACAAAGGCGTGGCATTCTACATATGGATTATGTGCAATACATTATTTAAAATCAATCATTTCAAAGAATCCCCATTTACATTTGTATGTATATATGTTGTAACTAAAATTATTACAGTACTTTAATTCTCGTCAACAACTCGAATGACTCCAAATATTGAGCATTTATTGTAGATTCAAGTCTTAATTCTATCTCACTCCAAATATCCAACATTTCCAAACATCACGAAAGCCCTTACCTCAGGGAACGTAACCAAAAGTTTTCATTGACGCGCTTAATAGCCAGCAATGTAAATGTGTTGAAATTAAAACCTCTCTTGCCTTTTAAATTCGGACACTCCGATTCTAGAATGGCTGGCAGTGGAGTAGCAGCTTAACTCAACTGCTCTGGACCTCTCCCTGAAGCTATTTATATTGAAATTATAATGAGCGCCAAGAAAAAGATTGGGGTAGCAGAAAACCCAGCCTCCAAGAAATCTAAACAAATTCCTGAGATGGAAGAAACCCCTAGCCTTGGAGATGTCTACAAAACCATTCTTCAGGTGGCCCAGGATGTCAGTGATATTAAACTGACAATGGCTGAACTCAATCTGAAAACCGGTCAGCTGGATGGCAGAGTCACAGCACTAGAAAAATCCTCTTCAACTATGAGCTCTGAGATCGCTGGCAGCTTCCAAGCATACAAAAACCTACAATCTGACTTGAAGACTGAAAGGGAACAACGCTTGGATTTGGAGATGAGAATCAGAGCAAGAAACATCAGATTGGTAGGTGTAGAGGAGTCAGATGGAGATGAGGAGGACCTGCCATCCCTGGTCCTACAGATTTTTAAAGACAGTTTCCAGTGCACTACAATCAGGAATGTCGACATAGATAATATCTTTCGGATTGGTAAACATCTGGGGAACAGAGCTCGGCATATTTTGGTCACCTTTTTACATATAAGATCTAAGGAGCTTCTGATGAAAGCTGCCAGACAGGTTGGGAAAGCCTTATTCAAAGGTAGATTGGTTTATGTCTATCCTGATTATCCTAAGGAGATCCTACATAAAAGAAGATCTTTCCAGAGTGCTAAAGAACTGGCTAGTCGACTAACTTTAAAAGCTTTTCTTAGCAGAAATAATGTTCTTACTGTTGTGTTTCCTGATGGGGACAGAAACACATCTGATCCAGCATTGGCTTTAGACTGGCTAGAAACATACAAGAGGAGCCTTCCAGCGCCTCCCATGAACAGTGAGTGACATTGGTAGTGTCCCCCCGCCCCACCATGTCTGTATATATTTTTATTTATATTTTTTATTATTATGTTCTTTTTTCATATTTGGTTTTTAAAATGGCGCCGCCAGTTTTTGGCAGTTAGCGTTATTTGAAATTGTTGTGGAACCCCCCCCCACACCGTGCCATTCGATGGAATGCTTTTGGATCCCGGCTCACGGTGATATCCGGCGTGAGGAAAGGACCTTCCAACATCTGTGTGAGACGTGTGCGTGCATACATCGTCATCACGGCCGTTGAATACGCTCCAACTACGGCGTCTTCGGGAGTGGATGACTTGCGTGTGCGGCCCGGCTCCGACTGCACTCTTCTTCTCCGGATCCCTGGCGGAAGGTGCGGGTTGGATTCCCCCTGGAGGGCAGTGTCTGGACTCTCCAGTGGCGCCCAGGAATGGCTGAGTACCCCGACACGGAGAGCAGCATCATTATCTCCGGCTTGAGGTATGAGCGGTCCATGTGGGGCTCGGTATTGTCGAGACTGTCTCCCTCGTGTCGGGGGCTGTGGATGTCCTGGGGGCGCTCCGGGCTGCCATTAATTGCAACAAGCCCCTTTATTTCGGAAGACTTCTTGGGGGACTGTTTGACTGACAGGTTGCCTGCCCGGTCTTTTGTTGGTTCAGGGCCAGTGCAGTCTCCTTACGAGCACGCAGTCATCTGCTCCTCACTGGATATGTGATGGTATATTATCCTTCATGGACGAGACTACAGCGGTGCCCAGGTGCCAGTTCTTCCTTTTGCTCCGCTGCGGTCACAGTGGAATGCCTTCACTGCTCATGTCGTTGGGAAGTTCAAAATGTTAGTGTTATTTGACCACAAAGGATCTTGTTTACCAAGGGAACTGTGGGACAGACTTCTGGTCGATTTTGGCCGATTTTAGTATATGTGCTCATTGCTTTGGCTAGATTAACCACCAGGAGGCTCTCCCTTTTCTGTGTTTTCCTTCACGTATTATATGTGGATATTTATATATGCCTTTACCCATTACCTTTTAATTTTTTTTTTTTTTTTTTTTTTTTTGGGTAGTGGCCTTTGACATGTTCTTAACCGCCTCAGATGTTTCGATGTTTGCACCATAGTGATGGAGTAGCCTGGTGTGTTGATATTGATGTTCCAGGTCTCTTTCTTGATGTTTAGGATTGATATGACCACAGTGCTATTACATAGTATATATGTATATACATTTGAAGTTGCCTTGTCTAGCCTCACTGTTTTAGCACGGTTCTTTAGATGTTGTGGATTGGCACAAATTGCTGTGGGGTGGGGTTCATCTGTATGTTTTAAATTAGCGATTGTTTGATATACCAATTCTGTGTTTTCAACGTGATTCTCGATGGTGGGGTTTCTTCTTTTTGGGGGGGATGACTGGGGTTCAGGTAGTTCATTCATTACTAAATGTTGTTATCTTCTGAGTTGGGTTTTCTGACCACATTGATGTCTTTTATTGCATCATTGGGAGGGGTCCTGGGGATGGTTCTCAATGTTGTTCAATTTTCTTGTTGGGCTGAATAGACTTCACTATCTTGTTCGTTCTTTTTATTTTTTACTTATTGTTTTTCATTTTTTGTGTGTTTCTTTTACTTTTGAGTTTTTTGATATTCATAGTGTCATGATGACTTCCCACTCAGGTGGGACTTCGGATGACCTGCGTATTATCTCCTGGAATGTGAATGGGATCAATAACCTGCTCAAGAAAAAGAAAGTGTTTCAAATGTTGCAGGACATGCATGCAGACATCTGTTTCTTACAAGAGACTCACATATTGGAGGATGAGATATCTGGGTTGGAAAGGGAATGGGTTGGCGTAGCTGCTGGCTCTTCATTTACTTCAAGATCAAGGGGGGTGGTCATTTTGTTTAGAAAGAAATTGCCTATGAAAGTTATACGCAGAATTGCAGACAAAGAAGGTCGAATGATTGCGTTGTTGATCGAGATTCAGGGGGAATTATTAACTCTTTGCAATGTTTATGCTCCTACCGTGGATGATGGATCCTTTTTCAGAATGGTGGCACAGACTCTTTTAGAGTTGAATAATTCTAATGTTCTACTTGGTGGTGATTTTAATACAGTGATTGATCCAAAGATGGATAAGAGTCAGAATGGCCGTATACTTCGTTGCGATTATCATCACCGGGCACTTAGGTCGCTTTTAGAGGAACATAGTTTGAATGACATATGGCGTCTTGAGCATCCAGATACGAGGCAATACAGTTTTTATTCCAGTGCACATGCAGTGTTTTCTAGACTGAACATGTTTTTCACTGGTGGGTCTGTTTCAGACAGTCAGGTTTCTTCTGATATCGGTAATATTGTATTGAGTGACCATGCCCCTGTTGTGTTACAATTAAGACTTAAACTTCAGTGTAAAAGGAGCTTCTCATGGAAAATGAATACCTCTATTCTATTAGATGATGATATTTTGGACCGGATCGTTTCCGAAGCTGATTTCTTTGTAAGGGAGAATCGTTCAGAGGAGATCAGTGTGGCAAATACATGGGAGGCCTTTAAGTGCTGTATGCGTGGTGTGTGTCTGGGACTGTCTAGTGGTAAACGGAAGAGAGAAGAGTGTAAGAGGCGTGAGCTTGACTCACGTATTAGTGAAATTTCTCGTGATCTGATGCTTGATCCGTCTGATTCAGTGAAACATGCTGACTTAAAAAAGCTTAAAAAAGAAATGGAAGATTTTTTGTCTATGAGGTCCGAACGTAGTTTGTTCTACTCTAGGTGTTCATATTTTGAGAAAGGGGAGCGTTGTGACAGGTGGCTGGCATACAGGCTGCGGAAAAGGATCTCCGATTCGGCTATAGCTTCTATGTTTGACAAGGACGGTAGAATCACTTTTGATCCGATTAAAATCAACTCAATATTCCTCGATTTTTATGAGAATCTGTATGGTGATGAGGCTGGTATCACAGGTAGGGGTGAGAGATTTTTTGGTGATTTGAATTTACCTAAGATCCAGAATGCTGAGCGTGATATTCTAGGTGAAATGATAACAATAGAGGAGATTAAAGGCGCAATATCCGGGCTGAATGTGGGCAAATCTCCGGGACCGGATGGCCTTCCATGTGAATTTTACAGGGTCCTCCCGAACTCGGCCTTGGAACTCCTGAGAGATATGTTTGTGTCGAGCAGAATTGTTGGGTCGTTACCTAAGAGTACTAGCCATGCGTCGATTTCGGTCTTTTTAAAAAAGGATAAGGATTGCAATCAACCAGCTAGTTATCGTCCAATCAGCCTTATCAATACAGATAACAAGATCTTGGCCAAGGTTCTTGCTTTACGCCTAGGACAGTTCATGCCGGTCTTGATAGGGGAGGAACAATCTGGTTTCATGAAGGGTCGGCGTACGTTCATCAATATCAGGAAATTGTTATTAACCATGGAAATGGCGGACAGACTGGTAGGTGATGCAGCCATCCTGTCCTTAGATGCTGAAAAAGCTTTTGACAGAGTTGATTGGAATTATTTATACTCGGTATTGAGGGAAATGAATCTGGGGGAGGATTTTATTTCCTGGGTAGCTCTTTTATATGCCAGTCCGACGGCTGACGTTAAGACTAATGGAGTGGTGTCGGAATCGTTTTGTTTGAAGCGAGGCACGAGGCAGGGTTGCCCTTTTTCTCCTCTGTTATTTATTTTGGCGATTGAACCCCTAGCTATTTACATAAAGAATGAACCGAATTTACAGGGCATTGAATGTTGGGGTATGGTGCAAAAGGCATGGCTTTATGCTGATGACCTCTTGTTGGTGTTGCAGAGTTTGGACACATCCCTGCCATGTCTGATGAGGATTTTGTCGAATTTTCATGATTGTTCGGGATACAAGGTTAACCGCCAGAAGTCAGAAGTGTTGCCTCTGTCCAATAGATGTGATAAATCCCTGGTTGAGGGTCTGGGGTTTACTTGGTGTGATAGGCGCTTACGCTACCTAGGGGTATGGTTGACAGCTCCAGTCTCCCGTATGGTTGATGAAAACATGAGTGTGGTAGTACGAGATTGCAAATTGATTTTGGAAAGGTGGTCTTTACTTAATCTTTCACTATGGGGTAAAGTCAATGCCTTGAAAATGAATTTGGCTCCCAAGATTAACTTTATTACCAGCATGCTTCCACTGAGAATAAAGGGTAGTTATTGGAAAGATCTAGACCGCCTTATGCAAGAATTTTTATGGGACAGGAAGCCGCCCAGACTTAGTCTATGGAAATTGCAGCGTCCAATTTATTTGGGTGGTCTAGGAGTTCCGAACTTTAAGGCCTACCATTTAGCATTTTCTGCTCATTCTTTTGTTCCGTTTTTGGATGGTAAACTGGACGGATGGGCGGTGGCGGAGTCGAATGCATATGGGCCATTGGGCCCGGAAGCACTGTTGACCACTAACTCAAAGATCACGGGGGGAAGTCTGTTAACCACGTCCTTTTTACGCAACTCTTGGATTGAGGTCTTGACTTTGATAGGGAGGGACGCTTTTAAGTGTAAGAATGCTTCTATATGGCTGAATCCTAGGATTAGAGATAACTCCAGGACAATTTTTTGGCCCGATTGGTTCCTAATGAATGTTAAAAAGGTCTCCGACTTGGGGAACGATGATCGGTGGCTGACTGCAGCTGAGCTGAGAGAGAGATGGAGTTTTGAGGACTTGTCGGACTCGGCTTATAGACGACTCAAGAGGTCTATCGGTGAGGTGGACTGGTCTGACTCCTTTGACTTGACTATTTTTCTGACGGATTCTAATGGACAGGGAGGTGGTTTAGCCAGTAGGTTATACAAACTTTTCATGTCGTATTTTCGGAACAATGACAATTTACGGGAGATCTGGAGTGAGAGGATTGGGTCTGATATTGATCTTGAGGCCTGGCAGATTATATGCGGAAATGTCTCATTGTGTTCACTGAATCTGGGCGAAAGGTCTAGACAAATTAAGATCCTGAACCGTGTGTATTGGTGTCCGGAAACGTTACATAAAAGGGGCATGACTGACAATGCTGACTGTTGGGGTTGTGCTCAGGAAGTGGGAACATTGGAACACATGCTGTGGGCCTGCGAGAGGGTCAGGGCGTTCTGGATAGACATTTGTGATGTGTGTGTCAGAATTTTGGGTGAAGAGTGTGTCCTGGACTTTAAGACAATGATCCTAGGGGAGGATTCCGAGCTGGCTGAAGTCAACTCTTCCCTTAAGAAATGGCTTTTCAGAGCAACCATTGTTGCTAAAAGGTTGATCCTTCGAGGATGGAAAGGTCAGGTCCGTCCGACATTTGAGGAGTGGGTTCAAGAAATGCATAGCCTGTCTCGTACCGAAAAAATGATCTACAGATTGAAATGTAAGTTGTCCACATATGAAAAGATTTGGAACATGTTCAATGATTTTATTTGATCCGTTTTTTTTATTATATTCCTTGTTGTTCCTCTGTACTTAAGTATTATTTTTGTATATACTTGTAAATAAATAAATAAAAAAAATAAAAATAAAAAAAAAATAAAATAAATTCGGACACTCCAGCATTAAAAGTTACAGATGACAGGTTTGTTTGAAATGCTCACAGCTTGCTCCATGTCACCCTGATAAAGAGAGAAGGAGGCAGATCGTTTAGAGCCTTTTGGGCGTTCAGATCTGAACGTGCTCAGGGGCAGCCTGGGGAGAAGACATAACTACAAGGATACCAAGATTTTGAGTTCATAGTTTAGTCCAAAAGTGCCATCATTGATGCCAAACTGCTTGCAGTGTGACCCGAGAGTTAATTCCATTTTAAAAAATCAATATCGGCCTGCGTGCTGGTTGACAGCCGTTGGATGGGCATAAACACATAGGATGTTTAATATTGACAAGACAGAAGCCATGATCTCTGAATGCCCAATAATATCAGGGATGGTAGATTTTGGCCTACCATTCTAGGCCATGCCTGTCGTTTATCACCTCAATTTGTAGCACCTGCATAATCCTGTGCAGTCACCTCACTCTCATGTGAGAAAAATGGTCCAGACATGGTTTGACCAATTAAGACAATAAAATATGTTTATCTCTTCCGTGTACATTGCGCTCCAGAATTCAATTTATGAATACTTATTGTTTGATGTGGCTGGAGATCTGCTGAAGACTAACTGCCCCAACCAAGCTATACCATGAAGGGACTGCAAGGGCTGGAGTTAAGTAATTGTTCAAATATACTTCAGCCATCTGGACTTTGGTGCATCAGAATTATAATCAACAAGCTATGAGAAATAAAGGAGGGAAGGCAAGTAGGGAAACAGGTATATTAAAAAAAAAAAAAAACTATTACGTGTTCACTGTAAATGTCACCATTTTGAATAAGAAAAAATAAGATAGTCTTTTTGAGAGGCTCTTAATGAGTTGTCAGTCTCGTAACTGGATTTGAAAGGGGGTTCAATCTGAGTTGTGGTGAATAATCCCACTATTATGTAAGTTAATTGTCTCACAGTTGGATCTGGGACTAGATACTGTGACCAACTAAATACATAATGCAGGATCTGTGGGTTGGTCTGGCTTTTCTCTTTGTAATTTAATGTATCATTGCATCGCTGTGTGAAGAGACAATCATGATCCTATCTCAGGTGAAGACACTTCCATTAATCAATGGCAATCCTCAGGTCCCATGTTTCATTTTCCATGTTTTTACTAATAATTAGAGGGTGGGGAAGGTTGTTTTTTTCTGCAATCTACAATTATGCAGTCAATATTGCTATTAGGGTGCCCTTTGTCCATCTGTCTCATTTGGATTACTTCCAGGTTCCTTCATTTTGTGAGTCCTCCTTCCTCATATTGGTGCCACCATGATAGAACTTTATTCTATACATCATCTCTTGCTTCATTCCTCCACAATGTCTCCACATTTGTGATTACTACGTTCCTCTTATCTTGAGTTAGCTCTTTTAATTTGCTAATTACAGTTATTAGTTTTTCAGTTTTCCTCAGGAGGAGTCCTTTCTGCAACCAATGCGTGCTTCAGTCTAACTGCTCTATGCATTTTCGGTGGAGTGGTATTTTGGAGCATGAGAGAAGGGGAGTGCTTCTCTTGACATCAAATACCAGTTAGACTAGTCTGGCAAAACGTGCACTGCATTCTTTGGCACTCATGTCTCCCTCCAAAATCGTGCAATCCATTTCAAGAGCATTCCCAGGCTCCTGCTGGGATTTTGTTTTTCTGTTATGCTATCCTTTGTAAGCTTCAAGTCTGGGACTTCAGTGTGATTATATCCCCCTCTGGGTTTGTGCCATTGTCATTAATTAGGGTCGAGTCATTAGATAGGTGCATGTGGGACAGGGGCAGGATATTGTCTACATCCAAAGTCCACAGACAAGGACAATGTCAAAGCATCGTACCTCTGGGCGTCTTAATTTTTCTACGAAAGGACTAAATCTGCTAGCCCCTAATGGATGCGTTTCATTTTCTCTTTTCTTTTTAGCTGATCAGTTACAGGTCGAATGCCCAGGCTCAAGACACTTATATGGTTCTCACTAAATGTCCCAACTCAGTGACAAGAGTAACAGGGTTTGTAGTGGCTGTGGGCTATAAAGTGTACAAAGGCTATCAAAATGAATCACTGCTCCTTCTCCATGTCCGTCATCCTCCAGTCATCTCCTCCTGTGCTCCTTTCCCGAATTTCCCTGCATCAGTTCTGGGTGAATGATGGCAGTAAGGGGTTTATTTGTGAAGTCTGTATTGTTCATCTATTCCTCAATGAACAATAAACAAATAAATAAATACTTACATAAAAAGTTCTGCAATGGGTCCATTGTGAATGATGCCCTTTGCATGAACCTCTGAAGTTTTCCTGAACCCAACTAGTTTTTTTTATAGAAATCAATGATCTTTTAATGAGATGTACTTTTTATCGCAGGGGTTAAACCTAGATCCCAACATGTAAATCATCATCTGCATGCATGCTCGTTTTGAACATGCACTACACATTCCGTTTACATGTTGGGGTTGTGTACTAGTAATTCTTCTTCAATTATACTGTTGAACTGTTTAACCCATGTTTGCACCTCCTGCAACTTGACTATGAATGCAATGTAACCGATTTCTTGAGTTGAAGCGCCCAGATACCTGAGGCAATGTAACCAAATTCTTAAGTTCAAGCGCCTAGATGCCTGAGGGTTAGATGCACTTTATAAGTGTAAAAATAAATAAATAAATACATGCAACCTTTGAAAAATGAAGATATGCTATATATTCAAGCTAGGTACAGAGGTGGGCCATCTCACTGTGCGTAGATCTCCAAATGCATTAGCAGCGTGAGCCCAACATTAACCCATGATCGTGTCCAGTGCTAAACTAATACCAAGGCTACCACCGGCTACCACCGGCTACCACTGGCTGACTATAGACAAAGGCCAGCTGAGGATCAGCGTTCAACTAAAGTACATGATGCTGACTGGGTCAGGTGAAAAGGCAGGTTGAGTGACTCCTTATAAAGATTGAATGATGTCAACAGGCAGTGGATGATGCAATACCCTTAATGCACAGCACTACAAGGATCCCTGGGCATTCCCTAGATACAGAACATCCCTTGCTAGGTGTTCAGTGCTTTATTAACTAGGTTTTACACCACCCATCCTGCCCCCTCCCATGATTCCAATTTCAAAGGTGGTTGCTAAAGACCGACTTTGGAGCTTTTACTGAGTGCTCCGATACCCGGGGCCAGTGCTGGAATAGACATTTACATTCCTGTTGCTGCATTGCACAGCTACAGAACAATTCAACACAACTCACTTCTCCTCACAATCAGGAGTACCTGCTTAATCGGGTGCAGAGCAAATGAGAGCAATAACAATGAAGAACATACTGTTCAGGTGGAAAAGAGGTTACAGCAATTGCGGCATGGACAAGGCAAACCGAGTGGCCAACCCCAGTAGCAGTAATACCTGGAATCCCCACTAGAATTCTGCTCAATACCCACTTCTCACAACACTGAAAAACCTGGAATTGAAAGATGAACAGGAAACAGATGGATAGTGTGGGAGTTAACTGCTAGTCACAAAGACAGCCTCACTAGCTGATTCTGCAGTCCTGTTTTTTGGTGAAAAACAAAAGCATGCAGTTAAGTAAAGGGGTGTAGAATTTTGTAAACAGAGTCCCAATCAAAGTTCAATGGAGGGACAACATGTTACCTTCTCTTGGATATCTGTTATGCTCCTGGTATTAAAGTGTTTCCTGTTGAATCTGTTTGCCTTTTCTATGGGCTGTTGCTACAAGGAGTCAGAAATGAAAGTCGGACACAAAGTTGCCATGTTTTGGTTAAAGACTTTTTTTTTAACAAAAATGGGTTGGGAAATGTCTCTTTGACCCAGCTTTAAGAGGATGTCAAAAACAAAACTGTCCTTGTGTCCAAATATCCTATCCTGGCCCTCACATGACAAACCGAAATCACAAGGTGAAAAGGGAAATATCTTCAATCTGGTGATTGCAAAAAGAGTTCATAAAGGAAAAATCGAGCAGCTCTAATATAAAAGTTCTCCAAGGTAAAAGGACCTGTGTTCCATTCCCTTCTCCCCAATTCTTCAACACTATGCCAATGATTCTTGGTCTAAAATTTCTTTGTGTCATTCTTGATGCACGTCATACGGCTTTGTTACAACGTTCCTTAGCCTTGTAGTTCCTTGTTTCAAAAGTTCCTTCTTAGGTTCAGCAAACCCAGTCCTTTCTTAGGACTTCCTGTTGATTTTCTACTGCCTGGTATACTCCCCTGCCATGACCTCTTATGCACTTGCAGCTACCTGGTTTAGTTGCCTGCCAGGTTTTCTCATATTCATAAGCAAACAGTACCTCTTTTAATTCCACTATTGCATATATCTTCTTTTGTTCTGTGCATCTGATAGTGTCAACATTCGCCTTTGGCTTTTCCCAAACCTGGATTCCATAATCGCATGGCTGAGGCTCGTACCTACAACATCCCTTCTTGGTTTGTGAACAATCTCCTTAATGTCTCTGTTTCTGTGGATTTACAGTTTACAAATTGTTTTTAGCCCGGTCGCAAAATCCCCCAAAGGGCCCGCTTTTCTTGTGTTAACTTACCAGTTCGGTGTGACGTCTTCGGTCCTGTTCGTGATTATGCGGCCAAGCTTTGCTGCCCACTATTGACTCTGGGCTGCTTCCAGGCCATTCTGGTTCCTCTCAGGAGAATAGCTCAGGGGCAACATGCTCGCCTTGGAAGCAAGACGACATGGAGCAACACAGGTTTGATCCGGGGGTCCACGCTTAGAAACCTCTGGGTATTAAGCATGTTATACATAACTAATCATATCATTCATATCTTGTTGCTTCCAGTCAGCATGCCTGCTTTCCATCACAAATCTTGGCTTGGTTACTGCAGTGTCGGCAGCCCACCCTGCTCATGCAACATTTCTCTGCCTCTTTGCTGGCGAGCCCCTTGGCTCTGCCACACCAGCATGTGCTCCCAGGGACCACACCCTTCACAGAGTGGTATGACAACTTCATCCAAACAACAGCAGCCTCTTGCAATTGCAAGTGCTTTTTGATCTTTAAAGGTCCCATGCACAGGTGCCTTTTGAAAACAACTAGCATGCTCACTAAGCTTAAACTCTTTCCGCTCTCTATTGCTTTCTTCTTCTTCCTCATCCCAGCACTTGGCTAATTGTGGGAGATGAAGTCCTTTGATGATGACTGATGCAATTTACTTGAAACATGACTTGCAATCTTTCCAAATGATGAGCCAGATCTACATGGATGACAATTAGAACTGAAAAAACACTTGGAGTTTCTACCCTTTTGTCCAGGGATGGAGGCTTGGTTAAAAAGGCTTCGGGAAAAGGTTTCTCTATTTTTCCTAAAAGGGGGTACAGATGCATGGCAATAGGCCATTAGGGTATTTGGTGTCAAGGGGTCTTCTTCATGGGCAAATGGGGGATACCATGCTTCATCCAATGGAGCCATGATATCCCCGTAGGCTGTCTTCTCTCATGTGATCCTCCTTCAAATAGCTGCCCTCATGGTCAAGATCAGGTAGCAGCTGCTGTCCCCTGGACACCTGGGTGGAGGTTACCACTAGTGAATCTGTGTTGACTCAATTGGATTATCACATCCCCATTACTTAATGTAACTGATTCTCCAACCACCTATTCGAAGGAAAGGAAGCCCACATTACCATGTTATCTTCCTTTTCTGTGTTCCACTGTAAAACAATAGGCTGTAAATCTAAGAACCAACACATGATTGTTGCATTTGTGTCTTTACAGAGGTTCATTCATGTTAAAGGAGCGCGATCAGTGACCAGCCTGAGCCTCCTACCTGTTAGGTGGTATTTGAGATAGTTTATAGCTCACTTTATCACTAGGACCACTAATTCAATTGTGGCATAGTTTTTCTCTCATGGGAACAATTTCCTACAGATGTAGAGAATAGGATGTTCAATGCTGTCACGATCTTGTGAAATAACTGCTCCCAAGCCAATGCATGAAACATCTGTCTGTAGAATGAATTCCCTCTTGAAATCTGCCACTTTCCACATAGGTTCACTGCAGAGAATGTGCTTAAGCCTGTGAAAGCTCAATTGATCTTCTTCTTCCCATTTTCCTTTTTGCGGTTTTGCATTTTTGAATGCATCAGTAAAACAAGACGTCATGGATGAGAAACCAGGAATTAAATGTCTGTAATTTCCTAATAAACCCAAAAATGCCCTTAGGTATTTCTTTGTCGTGGTCCTTGGAATTTCTTTGACTACCTTGATATTCTCAATGTGGGGTTGAACCTGCCCATTACCTACGAAATATCCAAGGTACCAGACTGCTGGTTGCGCCAAGCAAAATGTCTTTGGATTTGCTGTGAGCCCGGCTTTTAATGCTCTGGTAAGTAGGTACAGATGGTGTAAATGCTCTTTCCAGGATATACTGTATCATCAATGTACATTCTACAGAAAGATGATAGGGTCTGAGGATTTGGTCTGTTAACCTTTCAGAGGTAGAAGTTGCCCCATGCAGAGGTAAGGTAACACCTTAAACTGCAAAAGTTCTCTGTATTAACAGGGACTTGCCAGAACCCTTTTGTCAGATCAACTGTGAAGAGGAAAATAGGGGTCCCCAATCAGTCATTTAGATGATCGATTCTAGGCATTGAGTATCTGTCGAATTGGGAGACTGCATTAACCTTTCTAAACTCAATGCAGAACCCCCACGATTGATCCGGCTTGGCAATGAGTATTATTGGAGAAGATCAGGGGCTTTGAGAGGGTTCAGTTTTATTGCCCCTGAGCATATTACCCTGTTTATTCTGTTCTCTATCTTGAGAGAAATGGAAATCCATGTCTCTTCAAATACCCAGACGAGGTCTGATAAAGCTTGGTTCACCATTATCCAAGATGCCCTTGCCACAAAATAGACCTGCCATGCAACAAAATTAAGGCAACAAAAAACCACAACTATCTACCAAGTCTCTACCCCACTGAGGCCCCCAGGGCCCCATAGTCCTACCTTCCCATCCCCTTTCTCTTTAACCCAAGTAGCCCAACCAACTGTCCTGGACACCATCCAGTTGTTGAAACCCTCTAACTGTAAGGGAGACTCTTGTCGGCCATATATTGTCAAGCTCTTGCCACAACCATGACCCCCATCCTTACTGACTTTTTCAAGGCCTCCTTCAGGGCCAACATCATTCTCATCAGCATCAAAACAGACATTGTCACTCCGATCCTTAAAAAATGTCACTAGACCCTTCTGAGCTTACAACTACCTCTCCATCACTACTGTCCCCTTATTGCTTATAATTCTAGATTGCATTGCCTACTCCCAAGTCCAGCAATTCCTCTAACACCACCACCTCTTAGGAGGAAGACAGTGGCCTTCCATCCCGAAAACGGCACCGAAACAGCCTTATTTGACCTCAAAATTCAGCTTGACAGTATCCGTCACTCAAGTCATCTAGCCATCCTCCTCCTCCTTGACTTCTCAGAAGTGTTTGATCTTGTGAACCAGAATTCTCCATGCTGCACCTAAACTCACAGTTCCACTTCTCCACAGATGACGTCACCTGGGTCAAATCATTCCTTAGTGAATGGACTTCGAGAGTCCCTATTGATCATTCAGCAGCTAACCCTTCCCAGTTCCCATTGGTGTTCCCCAAGGTTTCTGCCTGTCACACACCCTTTACAATACGTACACTAAATCGCTCTTCAACATCCTGGACTCCCTTGGTATTATCTACGCCAACTTTGCTCATCACACCCATATTTTCATCCCTATTGTGGGCACTCATCCAGATGACACTGCTATCATTAATAACATGTGCAATACTATTGAAAAATGGATGGCCACTCATAAGCTCTGCCTCAATGACGACAAAACAGAACTACTCATTGTAGATTCACCCAACTGCCTTAAAAACCTGGACATAACCTATTCCTAATTTCTCATTGATGGCACTGCAATACCGGTCCTCAAACAGGTCAAAACCTTTGGGGTATGTCTAGATGCAGAGCTATCTATGACCAAGCAAATCAACCCTCTTGCCTCATCCACTGCCTATATCTTTAGACACATTTTCTTGAGTAGACAATTTCTCTCACAAAGTAGTTGCCTCACGCTTGCAAGAGGCATTAAACTCAGCAAACCTGACTATTGTACTGCTCTCCTCATGGGCACATTGGCAACTAAACTTGCTAAGCTCCAACTCCTCCAAAATAAATCCTTGCACATAGCACTGGGGCTTCATCGCTCTGACGATATCACAGCACC
This sequence comes from Ambystoma mexicanum, assembly GCF_040938575.1. NCBI lineage: Eukaryota > Metazoa > Chordata > Amphibia > Caudata > Ambystomatidae > Ambystoma > Ambystoma mexicanum. The sequence continues at coordinate 1,229,713,035 of NC_090930.1, read as the reverse complement.
ACAGCGAGATGCCTGCTGGCTCCCTATTAAAGCCCATATTGACTTCAAAACATTGTCCATTGCTCACCGCTGCATTTACAAAGAAGCCCCTCTCTATCTGAACAAGAGCAGTGCTAAGAGACAACTGGTGTGTTCACTAAGACCATCTAGCAACATCTCTCTTGTCACACCTCGATTCAAATATGCCAGAGCAGCAGGTATCAGCTTCTGCATTATCGCCCACACCCTCTGGAACCCCCTACCTCCCAACATCAGAAATGAACATTTCTGCCCTGCCTTAAAAAGACGTCTGTCAAACATGACTAACTTTGCCCTGTATTATGCTGTTACTTGAATTTCTCACCTGATTCCTCAATATCTCACCCGTACAAATGCTTTGTTATCCCCGGGTCTGGGTGTTACACAAATGCTACAAATAAATAAATTAATACATAAATAAATAAAATATTCTCTATCACCTTTATAATTATGTACTTTCTAGATTCAGGGATCCAATAAGGTTTCAAATGGACTATCTTCCCTGGGGCAGTATGGATATAATGGTACATTCCTTTTACCTGACCTGGTTCAGTTCTAAAGACATCACAGAACTGTTCTTTGAGTTTCATTAAGCCTTCCATTTGGTTTTGAAGCAGGTTGGAGGAAATTAAACAGTTTTTACTTGATTCTTCCGATAACGAAATGGTTAGTACCACTGTGGTATCTTCAATAGATTTTTTTCTCCATTCTTTAAGAACATTTATATGGTAGATATAAGTCTGATTTTTTAATGTCAGGTTGTGAGATCTGCTAGTCATAATGCCCTGTCTGCTGTAATATTTCAAAGGGCCCATGCCACTTAGAGAACATGTTGTTGTGTGATGAGGGAAGTAGAACCAGAACCTTTTTCCCAATAAAAAGGATCTCATTTCAGCTTGTTTTAAATCATGATAGCCTTTCTGGTGTTCTTGGGCTTTAGTCATGTTGGATTGGACTATTGTTCTAACCATGGTCTTATGCTCTTTTAATCGTTGGGTTTTTGGAGAAAGCAGTAAAACAGCGTGTTCCCATTGCTATCAGGTCTCTTGCAACATATCAAGGGCATCTTGTGGTCCTCTACCATATAAAATCACACATGAGGAGAATCCTGTTGAGGACTGTGGGGTCTTTCTAATAGCAAAAAGTGCCCAAGTTCTAATAACATCCCAGTTTTTGCCATCTGCTTCAACTAGTTTCTTTAAGAAGTGTTTCAAAGTCTTGTTGAATCGTTCCACTCATCCATCACATTGAGGGTGAACAATGTTCTGAGTGTTTTTATCTGAAGAACTTTGTTTACTTCTGCCATGAGTTTACTCACAAAGGTTGATCCTTGGCCTGTATAGATCTTAGGATTCCTTTGGAAACCCAACTCTCAAAAATAATGGAACTAAATGTTTCAGAATGTGGTGTGTCACATTATTCTGTAATGGAAAGGCTTCATTATAATGGGTAGGATAATCTAATATCATCAGTATCATGCCTAGGTTTGAGAAAGGTATATCAATGATTGGCAAATGCTGTAACAGAGCTGGTGGGGGAATCTGGAAACCGGTTTTCTGACATAGGGAGCAAGTGAGTGCAACATTTTTCACATCTGCATAGATCCCGGGCCAATACAATTGGTTGAGAATCTGTGGTTGAGTGTGGACTTTTCATAGATGACTGCCGGTCAAGTGGGAATGAGTAATTTCCAGTACTATTTTTTGTGACATTTGTGTACCATTATTTGTGTACCATCCAACCCAGTATCTCCACAGTATAGTAGTCCAGCTTTTTGAAAGAAAATTGGTCAACCCTTTTTCCTACCTGCCACTTCGAAAGACCTAAAGAAAAGTGTCAGCAAGAAAGGGATCCTTTCTTTGCCCAAAGGCCAGGTCAGGAATAAATGTGGTCTCTTCTTCGATCATCTGGGGTAGGGCTGCCTCTGATGTTGTGAGAGACTCTGTCTGCTTCCCCAAAACCCTTGGATGACCTTTACAGTTTTGTTAGAGGTTTTAATTTCTATGACGGGTCAGTAATGTAAGGCGGTTAACTGTTTGATGATTTATTAAAGCAGCATTTTATTCTCAAAAGTAAAATGATCAAAAATGCCTTACTATCCGTACTGTGTTGAGGAATTCTTTGCCTAACCAAAACTAAGGGAACACACTCTAAGAGGACCACTCCCCCTCACTCTAAGCAACAAATACACAAATAAAATATATGGCAATACAACATTACGTGAACAACATTCACAGTTTCTGAATAACCTTCTAATGCCCTGGTTGTATTCCCTTCCCCAGAATTCAAGGTCAATTCTGTTAATGTTCAACCAAAGAAAGAAATGTCTTGAATCAGTTCTTGATGGTTCAAAGTCAAAGTAAGGATTGCTAACCAACGTTCCAATGATAGCAAGTCTCTTCTCCTTGGTGACATACCCACTTTCAACTTCCACCAAAAACCACCAATAATAATCCCAACTAAAATATTTTGTCACTTCCTCAAGAAGAGTTGCCACAGTTCAAAAGAAATGCAATATTCACAACTGTTAGTGATGCAACGTTCTTGGTAAACACTCAGTATTTCATGCTTAACAGTCAGAATTTCATTGGTAACAGATTTAGAATTCACAATGGTATATTTGCCTGGATGACTTCTCAGAGTTGCTGCTCCCTCTTCAACAATTTCACTTCTACTTTATTTACATGAGAAAAGTCATCTTTGTCTCATAGTATTCTACCTCATTTAGACTACAAAAAAGTTGCATCCACTGACAACCAGATATACAACCAGCTTTAGTACTTTGGACAAGTACCACAGTTTCAGTGATTTATACAGGCTTCAACCAGATATACTTTAAAGTACTTCAACAACTTCAAGTAGGAAAGCCACTCTTCCTCTGATTATCTCTCTTCAAAAGGGATAGCCTCTTTTCCACTCTTGTCTGTTTGCCAGAATAACAACCTGGGTTTACCTTTAAGACTCACTTTTCTCTACCTTCCGCAGTCGCTAACAGTACAGTTTGTCTCCAATTCAAAATTGTTTTTAAGACAGCCAGTTTCACTTCCACAACTTTATTTGCACATTTCTGCCAACTGTCAGCCCAAGTAATTATCCAGAATCCTTGGTGCCACTCTCTTAGCTTCAGGTAATGTTTGCCCACTTGTACCTTAAGCCAGTTGAACTGTCCGTAACTTCTAAAAGTTAGCTTGCCTTTTAACTTTGAGAAAGGCTAGTTTCACTGAAAATACAGGAATACTCTTGCCTTGGGCAATGCTTGTTTTCTTCTTCATCAATATATACACTTTAAATTCTTATGATATATTTATGATTATGTATGAATGGTAAGCCACGTTAAAGTAAAGAACAGAGTTGAGTCTTTCTTTAGGAGTTACAATTAGGCACACATACCCATTTCTTAATGCAGTTTTCAGAGTATAAAGCTTAGTATTTAATTGTATTCTCATATAAAGTAAAGGATAGCATTCAGTCCTCCTTTGGGAATCACAATTAGGTGCACACAACCACTCCTTCAGACAGTCTTTTAAGGGTTGAACAATGGGTTTAAGCAGTGTTTGCTTTACTCGCCAGTTAATGGATTTTCATATTGTATGCAAGTGCTACATTTCCATTGTTCTGGTATAATAACTTCAACTAACAACTTCTACTCACTATAAACCACGCAAATTGTAGAGGAGGCACCAAGTGTCTCTACTGGAAGTCCTGCCCCTTTTTGCCCATATGTTGGAAATTGGAAATTGCGACATGGGCAACGGCAGTAATGATACCTATACCGCGAAAAGTCCTTGAAACAAGGTATACATTGAGAAAACCCTATCTGATATACCCGCAGAGAAATGATGGTCTTCTGAAGGAAGTTCTGGAAGAAATGTGAAGATGTCTGAAAGAGAAGAATGGTGACATCACATGAAGGAGAAATGACGCACCCAGAAGAGATGCCAATGAAGAGAGTAAATAAACCTTATAGATCCTGATGACAGAGTAAAGAGTTGAGTAACATTTTGTGAGCAAAATGACAATTGCATGTACGGAGAGCACTGAAGATAATGCAAGCCATTTTATAATTGTACAGATTATGTAATGCAAGTAGACTAAGTAATCAGGAGGTAGTCAATAGACTGAAGGCAGTGCCGCCAATCTATGTATAAGTGTGTATAGAATCTGAATGTTCCACAACTCATTTTATCAAACTAGGACCCAATGAATAGAAGCAGTACAAGAAAATAGCTGATACTGAAGGAAGATTCGAGATTGCTTGTCTGACCCAGTGTCAAGAGTTGGGGCAGCCAAGAACCTTTTTATCTTTTCGAGAAGATACAATGAATGTGAGATGCAGGATGGGCTCCTGTTGAGGTGTAATGAAAAACACTAGAAGTGCCTGGTTGTATTCATTTAATAGTGTTAAATGTGAAGAAGGAGCTCAAAACACGGTCTCCAGTCACATGGTCAGATGAAAATAGATGTTGGGCAAGCTACACCGAGACCAGAAGATAAGGCCCTGCTCATACTCCCTTTTATTCTCAGGCAGAGTGATCCTTTGCAAGGCTGAGTTCAAAGGACTTATTGAATGGCATACAGCAGGAGTGATGATGGATGAATGGCTAATTGAGTGGGGAGGCATGGTCAAATCCAACCCTCCAGCTCCTGGGTACCAGCTTGCAAGCTGCTAGCGAGTGGAATATTCCAGAAGGGTGCATGCGTGCCAACCAATTATAGAGGGCCACGTAGTGAAGAGCCCTATAGCTTGAATGCCAATGAAACAGTGTGTATTTTTTTGACACAGAAGATGACTTGCACTAGGGGTGGGCATAGCTGTCCCCCTGACCTTAGAGAGCCAATCACAGTCCAGTCTCCCATAGAAAGTATGCTTAGATGATTCCTTTAAGCCTATCATAAACCCTGTAGGTTTCTGCTTATTTTGCCATATAGTATGACATCAGTGATGATGAGTTTTTGCTATAAATATGTGTTTTTTCACATGAAACATTGAGAAGGTTTGTACAGCATCTGTTGATGCCTGTTGTACTCCCTGTTTTATATAATTTTTAATAAAACAGCCTCAGATTTGCCAACTTCCTGAGTCCACCTGATCATTGGTGTGAGAGTAAGATCTGCATCCCCATCCATCCCACATAGCGCTACCTTGTTTAAAAGGCCCTATGGGTTCACTGTGAATAGGGAACTGGATACTGTTGTTGTGGAACTTATTAGAATGATGTGCTACACTTACCGGCTTCTTTAGCACTTGCTCTGTGGGTCGCACTGCTTCTGTGACTTTGTTCCATTACTTCTACCACTTCTGGCTTCTTAGGGACCCACACCCTTCCTCTGTGATGGTGTGTATGGTCCGGCCACACGTTTATGGAGACCCTCTCGCTCCAGATACCCATAGCATGTTAACCACTCCTAGCCTCTGTCTCCAGCACGCTCGATACATGGCAACCAGGCTCACATGGGGGAAAGGCAGATCTCCTGCATGCCTTCCACTGCACAGCATCTGCACTTCCGAATTTGGGGGGACAGGACCCTCTCAGAACAAGCAGGTGAAATCTTCCGCCTCCACATTTCAGCACCCCACTTGTTCTCCCACTTCTGCTTAGTTTGCCAGCCTTGTCCCTTCTTCCTCCTGCTAGTACTGCTACAGCTTCTATTCCAGACACAGTTCCAGCTCCTTCCTCTTCTTATAATTTCCTGCATCTACGGGGTCCTTTTATGCCTCTCAGTTTTCTTCAAGTGTGGGCTGTTAGGCTTAATATCCTGACTACTGCAATGGCATGCCTCCTCAGCCCTCTTCTTGGTTCCAGTTCTCCTGGGATTATGGGACTGGTAGTCCCTTTCAGCAAACCAGTTTCAATTAACTTCTGTAGTTTGGCAAACAGCCACCAAATGTCTTTCTGTACTTCACCCCCTTTTTGATCCTCCCACAGGGTCAGGTTCAGGAAGTGTCTGCCTTTAACTGGCCATATGGGAAGGGTCCCAGACCAGGTTTCTGGGGGAATCATCTCTGATTCATAACACATCCTTGTGTTTAGGAAATAGAGCCTTTTTACAGACTCCCCATATTATTTCTCCCGCCATTACTTGATGTGCCTCTTTACTGTTAGTTTGCGTCAAGATCTTTATGTCACCTCTATATTCATGGTCTGTGATGATTGCCAAGATGTCTAAGCCATGTCAACAGGCTAGACCTGACTTTGAGATAAGTCTAATTAAGTTCTGGGTAGAGGAATGAGGACTAAGTCTGTGGGTATTAAAGTTCAGTCCCTGGGTTGGATCAATTATCCACTGCTTCTGCATAAGTCAAGCCCAATAAAGTGCTCTGTGGCAACTGATGGATCAAAATCTTGGTTGCTGAGTTTCTCAAATCTGAAGGTCCCCCAGTTCATGACAACTGACCCCGATCCCAGGCCTGACACCATATGAGAGGAGTCAGAAATGAAAGTCAGATAAAAAGTTGCCAACCTTTTGGTTAAAGATGTTCATTACCAGCATGAGTTGGTGAAATGCCTATCTGGCCCTGCTCTAAGAGGAATATCCATACCTAAAACCAACAATTAAGGATCTGTCTGTCTCAAAAACAAAACAGTCTTTGTGTCCAAATGATTTATAATGACACTCACACTACAAACCAAATCATAAGGTGAAAAGGGAAATGTCTTTAACATGGTGACTGCAAAAAGAGCTCATAAAGGAACAATAGAAAAATAGAACAGCTCCAACATAAAGGTTTTCCAAGGTAAAAGGACTTTGGTTCCATAGGGTGATTCCCTTACCCTGGATTCTTCAACACTATGCCAATGATTCTTGGTCTAACAGTTCTTTGTGTCTTTCTTGAAGCACAACAATCCTTGTTGTTACAAAGCTCCTTAGCCTTTTAGTTCCTTCTTTCAAAAGTTCCTTCTCTGATTCAACAAACAGTCCTTTCTTGGGACTTCCTGTAGATTTTCAACTACCTGCTATACGCCCCTGCCAGGATTTCTTATGCTCTTGCAGCAACCTGGTTTACTCGCCAGCCAAGTTTCCTCATGTACTTGTAGCTACCAGGTTTACTTTCCTGCCAGGTTTTCTCATGTTCATAAGTAAACAGTTCCTGTTTTAATTTCACTATTGCAGATATATTCTGCGGATCTGTGTATCTGATTGTGTGAACATTCACCATTGGCTTTTCTCAAATCTGCTTTCCAAATTCTCATATATGGCTGGGGCTGGTACTTCCAATATCCCTTCTTTGCAAACAGTTTCCATAATGTCTTTGTTTCTGTTGCTTTAAAATTCACAAATTGTGTTTGGCGTGGTCGCCGAAATGCTTGGGGGTCTCCACTTTGCTTGGGTTGACTCACCGGCTCTGTTTGGCGCCTTCAGTCCTGTTCATGCTTATGCAGAATATCTTTGCTGCCCACTTTCCACTCTGGACGGCTTCCACATCGTTCTGATTCACCCCCTGGCTTCCCGTCAGCATGCTAACATTCCTTCAGGTCCTGGTAAGTGAAGGGCTGCTTTCTCCGCCTCCTTGCTGACAAACCCCTTGGCTAATCCATACTGGCCTGTGATCCGAAGGACCACAGGCTTCACAGAGAGTTATGACTACTTCTTCCGAATAGTAGCAGCCTCTTGCAATAGCTTTTCAAACTTTAAATGTCCCACACACAGGTGCCTTGTGAAAGCAACTAGCAATCTCATTGAGCTTGAGGCTTGTTCTGCTCTGTATTACTCTCTTCTTCCTCCTCGTCCCAGTAATTGGGTAATTGTAGGAGATGATGTCCATTGATTATGACTGATGTAAATTACTTGAAAAATTACTTGCAATCTTTCAAAATGATAAGCCAGTCCTACACAGATGATAATTAGAACTGGAAAAGACAGTCTTTGAGCTTTGAGAAACGGTTTCTCTATTTTCCCTAGAAAGAGATACAGATGCATGGCAATAGGCCATTATTGTATTGGGTATCAAGGGGTCTTCTTCATGGACAAATGGGAGATACCATGTTTCATCCAATGAAGCCATGCCATCTCCACAGAGGCTGTCTCCTCGCAAGTGATCCTCCCTCATATAGCTGCCCCCAGGGTCAGGATGAGGTAGCAGCAGCTGTCCCCTGGCCACATGGGAGGAGGTTACCACCAGTGAATCCGTGATTACTCCATTAGATTCATCACATTGCATACTCAAAGAACTGTGTACCTTGGATACAGGTTCAAGCACTTGATACTAGCCTATCAATTTAAAGCTACTTTTCTCAAACTTCTCAATCATCCACCATTCTGACTTTTGAAATAGGGAACTTGTTCTGTCTTCCTGGAACAAGCTACCTTTTGAAATTGCTAAAAGTTGTGGAAGATTGTATAGCAAGAGAAACATAATTTAAAGATTCTGTCAACTATTGGAGATTTCTTCCTCTTAATTTCTGTCACGATTAAAAGGAACGGCTGTCAAACTGCATATCACACCCAAATGTTGGAAAATAACTTTCAAACTGCTTTTATTTCTGAAGCCTAACTTCACAATAAAATTGTACAGATACATAGTTTCTTTCAGCCATTGTGCAATCACCAGAAATTGCATTGGAAATGTATTTCCTATTTAATGGCCATCTTAAATAAGTGTTTGGAGTACGCAGATTAATATTGATAAAGCATATCTCCGCCGTGTGTGAAACCAGGAGCCCCAAATATCAAGCATCGGATATTATACATTTTTAGTATAGAACAAAATAATACAAAGATGCAAGGCTCAGTGCAGATTTTAGTAGAGAAAATGCATATGTTTTAATTGACTGTCATTTTTTAGAGTGAAAGACAAGTTTAAAAAATAATTTAATGGCTATTACTTTGTAATTTCACTTATCAAGTGTACTTAGACTTTACTTTAATCGAGAGGGTCTGCAAGGCAAGAACACATCTGAAGCAGCCTGTGGGTTTAATTTCTGATTGCTTTTCCAAGTAAGTTGGAAGGAGAAAGCCTGAAAACTGCTGAGAACAGAATTTGAAATATTTCACATTTACCTTTCCTGGCACAGGTTGAAGTTATCAGGTAATAAAGTTGCGGCAAAAATGTCGCTGGTAAAAAGAATTGCAGCAAAAATGCTGTAGTTTGAGCTGGTAAAGGTGTACCCCATTATACCATTGAAGGGGAGCAGGGGCTGCGGGGGTGCCCCCGCTCCTCTTAAATGGTATAATGGTCCGGGGTTTGCGGGAGTGTCCCCCACATCCTTTACATGATTGTGGCGGCAAAACCACAACATTTTTGCCACAATATTTTGTATACACAGCAATTTTTGCCACGATTTTAAGATATGGAACCAGTTTGAATGCACAGGAAGGACACACGCAATGGGTTATTTTAGTCCAGTTTGGGATGGCTCACGAGATTTTATCAACACACACTTCCCGGATGTCATGTAATATATCCAAAGTTTACCTTAAAAAAGTCACCTTTTGTTATCAACCATAAAAATCAAAGGCTTGTAAATGATGCATTAGACAGTTGGGTAATAGCTGGCTGACATTCAGATGCCCAGCACACAGACATTTGCCTTGAATTAGTCAAAGTTTAAGGTTATGAAAAAATGTACACTGAGGGACATTTGCTTTGGATAGTGGTAATATGAACAGGGCATATGCAGGTGGGTTATTGTCATTACCACCCAAGGGAGAACAGCTTCAATTGCACACCAAAGAAATAAATGCTTTTAACATGAAGACAAATCTCACATTAAAAGGTATAATCATGAAATTAATCAGTGCATTGCAGCTGAAGCTCTGTTTGGCCTGTAATTTGGAAATGTAGATAAGAGTGATGTCATATCATGTAAAAGAATCAGCTTCACCACATTTCAGATTGCCCAAAAATGTTAAAAATGCATGCAATTGTTAAGTGTCATCACACATTGTCCATTAACATTTCTAAATTAAGGTAGCACATTAGGTCAACAAATACATTTTACAAAACAAAATTGTCATGTTTTTAGAAAAGAGAAGGGCAGAGAGATGAACATCCAATAGAATGAAGACCAGACTGTGCTGGATGGTGGTTTCCAAATAAGGCACCTGAACTGAGGGCTTGTTGCTGGAATGATGTCCAGTTGAGGGGGTCCTTGCTGGTTCGCCCAAAATCATAAGTTACATCTTAACAGCTAAATTAATAGAAACGCTTACCAATTCCCAAATTGTCCAATTTGATCATGATAAAATCTGGGAAGATAAAAGGACTACGAGAGTGCCAGCCCTCTGGCACTTGTCTCCCTCTATGACTACCCTGCATTCTCTTTCTTCCTCCTCTGCCCAACCTCAGGCACCTCCAACACTTCCGCAGGGCGTACCTCTGCATGTACCCCTCCCCGGAAGTCCTTCAAATGCGGCAACCTGCTCCACATCACTACTCTCAACTCTCGTTCAGCTGTCAAGCACTCCTCTGGCATCTGTTGTTTCCTGGAAGAGATTGATTTGGATGTACTCAGTCTCACAAGACTTGGTTCACTGCTAGCTCTGCCAGGAGTTTCAACACTCTCCTTCCAGATGGCTACAAGATCCTCTCCAAACCCAGTACCATCCGTCCTGTTGGGGGTGTAGCCTTGATTTTCCCAGAGTGGATCCTTGCTACTATCATTCCAATACTGCACTAATCCTCCTTTGAATGCCTGGTCTGCAGTGTCTATATCTCTCCTGGCCACTCTCTCACTGTGTTCTCTATCTACAGGCCGCCTGGCTAGGTCTCCCTCTTCCTCTCAAGTCGGCTGACTTCTCCTCCTCGCTCCTTGCCTCTACTTCTCAACTTCTCCTCCTGGTAGACTTGAACATCCATCTGGATGTTACCAGCCCTTATTCAAGACTTGTTGGCAACCTCTGTGATTCTCTCTCTCTCTCTCTCTCTCTCTCTCTCTCTCTCTCTCTCTCTCTCTCTCTCTCTCTCTCTCTCTCTCTCTCTCTATTCTTCTCTCTGGCCTGACTCACTCTGCAGGGCACACCCTGCATGTTCTGATCTCCTCAGACCTACCCTTCTTTAACCCTCTCAAAACTCCTCTCTCTTGGAGTGATCTCTCTCTTTGCCACAGGTCAAGCCAGTTCCAGCACTGCCACCTACCTTCTCGGTCATCTGACCCATGAAACATGTGTCAGTTGAGGCTTTTGCTACTACACTCTCTCTTCCTCCTGCACCTTTGGCTGACTCGCACCTTGACACAACCCCCTCTAACCTCCATCTCTATATATCTAACTGTTTGGATGTCCTTGCCCCTGTCATGAGGATCCACTTGAAGCCCAAATCCAAGTACAACTCTTGCTATAATGGCAACCTTGATGCCTTTAAACGTAAGTGGAGGGCAGGGGAGAGGAAGTGGAGGGCATCGGGTGTACCCCTTGACAAACTGGCCTGCCACCTGCTCCAAAGGCCGTACAGACTCTCTGTCCTCTCTAAGAAGAGAGCCTACATCCAAACTCGCTCTCTGCAGCATCTAACAACTCAGCCAAACTTTTAAAATGTGCAAGGAGCTGGCAAATTCTGCTGCAGTCTCCACCTCTCCTGTTCCCTCCCAGACCCTCTGCATGGCCTTGGCCTCTCATTTCACTACTAAAACTCAGGACATCCTGTCCACCCTCTCTTCGTCTACCTCCTCTTCCACATCCTCTACCACTCCTGGCCCGTCTGAAGCCATCTCTCTCCCTCCTTTCCCCTGTTCACCTCTGACAATATTTCAAGACAAGTCTGATCTATGAAAGTCTCATCAAAGAAGGTTCTCCCCAGCTCATACAGAACAATCAAGGACCACATGGACACCCTTGCTCGAACCTTGGACGATTTCTGCAAATACTCCTTTGCCACTGGAACTTTCTCCTACCCCTTAAGCACTCTCTTATGAACCTCCTTCTAAAGAACCCTTCGACTGATCCTTCCTCTCTGGCTAAATATTGCCCAATCTCCATCACTCCTTTGGCCGGCATTCTCCTGGAAAAGCTAGCAATCTCCCAGGTTAATATACATACTAAATCTGTTGGTTGACTCCATGACCACCAGTCTAGCTTCAGATATGTCAAAAGCACTGACACCTCTCTCCTGAACACCTGTGAAGAGTTGCTCTCCAATATTGAGTCTAATCTCCCTTCTTTCCTCATTCTCCTCGATCTATCCTATGCTTTTGACTCGGTCAACCATGCCATCCTGTCAATCGTCTCTGCAACAACCTTGATATTACTGATCAGGCCCAGGCCTGGTTGGCCTCCTTTCTCACTGACCGACCCCCTCAGGTCCAACTGGGGTCTTTCCTCTCTTCTATCTCTCTCTCTTCTTGTGGTGTTCCCCAGGTGTCTAAACTCTCTCCCTGGCTCTTCAACCACTACCTGACATCTTTTGTCCACTGCATCGCTACTTTCTGCTCCAATTTACAATATTATATTATATGGATGACACTCAGACCTCTTTCAGGCTCCCTTCAACCACCTCTGCTTTTTCTCTCATACCAGACTGCCTTGCCGCAATTCAAGAATGGTGTCCCACCAATGACCTTTGCCTTAATGCCAGTAAAATGGAGATCCTCCTCATTGGGACACACGTTGCCACCTTTCCTCTCTTTCTCTCTCTCTCTCTCTCTGGCTGACCACTCGAGGCCCTCTTCCTTCTCCTTTCTGTGCGACTAACAACCTTGGTGTCATCTTTGACTCCACCTTCTCCTTCTCTCCTCACAACTCTGACATCTCTAAGAAGTCAAAATATCAGGTTCACCTGCTGAGAGGTATTCTTCCTTTTCTCACTTTCCCGCAGAAGCTCACAGTCTTCAGAGCTCTGGTCTTCTCTAGGCTGGACTATTGCAACAGACTATTTGTAAATCTTCCTGCCTCTAATCTTCGACCTTTACAACCTATCCAGAATGGGGCTGCGAGACTTGTCCTTGGCTTCAAGCTCAGGGATCATATCTATCAAGCTCTGAAGTCTCTTCACTGGCTCCCTGTGGCTGCATGGAGCAACTTCAAGACCCTCTGCATCATCCACGAGACTTCCAGGGGCCTGGGACTGCTCTACCTAGAACTGTCTCCTCCCAAACATACTTTTTCTGGATCTCTCCGCTCATCCACCTCCAACTCTCCAAGGATCAGACGCTTGTCCAAGGAGAGATTAGGGGGAATATCTATCTCCTTGGATGAGGCCTCCCTCTAGAACAGCCTCCCAGCCTCTTTCAAACTTGAGCAGAACCACCTCTGGTTCCGGAAGCAACTCTAGACCTTCCTTTTCATTTCTGCTTTCTCTATTCCTCTCCCCTGCAGATGCACCTGACTACTCTGTGCACTGGTAACCAGGTCAGCCTCTGAACTCAGGACCAGGCTCCTGCATGTCCAGTTGCCCTTGCACTGCATCTGGCCTCCCCAGCACTTCAGGGTCTGTATCTGCAACCATAGAGTCCCTTCTCTCTGCACTTATGAGCAACCCGCCGGCTGCACTATTGAGTTAACTGCTTTTCCCCATTCCCCCACCCCCTGGCACTTTTCCCCTTCCGTCATCCACACACTTGCATGATCTGAATGACACAAGGCCTAGTAAAATCGTTATTGTGTCCTCCCTATGTTTCCCCCTTTTTGTCTTGTCGTGTCTAGAAACACTTTGTACAGGTGTGTTATAAATGCCACATCATATCAGGGAGGTGCAATTTGAAAACAGGGACGCAGGTTTTAATATCCCAATCTGCTGTGTTCTTCATGCATATCAAATACAAAGTAAGATCTTCTTCCTTAAATCCTAATTGACTTTGAATTGAAAAATTAAATTCAGAACTGAACAGATATTGGTACCACTAAAAGGTGGACATATTCTTGTCAAGATAACTATTATTTGAAATATAATTAGCAGTTTAAACCGGAGTGGAGTCACAGTGGACCATAGTATAATTGCAAGTACTATCAACTGGTGTGATATAATGTATTTAATGCAGCCGGTGTGAGCCAAAGTTTTAAATCAGATGGGTTTGCTTAAATAATGTATTCTATTCATACAGAACATTGTGAAGTGCCATCATCTGCATTCCCCTGTCTTTCATTGCACAGGTGTAATGTGAGAAGGAAGGGGGTCTTCAACTATCTTTCTTTCACTGGAGAATAACACATCTTCAGACCAGCAATATACAAAGCATTACGTGTAGGCCCCTATAACAATTTGCATGCATATATGTTGAAAGGAATACTCATATATAAGGAAAGCCACACACATGCCTATAGAGACCCACACATTCAGAGAACAAGGTATACTATTGAGTTCAGAAAAGAACACATAGATCCCCAAGAAAATTACCTGTGAATTCAAAGTTACATGAGGAAGCACAAACAAGTCACCTTTTTCATGTATATGGCTTAACACATAGTCCTATGCTAGCCAGTCATTGTATATATGTCTAGTGGACTCTTTAGACTAAGTACATACACAATCTGAAAGCTGCATTGGGGGGCGGGGCTGTAAAGGTATTTTCATTGTTGTTATTTTTCAAATATCTTTCTTCAGGACCATACTTGTCTTTATGCTGGAGAAAAGCAAATGTTTTAACCGTACTTACATTATGTTGTAAAACTGTAATGCAATCGTATAGAGCGAATGGTATGAATAGTATGTTGGCAGAAGCAAATCACATCATGTGACAAACATTGCAAACCATGAAACCTGAATGTGACCATTGGGAGTCCATTTATAATTGCCTTTCTTCTCTAAACGCTTTTGCAAATATATTCTGTGCTTCAGATCTACACACGGTGCAAGGCCGCAGCTTGAACTTTGAATGCTAGCGTAGGCAGGAGTGTGAAACCCTGCAGAAATACATTGTTTTTCTTATTCTGTGAAGCCTTGAAGCTGTACATGAGCATTGACTATTCAGCAACCTAGGTGTCAGCGTATCTTGCAAACCCTGTTGTAGAAGGCAGTTAAATAAGAATTATATGCGACTAACGGTGCTCCTCCACAAAAGATGCTATTTTCTCTGCTTCAGAACTGCCTGACCCTTAGCTCATGAGTGCAGCAAATAGATAACATTAGTTGGAATGTCTCCCTGCTAGAACATGATATCCTTCCCCATGCCAGTGCCTTGTGTTCCCCAAAACAGTAAGCTGTCTCTGTAGCCTTGGCTAGAAATACCAAATGTTTAGACTGAATGAAGTTATGTGCATAACTGTCAATTAGTGAACCCTAGCTTACATGGCATGCATATGGGCGGACCAAATAATGCTGTACAATGATGATGTGTTATGTATATATATTACTGCCTTACCGATTTTCTCTCTCTCTCCTCTCACAGTGTCTACGAACATAGTTTTTGAGGTGTTGAGACCGGTCGGCCGACTGAGATACTCTGAAAATAAACCAGACTTGTTTTGGAAACGAACCTCATGACTGGTGTGTCATTAGTATATGGTTATTGTGCTTTTATTCTATATATGGTCTTACAATGTGAAATTGATCTATTGAGAAATCAGTTATGTGTTCTAGAGAAGCCAGTGCTAAGTAAAATGTTAGCATGTCCACTGTCTTTTAGATTACAATATTATTCAGAGGAAGAAAGCATGATTGAAAGTGGATGCCTTTCTGGACTGATAATAGTCAGATCCACAAAGGCAGGTACAAATAGGTGATACATAAGTACATGTTTTGGAAACAAACCACACTGCAGTGATCTCAAGTGTAAATCTGAAGACCAACTTGTTTGAAGCTGCAGTAATTTGTTTTAAATACATTTCCATTTTTTACTACCTCACTGTCTGTTCTTTGCCCTGAATTGTGAGGGTAGGATTGTTTAGATGGTCGCATGAGATTGGCATGTCACATCTAGGTGAGCCAATAATAAAACATACACAATATCTCAACAAGGTAGATAGTTTGCTGAAATTCTGAAAATCCCTAAGTAAGAGTCACTTCTTTGACTCCTATTGCAGGAGTTGGCAACCTGTGGCCCTTCAGATATGTTAATGTTAATGTTAAAGGATATTTGTACTGTGCACAATCACCACCGGAGTGGTCCCCTGGTGCTCTGATGTCTCTGAAAAAGGGAGGGGGAGGTGAGTTATTGGGAATAAGCTGGAAAAGAGCAAGGGAGCAGGGATGTGCTATTGGCAGCCTCAGCCCGGTGGTTCCGTTGGCTGGTCTTGGGGTGTTTTACGGTCGGTAGTCCTCGTGTGCAGATGTGCAAGTCTATATGTGATTTGTTTTGTTTTTGCAGTATAGTGAAGTTTGTGCAGATTTTTGTGTCATAGGCTTGTGGTTGTGTTTGGTTAGAGTATGAGAGGCCTATGCAGAGGGGTGAGATTGTTAGTGGATTGGTTAATTGGCATTGCTGTCCTTGCAATTATGTCTAGGTGTGATGCTTGCTATCATTTGCTATTCCGTCTGAGTGTGGCACTGCTAATCTTCAATATCCTATCCAGAAGTGTGCAAGGCTAGAGATTGAATGTAAGCATCCCCAGAACGCACCCTCCTTAGTGAGAGGCAATAAAGGACACACCCCAAAAGGGGAATGAGATCAGGACCAAGTGCGGGTGAGATCAAAAGAGCTTTATATAGATCAATATAGGGCATGCAAAGGACTCTGCAAACTCCGAGAGCGCTCTGTCTGACAATAGCAAAGACAGGCCTACTTATTTCCAAAAAACGTCAGGGGTGACACAAGCTATAGGGGACACATAATCGTGGGGATTGGGTGGTGATGTCTAGGGGGTATATACAGTAGATAGCTGCTCCTCCAGGATTGGCTGACGTAGGTGCTGTGCCACGTGTGGTTGGAAGGTCAGCTGGGCTCATTGGGGTAGAGTGCCGGACATGCCTTGTAACGATGATTGGTAACTAAACCAACATTTGCCCTTTTGGCCACACATTCACACCCATTCGTCACACTTCATGCTTCCGTTAGTTTGCACTGACCTTAGATCAATAGGCAGACAGTAACATTAATATGCAATCTGAAGTGTCCTAATACATCAGTTCCGAGGATACCTTAGGTTCAAACAATGTGGTCTCATGTACATAGTCGGGGGCATGGGAGGGGTCACTTGGCCATCCTGTCTTGGTAGATTTGGTGAGGGATGGTATTACGGTCTGTTGGTACAAGGATGGGCGCCCCCCTTTTGAGGGCCATTAACTTGGGGTCGGCGGAGATACCACTGGCCCGTGGGGGGCATGGAAATAGTGCCTGAGAGACGTTGGGATTTAGGACCAGGTAGCCCGTAAGTCATGGAGTCAGACTGTGGCGGCCTCTGACATGGGGGAGGCGGATGCTTGAAATGAGTCCAGCAGGGTCGGGAGGGGAGGCGAAGCTGTGCTTTTTGAACAGCAGCTATCTCTAGAGGGTCTGGGCAGGAGGATGGGGAGATAGCCTTGCAGCTCTGTGCGTGGCATCCTGCACAAGGCGGTATACTGTCCGGTGGGTGAGGGGCGAATAACAACACGCGGGGTCTCTAAGAGGACTCATATGCATTTGCATTAGAAGGGATACTACCTGGGGGCCATTCCCTTTAGCACAACAATTCACATCTATAGTTGACATACGAACATGAGGTAGTGTTCGGCAGGTGTATGTATAAAGAGGGTAAAACATGTTATTGTATATTGTCATCAGCTAGCCAGTCTTCGCACATCTTTACATTTATAAACAATATCTGTTGCGTATTACTCTTTACCCATTCCTATTCACGTTAGCAGTGAACGTTAGTCAACATGACATATACTACATAAATGGTTTCTGCACATTACAACGGTTTTTAGAGTAGATAGTGCTGTATGGTGCCACACAGTCTAACGTTGGGGGCTTGGTACAGGGTCAGGGCAGGCAGGTTTTGGGCTGGTTTCAGTTACTTCCTAATGTTCCCGTTCATGGCTGGAGCAATGATGTACTGCGGAAGGTTAACAGCTACAGTGTTTTATTTTGTTGTTTGTTCGTGTCTGGTGGGTCGTGAGAACGAGTCCTCAGCGGATCTGCCATGCGGTGGGGGATGGGGGAAGTGTGGGCATCTGTGAGCGCGGTCGAGTGGGGGTCAAGCTGCAGCTTTCAGTGTGCACGTTGGCTCTGCCTGGATTAGATCTGACCGTTTCTAGCAAAATGGAGTTGGCTTAGTAGAAGATGGTGTCTGTAATCTGCCACATAATCTGGTGGTGCAGCCTCACTTGTCGGTCTGCAGCGGCTCTGCCGCCTGGGACCGGTGGCCGGTGGGCCGCCGACGAGTCATGAGTCTTCACCACGGTGGGAGATGCAGTGGGAGGGGGGTCCTATTCACCTATCCTCCCTTCCAAGATCATCATTCCATCTAAGTGTGATTTATGTTTCATTTAAGTGTGATGCATGCTAACATTCACATTTCTATCTAGATGCAACTCTAGCTAAAGTTAAGAATTCCATCTCAGTGTGGCACACGATAACCTCCATAATTATATCTAGATGTGATGCAGGCTGAAGTTAAGAATTCCATCTTAAGTGTGTGGCACATGCTATTTTTTCACATTTCTATCTAGATGTGATGCAAGCTAGAGTTAAGAATTCCATCTAAGTGTGGCACATGCTAACATTCACAATCCTATCTAGATGCGACACAGGTCAATATTCACAGTTCTCTCTAGGTGTGGCACTAGTCAACATTGCCAATTATGTTAATATGTAATGCATTGCAACATTTACAGTTCAGCCCTAAATAGATTTAGGCAGGTGGTCACAGATCTCATGGGTATGCATGGGGTAAGTCTATGAGAGTCTACGTTATGGAAAGGTAAGGTAGAGTGTCGGGGGCTTTCTGGAGTAGAGTAATTGCTCTACACCCCACCCATGCCACACTTACAGTTTTTGTTGGGGTCTGTTGACTGTGACTGTAGACTTACAGGGATCTCTTATGATCCATCACAATACATTATGATGGCTAGTGTTGATGGGAAATGTTGTTCACAACATCTAGAGAGCCAATCATTGCAGACCTCTGCTCTAGTGGGAACCTTCTGACTTATTCCTCATATACACCCTTTAAGCAATTCAAGCCCTTCTAAAGTGCCACTTTGAACTCCAAAAGGAGCATAATCCTTTTGGCGTTCAATGTAGCACTTTAGAGATTAAAAATAACATATCACAAGCTCCTCTGCATTTCCACAAAGGTCAAACTTCCTCCTTAGCAGAGACCAGCATCTCATTTTATATCTTCTATTTCTCTAGGGCACAACTGTGTTGTGTCCTTAGCCTACCGTATCGGGATGATGTTGGTTCTCTTATCCCTTTCATGTGAGCCCAAAAGGTAAGTTCCCCCAATACTGTCACAACATTCTACTCCTCTATTGCACCCCTAAAATGTTGTGTGAATCATAGCAGAGCCTAACAGGTTAGAGGTCAGTCAAGCAATGTTCTGCTCTTTTGAAGAGAAAGGGAGGTACTAATGTTGCATTCCCTCATGTTTCATAAAGAATGGAGCAAGGGCAATTTCTACTCTCTGTTGGACAGGGTATGTGGGTTCTGTAAGGAAGGTATGTATCAAACAGTAAGACAGACATGAGTGATCACAGCTCAAAGGTGTTTATTGAACTTCAGTTGAATTTGAAAAGGGCTTATCTAATCCTAAATCTAAATATGGGAGCAAGCTACGACCATCAAAGAATAATATATAGCCAATCCTTACTTCTAAATACACATAGTGTGGGAAACAAAAACAATGTTATGCAAAAGACAAGTGTTCAAGAAATGATATGTCAGAATATTCAAGCCGTTGGCTTCCCTTCCCCACTTTTTCAGCATGGGACAAGGCGGCACACTTGAGTTTAGCACACTCTCTTGCTTCTCTAGCTTGAGGATGCAGTTCAAAATCTCAATATCAGGTTCTTCTGTGCCAAAGTCTCTTTGACATTCAATGTCTCTGATTTAAGAGGGCCTAATTCAACACAACAAACATTAAAGATACTTTCTTCTTAGGATTTCACATGTGCAACTTCTCAGGTGATTTACTGTTCACCATGGGTCCCCCTATGCCAGGATTAGACCTAATTTAACAAAAGACCTTCAATTGGTCTCCCTCTGCCAGGCTTGGACCAAATTCATCTACTTTTCCCAACTTTTGTACTTCAACAAAATCAAAGACTTTCGACTGTGCACAGGATTTTGCTTGACCTGTCGCAGGACCACTTCGATTCGCAATTACTCATTCTCTTCTTGACATAACCTTTTTCTCACTTTCCTTTTGCCACTTCTCATCTGCATACCTTACAGAGACCTTCGATTGAGCACCCAAACAGTGCAGGACCACTCTATGAAAGGTATTTTATCTTCCTTTTAAAGTTCAAGCACTCATCAGCAGTTCAACTTTACTTGCGTCTCTTATCACACGCATTTTAATAATGTTTGTTCCAGCACTCGCCCTACAATGTTGCTGCTTGCAACCTGTGCTTCAACACAGACCGGTCTTGTATCGTTCTCTCCAACTCACTGGCTGTGTTGATTTCACTGATGTTGCTTTGTTCTTGGAGCCAAGGACGGTACCAAAGTGGCTGCTGATTCTCCCCACAATGATTATTGATGCGGGAGGGCCGTGGGTATATCCAACACACAATGCAGTATTCTTCAGCCTGGTTTCCTGGTCCTACTCATTCTATTCTCGAGGCTCCTGGAAAGCAACAGTTCCTTTTCGAAAGGTCAAGGGAATTTCCCTCCTTGTGATCCCCGTCTGTTTTGCCGTCTTTCTTCTCTTGTTTAGCTGCTGTCTCGAAACAGCTGTTTCCTCATGTGCTTTGTGTGGCTCAGAGTGTGCTGTCGTGTTCTGCCTTTTATCCATGTGGGGAAGCTTAATGGAAATCAGGTGTGTATGATGGTCTGTAATTGCCTGACCTCTCCTGATCATTGCATTGGGACATGTCAGGTATATGGCTCTGATGTTAGTCTGTTTACTCCCATAGTGGGCTGTATGTGTGAAAGTGTTTGTGTTGTAAAAGGGGGCGGGGTAGAGTTCCTAATTATACCACCTGGTAGGATGGGGTACAGGTGTTACAGGGAAGGGGATTCTGTGTCTCACCATACGGTGTCCCTCTCCCACTCCCTGAAGACCTGTTACCCAGGTGATCCTCCCGCACTGGTCACCCTGAGGAACTGTATCCAAAAGCAATGGTCGTGCCCTGGCCACCTGGTGGACAGATCCCTGGGGACTAGTGGGTGAGACACCTTCTGGTTTCTCACAGTTCTCCTAAGCTGCCTTCCATGAGATTTAGGTACAACAACAATTGTCAACCCTGTCTCCACCCCCAAAGCCTTCCTATTCCTGTGGTAGTGATTGTGGTATTCTAGTTTGGTCTTGGTTCTCCTTTAAACCACCAAGGGTATATTGGGAGATGTACTGCCCCTGTTCTGCGGATACAGCTGGGATGATCTGGATTTGGAAAATATTCCTGGGTGTTCTATCAAACCTCTGGGACTTGACTGCCCATTACTCATGGGGGTCTCTAAAATCCCCAGTTATCAGGACTTATTTCATCACAGGGAAAATGACACTACTCTTAAGAATGAGTAGTGGCTAAACTGCCTACGTGGCCCTCAAACATCTATAAACCAGCAGTGATCCCAATTATTAAGGTAAACGAGGCACAGCCAAAAATGATACCTCCTGAGCCTTTTGGGGTAATACTGGCTGAGGGAATGCTTTACTCTTAGAAGGGGTGTGAATATGAAACAGAAGCAACCCAAACTGCATCTTGGCCAGGACCTTGGTTATGTCGAAACTGGACTATTGCAATGCTCTGTACCAATGCACTTACCAGGGTAATCTTAATAAACTTCAGATTACCTAAAATAATGCCATCAGAGCGGCCCTCAACATCCCTTGTTCTGCTCACATCTCAGAAACCTGGAAGAACCTCAATTGGCTTTCAGTCGCCAAAAGAATCGCACTTAAAGTACTAGCCCTCACATACAAATGCGTAAACCATCAGGCCCCAACGTACCTTGCCTCACGATTTACACAGCATATTCCATCGCGAGTACTCAGATCCTCACAATCCCAAGGCCTTGCGATCCCTAGAATCAAGCTCCAATCTGCTGGGGGCGGCAGTTTCCCAGTCCTGGTGGCCAAGCTTTGGAACACTGTACCTCTCCCTATCAGAACCTTACCTTCATTTAACCTATTTAAACACAAAGCCAAGCTCTGACTGGTCACATCTGACTAACAACCGTTCCTCTGATCATGACTGGCCCACTTTGCCCCTGTTCTGCTTTGCTCCTTCACTACTGCTCTGTTTGCTACCTTGAACTGTACCGTCAATTGTATTTTGTTCACAATTTACTGTAACCACTGTAACTATATGTCATGCCTGTAACGTTCTTCTAAGATATGCACCTGGTTGCCCTTGGGCCTGGTCTGCGCTACATACATAAAACAAATACAAATACAAATGCAAAAGACAAATAAAATAACAATGATGAACAAAGACAGAGGTGGTCCTACTAGGCCTTGTGAACATTCAGAACCTACAAGTGCAGAGAGAGGGAGAGAGAAGGGACAAGGGAAGTGGGGGTGATTGCTAGAGGTTTCATAGAAGGGGATGTGCCAGAGAGACAGTTGCAAGGCAACAGTTAAGTGCCTGGCAGAGACCACTTGGTAAAGTGTGATCACCTGCCAATACAATAAGTGTAGGCCTGTGGGACAGCAAAATCCAGTGGGTGTCTAAAGGCAAGTGCAGTGGGTGGGCGAAGGCTGAAGGTGATTGGACAGAAGGCTAGGACCCAGAAGCAGACATAAGGGCCCAGGCCACCAATTTCAGTGACTGTGGGGTTTAGCACAGAAGGGAGAGGGGGAAGGAGGAGGAGAAGAGGAAAGTCTTGAGGAGCCTGCAGAATTTGAGGAGATCTGGTTCAAGAGGAAGGGGGAGGCTGTTCCAGAGAAGGGAGCCAGTCGAGGAAAGAGATGGACCACCCATTCACTGCTTACAAAAGTGCTTGACATGCAGAGAGTTGGAGCTGGAAGATTGGAGAGTTCTGGAGGGAGAGTATTCGGTGAAAGCAAGTTGCAGATAGCATGGTTACCGGCCCCAGACATCCTTATGGATTATGCAGAGGGATTTGAATCCTTGCAGCAACGAGAAGCCAGTGAAGAGATGTTAAGTCTGGAGAAATACAGTCCCTGGGCTTGAGGCTAACGGGGCGGAGAGAGGAAGAGGGTAGTTTGAGGAAGAGGCTGTTGGAGGAGTCCAGCCTAGAGATTACCAGTTTCTAGAGACATTGTGCTTCTGGGGAAAAGTGAGAAAAGGGAGGATATCGCTGAGGAGATGGAGTCAGAAGTGGGCCTTCTTGGCATGATCCAGGATGTGAGGAAGGAAAGAGAGAGAGGAGTCAAAAATGACTCCAAGTTTTCAGGCTTCATATGTAGGGGGAGGTGGGAGAGCCCATAGAGGGTGTCAGAGTGAAGGAACAAAAGAAGGAGCAGGAGTCCCAATAGGAAGGATCTAATTCTTTCTGGCATTTGAACAGAGATCATTAGAGGCTCAACAGGACTGAATAGCAGAAAGGCAGTCAGGAATGGTAGAGGAAGTGGGAAGAGGTTCAGAACAAAGTTTGAAAAAGAGTTGGGTGTCGTCTGCATAACAGTGGAGGTGCGGGAGAAAGTGGAGATAAGGTGAGCAAGTGGGTGAGAGAGATGATAAAGAGCCAGGGTGAAAGGTTAGAGACATGTGGAATGTCACAAATGTAGATAGAGGTGGGTGAGGAGAAAGAGCCCACGATACCCTGAGAGAGACGGTCAGTGCATCACAGCCCCAGTGGGTTGTGAATCCTCTAAAACAGTGCTATTGCCCCCCCCAAAAAAGCCTCCAGTTTGTCCTGTGGCATTCAAGCTCCATTCCTATAACGATGGATGTTGCCATGGAGCCACTATCAACAACAACATCAGCTTGCACAACAACATCAGTGTGCACAACGCAACCACCTTGGTTTACGGTGCGTCCCAACAGTCATTTGAAGTCACATACTCTTTGTGCAGCATGACTTGCCATTGGACTGCCTTAAAAGCTTCCGGAGCATAGAAGAGGCTGCTTCTGATTACCCTAATTTCAGCATTTCTCCTGTAGTCTGACTCTCCGATGCTACGATTCTGCCTTGTTATCTGACCTCCCGTTTGTCTGCTGATTCGGTACCTCAACGCCTACCCAAGAATGAACATTGCCTGTTTCTATCGATCTGCTTTGCCACACGGACGTTGGATTTGGTATCTGAATTATTCTTTCAACTTAAAGACTGCTGTCTTTTGTTGCGCTACGGTGTAACTACTCTGAGTCTGTTTCTCCTTGCCTTTCAGCACGATCACATTCCGCTGTTTCTCAGGCATTGCAGCACAATTACTCTCTGCTGCAAAAATGAGAGATTACATCTCTGCATGTTCTGCAATCACGTTTTGCTGAATGTGTCCAAAAACTGCATTGTACTCCTTTGATTTTATATTTTAATAATTGTGTTTTAAACTGATTTTGCCTTCTCTTCTCAACTGGTAACTGATCTACTATTCCATCTGATTTCACACTAACTGCCTGCTGACTGCCCAGTACATATTAGCACTAAACAACAACGTGCACTGCTGGACGCCTTGCATTACTATGAGTTGCCCAAACCGTACCTAGTGCGTCCCTTGTGCCGCTCGGATACAGTACCTTTACTAACCCCCCTTCCTATTCACGTTTTTGGACTATTCCTCATCAACTACTCCTGACTCCAATCCCAATTTCAGCCCACACTAGAAAGAAACATAACTTCATGTTTGTCCCCATCACTGGTTTAATTGAGCAAATTATTGAAGCAGTCCATTTCTTTTGTGACTCTGTTGTAGTAGAGGGTGGATCAATTGAAGTATTCACAATCTTCTGCCCACGGGTTGGTCGGAAATGTCATACAATATCACGTAAGCTACTTCACTTGTTAGTTTATTCTATTGTGCTTAAGGAATTGTCAAAAAGAGATCTAATCTGGTTTTGTTTTCCTTTGCAGGTCATGGCGGTGTCTCACTCCCGCTCTTTCATTCAATTTTCCCTTCTGTCTTGTGACTTTTGAGGCAGCAGAGGGATGAATCTAAAGAAAGAACTCCCTCATGTGAGGAGACCTGGGCTAGCATTAGCCTGGGTTCAATGACAGCCAGGCCTGCAGGGATCCAGTCACCATTCAGTCAGTGAACTGAGTGAGTACTTACACATTGAGGAAGGAGTTCAGTTAGACTAGTGCCCACTCTGATATACCAAG
The DNA here is from genome assembly GCF_040938575.1 of Ambystoma mexicanum. NCBI lineage: Eukaryota > Metazoa > Chordata > Amphibia > Caudata > Ambystomatidae > Ambystoma > Ambystoma mexicanum. Next base: position 1,229,687,833 of record NC_090930.1, on the reverse strand, counting down.
GGTATCATGGAGCCATCTTCATGATGTCCTTAAAGATCCAAAAGTTAATGAAAGAAGGAGTTGGAGACCCCTTCCTTACAAAGGCTTACAGTCACCCAAGATTGGACAAAAGTAAGCCTGCATTAAGAGGTGTAATATGCGTTAAGGGATCAAGTGACTTTTTCCTTCTAGTTTCACACCCAAAGGGCTTTGCTCTGCGGAACATGTAGGGGACAGGAAGTAAAGAGAAGACCACAGAAAACAAAGTTGGAGGAATCTTTCCTCCCTTTTTATTCTGAGCTGTATTGGTTGTCTAAACATTTCCCCTCCCGAAACCTTGCTGGTCGATTCATGGAATTAATGTGCGCCGAAAATTCCCGCGCAGAGGTGCCAAAATGTGCGATTCGCAGTAAAAGTGCGAAAATCGCAGTGAAACCAGATTCATGGAAGTCTGTGCGTGAGAAAAACATTGGATGTGTGCTGAAAAGGTGCGCGGCGCACGGCGGCGCACAGGTCATCCAACGGCGTGCGCCACGGCCACTGCGAAATCGCACATAGCGCGGCGCACATCACAAAAGTAGGCGGAACACGGGGCGTATTACTCGGAATGGGGAACAACGCGTGAAAATATGGGCATCACAGGGGAAGTACAGGAGGCAAGTGCGCGGAACGCCCACACGCTCGACCACAACCCGCATTCATGGAATCGAATAGCGCAAACCAGCACACGGTGAAAGACGCGCACAGGGCCAAACAAGTACGCCACAAGAAAGCAGGCGGTAGCGTCCCTGCCCCTGAAATAAATGAGCGCCAAAATGTGCGCTAACAAAAAGCACCCATATACAGCCATGATGAATGGTCCATACAGTGGCCCTCTAGGACAAATGAGGTACAAAGGGGTACCGACAAACATGGACACCGCTGTGTGAAAATTAGCGTGTGCGTGTATTACGGGGTTCACGGGAAGTTCCACGCGGGATTGGCCTGGGCACGTGTATTCCGGGGTGCGTGGGAAGTTTCACACGCGAATTTGCAGGGTACGTGTATTACGGGGTTCGCGGGAAGTTCCACACGCGATCGCCCTGGGTCCGTGTATTTCGGGGTGCGCGGGAAGTTTCACACGCAAATTAGCAGGGTACGTGTATTTCGGTGTGCGCGTGAAGTTCCACACGCAATTTCAGCTGGGTACGTGTACTCCGGGTGCGCGGCAAATTCCACACGCGAATCCAGCAGCCTACGTGTATTTCTGGGGTGCCGGGTATCCCACACGTGAATTGGCCGTGTGGGTCCTCCCAGCTGTTCCCTCTACACCCTCCACGGCCCCTGCAGGCGGCCCACACCACAGGGGACTCCCCTGCACCCCTGCACATGTCCCGCAGGCAGCCCACATGTCACCTTGCACTACTGACTACCAACGCATGTCTCCCAGCACCCCCACCCCCCAGCATCCAGAGGCACCCTCCACCAGGCCCCCACTCATGTCTCCCAGCACCCCCACCCCCCTGCATCCAGGGGCACCCTCCACCAGGCCCCCACTCATGTCTCCCAGCACCCCCACCCCCCTGCATCCAGGGGCACCCTCCACCAGGCCCCCAATCATGTCTCCCTGTACCCTCACCCCCCAGCACTGTGGGGCACCCTCCACCAGGCCCACACTCATGCCTCCCAGCACCCCCACCCCCCTGCAACCAGGGGCACCCTCCACCAGGCCCCCACTCCTTGTTACCACGCCCCCACCCCCCAGCAGTGCGAATTTCCTGTGTACGTGTATATCAGGGTTGCGCGTGTAGTCTGACACGCGATATCAGCAGGGTACATGTATTACGGGGTTCGCGGGAAGTTTCACACGCAAATTTGCAGGGTACGTGTATTTCGGTGTGTGCGCGTGAAGTTACACACGTGACTGTGCCTGTGAGAGTGGGGTACGTATATTCCAGGGATGGGCGGGATTATTTACTTGCGACTGGGCCTGGGAGAGCGTGTTACGTGTATTCCTGGGGTGGGCAGGAAGACTTACACGCTCGCCTACAATGCGCCAATAAATAAAAGGATCAATCCTGATACACGTACGCCAGCAAGAAGCAGGTGCATGCCCCGCACAGCATAAAAGAGTGCGCAAACAACAAACAAGCTCAGACGCCAGGATGAATATACCGTTCCTAGCAGCAGTGGCCGTGGGATACTGCAGGAGGAGGAGAAGGATAGTCAGGGCCAGAATCTTCACACCCAGAACCAGCCTATTTGGTATGCCAGATGACCAGGTGTATGGGAGGTACAGGTTTCCACCACACATATACTCGACCTGGTCAGTGAGGGGGAGGATGACCTCACATCACCCACCCTGTGCTCCCAAGCACTCAGCCCCCTGGGGAAGGTCCTCAATGTACTGCACTTCTTGGCTACCGGATCATTTCAGCGGACAAGTGCCATAGTGGGGGGGGTGTCACAGGCCACGCAGTCACGGTGCCTACATCAGGTGTTGGCCATCATCACTGCACGCCCATCAGTCCGCAGGCACATATACCTGCCCAGAACACTTGCAGAAAGGCAGGCTGTCAGCCAGGATTTCTACAGGGTGGCACAATTCCCCAAAGTGCTTGGTGCCATTGATTGCACCCATGTGGCTCTACGTCCCCCCAGGGCATCTGAGCACATCTATAGAAACCGCAAGCACTGGCATTCCATCAACATCCAGGTAGTATGTGATGCCAAGATGATCATCACCTCAGTATATGCCAACTATCCAGGGTCCACCCACGACAGCTTCATTTACAGGATGTCAACCCTAAACTGGGACATGGAAGCTGGGCAGCATGGCAATGCATGGCTGCTTGGTGAGTAGAAATGCCACAGCACACGCATGCATGACAGATACATAGTAATGCCAATACCCCACTAATGATCCCCATCACCACCTCCCCAGGGGACAGTGCCTACCCTCTGAGCACACACATGATGACGCCAATTCGGAACCTCCCACGCCTCCCGAGGTAAGATACAACACAGCCCATATTGCAACACGGGGTATAGTGGAGCGCACATTCGGAGTGCTCAAGTCACGCTTTCGCTCCCTTGATCGTTCTGGCGGGCAGCTGTTATACGCTCCCCCAGTAGTGTGCAGGATCATAGTGCCAGCATGTGTCCTGCACAATGTTGCAACACACCGGGCCTGGATGTGGACATGGTGGTGCCCCCACATCCCCAACCACATGCACGCCCGCTGCGCATGGGAGGGGAAAGGGCACGGGTGAGGCAGCCCGTACGCAGCTGGTGGCTAATTACTTCACATAGAAAGCACACCCCTGTGGAGTGCACACAGCCCTGGCACATACCATCTGACAATCAATGATGACTCAATCTGACAATTATGATGAACAAAGGGACAGTCAACTGTCAGAACCATAGCAGCCTGATATTGTTCATCTGGAATTGTCACAACGTGTGCATCCCTACCTATACAAACACCACCAATGTAGTGTCATCAAAAGACACGCTTCCATGCAGCAAAAATGAATACTCACTTGCAAAATACAACATGAGAACAGTGCCATGTCACCCAACCCCTCCCCGGCATGGCCACACAACACACCATGGCATGTCATGCAATGTGAGAGCAAACAAATTAATCCACATAACATGCCCCAAGTGTCACCAACTACAGTGTCCCTAATGGAAACTGGCCACACATGAAATGCTCACAGTAATGCAGGACCAACAACACACATTACCAAGAATACCAATCACTTACACAACCTCCAACCTACCATAAACATGACAGTACAGACTTAAAAAATTGGTAGCCTCACTACCTGATAATGCCAGCACTTCGAACACTTCCAAGTATACAGTGTTAGCGCCATGCAAGAGTGTAGGTGCACTGCTTACAACATGGACTCCAGTCCCAAAGTAGACCGCCTTGTGAAGACATGAGAAATGGACCTGCAAATTAGGAGGATGAGATGGATGCAGAGGCACATATCAATACACCATGCAGTGTACAATACAACAACAATATGCACTAGGAATGTATACACAGTATTGACTACAGACTGCCCACACATCAAATGGGAGTCCAACGTCACCGTGTACATCAATGTCACTTGGGCACACCATTTGCAAGCCCATGGAAACGGGAAGCAGGAGGGGTGTGTGTCACACAAACCCAAGCATCTGACCCAAATTCAGGACAAGCCTGCATGTGCCCAGCCACAATACAGCGTATGCCCACGGAAGGCACACAAGGCAACACACTGTCCAAAAAATCAAAAATCAAAAATCCCCCCAAAAAAATCAAAAATGGCCATTATGGACCCAGGGGGGGAGGCCACCCAGGAGGTCCGAGGACAGGGTGCACTCCAAAACCCACCTGTGTGGATCTTGCGGAAAAAAAACACCTCCATGGGCTCATGGCCTGCACGGCTACCCTATTGTGAGAGATTCGCTGCTGTCGCTCTCCTGACCCTCTGCAGCTGCATCAGGAGGTGGTTGCTCTATGGGAGGCAACCCACGCAAAGCCCTAGTCTGGTCCTCCATGGCAGCAAGCATGCGGGTGTGGAAGGTCTGTTTCTGGAGGATAATTGTGTGGAGGTCCCCATGCAACAACTCACGGCATGCCCGGACCTCCGCCCTAGTTGCCTGCATCTCAGCTGAGAGCGTACGTGTGAGCCGCTCTATCTGGTGTTCTGTCCTCGTGTTAGCTGAAGCCTCAAGCTCAACCAGAGTTGCCCTGAGCTGACGGAGTTCCACCCTCAGGGCTTCCCTGTGTCCCTGGGACTCAATGGAAATGGCTTCCCGCAGAGTCTCCAGTGCCGCCCGCCGGTCCCTGTTGGACGCCAACATGTCCTCCCTGTGTGACTGGCTAATGGAGTCTGTTACCTGCTGTAGTTGTTCAATTAGCCTTTCTTGGGGGACAATGGAAGTGGCCAACCTATCCATGGCCTGAGCCATCATCTCAGTTGATGCTGCCTGTTGGTTTGCCATACCGTATATGGATTGCTCCCATGTGGTATTGCCTGGTGGCGTACGGCCACCGCGTCGGCGGGCACCACACCTGTCTGGGGCAAGACAAACTGTGCCTTGCTGTGCCGGCACTGCCTGAGGCTGCAGGACTGCATTCCCCCTCTGATCTGCTGGCCCAGGAACAGGATCAGATGTAGCGGAGTGTGACCCTGCATCCGTAACCACTAAAGGCTGACCTACCAACACTCACATCCCCATTGAGGGTTCGACCCCTGGTGCAGATGGGTTGGACAGTACAGAATCCCTCCCAGAGACACTTACCTGCAACGGCACATAGGTCTCATCATCCAAATCGACACCTGAATAGAGCTCGGAGGAGGTGCACCCAGAGACACCCCTTGAGATGACGGCCTGCAGCAAGTGTGGGTTCTCACCCATCACCACACCACCTCCCTCACTGGTGCCCGGTCGGGCCTGAGATCCCTCCTGGGTCTGCACCATCTCCACAACCCCAGCAGTATCAAGTGGTCATCCCCTGCAAAGACATGAAAGAAAAGAAATGGGAACAGGCATTAGCAGCATGGAACACAATTAGGGGTGTGAAGCAACAGAAACAGTACTTCATTGACAACTATCCCACATGACTATAACCCTCCCATGCATGCACTGTCACTGCGTATGAAGGCGAGGCAAATGGCACACATTGATGACACCAAGATGGAAGACCAACACATTTGCTGCATGCTGCCTAGCAGTGCCATCACACATTGGCCTGTGATTGGCATGTCCAATACACATACATGACACATGCCATCACACAGATGACATGTACCCTAGCCATGTCACACATGTGACAATAGGACTGAGAAATGCCTAGTGAAAGTGGTGGAATGCAGACAATCAGCCTGAATGAACACAGAATAAAATGCAACTATGTTGTGGCCAGATGACAATGCAAGGGCAACTGGCGTGAGGTTGGGCTGAATGTCTACTGTTTCCAGAAGGGATACTGCAACACCCAAATCCTGGTGCGCAGAATGTTTTGGATGAAGCACATGGGTGACCCAAACCACTCAGGCACACACCCCCTCACCTGGCACTCAATCAGAAGCACTCACACACACGCCATGCACATGGATGACACACACATGCATGTGCACTCACCGGACAATGCTTCGTAATCTGGCAGGTCTCCCACTCTTTGGATCTGTTCCTCCGTGACGTAGGTCCCAGCAACATACTCATGTGGAGTGAGTTCTATGTCCTGTGCCGGAGACCCACCAACAAGTCACTAGAGTTGCGGCATGGCTTGAAGCCAGCTTTTTCTTTGCCCAGCGCTTAAGGTCATTCCAGCGCTTGTAGCAATCATTAGCTGTGCGCCTCACGAATCCAAGGGCACTCATGAGTTCCGCAATGGTCTGCCAGTGTGCCTGACGTTGTGCAGGTGTGGTCTTGCATCCTTCAGTAATCACCATTTCGGTGTCATGTGCGGACACATACTCCACAAGTGCATCAAGTTCTACCCGATTGAAGCAGGGCTTCCTTGGTGGGCCGGACTGTGTAGCCGTGTCTGGGACGTCAGCCTGTACTGGACGAGCACTCTTCCTCTTCCGCTTGGAAGGTGGTGGTGGTACTGAGTGGCCTACGCCGCTCTGGACACTAGGGGCAGGAGCCCCGGTGGACTGTGGACTAGGATTGTGGGAATGAACACTCACCATGGGAGTTGGTGCAGGCATTAGCTGAAGTGTGATGTGGTCAGGGGGAACATCAGCAGATTGGACTAGGACTGACACTGTCCTGGCTGGGACAGTCAGAGCTGGGGTGGATGGAGCCGCAGCTGCCCCTGCAGCCTCCCCACCCTGCCTACTCGGGGCAGCAGATGGCATAGCTGCCCCTGATCCACATGGGCTGGTGACACCAACCTGCACTGCCACACGTGGCCTAGACCTGCTGACCTGGAAGTCAGCCATGGAGTCATCCAGTGCCAGGTCTGGTTCCACAATGGGCTGGTCCAACAAGGGCTGAGCAGGGATGGTGTCAGCCACGTTACCCTCAACCAGGGGGGGGGGCATTGGTGTCCCTGACTGGTCACCCACACATGGGGGGCTAGGGGCACCCTGCAAGTCCTGGCCACGTCCCCTACCGTATCCACCACAGCCACCTCTTGTGGCTCGCCCACCTTTGCCACCCTTACCGCGTGCTCGCCTCCCAACCATGGCACTGATGTTGTTGTGCGTATGGGAGTTGCAGTAAATTATTGTCCTGGGCAATTGGGGGTCAAAGGGGTAGGGTACTAGATGGAATTCGTACCCTAGTGCTCCAGCAAGGCTGTATGTGACCCCTGGGGGAAGATGACGGGTCACGCAACGCACAGGCACCTCGAAAAAGGTAGATAATGTGCACGCAACCGCTCCTAGACCACGTGCGTGGAAAAAAAAACCTGCACTACGCTGTGGCACCCAGAAACACAAAAATGAACGTATGCGTGTCACACGCAGCCTAGACTGACCTCTGAAGGGGTAGGCAACACACGGGGCAAGCACAGATGTCAAATGCGTGCACAACTCACCGTCTGCCAGGACAAATCTTGTGTAAAATACGCGCGTGTGTGCGTTGGCAACACCCCTGCCAAAAGAAGAATTGTACGCTGTCTGAGGAGACAGGACAACAGGAGAAGTGAAAGCTGTTTGAGGAAACAGGCCCAGGAAAAAGACAAGAAGAGAAAAAGCTGTCAGTGGTAACAGGGAGTACGAACTTGGAACGCCGTGAAGTAAATCGCGTGTGAACCGACAAGAAGTACAGATTTCACCCACTCGCTCTTCACGAAAAGCACGTACAAGGAAATGGCGTGCTACACGTACCTTTTAAACATGCCCACACGTCCAGCGTCACTTCCGCGTGTACGCGCTAAGGCCCCATCCTCCAATTACACGCGCTGACACTCTGACGTGCAGTCATTGGACGTGTAACATGCACCTGAGTACAGGGAAACGCCCACGCACGCACGTCACAGACGCGCATATGTGCTGTTGGCCTTTGGGCGAATGAATTTGCGTACGTGTGCTGACGCGCTTACGCGCTAAGGCTCTTTCCTCGAATTACACGCAGACGTGCTGGATTTTCACGTGCCAAATCACTCCGTATCAAGCTGGCCATGCGTAAGCACACGGAAGACCACGCTCCTGCCCAGAAGGCTGAATTACTGCCCCCCACAGCCCCGAGCATGCTCCCACCTGCCATCTGCTGCTGCCTGATTGCCTGCTGCCCACGTGCCCTGCCATTTGCTGCCTGCACATCAGCCAGGGGTGCTGTTGCTGTGACCACCCCTGCTGGAACCGAAGACTCCCGACTGGGATTCCATCGCTCCACAGCCCAGCCCCAGGACCCAGTTGCCCACCCACTCCTGCCTCTGGGGTTGTCATGTCGGGCACTGCAACATCTGGCACCACTGACAACCCTCGGCCAGAGAGGCAGAGGGGCACCAGTTGGTGTCCTGGTGGAGCAAGTCCTGGGGCAGTATGATGCCCTCTTCGGAAGTTCCCGCGCCGACAAGGAAGGACGGATTCAGATCTGGACGGACATCGTGACTGCCATCAACGCGGAGGGGGTGGCAGTCCACGACTTCCAACATGTCAAGAAGCGCTGAGAGGACTTCAGGTCCAGGACCCTCAACAAGGCCCAGTGCCTCTTGAAGGCAGCGGATGCTAAGGGGTGCCAGGGCCACTTGTCAGAAGATCAGATGAGGGTCCTGGAACGCATATCCCGAGCACTCCATGTCCATATCCTTGAGAGGCAGACCCGTCTGGAGTTGAGCGGTAAGTGTACATGCATCATGATTGTAAGCTGTGCGTGTGGTGATGTGCCAGTAGTGTGCAGGTTGCACATCTGTTTGTATGGAGCCGAGTATGGGTGGGGGTATACAGGGCCATGAGGCTAACACATGCGAGGGCTGTCATGTGTGAGACATGAATGGTGCTTGTGTGTGTAGGCTTGCATGCCAAATGGAGTTGTGTGGGCACACATGTTTGGATGAATGTCTATGTAAGTAGGCATGTTCGTGATGTCACGCATGTATGTTGTTTTTAACTGCATGTATCAGCATTGTGTACATGTGCATGTGTGTGTATTTGACAAGGGTGCAACAGTGATGCAACATGGATGCATGTGACAGCGGGATGTGGAAGCCTGATTGGCAGAAGTGACATGGATGCCCATCTGAACACTGCGACAGTTGGCAGAGGTGTACACATGAATGCACGTGTGGCGGTGTGTGTGCATGTGTAGTGCACTCCCTGTGTTGCATGTGATGTCTGGCTCACCTTTTCCTGCTCATGCTGTTGTATGTGTATGGGTGGTGCTGGCAGTTGCGATATGGCTGTGGTATGGCTCATGTGTGCAAGTTGAAATGACATGTGTGTTGGCGATTGTGATGCCATGTCTGAGGTTTGCCAATGCCACTCATGTACAACTGTCATGTGTGTATGTGTCCATTGTACAGTGCCCTGATGCCTGTGTTTTATTTCTCCCTGTCTGCAGCGTCAACTGATGAAGAGGGCAGAGAAGGTGCTGTGGAGCACAGCGGCGGGGATCGCACCGCCAGCCGGAGACGCAAGGCCCGGCTCCCCTCCCAGGTTGTCAGGGGAGCCGGGGAGAGACAGAACATAGGCCTCAGGGCACTGTACAATGGTCGGATACACACGTGACAGTTGCACATGAGTGGCAGTGTCAAACTTCACAGATGGCATCATGCTCCCCAACACTCACATCATTTGAACCCACACACATGCACAAAAGGACAGGAATCGTGCAGCAGGCAGCAGCATCCATACCCACAAACCAGCATGAACATCCGAAGCTTGGCATGACGTCACAAGCAACATGGGGAGTGCTGAACACATGCACTTGCCAACAGACAGACATGCATCTGTACATCTCCACCACCTGTCACAGTGCAATCATCGGCAACTATGTCACATCTGCCAATCGGGTTCCTATATGTCTGTGTCACATGCATCCATGGTGTATCACTGTCGCACACATATGAAAGACACACACGCACATGTATGCCATGCACATACAAGAAGCCATAGTACATACACAGAAATACTAACATGTGTGCATCTCCACATGCAGTTGTGCATCATGCTTTGGAACACATACACCATTGATGTGCATTGCACATGACAGGACTCATATGCAGCACGGTCATGTCCCTGTCACGGTCATGTCCCTGCACATACACATCCATACATGGACCTTTTCAGCCATATCTCCAAGCTGCACACTCCTGGCACACCTCAACATGCACTGCGTCCAATAAGTACGCATGGACACTTACCGCTCGACTCCGGACTGGTCTCCCTCAAGAGGACCTTGCGGTGAAGTGCTGGGTTAATGCGTTCCAGGACCCTCACGTCGTTGGTGGTAAGGTGGGCCTTCCTGAGGGTCCTGGACCTGAAGTCTTCCCAGCGCTTACGGACGTGTTGTATGTCGCGGGTTTGCCACCCCCTCCGCGTTGATGGCAACCACGATGTCCAGCCAGATCTTCTCCCATCCATCCTTTTAGGCATGTCTTCTTCCGTAGAGGGCATCATAATGCACCAGGACCTGCTCCACCAGGATGCCAACCTCTTCTGCTGAGAAGCTGGCAGCGCTCTGCCTTTCTAGCTGGGGGTTACCAGTGGTGTCTGATGTTGTTTCCCCCGACATGGCAACCCCCGAGGCAGGTGTGGGTGGGCAACTGGGTCCTGGTTCTGGGCTGTGGAGCGATGACTTCAGTCGGGAGTCTTCTGTTCCAGCAGGGGTGGTCACAGCAACTGAACCCCTGCAGATAGCTGATGTGCAGGCACCAAATCATAGGGCATGTGGCCAGCAGGCAGACAGGCAGCAGCAGATGGCAGGTGGAGACTGCTCAGGGCTCTGGGGGGCAGGAAAATGGCCTTCTGAGCAGGAGCGTGGTCTTCCATGTGTTGTCGCGTGGCCAGCTTGATACGGAGTGATTGTGCATGTGAAAAAACAGCACATCAGTGTGTAATTCGAGGAAAGGCCCTTAGCGCGTAAGCGCGTAAGTGACGTGACGCGCGCTGGCATTTCCCTCGGCACGGGTGCATAGTGAAACCGCACGTGCAAAAACACATCTGGGTGTCACTGCGTGTAATTGGAGGAAAGGCCCTAAGCGCGTAAGCCCGTAAGTGATGTGACGCGCGCGGGTGTTTCTGTGGGCAGGGTTAAAAGGTATGCGTAGGACTCCATTTTCTTGTACATGCTTTTTGTGGAGAGCGAGCGGGTGATTCTTGAACTTCTTGTCGGTTCACACGCGATTACCTCACAACGGTTTCATTTTGTACTCCTTGTTTACTCAGACAGCGTTCTATTCTTCTTTTGGCGGGGGTGTTGCCAACGTGCACACTCGTGTCTTTTTCACATTATTTCCCTAGCAGACGGTGAGTCGCGCACGTATTTTTCCACTGTTGTTGCCCCCGTATGTCGCGTACCCCTTCAGAGGTCATTGCAGCCTGTGTGTACCACGTGTATGCTTATTTTTTTTTTGGTTCTGGGTGCCACAGCGTAGTGAGGGTCCTTTATTGCACGCACATGGGCTACCATGGGTCGCATGCATGTTAAATTTTGTTTTGGGGGTGCCTGAGCATTGCATGACCCGTCATCTTCCCCCAGGGGTCACAGACAGCCTTGATAGAGCACAGGGGTATGTATTCCATCTAGCACCCTGCCCCTGTGGAAATCAAAATAATATTGTACCTCCTATCGCATTGTTTGAATGTATGTTGGCCTACGCCAAGTTGTCTAAAAACATTGTGTACATGGATTCCGCAGCAAGTTCTTGACCTTAATGTATTGTGTAAATCGACATCTTGGATTTAGCCGCCATTTTAGGTTCTCTTGTAGTGTGGAAGTCACCCTGAACAACATAATGGAGGCCGAATGACATTTCGAGTGGGATTCTGGCCGTTGTGACCTCCGCACACATGAATAAGTAATATGCCCGCAGGCCACTTGTTAGGGTCGCGAACTGAGACCTTGTCCTATCCCTGACCTATGTGTAAGTGAACAACTGTATCAGCGGAACTGATCAAAAATGCATACATTATGGGATTGACCTGGCAACGAACCCTAGGTCTGGTTCTGAGAATGGTTAACCCATGAGGGGGGTTGGCCAGAGCTGGATAAAAAGTATAAAAACCCGAGTATCCCAATGTTCGGTCTCTCACACTAACACGGCGAACTACCTTTGATGGTTCGTTCTGTTACTCTGAGGGCCGAATAGCTATCCGTATGTCAATTGACTTTTGGTAATTGTGTATCTTTGAATAAAGCGCTTTTTGTGTCCTTTGTAACCTGTGTTGGTGTGTTTCCTTTTGGGCTTCCCGGCCTCATATCAATTTTTCTGTTTCGACAGTTGGCGTCCGAACAGGGACCCTCAAGATTGATGCCGGATCATTGAAGGTTTACTATCGAACCGGGATCGGACAGTGTGATTCTGCGGGCCCGACCGATCGAGACGCGATACCTCGGCAGCGCTGCACGATCCGATCCTTGGACGATAGTCGTGTGGTCTGACACGGCATCTTGACGAGGGTCCAATTTTGAGGCGGGCAGATTTGCCGAAACCACCAAACACAAGGTAAAATTCGTTAGGTAAGTTCTTTGTAAACCTTACGGTCCTCCTTAGGTTTGGTCAGGTGCAGTCGTGACCCGGCTCTTAATTTAACCCTGACACTTTGAATTTGGCGTATTGTATCTGCAGACACAGTTATTGGATCAGGTAACACCAATTTTTTGTGAAATGCCAAAGAAATTGGCTAGCTGTTTTAGGGCTCTGTTCCGCAGCGATCGACAATCTTTGGAATTGAGCCGTCTGGCACCACAGGAGGGGTCGCCGGCGTGTACTATGTACCGTAAGTATGGCATTGGAAGTATCGTATTTAATGATATTTGGCACAGACAGACCAGACATGCCTCCGAATTTCAGTGGCCAATCAACGGTAGTTTTGAGATCCCCCGTATTGAATACTTAGAATCGATCTTGTTAAAGAAAAAGGCTAGACCAGCAGCCTTTGATGTGTTACAAAATTGGAAGAAAGAAGCATCGCAGCAGCTTAAAAGTAGGGATAAACATGCACATCGTCATAAAACAAACGCTGAAAAAGCATTATTATATGATAAAGAAAAGCGGTCAGAATTAGTTAAAAATATGGATAGAGCCTTTTCACTCTGAGTCCAAAAAATGTACCCCTCTAAAGATTTGCATGTTTGTGAAGAATTTATTGAGAAGTTATTAAATGAACGCAGGCCCGATGCCTCAGCACCACCTCCGTATGCTCTTATTTTGGGCGCTCTGCCTATTCCTGTTGTCGCGCCTGTTGTTATTCCTGTTCCCCCTGTGCAGCCTATTGTTCCTAGTCCTTTGGTTGTTGTTCCTCCGCCTATCGCACCGCCCCTTCCCCCTGCACCGATAGTTGCACCTTTGTTAAATTTACCTATACCTCCGCTCCGAGTGGCCCCATATTGATTGAAGTTGATCCAGGTGCAGGGTCAAAGGTTGTGACTCGTAGTACTGTTTCTACAGTTAGGAAGCCGGAATTCTTTGCATGGGCTAAGCATTGCATGGAGAAAGGTGATCAAGCTAATGTTTTTTCTACATTATCTAATTTGAATAGTTTTCCCGAGAAACATGTTTTTATCGAAGGTTTGGGGACTCATTTGTGTGTGATGTGGGGTAGATTACAAAATTCGGATCTTCCACAAGGGGTGAGAGATCTGAATGCTTTGGCACTTTCGAGGGACACAGAGCAGAAAGTATATGGACATGTTGAAAGATTGTTTGAGTTTAGGAAAGACTTTGAAAAATCATGAGATGAGGATGATGAGGACTATAGAATATATGTACAGAAACGGTTCCTTCCGTGCCCAAGAGCGGCACCCGAGGAAGTACGAATTTGTACCAAAGATGCGGTTCGATGGATGTCGGATTCATCGATACCGCCAGACGAAGTGTATGACACGTATAGTCAGTATACAGTAGAAATGCAAAGAAAGGTAATTCAGGTGATGGTACAGCACCCGCAAGAGGAATGTGTAAGAAAGAGGGTTAGTTGCCCCATAGAATTATTGGGGATTTGTAAGAGGGCTTTTTCGCCCGACACTTCTACAGCTGCCTTAGCGCTCGACCTGGCTCTATTGCTTAGTAAGCGGCCGGAGGTACCTATATCTCAGTTGCCTATGAGAGAGGTTCCTCCGACCTTTGTCCCAAAAGTTGAGATCCCCGCCAACGCTGGGACTGGTGCCCCCGCTGTGGATATCCCTGCACATTATGTATCGCAATTTGTTCACGTCCCGTTTTCACGACAGGAAGTGAACACAATTAGACAATCAGTTCCCGATATTAGGAAAAACCCGAAGGGGTTTTACAAAGAAATAGAGTCCGTTTTACAGTCTTCCGTGTTCACCTTGAGTGACATTGACTTGTTATTCCCTGTACTCCTGCCCGTAGATGTATGGAAACAGGTTCGGACAATAGATGATGTGCCGGGGCTGGGAGATACGTGGGCAAATATGATTAGAATCGATGGAGAAAGACCAGCTGGCGAGAAACCGCCACAGGTAATACTTACTTTACTTGATAGGATTGTCGCTAAACTAAAAACTATAATTCCAGAGAAAAGGATTATTTGGGACAAGCTTACGGCCTGTGTCCAAGGGAAAACTGAAGGCGCCACCGAATTTTTTAATAGATTCGAGCAGGTATTTTCTGACTTCAGTGGACAGGATTTAGGTACAGAGTCGGGAAAGAGGTTGTTCGTGGACAAATTTGTACGTGGATTGTTACCTGACATCCAGTCACAAATTATGTCCTCAGAGAGCGCTTGGCAGGCAAAATCTCAATCTGAGGTTTTGCTCAGTATTATGAGAACCGTGTTAATAATGAAAAGGAGAAAATTGAAAAGAGAAAGGGAGATTTGAAAACCAAAGTATTATTGCAGCAAATTGTTAGAAACCCCAGAAGAGGTACGACACAGACTAGAGGTCAGTACGTTCCAGAAGGAAATACTCCTCGGAGTACTGTGAATATTAATCAATGTGCTTATTGCCGCCAGGAAGGTCATTGGCGAGCACAGTGCCCCGTCCTTCGCCAGAGGTCAAACAGTATGTTTGGGGGTATGGGTAGATGACCTAGGGGCCACCCTGGAGCAGGGGGCCCTGACAGAGGTCAGCTTTTACAAGATTCTCAGCAACCTTTTTCACGGGAAAATCAGACCTCGAGTATGGACTCGAGAAACATATTCGATCACCCTTCTGCTGCCTACCTTTCTGAAGAGCTTCCTTCTGACGAGGCTCTGTTTTATTAGGATTGCCCGAAGCAGGGTTTGGAACCTTTGCCTATTCCCGTTAATCAAAAAGGCCCCTACGTTGAATTATTAGTGGGGAATAGGAAACACCAGTTTTTGATTGACACTGGAGCACAGAAGTGCTCCATTGATCATTCTCGGGTTCCAAACATCCCACTGTCAGGGAAAACAAATGTTTCCGTAGGGTTTTCTGGTGTACCAACTTTCTGTCCGGTTTCTGCTCCGGTATCCGTTTCTTTGGGTCCCTTTACGGACCATTGTCCCTTTCTTCTCACTTCGAACTGTGGAGAGAATTTGCTGGGGTTGAATTTGCTAAAGAAATTGAATGCAGTAATTCATTGTTCTTCGGATGGAGTACGGCTAACGATTTCACCACAGCAACTTCCTAATTCTCAGTTCTTGATTCGACCTTTACCTCCCGAGTTTAGCATTGTCCCGGAACGTTTGTGGGCGGTGGACGACAATGATGTCGGAGTGTTACAGATTGAGCCCGTTAAAATAGTCCTGAAACATGGGGTGAAACTGCCACGCATCCGGCAGTATAAAATATCAGTCGAAGGCGAACGTGCTTTGAAATGCATTGCCTCCGATTTTGTACATCGTGGGGTGATCGAAGAGATTACAGGTAGTTTGTGTAACAGTCCGATCTTACCCGTATATAAGAAAGGCGACAATGCAATTCCATACCGGTTTATAATTGATCCTCGTGCTATTAACCGAATGGTCGCCCCACAATTTCCAATTGTGCCTGATGTGACGACGATATTAACAATGATCCCTGCTACGGCTACGCACTTCAGCGTTGTGGATCTGAAAAACGCCTTCTTTAGTATCCCTATACATAAAGAAAGCAGATATCTGTTTGCATTCACCTTGGGGGGACGCTCATTTACATTTACAAGGGCACCTCAAGGGTATACTGAAAGTCCTAGTATTTATAGTAGAGCCTTGAAAGAGCAGCTCGACACCCTTGAATTGCCACCTACTTGCACGCTGCTTCAATATGTTGACGATTTGCTTTTGGCTGCAGATTCTGAGAATGCCTGTAAAGAAGGCACTATACTGTTGCTTGTTCATCTAGCTAAAAATGGTCACAAAGCTTTGCTTAAAAAATTTCAATATTGTTGTCAGGAGGTTGCCTATCTAGGCTACCTCCTGTCAAAGGAGGGGAGAAGATTGACACCTGAAAGAATAAAACACATTTCTGGCATGTCTGTTCCAAATACACAGAAGGAAGTCAGAGCCCTGATAGGTATGGCTTCCTACTGTAGGTTGTGGATCCCGAATTTCGCACTAGTGGTAAAACCGATGTTGGCTTTGACGAAGAAGGGCATTTCCCTGCCACTGCCATGGGAATCGGAACATCAACGATCATTTGAGCTTCTCAAAACCGCGCTATGTTCGGCACCTGTTCTGGGTACTCCAAATTATGACAAGGCCTTTGTGTTGTTTGTGCATGAATGTGACGGATGTGCTTTGGCTGTGTTAACACAGGAACACGGAGGGAAGAATAGGCCGTGCGGCTACTACTCCTCCGCCCTTGATCCTGTCGCATGAGCTTTGCCAAGATGTTTGCGTGCTGTCGCTGCTGCTGCCGCGTCTGTAAAACAGAGTGAGGGAATGGTCCTAGGACATGATTTGATTTTGATGGTACCTCACTCTGTTGATATTCTATTGAATAAAACCCAAATGCAACACCTCACCTCTGCACGGTTAACAAGGTATGAACTAATTCTGTTTGCCCCTCATATTCAAATTAAGAGGTGTTGTGTTCTTAATCCGGCTGAACTCTTACCTTTCCCGCAAAACGCTGTTTGCGGTGACGAAGAATCACATGACTGCCTGTATATCACCAAACAAGAAACGAAGGGCAGGAAAAGATCTCACAGATACTCCTTTGGATAATGCAGAAGGGGAGCTGTTTTGCAATGGCTCCTGCTTCAAACTTTCGAATGGTACATCTACAGCTGCTTATGCAGTTACTACATTGAGCAAAGTTGTCGAAACTAAGAGTATTTCGCATAACTCTGCACACGCTGCAGAGATTATAGCGTTGACCCGAGCTTGTGAACTTTCCCAAGGGCGAAGAGTAAATATATATACTGATAGCCAGTGCGCATTTGGGGTGGCTCACAACTTCGGAAAGCTTTGGTCGGAAAGAGTGTTCCTGACCTCACATGGGACCAAGATTCACCATGGCCCCTTGATAGTGCAATTACTTTCGGCACTCTCACTCCCTAAACGGTTAGCGATCATGAAATGTGCAGCACATTGCAAGGTCATAGATGATGTGGGCAAAGGGAACGCTTTTGCGGATTTGATAGCCAGACAAACGGCCACAGACCTTAGCACGAACATGTATGCCTCGAGGGAAATGAGAGATGTTTCCATAATGGATGAAGGTATTGGGTCTGTGCGAGATATTCAGACTGATGCCACGATGGAAGAATCTAGAAAGTGGGCTGAAGGAATGGGGAAACTGGATGACGAAGGGTGTTGGGTGGATACATCCGAAGGGAAATGGTTGCTTCCTGATTCTTATGTATTGGCAATGGTTACGATGGCACACAGTCCTACGCATGTGTGTGCCCAGCAGATCACGAGAATGTTAGAACAGGTCTGGTGAATGACAAGATTCTGGACACTGCAAAGAGGCATGTCCAGAACTGTATGATCTGCCTACAGCACAATGTGGGTAAGGGGACAGTGACTCCAAGGGGAGGTTTTGGGCCCCCTTCTGTCCCCTTTGAGGTTATACATTTTGATTTTATTGAAATGGAGCGATGTAATAATCTAAAATATGTTCTTGTAATTATTTGTGCCTTCAGTAAATGGGTCGAGGCTTTGCCCGTCAAAGATGCTACCGCCATGACCACTGCAAAGATTATGGTAAAATAATTCTTTCCTCGATTTGGGTTCCCGAGGATAATCTGGTCGGACAATGGTCCTCACTTTATCGCAGCAGTAATTTTGTAAATATGTGCAGCCCTAGGTATTGAGAAACAATTTCATTCAGCTAGGCATCCTCGCTTGTAGACTACTGTAACCAGTTAACTAAAAACCTGTATTTCATCTACCACCAGGTGCATGCTGCTTTACCTGTACGGTTCACGGGCCCAGGACACGATATACAGCCTGGAAGTTGGGTCCTCGTGAAGACCTACGAGAGGTCTTCCTGTCTCGCGCCTCGCTGGCGGGGACCCCATCAGGTATTATTGGTCACCAGGACAGCAGTGCGGGTGGCTGGAAAGAAGAACTGGATTCACGCGACGCACGTCAAGAAACTTCCTCACCCGACGCCACACGCTACAGAAGAAGCAGAACCCCTCGCTGATGCTACAGTCTCTGATCCTGGAGTAGCAAACAGCGCTGTGAGTGCGTCGGAGAAGTTCTCTGAGCCTGAGGAGCTTGGGGAACAGTCCATTTCGTCTCCGCACTCTTTTGAAAAATCACTTCTGGAAAACACTGTTTCGAGCTCTGCGACTTCCGTCACCACCGACACGTCGCTTCCCTCAGGAAGTGACGATACTTTGCTTCCGGACCACACAATTTTGGGTACCATCAGGTACAACCTTCGACCACGGAAATAGAACTACGGCACGAGTGTCGTGCATCTGGAAAAGGAAGTGATTGGAAAATTGTCTTGTTATGAGAAAGTTTTGTTGAGCAAAAAGGGATTCTGCTGGCTAGGGTTGGGAAGGACTAAGAAATCACGCGACCATAGTGTCGCCAGCAACAAACATTGGGGCCGTCGATCGAGGAACTACGATGCCTGCCACCTTCACCGCTGCTCCCCGCACTGGACTTTTAGATAAAGGGGTGACCAAATCGAAAAATGAACAATGTGCCTGGGCCCCGAAAATGTACTGTTGTGTTTTGATAATGATTATTGTTATTTTTGCAACTGCTGCTGTAGGACTTTGGTATTTCGAAGAAATCTATCCTTTGAAACCTTTATTACCGACCGAGATCGTACCAACTGTTTTGACTCCCTCTGTACACCTTCATACTCTGTCCCCTAGAGACTCCCAACATAGACAGAAGTATCATAATAACACTCTGATGATAGTAATGAATGCTACTCATGCCATTTTTAATAAGAGTAATTGTTGGATTTGTACTCATTTACCGCAACATGGGAACAAGGGACTGGGATGGTATATACATCCTCTAACTTTAACAACTGCTTGCTATGCCTCTCTTAGAGCACTATTCTTTGGCCGATGGAATGATAGCATCTCAGGGAACTTTGATGGAACTAATTTAAATGATTTTGAGAAACGTGAATTGACTCCCCTGGGATGCTCGCTTTTCGCAAATAGAAGTAAACCTAACGTCGCTTCTATTAGGCCGTCTGACAAACTATCTCTTCCTTTTCAAACTCTGATCTCCTTTAAAATGGCTCCGATAGGCAATAAGGACGCTGTACCTCCTTCTTATTCTGTAAATCATAGTCCTGACTCAGTTCCCTTCTGTGTACAGAGAATCGGCACTAGGCCAATGGGAGATTTTGAAACTTGTAAAAACATTGTAAATTTGACTGGGGAAAACAGGCCTCTGTATGTAGGGGGGCCTGTTTATTTTGTTTGTGGTAGTTTAGCATTTCCCTGGCTGCCCAAGGATTGGCAGGGAACCTGTTATTTAGGAATATTGTTACCCGGGGTATTTGTAGCAAGTACATTAGAGATTTCTGAGGCTCGCCCGCGGCGAGACGACAATGGAGATACCCCTGGGCAAGTATTGGGGGACATAGCGAAATCAGTTGTGCCCTTTTGGGGACAAATAGCAAACTCGGAGAATATTAGGGGATTAGCAAGGGTATTGGAGAGAACAATCAACCGGACCACGGACATACTGTACAATATGACCTTAGAGCAAAAGACAATAAGATTGGTAGCACTTCAAAATCGGATGACATTAGATGTCATTTTGGCAGAACGAGGTGGAGTATGCAAATTAGTGGGGTCCGGTTGTTGTGTTTTCGTACCAGACTCCTCGCCAACAATTTTTAAAGCAATTCAGAACTTACATACTCTCAGTTCTGAAGTCCATATCCCTGTAGGAGACTGGAACCTTAGTACTTGGTTTTGGGATTCTTTGCGATCTTGGGGTTGGAAGGTGCTTTCCGTTATTTTGGTTATTTTAGGGATCCTGTTATTCCTTTGTTGCTGTTTTCAAAGCCTCCCAAGTATGTGTGGAATGATAGGGGGGTGTTGTGCTCAAGCAGTGAGCGTAATAGGGCATAAAATATATACCCCAGATACAGCATCTAAAGAATTCATGTTACAAGAGGTTCTTATGAACAACCTTATGGCTATAGACATTACAGACAATGATGCGGAATCTATGGATGATAATACATGGGGTTATTTCCAAAAGTATTAGGAATGATGTTTAGCACTTGGCATAGGCCAAAAGGAGGGTCTGTGGAAATCAAAATAATATTGTACCTCCTATCGCATTGTTTGAATGTATGTTGGCCTACGCCAAGTTGTCTAAAAACATTGTGTACATAGATTCCGCGGCAAGGTCTTGACCTTAATGTATTGTGTAAATCGCCATCTTGGATTTAGCCGCCGTTTTAGGTTCTCTTGTAGTGTGGAAGTCACCCTGAACAACAAAATGGAGGCCGAATGACATTCGAGTGGGATTCTGGCCGTTGTGACCTCCGCACACATGAATAAGTAATATGCCCGCAGGCCACTTGTTAGGGTCGCGAACTGAGACCTTGTCCTATCCCTGACCTATGTGTAAATGAACAACTGTATCAGCGGAACTGATCAAAAATGCATACATTATGGGATTGACCTAGCAACAAACCCTAGGTCTGGTTCTGAGAATGGTTAACCCGCGAGGGGGGTTGGCCAGAGCTGGATAAAAAGTATAAAAACCCGAGTATCCCAATGTTCGGTCTCTCACACTAACACGGCAAACTAACGGTGATGGTTTGTTCTGTTACTCTGAGGGCCGAATAGCTATACGTATGTCAATTGACTTTTGGTAATTGTGTATCTTTGAATAAAGCGCTTTGTATGTCCTTTGTAACCTGTGTTGGTGTGTTTCCTTTTGGGCTTCCCGGCCTCATATCAATTTTTCTGTTTCGACACCCCCTTAACCCCAATTGCCCAGGACAATTGTTTACTGCACCTCACATTCGCACAAGAACATCTGTGCCATGGTTGGGAGGTGACCAAGTGGTAAGGGAGGCAAATATGGCTGACCACCAAGAGGTGTCCGGGGTAGGGGACATGGCAATGATGAGCAGGGTGGCCCAAGAGGCCAGCATATGGATGACTAATCAGGGACACTTATGCCCACTCCCAATGGGTGGGGGTGATGCACCTGACACCATCCCTGCTCAGGCCCTGTTAACCCGGCCCAGATTGGTCACAGAACTGGCACGGGATGACTCACATGGCGACTTCCGTGTCATGATGTCAAAGCCACGTGTGGCAGTGAAAGTCGCTGTCACCAGGCCACGTGGATCTGGGGCAGAAATGTCATCTGCTGCCCCAAGTAGCCAGGGTGAGGAGGCTGCAGGGGCAGATGCATCTCAATCCAACCCAGCTTCGAGTCACCCAGCCTGGACAGTGTTGGTCCCAGACCATCACACCAAGGCAGTTGTGCCACTTGGTCCTGGCAACAGCACCCAGCAGCCAATGCCTGCAGTGAGACCTTTGGTCATCGTGCCATTGCCTGCTTCCAGTGCCCAGTCCACCTGGCTTTAGCCCCTACTGACCAGAGCAGCGTAAGACACTCAGGGTCTGCACCACCTCTCAAGAGGAAGAAGCGTTCTCTTGCAGAACAGGCTGGGACCCCAGACACGGCTCGCCCCTCCGGCACAGTAAGGAAGCGGAGTTTCAATGATGTGGAACTAGACACACTTGTGGGCTACGTGTCGCCACATGGCCGCAAAATGCTGGTGACTGCAGGGTGCAAGACTTCGACTGCTCAACGTAAGGCCCACTAGCAGTGCATCGCGGACCAGATTAGTTCCCTTGGATTTGTGAGGCGCACAGCTGATGATTGCCCAAAGCGGTGGAATGACCTTAAACGCCAAGCAAAAAGCAAGTTGGCTTCCAATTATGCCTCTACTCTGGTGACTGGCAGTGGGTCTCCACCAGAGGAGGATCAACTGGTTGATGGGATCATTTGCATGCTGAACACATTTTTGTGCCATTCTGCCCCAAATTCACCATACTTCAGATATAGGTTTCATCCCACAATGCCCCACATTTGTTTCCTTTTTATGGGAATGATTTCATCAATCAGGCTGATTGACTTTTGTGCACCTACACATGTGGTGCACACAATCACTTTGGAGCCCTGTTTGAATGTTCAACATGACAATTGACTTGTGCCATGTCCAAGTGACTGACCATTGATGTATCCATGTGACTACCATCACTGAATTAGTAAACACTGGCTTTGTTGCAGTGCCTGACACATGTGTGTTTTGTCAGACTCTTTTGCATGGTCTATTTTATGATGTGCGTCTCACATGGATGGGGGACAGTACTGATTCACTACCATATGGATGTCGTTGTCAATTCTGCCATGGCTATGCTACGTGCCATCTGTGTGCTGGCACGTATCATGTTAGTGGATTGTCCATGCCACTCACAGGCTAATGTGTGATGCGTAGCGGAGTGTGCGAGAGTGTGTTGCCTGTGACTGGCAAGTCTGTCTACCATTACAACTGCTGGAGGCTGGAGGCGGAGCAAGACTGTAAAAACCCTCACTGCTATGGAACGGAGCGGAGCGGGGTGTGCGAGAGTGTGTTGCCTGTGTTCCCTGTGCTCCCTGGGAATCCCTGGGGCCTCGAGGGGCTCGAGAGGAATGCGAGGAAAAGGCAGCTGCTCGCGAATCGAACTGTGATCGCCCGTCCTCTGCAGCTACCCAAGAACACGGTAAGAGCTAGGGTAAGCGGGTAAGCGCACGATCAGGCGTAGGCTGCCCCCCATAGCGCGGGTCGAGCCCAGCACAGACATACTCAATACCGTTAAACACCAATAATGTCAATGACCACGAGGAGCGTCACAAATAAAGCAAACACATGAGCGCAAACCAAGCGAGGGCCGAACGCAGTGTGTAAACAAAAATTTCAAAGGAAAAATAAGACTTACAATGCATACCTCTGATGTTGCCGCCACGGATGAGGAGGGTGTGTCTCCCCGAGAGGGAGGATCTGGGATGATGTCCACTGCTTCATCTCGGCGGACTCGACTCGGTGACGAGTCCGAGTCTGAGTCGTCCCGCAGGAACGTGGTGGCGGTTCAGCTGTTACAAGAGAGAGGCACTAACATTGCTAACAAAACCATAGACGTAAGAAGTGACAGCGAAAGCGAAAGTGTGCTAGACGAAGATGAAGAGAAAGAAAATGATGGGTCTACTGTGGGAGAGAGGCAAGTCAATGGAGAGCAGCAATCAAGATCCCCAGCGATACAGAACAGTAAACCTTGCGTGACGCCAGGAAAAGGCAAGGGGGCCCAGGCAGAAAGCGCGCTGGATGTGAAAGGAAAGTCGGAGGATAAGCGGTCTGGTGATATGAATACTGAAACATGTGCGGCAATGATTCATCAGGTTGCAGTCAGAGAAGTCTACCACTCTCTGCACCACTCCCTGTAAGCCGAGGGACGGCGAGCAGACCCAAGATACTGGCCCCATGCGACAGCTCACGATTAAAAACATTACGAATTATCAAAGACCCTCGAACTCGGATGAGCAACGAATTTCGAGTTCATCACTAAAACTATTGGCATGGTTAAAGGTGGCAGAGATGCACAAACCACCTCTAGTTAAACCAAAAGCAAATGAAGGTCCTGATGCCTCTAATAGAATGGACGAAATGGTTGAGACATGGTCAACCCAAGATGAATGGAGAAAAAAACTGCATCACAAAACACAGGACAGAAAATTAATACAAATCCAGGAGAAAGGAGAAATTCACTAGGGATTGCAGACCAAGTACTAAAAGACTTGGCAAGGATGAATGCCAGCCTAATACAGTCACGGAGACCTTCACAATTAAGCTCTAATGGGGGTAGCCCACGACTCGTGGAGATCCAATGTCCTAAACATAAGAGCATTCACGAAGTAATGAACCTTGAAGCAAACTCCCCAGCATTCAAATTCAGAAATGAAGAAATCACGGTATCTCAGAAGAGGAGTCGAAGAAGAGAAAGCTCTGAGAGTGATGAGGGAAATGTGGATAAACGATGCAAAAGCAGAACCCAAGGAAGAACCATAGGTGTCCAAAAAAAATCAGAAGAGCTGCCATCCCCGAAAAAGACAAAATGGTGTACTTCCTTAATTTCAGAGTTAGAGGGTGAGGATGAGGCAATAATCCACAAAGATCTAAGGCGACGGAAGTCTAATGAGTTACTTCCGAAGGAAAGAAGTGACCCAGAAGATATCTCGCCCTATATTGAGGCAACAATTTCAAAGTTGAGTCCCATTTTGATGTCAGCTACAACGATAGCTGTAGCCCCGCTGCTGAAGCTGTTTGAGAACCTGAATGAGAACTGTAGAGACCAAACGACTCTGATTGCCCTATTGAACTCTAAAATGATAAAACTAGAGACTGACTTAAAGGAGATGTCATCTGAGATTTTGTCATCGAAAAGAGGGAACAATATTTCGATAACAGCGTTGAAAGAATTGTTAAGAAACAACTCTGAGGACAAGAAACTCTTGGCTGAAGTGACGAGACAAGCCCTCACGCTTCTCCAAAATGAACGAGAAGGAAGAAGTGACCAAAATGAAAAGCGAGCTCCTAAGAAAGATCAAATGAGCACAAATCCAACGACCAATCTGGAACCATTGGAAACAAGTGAGATTCCTAAAACAAACAAACAACCTCTGGAGAAAACGAGAGAGGCTGAGAAAAAGGGTTCTATGCAAAATTGCATTTACGATAAGGTGCTACTAATAAGTGCCGAAGATTGTGACCACGGAAGGAAAGAAATCCGAGAAAATGAGATAAGTTCGAAAGAAAGGTCATCTAAATCGACTATAGCAATGGCAGCGCTTGAAAAAGAGGTGGCTAGGACTAATTCCCAAAAGAAACTAGAAGCCGTCAAAGAACTAGTCTCCTCCGATCCAGACCCACGAAGTAACCAAAATTACAATGATGTAAATGGAAAGGCAGCAACAAGCAATGCAACCTCCATTACAGCAAAAAAGACGGATGGAGAGTGGTTCGACATATTTGAGCAATCGAAAGCTCCATTGGGAGTGAGCAAAGGGATGAAGACAAATAGAGACAATCCAAAACAAATAGATTGCAAAAGAAAAACAAAGAATCAACAAGCCCAAAAGAGTAAGAATACTCGTAGCTCAGCAAATTTCTTTAGGAACATTAAAGCACTAAATATAACAGTGAATAACTCTGAGCAACCGGCACTGAAAGGGAAAAAAAAGAATGATGATATTGTACCTGTGGATGGAAAGGCACAATCAGAAATTCGGAACGAGGAAGTCAACTCCCAGATGGAAAGCATAGCCGAGCTAGCTTCCGACAGTGAAGATGAAGAATTGCTGAATATTTCAATTTACAGCATATCCGATGGAGACAAAAATAAAGAAGAGACCACAGAAGGGAACGCCAAAGTATCTAACAAAGCCAATGGGCAAGAGGTCCCCGAGTCTATGGTAATTACACCAAAACCGCATGCCCAAGAGTGCGAGAACGAGGGTGAATCAGAAATGACAAGCAAAAGAGTGATTTTGTGGCCAGAAACTCCCAAAAAAGCCTTAACTAGAACAAAGAAAGCTGACAAAAAAGCTGAAGACTCTCTAATCTTCCTCACTTTGGAAGAGAAAAGGCGAAAGAGTATGCTGAACCCAAAAATCATCTTGATGAATAAGGAAGAAACACAAGACTCATCAACAAACGAGCGAGAGAACAACAAAATGGAACTAGAATCCAATAAAGAGAAAATGAAGAAACCAGCAAGAGCTGAACTGGCGAACAAGGAAAGAGTTGAAGAGCCAGTTAAGCCATGGAAAAATACCACAAACGTTGACGAGATCGTAATGAACCATCAATACAGAATATTAGTTGAAAAGATAGTATGTAAAAAATGTGATATTCCTCTGAACCGATACACCATTCTACAGATATTCCAAAAAATACCAGTGCTAAGAGCAATAAAGAGTCCACGGATCGATCGTGTAGAAATTATCCCTGATATGAACCAGAAATTTGTGCTGTTACACATCAACGACAAAAAAGATGCAGAACTACTCATGATGAGCGAAAGACAACTTCTGGACGAGGGATATCAAGTGTATGAAGTTGATAACACACTAGGGAACAAAGGTTGTGAAAAAACAAAAGATGTAAAAGCACTGAAAACAAAAGAAAAAGAGTTGCAGTCAAATAAAACAATAGAGAATAGAGCAACTCAGGAGTGCGATTATAACGCCAAGCTAACCTATGAAGATAGCGATGCAGAAAAAACATGCTTACCTAACGAGATAAGAAAGAAGAAAATCAAAATAACAATAGAAAATCGGGGCAAATCAAACAAGGAAAGAAGCAGGGATTCAGAACGAAACGATGGGGAAGGAGAATCGAACAATTGGTCCTGGCTAGCAAAATCGTTAAATAATGTAAAGAAGAGCTAATGCCACGAGGAGATAACGAACCTAGTGATAGCTTTGTGGAATACTAGAGGATTTTCACATCTCCTAAGTTCCCCTCCTGCAATCTTAGAAAAGGCAGATTTGATATGCTTACAAGAGACATGGATCACCACAATGCCATGTGTCGATGGATTCGAAGTAGCAATAAATCCAGCTGTAAAACAAAAAAAAGGGCGGCCGATGTCAGGTCAATTGACTCTAATCAAGAGAACAAGCAGTCTAAAAATCAAATCGGCCCGCATCTGGTCACCTTTCCTGCAGGAAGTCTGTTTAGAGCAAGCAGAGTTGAAAGAGAAGCACTTCCGCCTAGTGCACATACTAAATATTTATTGGAATTCAACACCAAATTCAAATCAAAAGCTTGAGGATGACATCATTGAAGCCATCGATTCCATTCTGACAACTGATTCAAAAGCAGTAATTTTGTTGTGTGGAGACTTCAATATGAAGTTAATTGAATTAGATCAACAGAGAACAACAAAGACTGACAGTGAAAGATACAAAAATGATTGTTGGCTAGAATGAAATGTCACTCAGAAATCTCTCAATGCTCAATGGAGCAACAAGAGGAGACTTTCCGGCAAAGCCGACATGGGAAAGAGGAAACCAGAGATCTATATTAGATTATATCTTTGTCTCTGAAAACATATTACACGAAATAATCCCTTTCAAAGTCACCAAAGACAATCAAAGTGACCATAACATCATATCGACAGAATGGAAATGGATCAAAGTTAAGAAAAGGGAACAGTGGTGTTGTGACATCTCAGTGGGACCAGGGTGAAACAGATTAAGGCTAAAAAAATCGGACATTAAGGAGATATCTGACCAAATGCAAAGATGCCAAGTAAAAAGTTTAACTGCTGGAATCGAATATCAGCAATTGCTAGAAATCTACAAAACTGAAAATAAGCTTTGTAAAAAGACTCAAAACTATAGAAGGCACACGTACGACCCAGAAGTAGCGAGAAAGAAGAGAGAACTAAGGAAAACCTTAAGAGAAATTCTAGCGACAAAAGGAGAAATGACTCAAGGCTCAACAAAAAGAGCGAAGAACCAATATAACAACTGGTGTAAACAACATAGAGCAAAGATGGAGCAAAGAGATGCCGAAATAATGCTGAAGGCACTGAATCAAAGGAACTCCCGAGGCTTTTGGGCCCTAATAAATGAATCAATCAACTCAGAAAAAGCCATGATAACGAATACGGTAACAGAAAACGACTGGGAATGTCACTATAAAAACCTATTCAAAAGAAGAGAAAGCACAGGTAAAACTGAGTGCCAAACAAAAGTACCATGGGATATTGAAATAGACAAAGCGGACATTCGAGCTACAATTAAAAAGAGTAGCGCATATAGAGCGGCAGGACCCGACGGTCTTTCCAATGCTGACTTAAAACAAAATATTGAAGAATGGTCCGAATTCTGTGACATCTTATTCCAGGCAATAATAAAAGAAGGAAGGATTCCAACAACCTGGAAATCAGGGATCATTGTGCCTATATTCAAAAAAGGCCTGCGCTCTGACCCCGCAACTTATCGGCCCATAGCCCTCCTTGACGTTGTAGGAAAAGTGTTTGCAACCCAACTCCTTAACCAACTAACAACCTGGATTAACCAAGAAAAAATATATGATGAGCGACAGTCCGTGTTTGCCAAAGGAGTAGGATGCAGCACGAACCTTCTAATACTAAACATATTGAAAATGGATGCCATCCGAGCAGGTCAGAAAATCTACCTAGCATTTATTGATATGGCAAATGCGTTTGATGGAGTAAACAGAGAAATCCTATGGTACAAATTAAAAGAAAGAGGGTGTCATGAGTGCCTAATTGCTGCCATCAAGGAACTTTACTCAGACACCTACATTCAAGTACGGTTAGATAGTAAAGGAAACTTATCTAAACCAATTCCCACAGAGAGAGGTGTAAAACAGGGTTGCCCATTAGGGGCGACCCTGTTCAACTTCTACATCTCAGAAGTGGAAAAAGCCCTGGCAACCGTGATCTCATTCCCACCAAGCATTAATGGATTACAGTTACATCACATCCTATATGCCGACGATATGGTGATCTTGGATCGCACACCTATCGGTTTGCAGCGCAAACTAACAGCATTAAAGAACTATACAGAAGATCTCGGACTAGAGATAAACGTAGCTAAATCGGAAATCCTATTCCTAGAAAACAAAAGAGGAAGGAAGCCATTGAAATATAGTACAAGCTGGTTCGTGGGAAAGACAAAATTGGAGAAAGTACATTATACAAGATATCTAGGTACACTAATCAACTCCAGTGTTGACGACAAACCGATGATGGAAAAAATCTTAAATAGCTGCAGGCAACTTACCACACAAGGAATCGTAATGCAAAAGAAATTTGGGAAATTTACGTGCGAGCCTGTGAAGAAATTTTATCAAAACAAAGTGACACCGATTCTAACCTACGGGGCAGAGAACATGTTTGGCTGCGACCACAAGATATGGGCCAGATGCGAAGGATTCTTCTGGAAAAAAATCCTCCAGATACCTCAAAGTATGCCGACATCTTGTGTCCTGTATGAAGTAGGGATGTCCACCCTGAATGCAAGGATTATATGGAATAAACTACTGCTCTTCAGGAAAACTCATGACGAAGCAAACTTGCCAACGTTCAAAATCCTGATGGGAAATGAAATAGGAAAAAAATCAGCCCTAAGAGATTGGAAACAACAGTGCAGAGAGATCCTTAACCAATTGGGCACGGATGAGACCATACTCTGGTCTAATCCGGATTCTGTAAAAAAAAGACTGCTAGATCTCGACTGGATCAAAATTGGTGAGAAAAGAGAATCACAAAAATCCATGAGAAATCAGCCTAAAGAAGCAAAAAAACGGAACACACTCCAGAAATATCTGGTTTTATCACCATGCAAACGTGTCCGAAGACTATACTTGAAGTTTTACCTGAACATCATAGAAACAAAAGAAATTCTGAGGACCAGGCGCTTAATCCCAAAGGGAAACGTACTATGTAGATTTTGTGCAAAAGAAGACGAAAACCTAAAACATCTTATCCTAAAATGTTCCGAACTGAATATGCAACGTAAAACCTGTTTAGGTATAGTGATGGAAAACTATCAGACGCTGACCACTGAGGAGTGGTGGAGGCTATTACACCTGACCGAAAGCAACTCAGTGCTGATTGCGCTTACGCGATTCTTAGACATATTACAGAATCAATTAGAAATGAGACCTATCATTTCCAAAGGCGAGCCCGATTCAGCAACAAATCAAGGAAGAAAAATTCGCACAACGAAATCATAAGCAACAACATACAGAGGAACCAAGGAAAAAAAATTGCAACCTAGTGACAATGAACAAGGTCCAAGACCAAAATAAGGTTAAAGAGACACTGCAAGTTAAGGCAATAAGCTGTGTGTCTCTCCTTTTTTAGTATGTATATTTCTCTCTTTGTTTTTTGTTTTTTTCTATCTTTTTAAGCAAAAAGTTCTTTTTTCAAAAGTTTGTTCAAACTAAATGAAAATAAAAAAAAAATAAAAATGTGTGATGCAGGACATGTGTTGCTTTTCCATTTTGGAGTCCTCAGTGTCTGCTTTTAGGGTTTGCTTCCACTTCATTGCCAGTGCATGCATGCCAGAGTTAGTGTCATGTGTGACATGTGTCATTAATGTATTCAAAGTCTATATTGTGATGTCTATGTGTGTCGGCTATGCTGTTCATGCCTGTCTTCATTAATTTTTTTATGTTTGTGCAGGTGATGAGGCACTAGATGCTGTTGAGGAGGAGGAGATGTTGCAGGAGCAGGAGTACACAGAGCCCCAACTAGGCACTAGTTTAGGATGTGGGGTGGTGGTGCAGGAAAATCAATTTGTCCTACAGACCATCCTGTCCACGGGTGTCTCTGGGTACACCTCCGAAGACATCTATGGCTCAGGTGCTGAATCTGACATTGAGACAAATGTCCCTTCGCAGGTGAGTGTTTCTTGCAGGGATGCTGTTCTGTCCAACCCACCTGCACTGGGGGTAGGCCCCTCAATGGGGCATTCAGTGTTAGAATGTCCACCTGTGGCGGTTACGGATGCAGGGTCACACTCCACTATATTTGCTCCTGTTGCTGGGCTAGCAGATCAAAGGAGGAATGCAGTCTTGCAGCCTCAGGCAGTGCCAGCACAGCAAGGTGCGCATCACCTTGGCCCAAACAGGTGTGTTGCCCGCCAACGTGGTGGGCGTGCACCACCAGGTAATACTGTTTGAGAGAACTCCATGTATATTATTGCAGCACAACAGGGGGCATCGTGTGAGATGATGGCTCAGGCCGTGGATAGGGTGGCCACTTCCATTCTCCCCCTGAAAGGCAGGTGGAGCTCCAGCAGCAGGCAACGGAGTCCACGTGCCGCTCACACAGGGAGGACATGTTGGCGCCCAACAGGGACTGACAGGCTGAACTGGAGACTCTGTGAACAGCCATATCTGCAG
The DNA here is from genome assembly GCF_040938575.1 of Ambystoma mexicanum. Classification (NCBI taxonomy): domain Eukaryota; kingdom Metazoa; phylum Chordata; class Amphibia; order Caudata; family Ambystomatidae; genus Ambystoma; species Ambystoma mexicanum. The sequence continues at coordinate 1,229,656,399 of NC_090930.1, read as the reverse complement.
AGTGACAGGCCCACAGGGATGCCCTGAGGTTAGAACACAGGTCCCTCAGAGATACTCTGGGTGCACTTGAGGTGTCCCAGAGTACAAGGTCAGAACAGCAGCTGGATCAGCTAACACGCACAATGTCAATTGAGCTCCAGGCAACCCGTGAGGAGATCTGGGCATCACGGGAGGCCTTGCAGGCAGAAGTCTGTGCTACCCTTGAGGTACTGCATGGGGATCTCCCGACCATCATCCTGCAGAACCAAACCTTTCAGACCTGCATGCTTGCTGCCATGGAGCATGCCAGGGCTTTGTGTGGTCTGCCTCCCATACCACGCACACCTTCTAATGTACCACCAGAAGGTGAAGACAGTGACAGCAGTTCTCCCACTATAGGGTAGCCGTGCAGGTCATAAGTCCATGGAGGGTTTTTTTTTTTCTGAACATCCACGCATGTGGGTGTTGGGGTGCACCCTGTACCTCCTCCCTCCTGGGTACCCACCCCCCCTGGTAGACACATGGCCATTTTTTATTTTTATTTTTATTTTTTTATTTTTGACAGTTATTTTTTCTTCTCATATTTGAATCAGATTTGAAATTTATAATTAGAATTTTTTTATATTTATTTTTGATTTTGATTTTTTCAGTTTATTATTTTCAATTTCTTTTCATGTTTCATTTTATTTTTTTCATTTTCTTTTGAATTTTATTATTTGTTTAATTTTAATTAGTATTTTAAATTTTAATTTTTTATTTGATTTATTTTTTCTTTTCATTTTTATTTTTTTCTTATTCTGACTATTTTTTTTAAGTTACATTTCATATTTTGTTGATAACTATTTCCTTTCAGATTGTACATCCATGATTCAGTGTGTTGCTTTGTGTGGCTCCCGTAGGCATCTACTGTGTGTTCCAGCCGGGATGACACCAATACGGAACCCCACCACACAAACCGAGGTAAGATAGAACACAGCCCATATTGCAACCCGGGGCAGAGTGGAGCACACATTCGGAGTGCTGAAGTCACGTTTTTGCGCCTTTGACCGCTCTGGTGGCTAGCTACTATATGCGCCCCCAGTAGTGTGCAGGATCATAGTGGCAGCATGTGTCCTGCTCAATGTTGCAACCCGGCAGGGATTTCCGGTGGACATGGTGGTTCCCTCACATCCACAACCACATGCACGGGCGCTGTGCATGGGAGGGGAAAGGGCATGTGGTGAGGCAGCCCGTACCAAGCTTGTGGAAAATGTCTTCACTTAAACTTCCATCCCTGCGGAGGGCACACAGGCCTGGCACATACCAGCTGACAATTGATGATGATGACAAAAGGGACAGTCAGTTGTCACAACCATGCTACATTGTGTGCATCCCTAGCTTCTTAAACAGACCCAATGCTGTGTCAGTAAAAGGCACACATTCATGCAGCTTGAAGGACTACCTACCCCCTTGCAAAATAGTACACCGCAATAGTGGCATGTCACCCAACCCCTCCCTAACCCCATCTCAGCTACCCAACACACCATGGCATGGCATGGTATGTGAAAGCAACCAAGTGAATGCACGACACATGACACAAGTGTCACAAAGTGCACCGTCCCAAATGGAAACAGGCCACACACAATTCCCTCTCACTAATGAAAAAGAAACAGCACACATGAACAAATACTCACCAGCAAGACAAAACATTAGTACAGGACCCAACAGTGGCAATGTATGACAGTAACCAATGACAATAGTGCAAGTGTTACAACCTGACAAAGGCAGCACATCAACCCCTTCAATCTCCAGTGTGTTGCTGGTAGGTAAATGTGTCAGTGTACTGCATATATGAACCGCATCTACAATGGAGGCAGGCTTGTTAAGACATGAAGAAGCTACATGCAAATATGCAAAATGTCCTGTACGGAATACTATATACAAATCAACCATGCAGTAGAGACAACATCACCAATCCCCACTAGGGATGTATAAACAGTTTGGACTACAGACTGCCCAAACAATTTATGGGAGCCCAATGCCTCTGTGTAAGTTACTGTCATTTGGTCACACCCTTGCAAGCCCATGGTAAGGGAAAGCAGGAGTGGCGTATGTGTCAGGAACCCAAGTTTCAAAGCCAAACACAGGACAAGCCTGCATATAGTAGCTGGCCACCAGAGTGGTCAAGGGCGCAAAAACGTGACTTCAGCACTCCAAATGTGCACTCCACTATGCCCCGGGTTGCAATATGGGCTGTGTTGTATCTTACCTCGGGTGGTGTGGTGGGGTTCCGTATTGGTGTCATCATGTAGGTGCTCAGAGGGTAGGCACTGTCCCCTGTGGAGGTGATAATGGTTGTCAGTAGTTGGGTTTTCCCATTTCTCAGTGTCTGATTTGCATGCATGTGCAGAGGCATTTGTACTCACCAATGAGCCATGTGTCGCCATGCCTCCCAGCTTCCAGGTCCCGGTTTAGGGGTGACATTCTGAATATAAAACTATCATGGCTGGACCCCGGATAGCTGGCATATACTGAGGTGATGATTCCCTTGGCCTCACATACAACCTGCACGTTGATGGAATGCCAGTGCCTGCTCTTTAGATAGATGTGCTCAGTGACCCTGGGAGGACGTAGAGCCACATGGTTGCAGTCAATGCACCTAGCACTTTGGGGAAGTGTGCCACCCCATACAAGTCCTGGACCATGGCCTGCCTTTCTGCAGGTGTTCTGGGCATGTGTATGTGCCTGCGGACTGAGGGGCGTGCAGTCATGATCGCCAACACCTGGTGTAGGCAGCGTGACTGCGTGTCCTGTGAGGCGCCCCCAACTATGACACTTGTCCGCTGGAATGACCCAGTAGCCTAGAAATGCAGTACATTGAGCACCTTTTCCAAGGGACTCAGTGCTTGGGAGCACGGGGTGGGTGATGTGAGGTCATCCTCCCACTCAGCAACCAGTTCTAGGATTATTTGTGGTTGGAACCTGTACCTCCCATAGGCATCCCAAAAAGGCTGGTCCTGGGTAAAAAAATGTGCACCCTTGCTATCCTCCTCCTGCGGTGTCCCACGACCACTGCTGCAAAGAACGGTATATTCATCACAGCGTATGAGCTTGTTTGTTCTTTGTGCGCACTTTTTATGCTGCGCAGGGCCGCTTACGCCTGCTTCCTGCTGGCGTACGTGTTTCCGGATTAGCGCATCTTTGGTGCCGTGCGGGTTTCCCCGTTTTGATGCCATGATTATGTGTTGTTAGCATGCGTGTGGGCGTTGCAAGGATTTAGCTGCGGTACTTCCCCCGTAATGCCCACATTTTCATGCATTGTTCCCCATTCTGCATGTTTTGCCCCATGTTCCGCCCCCTTTTGGTGTGTACGCTACATGTTGTGTGCTTTTGCTGTGCGTGTCGCGCATGGCGTTCTGTGACGTGTGCGCCTGTGGACGCCACTCGCGGATTTGGCGCACATCTCGGGGAAAACACGCGCAGCACATTCCATGAATCAACAAATGGCTGTATGCGTGGCTTTGGCACGCGTGCGCTGCGATTTTCACGCTTGCGCTCCCCTTTTCAGCACAAATTATTTCCATGAATTACCCTGTAAATAACAAAAGACAAATACAATTTAATAAAAAAAAAATTAGTAAAATTTTGTTTAACAAATTACATAAACATATACTATGGACTGTGGGAGCCTCCTACTGAGAATGAAAATTGGTCAAATAATTGGTCAAATATTCTATGGAATTTCTTCCACTCAGGAGGGTCTATAACGACGTTTTAGCTCACTGAACCCTTCACAGAGGAGAAATATGCATTTGCATATCAGTCTGGTCCCACCCACAAAGGCAGCCCAACACCAAAACGCTAGGCAATTCACCTCTGAACAAGAGTATGATATGAAATGTTACGATAAGTAATGTATTACTTCACCAATACACATGTGTTTCTAGGCGCGCCAAGACAAGGGAGGTTATGGAGGCAGGACAAGACAAACAATCTTACTAGGCCTTGTGTCATTCAGATCGTGCAAGTCTGGTAATGCAAAGTGCAGTGGAAGGGCAACGGGGAAGTACAAGTGGGGAGTGCAATGAGGGCAGCATTGCTCTAAGTAAGTGCAGCAAGGACAGCACAGCTCTGGGTAAGTGGAAGGAGGTGGGGGGCTGTAGAGGCTACTGTTACAGTCCCATGTGCATGACAGGCCAGGAGGCAGTGCAGGGGAGGCTGGTCAAGAGAATCCAGGTACCCATTGAGACTCTGAGGGTAACCGACCAGCCAGTACCATCAGCAAACCCAGACAAGTTTTTCAGCATTATTGGGCTTCTTCACTGAGGTGAAGTTGAGCCTCTCTCAGGCACAGGGAGCAAGGGGTCCACATCTGGATTATCTTGGGATAGTTAGGGTGAAACCCCAAGCTGTGCAAAATTACAAAGGAGTGTGGCAGCTCATCTACTAAAAACGAACATGGGTCAAATACTCTATTCTATGGAATTGCATACACTCAGGAGGGCATACAACCACATTTTAGCTCACTGCACAATTCACAGAAGAGAAATATACATTTGCATATCAGTATAGTCCCACCCACAAGGGCTGCTCAGCACCGAAACGCTAGGCAATTCTCCTCTGAAGAAGAGTACCACCAGCAACCCCAGCCTTGTATTTCAGCCTTGTTAGGCCTCCTCAGTAAGGTGAAGCTGAGCAGCTCTAAGGCTCTGTGAGCAAGGGGTCCACATCTGGATTACCCTGGGTTACTTAGGATGAAACCTCACGTTTTACAAAATTACAGATGAGTGTATGAGGGCCTCTACTGAGAACGAACATAAGTCAAATACCCTGTTTTATGGAATTTCATTCACACAGGAGGGTCTAAAACCATGTTTTAGCACACAGCACTCTTCACAGAGGAAAGATAACCATTTGCATATCAGTCTGGTCCCAACCACCAGGGCAGTCCAGCACCAAAATGCTAGGCAATTCTCCTCTGAACAAGATTACCATCAGCAATCCTTGACAAAGACTAATACGCACATGGATATTTCTCCTGTGTGAAGGGCGCAGAAATAGGTTGTGTATAAATGTATACACAACCTATCAACTGTACAAGCTTTTTAACATTTAAATTAAAATAGTAGTACTTTAAATAAACTAAAATGCAAACCTGTCATTTACGCTAACTAATAGCTTCTAAATAATGCATATTTTAAATGATATAACAACATAAGCACACATTTAAAACAGATTAAAATCATTCATCTAGAAAAACATTTTCACATTTGTAACTATTACAAAAAATATTCATAAAACAAAATACATCAACTTCACTGTAAAACGTTTTACAATCCACGCTAAATATCAATAAAGAAAAGAGACTTACTTAATGCTAAATCCTTCACTTTCAAAAAGCTTACAACCCAACTAAAATATTACAAAACAAAAACAAGATGAGTTAAGGTCACCATGATATGTTTTATATTATTTATATTATTATTTTTATAAAAGTATTGGTAATATTTATATTATGTTACCTTGATGTTACTATTTCTAACGTTTGAAGACTTTAACTTTACGTTGAATTAACCTTAGCTCTTTTGTAAAATAATTGTTTTAATATATATGTCATCATAAATACCTTTATTCAGGTAAGAAATACATCAAACTATATACAAAAATTCATAAAATACATGTGCGACAGACCAATATGATAAAAGTCCATCAGACAAAATACATCAAACGTAGAATTAAAAGTCGAAGCTGAAAGAAGCACAAATTCCTAACACTTCATAACATAAAAGATTTAACAGTGTATTCATGAATGAAACCTTATTTTTCTTACTAAAGCAAAACAAAGATTGTCCATACTTTCTTTCCTCGCTTTGGTCGCTCTTCTGAGGTATGACAAAAGTGCCCATGTAACACATGTCGAATTAGCCAAAAGAAGGTAATATAATGCAGATGGAAATTGTGAAAACTGATGTTATCTTAAAATAGGTAGTATTGTACATTTCCTAATTTTTGAATATGCAGGACAAACCATAAAGGAATGCAATAAGTCTTCCATATCTTCATTGCATAATGGACAACTAGTCACAGGTATTCTTGCCATTTTGCAATGTTGGCTTTCAACAAGAAACAATTAAAGACAGGTCTTGTGATCAACCACCTGCCTTGTTTCTTATGGCTCCGAGTTAAATACGACTGTAGAGAATCATCAGTACAAATAATTGCAGGTTTCCTGTTGGCATTCATTAAACATTCCCTTGAGTCTCGTTGATCTTCTACAAATGAAGTTAACCATTTTTGTAAACATTTTTGGGGCATTATTCAATATGGTCAGTGATGAAAAAAGTGCAAGTGCATTCATTTACATTTGGGTCAGGCTGAAGCTAGTATAGCACAGTGGATCTCTGGGGAGTTATAAATGCCATAGAAATCTGGTAAGAGGAAATAGAAAGTTAGGGATTTGTGCATTATGCTTGACGTGTTTCCCATCTTGGAAGTTTGGTAGTATCTGTTTACTATTACGACTTGAATATGGAAGTTATTTATTTATTGGACTATCATTTTCTTCTAAAATGTATAGTTTGTAGTATATTGTTTTATTAATTCATACATCATGAGGATTTCTTATTTTGTGTAGGGTTTTTGTTAGGAGCACAGTGCTCTCGGCATGCGTGCTAAATAAGGAATGCTTACTTCTCAATTTAGGAAAGGTCCCATTAGTTTCTAATAAAGTCTTATAATGACCATTGATATAAAAGGTAAACAAACCAGGGAATAACACACATCCTTGTTCATTCCAAGGTTTACGTTGAAGTAATGAGTGTAATGCCTGTGCTCTCCATAGCACACACACGCCTAGTTATCCATATGAACTGACAAGAGTACATTTAAAATTACATAGGGACAGTCCAAGGACTTGAGCACCTTCCACAGTTTCCCCCTATTAACGTTGTTGTAAGCTGTGTTCAGGTCCATGAATGCAAGAAATATATGGGTTAATTTCTGATATACATAGATTGTGCCAACAGCAAATAAACAGTGAGTGTTTTGTTCCCTGTTCCTGGTCTAAAGCTAAACTGTATACCTGTAAGTTTTTGAAAATCCACTCTTCTAATCATCCCAGCAGAGTCCTCAAAAATAATCTTAAAGTTTGTGTCCAGCAGAGAAATTGACCTGTAGGACAGCTGACTCGCCTGACCCCCCCTTTTTAAAAATGGGGAAAATGATGACCAGTTTCGAATATATTGGGATTCTACGAGACTCAAGTATGGCATTGAAGCTGATGGTCAGAAATGGAGCCCACAACTCCAGCAGGTCTTGAAAAAGTTCTGCAGGAATTGATCGAGTTTGCGCCTTGCTAGAAATTGCCAATGCCATCTACCCCAGAGAAAATTTCAATGCTGGATCTGCACATGACGTTTCTGCTGGTTCAGTTGTTAATTTAAACAGTCCAAAGCCACTTCCTCAATAGTTGTCTCTATTCCGTTCAACATATGTTTATGTGGAGAGCCATTTGCCTCAAATTCCCAACATTTTTTGGAATCATTAGAGGAAACTGCCACAATGGAATCCTCCCTTGCCAATAAATTCAGCTACAATGTGCACATTTTCAGGGTAGCCTTGTAAGCAGATCTTGCTATAATGATGTGTGCTCTAGACGTTTCAGCAGTCCTTAATGTAATAAGAAGGACCACTTTAGTCTGTTTACATTCTATATTAAACCATTCTCTACAATGAGGCTTTTTTACTGAATATTCTTTCTGAAAGATGTCCGATATTTTAAGTATTGTGCGTTCCGTTTGAATTCTAGTTAGAAGTTCATTTTTCTCATTATGAAAGGATATCAAAATGTGCAGATTTGTAGTAGGTATTTCCTAATGAATCGTAGATGTATCAATCCTTGCCCATTTTATTCTCCTTTTGCTATTCCGGTTCACATAAGCACACTGGAGAAGATTGATTACATTAGAAATTGTTACATTTAGCTGCCATTTAACATGAAGAAAAATAGGATAATGAACGCTTCAGGGCTCAATGACCATCATGAATTCTTGGATAATGTAAGTAATCGATAGTGGAGAAGCCCTGATGATTTCTACAAGTGGGTAGACCTGGTATGTCTGACTGAACATGCCCATTCACAGAGTGCAGGCCCCATTCAACAAGCCACATAAAAATGTGTCCTGCATTTGGGTGTCCAACATCCCTAGTGAGCAATCCTGTGATACATTATACAGCCCTAGTGGAGGCCAATTACTAATTTTAACATCAACACCTCCACCTAACAGTACAGGGGTGTTTGTTTCCAACTGATTTGATACGTTTCCCTCTGTGAACTATTTAAATAAACCAGTCTGGTAAATTGCAAATTTTGAGGGATATTGTAAATGCTCACAACCACCAAACTGTCCCCAAGGTTCAGAATATGTCTTATTATTTGGACATAATTCATATTGGTTTCAAAGACTTTAATCCTAAAGGTCAGAGCTGTACTAACCAGGATAGCAAGGCCCCAAAAATGTAACCCTCTGGTTTTCTTTGAAGTCGGTAAGGCAAGGGCCACATATATATCTAAAATAAGATCTTCCAGGGCCCACGTCTCATGTAGTAAAATCATTTTTCTTTTATGTAGGACATTATATATTGGTCTAAACATTTAGATCGAGCACCTGCTATCTTCCATGGGAGAAGATTTAATGGGTCTAAATGCAGTGTCTCCTTCTCAACACAGCCCAAACCAACCTTGGTGTAAGAGCACTAAGACACAGCAAAAGATGTAAACATCAGATAGTCAGTCTATCTCCTCGCTAGTGGGGAGAATGTCAAAGTAGTTGGACACAGCAACTGTCCCCCCTCTTTGTACACCAGTCCCTGATGTTGAATTGGAGGTAATTCACTAGATTTTGGTGTGGACCCTGCAGTAAAAATGATGTGCTTGAAAGATGGCAATTGAGTGTGTACTCTAGTGGTTTGAATTTCTATAAAGGAACAGGTAGCAAAAATAAGAAAGAAGAACTGGCCTACCTTAATGGCTATAGCTACTGGATTGAGGATATTTAGCCAAATTAGAATTAATCAAGTAAGCAGTGAGATTAGGATTTGAAAATGTAACAACTATGCAATACCCCATCACTGATTTTTGTGTTTGGCCCAACCAAACCACTGTTCTTGCCATAAGTATCCCTCAAGGTACTAAGAACACTTAGCACTATGATTTAGGCCCATTTGGGACAGCACAAAGAGCAATTTTGCAGTGTAAAGAAACGTTGTACCCATCTGTGAATCCAGATGTTGCACTGTGCTAAAAGTTTTAAAGTTCTATGAGTTAGGCCCTAAATGTGCAAGCTTAATAAAAACAGTAACTTCAGATTGTGCATATCAGTGCACATAATCACATGCATGAACGATCATGCTCTGACCAAAATTGAGGAGTTATGTGTTTTTTTCCGATTTTCTATGTGAATTTGTGCATTGTTTGGTAGATATAATTTTACCAACAAAATGCACTTTGTTTTCTGCTGGTCACATGTTGCTTGATAAAGTTATGATTTGTTTATCGATTAAATATTTGGATTTTACATGCATCCATTAGCATTCTCTTCATTTTTGAAAGTGACGAAATGCTGTATTCATCCTATACAACGGTTCCTTGATACATCAATTACATAGTATTTTTTCATTATTTCATTCTGACCAGACAGAATTCCTTTGGCCTCCAAAGAAAAACAGATGCACTAAGGAGTGAATTTAACTAACACATTTTGCATAAGCCTATGCTTGATGTAGTTTAAGAAGTCTGTTTAAAACTCAGAGAGCGCAAACACATTAAGCTGGCATCAGGCAGTGTATTTATGGGGCAGTCTCCTTAGTAATCAGCTTCAGCATGGTATCTCCAGGCCTCGTGTTTTGTTGTTGTAAATTCCTGAGCTGGAGCTAGGCTTTTGAGAATGTGAATTCCGGAACAGTTTCGAGTTCCCCTCAAGTTTAATCAACATGTGCATTCATGTTAACTTCAAGTTTAGGGTGAGGATAGGCATGGCTGAATACAATAGAACTTTGAATTCTGGTTCCTATATAACTTTACATCTCAAATTATTTTGGGTAATAGTAACTATCTGCAAATACAGTAATTTATAACACATGACATGGTTGGAACACAGGTGGAGGTTTTACGCCCTAAACCAATGCCCATAGGCCTTCTGAATTCTTTTGTGATGGAACTGCACTCCAAATTTCTGAGTATTGCCTTTTCCAAATGTGCACAGTTTGAGTTTCCTGTGCATTTTTCTGCATGTTCTTAGATACTAATGAGGAGAAAGTTAAAGAATTGTGCAAATACCAGTTGTGTCTTTAAAGGATATAATCAGACCTTGACTAATAATGAAATCCAAAAGTCACTTTCATACTATTACAGTGTTGTTTGATGTGCCCATTTATCTGCATTTTGCATTTTTCCACAAGCATCCTTTTTTCATAACAGTGAGAAAGAGGCAGACATGTCCAAGAAATTAGATAGTTTGTGGCTGTTACATCTCTCACTCTTTCAGGAAAGTCTTCCTCAATTCCCTTTTTTTGGCAATTATCCTTTGCTCTAAGGTTTCAGGCATAATACATGGCCTCTGACTCATTGCTTTTACTATTTGGTTTATGTCTGGCTCTAAATCAATAGGTATTCCAGTTCTTAACATTTTTAATGAATAAAGAATCTGCTTGGATGTAAAAAAAATAATAATATGCTTCTTGTTATGTGTTGCATGATATATTTTGAGCTGTTTCAAATAATGTATTTAAAATGTTTGTTTAAAAATCAGATAGCTTCTTGTTCTTCTTTGTTGAACCCCAGCAGTGTATGAAATAAACATGCCACCAAGAACAGTTGCTTATCAATGAATGGCTGTAAAGTATCACATGCAAATATTTCAGAATTTCATAAAAATAATTCTCAAATGCTACTCACAGCTCTATGTAATGCTCTGTTTCAGGTGGAGTTCTGCTTGTTGCCATGTTGATGAAGTGCCCTGACTGCATTTCACAGAGAGGATGGAAGAACATGGGAGCCTGAAGCCAGCTATGCAATGTTCAGCCTGGGGACAGAACAGAAAGACTCCCCTGGTCCAACTCACCATGCCCGTAGCATGGTCCACCACATGCGTTTAACACCTTAAATGAAGCCCTAAGCACATGTAAAATGAGCAACTCACAAAAAATCCTGTAGCATAATCTCTCCAAAGATTGATCCACTGGAGTAGACAAGGGGCAGCCACCCCCTAGACACTCTTGTGCATTATATTTAACAGCCACATGCTGCATTATTAGGACTAGTAGAGGAGTAGGGTATATTATTTGATTTGATTGAAGTTTAAGTATGGATGTGTTGCACCAGGCAGGATTAAGGCATTATGGGTGCAGAAGGAACACTGAATTTAGTAGAGAAGTTCATGGCAGTGAGCAATCCAATCAGCAATGAAAAATAAGGTTTTTTACTGTTTTTAACTGTGGGCAAAAAGAGCATAAATCCAGTAGCATACTCAAATAATGAGGTAGTGTGTGCAATAGACTGGGGTCAATCACAAACAATCACCTGTTGTCTCCAGGTTTAAAATTAGAAAGAGGAATAACCAGCAGATGCTTGATCTCAAAATGCAACGATCTAGAAGGCACATGTTCCTGATTTTCATCAATAAGATAGTGAAGAGCTAAACCACACAAGCATTTGAAGTACATGCTCATGATCTTATAAATTGTCCTTTTATCATCTGGCAACTAATGCAATGTGTTACGATAGTGTGAGACTCTAGAAATGTGGGTTGTTTTAAAATCAGTCATACAGCAACATTTTGTCTGTAAGTGATGCAATTGCTTAACCGATTTTTGACTTTGTCTAGGATAGAACACATTAGGGGAGAACTATAACCCCTTAATAACCTGTGTGTCAGTCCTGCAAGCACTATCTAAGATTTAGTAGGGCTTAGTTGGAGTTTATCTCCTAGCAGCCAATGAATAACTTCACTCGGGCAGGTAGTTAGGTCTTGTGAGGTTTTTCTCATATTGGTTACTATAAGTAACACCAGTGGCGTAACACAAAATGTGGGGGCCCCCCTGCGAGCCATGCTGAGGGGGCCCCCCAACTCGGCAACAAATCACGGGTTGCGCCACACTCTGGGCCGGCCTAGACTGTCACGCTTGCACAATACGCATGAACGTGCTGCTGAAGGGGTATGCCGCACACTGCACTAGGAAAAAGATATAAATATGTGTTTTAATGCAATATACAGCACACTTTCTGAGATAAATTGGCTATAAAGCCAGAGTGTTTGCAATTGTTTTGTAGGGTAACACAATCCAATACATGCAAGTCACCAACAGTGCACAGGAACATTAATGCTTCCAACTGGCTGAACAATGTAGACCAGTGTAAACACGTAATAACATTATAGTACAGAATGCCAGGCCACATTTAGACATACCTAGACTGTTTTCAGCAAAATGCCAGTCAAAGCAATAACACTCATCAAGAAGAGAGCACACAATAAAGCATGTGTCTCCATGGCCTCGAACAACACGGCCAAACTCTTTAAAATCTGCAAGGAACTGGTCAATCCTGTTGTGGTCTATACCTCTTCTGTTCCCTCCCATGCCCTCTGTACAGCTCTGGCCTCTCATTTCTCTGCTAAATCTCAGGACATCCTGTCCTCTATGTCCTCTTCCTCTCTCGGCCCATTTTGGCCATCTCTTCTCTCCTCCTCCTTTTTCCTCTTTCTCTCTGACAACACCTGACGAGGTCTCTAGACAAGTCCGATCTATGAAAGTGTCGTCCAAACAGGTGCTCCGCTGCTCCTCCAAAACCATCAAAGCCCATATTGACACCCTCACTCCAGCCTTGGCCGATTTCTGTAATCACTCTTTCGCCACTGCAATGTTCCCCTCTCCCTTTGAGCACTCCCTTGTGCACCCACTCCTCAAGAAGCAGTCTGCTGATCCTACCTGCTGGAAAACTATCGCTCAATCTCCACCTTTCCTGAGCAAACTCTTGGAAAAGCTTGCCATCTCCCAGCTTACTCTCCACACTGAATCTGTTGGTTGTCTCCATGACCATCAGTCTGGCTTCAGAGCTGCCAGAGGCATGGAAACTGCTCTCCTTAACACCTGTGCTGCTCTCTAACCTTGATTCCAGCATTCCTTCTATTCTCATCCTTCATCTTTCCTCTGCTTTCGACAGGGTGAACATCGCCATCCTGATCAATCGACTCTGTGAGAACCTGGGCATCACAGATCAGACCCTAGAGTGACTGACCTACTTCCACTTGGACCGCCACTCCACTCCCAGGTCGATCGTGGTCCCATCCCCTCCGCCACCTCTCTCTACCTGTGGCATTCCCCAGGGCTCTATCCTCTCACGCTGGTTTTTCAACCTCTACTTGGCCACTTTGGCCTCCCTGATCTCTACCTTATCCTCTAACTTTCAGTGTTGTGCGGATGACTCAGCTTTCCTTCAGGCTCCCCTCATCCTCCTCTCCTCTCTTGCTCATTCCTGACTGTCTATCCACGATTCAGGATTGGTGCGCCTCCAACAATCTCTGCCTTAATGCCAGTAAGACAGAGATCCTTCTCATTGGGACCCTTGCCACTGTGTTTCCTCTCTCACTATAGCAGACCACCTTGGGCCCTCTTCCTTTGCCTTCCTGCGAGGCAAAAAACCTTGGTGTCATCTTCAACGCCACACTCTCTTTCTCTCCTAACATCTCGGACATCACCAAGAAGTCCCACTACCAGCTGCTCCTCCTCAAAGGGACTCTTCCCTTTCTCACTCTCCACCAGAAGCTCACTGTCTCTAAGCTGGACTACTGCAACAGCCACTTTCTCAATCTGTCTTCCTCTAGTCTCCGTCATCTGCAAATAATCCAGAACAGGACTGCAAGACTTAGCCTTGGCCTCAAGCCCTGGGATTGTATTTCTCCAGCCCTGAAATCTCTCCACTGGCTGCAAGGATCAAGTTCAAGAACCTTTGCATTGCCCACAAGGCTTTCTGGGGCCAGTGCCAACACTAAATCCAATGCTCTCTTCCAAAATACCTTCTTTCTCTAACCCTTCACTCAGCTACCTCCAACTCTCTAAGGCTTAGACATTTCTCCAGGCAGAGAGTGGGGGTAGACCTCTCTCCTCTGCTGGTGCCTCCAACTGGAATGGCCTCCCTGCCCCTCTCAAACTTGAGGCGGACAACCTGAAGTTTCGGAAGCAGCTAAAAGCTTTCCTCTTCTCTGCTGCTTTCGCTCTCTCTTCCCCCCTGCTGACCTACCTGACCTACCTGTCTGCTGTACTGACTGGCTGCTTGGCTACCCTCAGAGTCTCTCTGAGTCCAGGCTCTTTCTTGATCGGTCACCCTTGCACTGCCTCCGGGCCTACCATGCACTTAGGGGCTGTAACTGTAACCCTGCAGTCCATTGTTCTCCTTGCACAACCAATAGCTGCTCTGCCCTGGCTGCACTTACTGAGAGCATTGCTGCCCTGTTTTCCCCTCCCCTCTCACTTGCACTTCCCTGCTCCCTTTTCCCTTGCACTTCTCGTTCTCACAATGACACAAGGCCTAGTGAGATCGTTTGTCTTGTCCTCCCTCTATCATCCCTCCCTTGTGTACACTTGTGTACAAGCGCATTATAAATGACTTGAATCACATCATATCATTTTATCACAGATGCCCAAAAAAATATACAATGCCGCAGTAAGAAATGGCTAGACTGGCAGCACCCAAATGCCAATCTAGCCAGGTAATTAAAGTTAGCAGGACTACTTTATCAGAAATGTCCAGTTAAAAGAAAGTCATACCAAACTGAGGAATGACTAGACTGGCTAAATCAAAATGCCTCTCTAGCCACTAATACCACATATCATGCCTGCTTAGCCTGGACATGGACAACCATTATGATTTATCACACAATCCTGCCCCCCCACACATCCACTCTCCCTCCCACCCACCACCCCAACCTCCACAATCAGCTCCTTGGCCCAGAATTACCTCTGCGTCCCTCTTCCTTGTCCCAGAGCTTTCGTATGAGGCTCCTTGCCTCATAGGTAAGTACTGGGATGAGGAACAGTGGCACTAGGAGTGATGAAGATTACAGGTAGCTAAATCAGGCATTACCTCCATGTACCTCTACCTCTTCCCAGTACTTTTGTATGAGGCAGAGTGCCTCAAACACACGTACTGCCTCGTATATAAGTACTGGGACGAGGAAGAATAGGGCTAGGAGTAAGCAAGGCATTAAACACAAGTAGTAGCGCAACACCATTGAGTTGACTGGGCTTCAGCACTACCCCCCCTGACATTTTGGGCTATATTGACTCAACTTGGCTAACCTTTAGAGCAGTTGCCAGACCGAACAGGACACAGATTTTAAACGGCACCTGGTTTTTGCTGTTAACAAGAACCCAGCAATTACCAACGTAAAGCATTTCACTGTTAGTACCTGCATTCAAATGCCACATTGTTTAGGCGATTGAAATCGTGATGTGGGTTTAGTACTTGCATGCCAGGGGAGTGATTGGAAGGGTAGAGAGGGAACAGGAGACTTATAGGAGAGAGTTAACTGCTTGTAACATTGAATCTGCACTAGAATAGTCTCATTAAAATGCGTAAATAATTTGGATGCGCCCACACAAATAAGTTTCCCCCTCCCCACCGCATGTGAAGTTAGCGCCTCTCCCAACATTTGAAGGGTTAGCCCCCCGAAATGAAGGTTTTCTTGTGCCCCTGTACACAAGCACACACACCATTCACCTTATACACACCCAGTCATCCACACATTTAAGTGTGCACCCTTTCACCATACACTCACACAGGTAGCCACCTATACATTTATGTGTGCACCCTTTCACCATGCAGGCACACCCCCTCAGCCACCCATACATTTAAGTGTGCACCCTTTCACCATACACACACAGGCAGCCGGCTATACATTTGAGTGTGCACCCTTTCACCATAGACTCATACACGCACACCTCATGGAGTTGAGGGGGGGCCCTATTACTTAAAAAAGAAATTGGGGCTCATTACGGGTCCAGCGGTAACCGTGCCGGTGCTACCGGCGGGTTGCCGCCAGACCCATAAAAAATTACTATGGCCTGACTTCCCGGTGCCACCGTGCTATTTCAAGTACGGCGGCTGGGAAATCAGGTGCCGGTAATTTCGTTAAACCCCAGACTCCACGGGAATGGGGACACAGAAGCACCTGCACCATTGTTAACGGTGCCGGTGCTTCCGTGACAGGTCTGCCTACCGTGGCTGCTGTGCCTGGCAGGGTCAGACCTGTCGGGCACGGCAGCCCCACCAGGCAGACCTGTAATATGCTGGTCCGGAAACAACAGTGCCTGTAAGCTTACCAGCACCGTTGTTTCCGGACCGGCATGGTCAGAATGAGCCCCATTGTTTCTTTTTTAAGTCACTATAACTTCATTAAGAAATTATTTCAGTTAAGGACCGAACCATAATCAAAATAATTTCTTTATGATGGCTGAGTGGCTTCAAAAACAAACAATTTCTTTTTGAAGGCATAGGGTTCCCTACCCCCCCCCCACCCCATGACATGGAGGCCTCCAGCCTAGGGTCTTCCATGTCATGGGGGTACGGGGGCCCTCAGACTTCAAAAAGAAAGTTTCTTTTTGTAGTCACTCTGCCTTCATAAAGAAATTATTTCTGTACAGAAATGTTCTTTAAGAATGCAGAGTGAATTTCAAAAGAAACTTTTTTTTTTTTAGAAATTTTTTTTTTTTTTTTTTTTTTTTACTGGGGCCCCCTCCCAGCCATGTGCTGGTGGGGCCCCCCACAACGCGGGCCCCCCCGCACCACGGGGGCTGCGGGGGCCCCTGTTACGCCAGTGAGTAACACCTGAGTGTCATCAGCATACGAATGTTAGCTGTTGAAATTCCGGAATAATGCCATAAGAGGTTAAATATGAATATTAAAATGCAACCCTACAAGGATCAAGCCAGGAATCTGTAAGACAAGTGCCTAATTTTAGTTTTTGTGATCTGTCGGAGATAAACTAATTAAAACATTCAAAAGCACTGTCCAACAAGCTGACCAATGATCTGATTTGCAGAAGAAGTAACTCATGGTCAACTGTGTTGAAGGACGTGAAACAATCCAACATAACCAAGAGAGATAGAGAACCATCATCAGGAGAGTTCAATATATCACCCCACACCATTGTAAATGCAGACTGTTCCATGGCGGGTGGAAGCCAGAATGATACATGTCCAAATGAGTAGTGGTTTCCAAAATATAGTTCATTTGGAATACAACAACATTTTTCAAGTTTACAAATCAACAGACGTCCCAAAATAGTACCATCATTGCACATGATAGTAAGGTCTAGCGTGGGCTTCTTTAGTAATGGAAAAACAATCAACTGTTTAAACAAAGATGGTAATGTATCAGGCAGAAATGGTATGTTGATCACAATGGAAATTGACTGAGCTAAACAATTGGCATGTTATAATGCTATATATGCAGGTAAATTACCTTATTCTTGACAAATACGTTTTAAGGCATGAATCGGACACAGATTGAAACTTAAACAACAATTCTGGAGGGGGGAAGGCAACTGTCAGCCTCCCCTCTCACAGGGCCCCCACACAAGATGAAATTCCAGGTGATTTATACAAGCTTTCAGCTGACATCATGGCTACTCTGCTGCTAAAACTATACCAAGCTATCATCAACATCAAAGTTCTCCCATCAACAGGGTCACTTTTGAACAACGCCCCATTGTTTCAAAGAGGGGTTCCATGTTCACTCCACCTGTTATAGGCCAATTGCCCTTAGCAACGTGTCACTAAAAATCCAGTGAAGGGTCCTGTCAGTCAGGCTCCTAATTGGTTGGAGTAGAAAAATATGATGTCCGACTCACAACTTGGCTTTTCTCCATGAACACCACTGAACAATGCCTTAACCTGCCCCTTGCCATTTCATTGACAAGTACTATGAAGTTAAAGGTGGTGTCTTATACTTGGCATGTATTGAATTGTCAATGGCATTCAAAAAGGTGAATAGGTCTTTACTGTGGCTTATCCTTTGTGACTTGAAAATTGACACCAGCCTTTTGGACACTATCACAAAGCCATATTTAAAAAAGCATGCATCCATTACCTTTGGTAAGAACGGTGGTGAATGCACAGGTACATTTAAGATTATCAGAGGGGTTCTCTAGGGCTGCGTTCAGTCCCCTCTGATATGTATTGTTATGTTGATGGTCTGGAGAAATACCTCCTAATAAATCCTGATGATGTTCCATACTTTGTAGGGCTCAACACATCCTGCCTTGACTATCCGGATTATCGGTTTTAACTTGGCAGTACACTCAAATCCCTACAAGTACGTGTGACATCAGACCTTCAGTTCATGAAGTTGAGAGATATTAAAAAGAAAATAGTACAATGTCCGTTTTTTTGTGGTTTTTAACAGGAACAACAGGCTTAACCCTGTCATCTGAGTGGCTAAAGAACATTTGGAAACCGTCGACACTGATCAGGAACCCAGCCACCTCAGGTGAGGTGCACCATTATGCAGTACATATAGCAACTAGGGGCATAGTGGAGTGCACCCTTCAAACCTCAGGTGGTGTATTGCTATATTGTTATTGTTATTGTTATTGTTATTTTGCATTTATATAGCGCCTTATATACCATTGGTATGGTCTGAAGGCGCTGGTAGGTTGAACGCCCTTGGGAACCGAAGTTCATATCAGTAGAGAGAGTAGAGAGAGTCAAAAAGGTGCGTGTGAGCACCGGGTATGTGTACAGCTCGTGCAGTATCAATGTAATAGCTGCTTTCTAGCGGTAGGTGTGGTGGTTGAGAGGTCAGGAGTATGTGTTCGTTCTGGCAGGATTAATCCAGATCGGATGTGGCTGCGTTAGGCCTGAGGAGAACGCCTCGCTGGGGGGTGTGTAACCAGCAGTGATTATTTAGAATGATGTGGAGAGAGCGGCGAATGTTGATATGAGAACAGTTATACCGAATGGTGTCATAGTATCTCTGTGTTCTAGTTGAGTGGTGATGTAAGGAGAGAGTAAGCGTGTTCGTGAGATATGATGGGTTTCATGCCCTTTCAGAGACTTCTACTTCACAGGGAGGCTATTGGGGACACTTCTAAATTCAACTTCATAGAGAGGCTATTGGGCACATTTCTAAAATCAACTTTCAGGGAGAGGCTATTGGGCACATTTCTAAATTTAACTTTCACAGAGAGGCTATTGAGCACAATTCTAAATGCAACATTTCACAGCTATTGGGTGCACTTCTGAATTCAACTTTCTAAATGTACTTCTAAATTCAACTTTTCACAGAGAAGCTATTGGCTACACTTCTAAATGCAACTTTCTAAATGTACTTCTAAATTCTACTTTTCACAGAGAGGCTCTTGGGCACACTTCTAAATTCAACTTTCCACAGAGAGGCTATTGGGCACACTTCTAAATTCAACTTTTCACAGAGAGGCTATTGGGTACACTTCTAAATGCAACTTTCTAAATGTACTTCTAAATTCAACTTTTCACAGAGATGCTATTGGGCACACTTCTATATTCTACTTTCCACAGAGAGGTTATTGGGCACACTTCTAAATTCAACTTTCCACCACTTGTAGAATGCAAAATCATTGTGGAATGCTGTGTCCTGCATAATATTGCCACATATTGTGTAATAGCAATAGAGGTGGAGGAGGGCGTTTGCTCTCATCCACAGGCACCACCCATTGCCTTAGCAGGCCAAAGGGCACAGGGACTGATTACACGCAGCAAGGTAGTATAAACCTATTTCACATAAATTACAACCCCTGTGAAAGACTTACATTAAAGCCACATCCCTGATGGCCTACAATGGTGCATTCATGCTAATCCAGCTTGCCCATAACAGCAACCTGAGAATGTGTCTCTTAGATTGGCAAACACTGTGTGCCCAATAACATTAAAGTACACTGCCACCTCATTGACGTCTTTGCTATAAGGTGCACAAACCACATCCACACTAATGTTATATAGGAAGAAAAGTGTCCATTTCACACACCCAAAATTGCTAATATTGCAAAGCCAACCCCTGGCATAATGGCTCTATAACACGTGTTACCCTGAGATTCATGCATCAAATGCAACAAAATTGTCTCGCCAGACTGCCATCTTGATGCTGGGTGTCTCTACACTATTGCTGCAGGTCCTGCTCACCTCCTATCACTACTGCCATGCCCACGCTCCTTCTCTGGGGAAAATCAACAGCCACTGTACCTATTAAACTTGCTTAACCTCTGCCCACTTCGCTCCAATCTCATCCCTACCCCTTCCACTTACATCTATGCATCCCATCTCGACGATATAAACATCTTCAATGCCATGTACCTCCCCAGTCATCATCATGCACGTTATATAAACTCATCAATGCCCCCTCATGGCGCCTGTAGCACCCTGTACCACTGCCCACACCCCATAAACCTAGTTACTGTCTCATCTATATCTCTCCAGGGGGGCAAAATACACACACATCTCCCCTCCTACCTCAATGTGTACTGGCCTACCCACTACCTTGTTGCACATGGCATGTGCAGCTAAACCACCCATTGGTGCAGACTCTGTCTCCAAACATGGTGTAGCCCCACTCCACCTCTGCTGCCCTGCCACCATCCCTGTCAGGGTTGGACCACTGTGCATGTTATCTATAGCTACGTTTAATGGTGGTGTCCTGACCATACACCTACTTTTCCGCCTGTTCCAAAGAGTGTACCCAACACCCCTATAGATGAACAGTTGTGAAACATGTGTCTACACCCCCTTGCAATGTCCTTCATAAACCCCAACCCCTGCAGTACCTCTTCCAACCTCAACGTCTACTGCTCCCTGTGTATCATCCTGCCCCCATGTCCCATCAACACTGGACCGACAACCTCTGTCAGCACACCATAACCTTATCAAGGCCCTCAACAGCACAATCTCCATGTCAAATACCTCCTACTCAACCCGCTCCCATTAGCTTCCCCTCTCTCCATGTGTCTGCAACATCATCCTCTGGGTTGACATCCTACCACAGTGGCACTCCCAATGTCAGCACCCCCACCTCTGAGGCATTTCCTCCTTGCCCCCACCTGACCTGTCAAGGCTGACAGCAACTCAGCGAGCTACCACATACATTCCCTACCAATAAAACAAAGGCACGCCTTTTGTGTCTGTTGGAGTCCATGCCCCCGTTGCATTCCTATTCACCCTTTACCACTGGCCCAGGCAACCACTGTCAGAGGTATGTGGAGGCAAAGGCACCCTTGCAAAATACTATTAAGAAACACAACCTATTCACCCTTGGGGGTTAAACAACCTATGATAATTGCCATGTTTCACCCTTACATCCAGTCACCCCCTAGTTGGCTCCCTGCTCCATGGGTAAAGGCAGCATGGAACCTGCCCCCACCTCCACTCCCATGCACCAGGCAATGCATGCCTTCTTCACCTGCCCCTATTGCCTTGGCTGGACCTGCTTTGTAGCAGGTTGCTGGAGCTCCTCCCACCAAAGCTGAGTACTGTAGCTCCACAGGTACATCCACATGTTGTCATGCCAAGCTTGTGCTTGCAAAGCTATGTCCAATGGATAATGGAGCTGTACTCTTGCACCTATAAGCATCTCTTGTGCTACATCGAATTACCATTCTTGATCTGAGACCAAATATCCAGACAGAGTCAAGAATATGGCAAAATACTACTTTATTCTCAATTTGATAAAGCAGGGCAAACTGGAGGACATCAGACTGATGCTCACACACTCACGCACAAACTTGATTATACATAGGTCTTATACCCCAATATGCATCATCTATGACATCATCCTACATGGCAAACCGTAAAACCATAAAACCTACTAAAGGGAGGAATTAATTAGAGGAACAAATCTACCTATTGTATACATAGGGATTAGTACATCATTGGCTGCCTCTTATCTGTAAAACATGCCTCGAACTAAATCTAAGTACATATAATACTGATTATAGCAGAGAAAATGGCAGCAGATTGGTCTATGCAACATTGAATAGCAGGTTAGGCCATAGGCCCACTGATTGGTTGGTGTTCTAACCCAACCATGTGTAAAGACTGGAGGGGGTGTGTCTGTATTCCTGCTTTCTATATGGCAGAGCAGAGGCACAGTGGACCCCAGCCAAGATTCTCTATTAGTGGTAACGTAGTCGAGCAATCAAGGCCTAGATTCTCAGGAGGTGATGCAGGCTGGTTCTTAAGTACAGTGTAGTTCCCAAGCCCCCTCAAAGGAATGTCCACACACTGTATTAGTTAAAACACAGTCTTTATATAATTAAGTTCAAGGTTATGTACACAATAACTCACTTTGTGCTCAGTAAATCTACAATGGCAAATATATACAGTTCTAAGTGGTACCACAATTATTATCAGATATCATTAATGTGCATCAACTGTACTCTGGTGAAATGTCACACAAATCAATTAATAAAGAAAACCAACAATAGACATAGGAGGAAAGCAGTTGGTTAGAACAATTGGCAGAATACTGGCCCGTACCACTAGACACAGTTCTGTGTGGAGTTCCCCCTACCTGGGCAACCTGTAAAATGAAGATACACTACAAGCCCAGTCCATAGATTGTCCAATAAGTCTTATTTCCTTCTATAATATTTCTACCACCCCAATGTACCTGAAATAGTAGATTTTGACGATGAGTCGTCGACGCATACTTCTTGAGTGGCTCCCTTTAAAGCAGGAGCCACGGATCGAGATCCCTCAAAGAGTGAACCCGGCATCAAGGGGGCAGCTTCGGTCCCAGCGGTGCTCATCACCGACGGAGCAAAGAGGTCCTGAAAGGAAGAGGCGTGCGGGGCAACTCAATGTCGATAGTTCTGGAACGCAAAGAATTTGTGAAGAACTGTGGGCCAGCAAGGGCTTTGAGTCGTCCGGCGTCTCTACGGTTGTTGGGTGGCAGGAAACCCACCAGCGGATGCTCCTTGGCGCGTCGACGGCCTGGCCTTCTCCGGCACGATAAGGCAGGCGCGGTGCGGACAGGCGCATCTGTGACTAAAAAGGCTTAGGCAAAGGAGCGTGCGGCTCCGGTCATCGATGGCAGGGCATCAATCGGTCCCCTCCTCTGGGCAACCTGGCTTCAGCGGGCCTCCATTGGTTACGCAAACCTGCAAACCCTAGTCGACGGCGGTGGACGGAATGTCCAGTGCTTATCTTTATTCTCCTCGGCAGTCCCTGTCTCCGGTCGGCAGCCTGTCAAGGGGCTGACCTCCAGGGCGCTTCGGCGAAGGTTAGCGGTGCATGATGGTCCCTCGGAGCACGGGAAGAGTGCGCCTTACCAGGTCCTCTCTTGGATCAGTCTCGGCGGCTTTCGGCTTTTGGATTACGGTGAAGGGAGACAGCAGTCAACCTTCTTCTTCAGGCTCGGCTTTGAGATTCAGCTTCAGTTTCAACTTCAGCTTCTGAGCAAATTCTAGCAGTGAGGGCCCCCAGATATACTAGTTGATCTCCTATTTATTCTGCTGGGTCACACGCAGGCAACCAATCACTCAGAAGGGCATTCAGCAGTCAGTCAGCCAATCAGGCATACAGTGCATTCAGGCCATTCTCCTCCCTCTCAGACACTCACAACAAGGAATGTGTATTGGGACACGTACCCAGACATTCAACACTACACACTGCATTCAAACCAGTTTCGTTCAGGGCTGTCTCAGTCATTGTATTGCATACTAGAAACCAGACATCCACAACAAGAAGTGCATATTGGTCACACACTCCATTCACCCAGGTCCCACCCACAGGGTGTACCCACAACATACAGTCACTGGGAAGGCTCCAGCCAGTCTGGCCTGGACTTCACAACAGCACCATATATGGAACTTCCACCCAAGAGCCAGTCAAGGGGAAGGGACAGAGTAAGGGCTTCCCAGAACTTTGGGAAAACAAGGTAACAGGCAATAGAAAGCAAGAGGCTACAGAGGCCATCTTGTTTCCTATCACGAATCAACTGATTCAAATGGCAGGGCCTGGGTATCCCAAAATGGAGGATACTCAGAGCACCTGTCAAATTCAGCATGGAGCTGCCACCAGCCCATACCCGGCTCTGTGGGCCACACAAAGGTGCCCAAAAACATACACTAGGGCACAGGGTTGTACCCTCAGCCACGGGTGCCATAAGGATATCCCATGGGTCTGTACACTATACCAAAAACAGGAAGAGCTGCACTACCAGGAGTCCCACATTGACTCCTGGGCAGAAAACAATGCAGAACACAAATGAAAACGGACTACAGGACAAGGACAGGGAGGCCCTGTCCCTCCAATGCATTTCCAGTATCACATCATGGGCTTTCGGCTTGTTAGCCGTAAGCAAGCAAAATGATACCCAGGTATTTGAGTCATGTCCGATTACTCCTCACTTTCCCAATTAATCCATCATCTCTCATCAGTCAGCCATGACCCAAAGTTTCCTGTCTGTAGTTGACCTGTCGCCTGCTCTCTATTCTGGGACATTCAAGCGAGTGTAAGCACATCACTATCTCTATTTGGGGCTTAATGAATAGCTCTTGTTTTCAACTTCTGAATCACGTCTGAAGAGACCACAAATGTTTCAATTTTGACATCTTATTTACTGCTATTTCATTTAATTATACTTGGTGTTCTTGCTTCTCTTGGCCTCTAGATACTTGCTGACTCCATCTTGTATAGACGTTCTACACTTTTCATTGACCAATACTTGGCTCTTGCAGATGTTTTCTTCTTTTTTAATCTAAGAGACATACGTCTTACGTACATGGCTTATCCATCTGCCTCCCTTTGTGCCTTGCCATTATTCCTTAAAACAGCATCCTTGATCACAGGCCAACATAGACACCTTTTTATTTTGCACACAAAACTGTTTTCTCCAGAATCTCCTCACTCTGCACCTCATGTCTGTCTCCGAGGTAACTGCATCAATCCATTTTCCCATTATGGCCATCCTATACACGTTATATTTTCCCCTATAGCAAGCTTCTATATGTCTCATATACCTTGTGTTAATGTGTATTTACCCTTGTTGGTCAGCAAATTACTTTATCTTCTTTGCATATATGATTACTTTATCATTTTGTACATGTTTCTATTGTCGCTTTCAGTTACATTGTTACTCTTAAGTGTTTTCATATTGTTTTATTATGGCTTTATTTATCTGATTTGACATAACTCTGCCCTCATCAGATTTCACTCCGCGCTCCATGATATATCTGGTGCATGCTGACAACCCTCCACTCTTTCAGTGTGAGGGTACATTCGGTATGGTTGTCTGAGTGCATATCATCTCTCGTCCACACGATGCAGTATGGGGACAACACATGGAGTCCCATATAGGGATGATCTTCTCCTGCTGTTCCAATATGACAGAGGTAAGGGGGCCAGAGCTAGGGAAAACACATCCATGTGCTCCTCTAACAGACCAGCCCAAACAGTACCTATAAACTTGTCTGCCCAGCAGACATGCCCCATGGGTGTTCAGCCACTCCCCATCCTGCTGTTCCCAGCCCCAGAGCAGTGTTCAAATATCCCCGAATAACAAAGTGCAATGCATTCCCTCCGCGACACACCATACACAACATACACACACCCGCAACACATCAGCACATCCACACATGCCTTAACAGATCACTGACAAATTCAAAATACATGTACAACATGATGTGCCAACTCGCACAACTCTAATGGCAAAGGTTGTTTCCTGCCTTGTGAAGACCATACCGATACCATTGCCAGAGCAACCTCCTATTACAGCATAGCCAGTATGTATAGAGCCAGATGTACTGCAAAATCCCTGCTGTTTTGGAGAAACCACCACCCAATAACTGCCTACAGGGTGACCTGCTGCAGGGCTCACTCATGTAGGAACTCACACATTTGCCGTATAACAATCCTACACCGGCCATCAATAGTGACAGACATCCATGAGAACCACTTCAATGAACCATGGACATCATTGGCCCCAACACATTAGTTATTTGTGTACCAGAACTTCCAACGGATGTGAATTAGACCCACTTAGACCATGAGTAGCACAAGAAATACACACTTATTCACACAAAAGTATGGTAAGAGTCCATCTGTTCAAACAATCTCATCACAAACAAATGTCAACTCAAAGGCAGCATGCACTGTCACTTCTTCATCCACCAGCAAGTATGCCTTAGCGCATACAAGAACCAGTGTATGCACTATACTATGAACCATCCATCTACTGGCTCCCATCTCCCATTACCGCATTGTCCCTCTTCTTTGTCCCTGTACACAAACAAATAGGTGGGTGACCTCTACTACAGCTATAAGCACTCACACAAAGTGAGAATGGCCACTCCTCCTACACCAAATGATGGATGATAGGTGTGAGTGTCTCAATACTTGTCCAGTGTATGTGCATGTCTAAGACAATGCATGAAAGTACCATAGGATATGCCTGGCCTAACGTGTCTGAGGGTGGATTCCACCCTCACTGTCAGACGCTGTGCAAGATGTACCCGTTGGCTGGGCCACATTGCTCACCTTCAATGCCCACAAGTAAGTTACTATGCAACGCCCATCAAAAACATGCATGTAGTTGGTAATTTTTAGGTTGGAAAGGACACCTGGCAGCAGGCAGGTTGCAATTTCCTTATGTTCTACCTGACAATGGCATGTATCACACAGATGTAAAATATGTATTCTAATATCATTTGAACCCTTGCACCAGGTTCTGCATTCTTCACACTCCAGTGTACCTGAATGGGAAGAGAACGAGGCAGAGTTGGTAGAGAGAGATAGCTGACAGTGAAAACTGATTTCAAAGAGTGATAACATAACCCTGCCCAGTGCAGTTTCCCAGGCTGCTCCCCAAAATGGATGTGTGCCACAATCCTATGTAATCCATTCTGTATATTTAGTGTATTTTGCAAATGAGGCCACATGATTTCTACAACCATATACCTGAAATCTGATCCATTGCAAGTTTAGTACACCTTCAATTTCTGCAGCATCTTTTATAAGGCTGTCAACCTGTAGTCAATAAGATTTCTCAACCAGCTAGTCACCATCTCTTTAGGCCCATACCACAACTTTAGTGAGAACAAGTGTAAACTACTTCTCAGCTGTTACATTAATGTCAGATCCAGCAGACAAACCTGATTAGCCCATGTAAGATAATACTTGCACTACCACCCCAAACCAGTACACTCTACGCTCACTGTCACAGTTCCTGAAAAAGCATTTGACCCTCCTCTGCAAGAAATAGACATGCCATGACACCTACCTTCCACCCAAAACCCTACCTGAGACAGTGCGAGCTGCATCCCCCTGTTACCTTGCCTGGTTGATATTGCACCACTCCCTGTGCCGACGCTGCCCACCCAGCCTGTCAACATACATGTCTCTGCTACTCTCAACATGACCCTTACCCTATCATGAAGATGTTTTCTAAATATCCAGGAAAGCAATTTAGCCACTATCAAAATACTCAAATGTGTCATGATGTAAGGTTACACACCCCTCACTATGAAAAGTCCCTGCTCACATTAATGGAAATACAGCAGCAACATTTCATATGATACATGAAAAAGACATTTAGGTCTCAGACATCTGCACCTCCACAACATCCTGATCGCACGTCTATGTGACATCCTGGGAATCACAGGTCAGGCTCTGGTGTGGATAACCTCCTTTCTCTCAGACCGCCCATCCCAGGTTGAACTCTGAGCATTTCTCTCGACTATCGCTCACTCAACCTGTGGTGTTCCCCATGGATCAAACCTATCCCCCTGGTTCTTCAACGTCTATGTGGCTGCCTTGGCACATGGGATTGCCACTTTCACCTCTAACTTCCAGTGTTGCGCGAATGACATACAACTATCTTTCAGGCTACCCTCAACCACCTCCTCCTCCTCGCTCATATCTGACAGTCTGTCTGCTACTCAGTCGTGGTGTGCTGCAAATTACCTTTGCCTCAGTGCCAGTAAGACTGAGATCATTCGCATTGGGACCCCTGCTCCCGCCTTCCCACTTTCACTCTGGCCTGCCACCCTTGGCCCTGCGCCTGCACCCACCTGCGAGGCTAAAAATCTTGGGCTCATCTTCGACTCCACTCTCTCCACCTCTCACATTTTGGATATCTCTAAAAAGTCTAACTCTTGGCTACACCTCCTCAGAGGTGCTCTACCTTTTCTCACTCCGCCCCCCCCCCCCCCAGTGGCTCACTGTGTCCAGACACCAAGCTGGACTACTGTAACAGCCGCTTACTCAACTTCCCTGCTTCTGCCCTGCACCCTTTGCAACTGCGCCCTTTGCAACTCATACAGAACAGAACCACAAGACTTATCCTTGGCCTCAAGCCGAGGGACTGCATCTCTCCAGCACTGAAATACCTTCACTAGCTCCCCGTGGCTGCAAGGATCAAGTTCAAGACACTCTGCATTGTCCACATGGCTATGCGGGGCCTGGGACCTACCTATCTGAAACGTTGCCTCCCTAAAAACTGTCCCCCCGAGCCCTCCGCTTATCTACCTCCAACCTTCTGCAAGTGAGGCGGTTCTCTAAGAAAAGATTTGGAGTGAGATTCTTATCCTCACTAGGAGCCTCCCTCTGGAATAGCCTCCCTGCTGCTCTCTGTCTTAATCCTGATCTTCTTAAGTTCCGCAAACTCCTCAATACCTCATTTTCCTTCTCTCTCCGTCTACCCTGCTAACCTAGCTCTCTGCTCTTTCTCTCTCTCCCTATGTTGTTTTACAGCTTGCTGACTGGCCGCCTGGTATACCTCAGAGTCCCACAAGTCCCTGGCACTCCCATCAGTCCACTCTCGCACTTGCCCCAGGGCCCTGCACTCACCTCACCCTCACTGCATTTGAGAAATGACCCAAGAGAGTGGCACTCTCTGCACTTACGCCAGTCCCCACCGACTGGATGCATGTGGATCTCCCCCTCCCTGTAACGGTCTGTGCACTTGCTCGATCCGAATGCACCGTGCCTGAAGATCGTCTGTCTGTTCTCCCCTGTCTTCACCCCTTAATTGAACTTGAAAAAACTGCAGAATCGCTGCCAGGCCTATTTGCTGTGTCTCAATTGTTTTGTTAATTGTATTATATGCACTTACTCTGCCTGTGCAGACTATTATCGTCCCAGAATTTCAAGGGCTCTGAACAACTGTTGTTTTTTCCCCATGTTGCCACCATCCTTGAACGCTTTGAAACACTTGCCTTGTGCATCGGCACTTTATAAATAAACATTACCATTACCTCACCAGCAATGGACAGCATCCTTCATACATCATCCACATGCATACTTTTCAATTGAATCATCCTCTTATGTGGATTTTGAGAGGTAGGTGTGTTGCATGATTATGCATCAAGAAGTGGGTACTTCACATGATATACGTCAGTTGATAGCATGCAAGGCTTACATTTGTTACTGAAAGACACAGGAAACCCCACACTCTAGATTAGGGTATTAATAAAGTATTGATCTCGGAAAGAAAATCCAGAGGCTTCAATTTCAAAAAAGTAGTATCCAGAATTTTATTACACTAGATACAGTCATTATTTTTGTGAATTGAATCACGATTTAATAAGCACTCAGGCAATAATTTTACATAGCAGGAAAAAGATTTTTAAGATCACAGAAGTTTCAACAATTTCATTCAATACATACTATACCCTCATCCAACCATTCATACACACTCATTCTTCATACATTAAACCACTCATACCAGACATCAATAGGTACAAGATAAAAATACAAGGTAAAAAACGATTACAAATTTATAGAAAACAATTCATCAACAAATTAATCATTATACACAAGAAAATGTGTGCAAAACAGAACATATGGCCACTGAGAATCTTATAAGTGGTCAACAATTGAGGTGGGCCCCAGAGGTCTTCAGAAGCTGCCTCATCCCTAATATTCTCTACCGGTTTCGACGTCTTAACATTATTTTGGTTACGTCTTCATCAGGAGATGACAGAATAACTTTCTAAAAAGAGAAACAACAAGGCATTGGTTTCCTATAGGGATGGTATGGATACCTTAAAACTATCTGTATATAAAAACATCATTTCACAACAATCACAATGTTAAGATAAAGACCTGCTCCCACCCCAAATCTGTGTATTAGGAGTGGACCCTGGATGTCTGACGGGAAGTGCACCCGTCCAAAAAATGGGTGAAAGAAGCATTTTAACCTATGTCTAGGCTACAAACTAACCTTTGTACAGGCAGTCAGAAGCACATCGTTGCTTCTAATGTAACAAGCTGGAATAGCCGTCTTAGAACTTGGCAGCGTCCAGATAGAAATTTCCTGCGTGGCGGACTATTAGGCTTGGAACTTCAATCTATAAAGAAATGTTGTGCTATTAGGAACCTCTGCCCTAACTAAGAAACCAAAGTCAAAGGCCAAATCACCCAATCATCTGTGATTAGTCTTACCCAGATGGTCCAGATATTGAGGAGGTATAAGAAGAAGTGATGACACTCTTCTTAACAAAGTTTGTCCGTCACAATGAATCAATCACAAAGGCCTCTAGATGAACCCCAGCTCTGAATGGAAAAAGAAGAGACTCCAATCCGCACTTTTTTATCGTTCAACGAATTCAAAGAAAAATCCCGGCAAGAAAACATTTTCAATAGCTAATAGGATTTCATCAAGCGTTAGATGTCATTTCATGACACATAGTTAAATGACACTATTTTAAAATAGGAGAAACAAACGGCGGTCATACGAAAAACTAAAAACACTAAAGGTGCTACGGCATTCTAGGCAGAGTCATGATAGAAAGTAGAAATAGAAAATTATTGCCTGAGTGCTGATTAAATCGTGATTAAATTCACAAAAATAATGAATGTATCCAGTATAATAAAATTATAAAAAAATTCTGGCTACTACTTTTTTGAAATTGAAACCTCTGGATTTTCTTTCCGAGATCAATGCAAGGCTTACATGACAGGAGTGTAAATGTAATGCTGCACAAAGATTAAGCAACTGCTACACCCCTCAAAAACATGTGCACAGGAATATGCTGAGGAGACTGACTTCAAGCAGAATGTGACAGTGGTATGAACAATAACACAAAGCACTTGCATAGCTGATCAAGGTACCATGTACACACTCAACGATGTAGGACAACTTATATATTTAGCTACAGTGTTCATCACACAATTATCACCATATTGATTGATATATGCTCAACTTTACTTGTGCCAAGTGATGCTACTATTGGGATGTGTATGTCACCAGCCGCACTAATGCATGGCAGTGCACAACTTTACCTGGTGGACCTTCTGGTGTGATGTGAATCCCTCACCACTCCAGCTAACAATGGACATCCACATTGTTGCTAGGAGAGTCAGAGTCCAACATAGCGAATGCCGTGGGTGGGAATAGAGTGCTTTGGCTGTCTTCTCAGGGAGTGTGGGTGCTGGATGAGACACGACATCTGAAATTACATTGGCCATTTGTTTGAATTAGCTAAAGGAGTCTGCCTGACACACTGCGCATATCATAAACAACATAGTTAAATGGAATGGTCACCTGTATGTGGCAGGCTGTAGCAATCCACATGATGTCAGTTGACTTCACTGAGCATGTCCTCATGTCCAGTACGGCAGCTAAATAATTTGCCCATTAACATGGGCAGTTGAGTCATTGCCCTCTAGAGCACCATGAGGACAAAATAATAGAGTCCACCTTGGACGTGGAAAAAACAAAATAAGGAAAACAATCCATGCTTCCTTCTCGGTTTTATGGACACCAGGGTGTATGAAGAAGGGTTTCTGGTGGCAACAGGATAGGGGTATGTGCATGGTTTAGTTGGGAACCTCATCCTATGGTGGATCCAGGGACAATGCACTCTGACCACGCATGACCAAAGCCTGGTCCTCATTGGCCATGGCCACTCATGAGAAAGATGCACATAGTGTATGCATGAAGGACCCAATTGCAACAAGGTCCAGATGATGTCTATTGTATGTGGCCAAAGAGCCAGCATGCATGCTGACCCTGGATGTCTCCAACTGCATGTTGACATTTTTCTGCAAGGCAGCGATCTCTTGGCAGAGAACATCATGCAGAGATTGTGTCAATGAATCCTTGTCTTGACAGCAGAATTCCCTTGAGTCAAACGTATCCTTATTCAATTGTGTTTGTAGGCTGCATTCTAAACTTTTAAAAATTAGGTCCTTTCGCTGAAAATCAATTTCAGTTACTCGACTTTTTGTCTGCTTTCTATGCTCTTTGTATATGAATGGAAACATGTGCTTGTAATTCAAATTTTGATTAAATTGTTTCCCCCAGTTAAATCTTCAAAGAAGGTGGTTGATCTTCCAACTCTATATTCGCAGCACTGCCGATATCTTCTAAAGAAGTTAAGCGGGATGGAATGAGGTTAAATGTTCACGTTTTTCCACCAACATGAAAAGCAACAATTATGAAATGCAACCCTGTATACAAGCCTACTCCACATCTGTCTGTGTTTTTGCAAATGTCCTTTAGTAATAACGTCACATACGGGTCACAGTTTTCGAAACTCACAGCGCACATGGCCCATTCAGACCAAAAATGTGGCGAGAATGCAGAAGTGCTTGGAGATTTTTTTTTTTTTTTAAAAAGTAGTGTTTGGCTGCTCAAATTCTCGGACACTTAGAATAACCACTTCGGGCTTTTTTCTGTTTGCCCACCACTGTACCAGCAGAACACTTCAGCATCAACACATTTTTTTTAAAGAAACCTCTCAACCTAGTACTGCCTTTATTCAGTGTTCTTGTTAATTATTAACAGTAATTAGTAAACGTGCCATAGCCTTGAGATGCTGCAGCCTCGGGTGTTCGCTTGCTCATCTGAATCAGAGAGCATGCATAGATGTTTCTTCTAAAGATTAATTACCGTGATTAGGTATTCATATGCAAATGGTGCAAGCACTGACTTCTTGGAAGCGGGCATGTTTACTGCATGCACGAATTTAAGAAAGGGATTCTCGTTTTAATTGTGATCATAATGAGGGTGATATCAACGAGAAGAAAAGGAGATCACGATATTGCCGCTTTGCATGTGTAAGCACGTGCATGGACATGGCAGATTATACTCGGTCACAGGAGTGTTCTCTGATATCTGGGATTTGCATTCTTCGTGTACTTGTCATGCATTATTGTGCAGTGGTGTTATCTTGATCACTTACTATCTGCGGTTAGTAAATTGAAGTGCATGATTTATTTTTATAAGAGGGCAGATGTTCTCAACATAATTCATTACATATCATTAACTTGAGTTTGGAGCACAGCGATCAATTTGAAGAGTGTTCGCCCGGAAGAATCACAGATGAGATGAAGTGCAGATGTGCTTCACCTGCTTTGTTACTTTCTTTGCTTTTACTGCGTTATTTAATGCTGAATAAACAAGCAATCATACTTTTTTTTCTGAGCTTCCAACTCTGTGTTTATTTACTGTCATGTGATTGTTTATCTGACTGGCAGATTGTTGGCTGTCCCTGTGTCACCATACAATGGCCAAACCTTGTGTCACCACACAATGGGCAAGCCTTTACAGCAGAGAAAAGAGAGTGAGAAGGGGTGTTGGGAGGCAGGTGATCTGGTTTGCATGGCTGCTGACAGTTGTCGGGCATGGACAGGAGGAGTACATGTGCTGTTACCGTCGATTTTCTTAACGCTTTTTCTTACAGATTATTTAACAACTCTCCCACTTCTGTTAACTCCCCATCCCTGCACGCCTCTCTCCAACTAGCGTACCCTCCCCAAACGCACTGTTCATTTTTTTATTTTATGTGCGGTCTGTGTATTTCATTGTAATGAATATTCTGCACTGAACAATATGTGCAGTGCATATTTCTCCAAAAAATCACTGGCTACCATGGGCAGTAAGAAGCATCCTTTTTTTTTATTGTGTGTTGCTTTCTAATATTTGGGCCAACACATGTGAGTTTACTAATAATTGGGCCAATCAGGGGTTCCATTTCAAATGATGTGTTTCATACCTGGAAGTTGTACAGTTATCCTTACTTTGTGCGCTACTCGCACGGTTAGAGCTTTGACCTAGCACACTCCATCCTTGCATGGGCCATTCTTTGCCATCCATGTGCCAACAATGACTTGTAACCAAGGTGCCTTATCAAGAAGGCCTCATGTGTCTGGACATTTCCATGGGGAGGAAACTGTATTTCTCATGTTACACACTGATCTCTCCTCCATATTTCCTGTGTGCTCTGAGTAAGGCAACCACACCCTACACACCCACCCACTCCCCCATTGTCAGCAACAAAGAGAGCCCCAGAGAAATGCTGTGGACTATTGTCCTGTCGGTGCCACCCCCAACAACAGATTATTTGGCTTTGTTTATTGTCATATATAACCACAAAAGTGATTCCCAGACGTGGGTCCCCTGCCCGCTGCGCCATAGCGAACCAAGCTGCATCTCACTTAGGAGGCCCAACAAGGCCGAAACATGTCTGGGGTTGCTTGTGTTTCCGTGCAGAGGGGACCTGGCCTAGCAGTTCGGGCTGGGCTGTTACCATTGATGGCAGTACCTGACTGATTTGCATATGGCTGGACCCCTTTTGCAATGGCGCAGACGGGCTAAACAATTGTGGTGTGGAAGGTTGCCCAGAGCAATGCCAGTGGTTCAGATTCATTCAAAACCTCCCACCCATCACTTTTGTGATTATAGTTTGTTTATCATCATTCAAGGTGTTCCCACATTTTATTTTATCTTTAGTAGTGCTTTCTTGTCCATACATGTCAAATACAGTAAAAGTCAATAAACCACTGAACATGTCAAAACTATTGG
Organism: Ambystoma mexicanum; assembly: GCF_040938575.1. Lineage (NCBI taxonomy): Eukaryota > Metazoa > Chordata > Amphibia > Caudata > Ambystomatidae > Ambystoma > Ambystoma mexicanum. The sequence goes on along the minus strand of NC_090930.1, from coordinate 1,229,621,610 downwards.
CGTTGCCAGTTGGTGGTTTTATCCTGTAAAGTAGATTAGAATATTGGAATATTGGATTCCTTAAGGCACTTTCCTAAAGGCAGAAGTGCAAGAACATATATAATTTAGTAATCTGTGATTGTTCGGCAAATCAGGAATTTTACTTGAACTTCTGACCACATCAGTATATGAAAGAGTTAAAGAGACAATCCTTTAATAATGAGTAGCTGGGCAGGAGAGCTATTACAAGCCAGGCCAGTTCTACACTGGTGCAGATGGCATGTGTAATCAAGGTGTCACAGGAAGGGGGACACTGGTGGGCTTCATAATGCCCCTACAAATGTCAAATGTGCCGTAACTGCATCAAGGTGCTATTAATATAACGCTATTCCTTTGCTTATTTTCAGACGTCAGTATTTACACTCAGACCCAGTGTTTTATTGGAAATTTTTCAGTGTCTTTTTGGATTCTTGCCATTAAAACTGAATAGTCCACGTAGAGCATAAACTGAACGTTGCTGTCTCCAGTATTTGGAATATCATCTGTGGCTGTGTTCGAGACTTACCAGATTTCACTGCGGTGTAGGTTAAACAAGGTTGGAAGGGAAGATGCAGGGGGTACGCATATGCATTCCCGCACACTAATTTGGGTGCTGCACACCGGCCAGCAAGCGGGGCCATGTGCAGAGGGCCGGCACCCAGTATAAAAAGGGGCAAGGAAGGTTCAGGAGCAAGCAATGGTTGGGACTGGTGTTGCGTTTGCTCCCATTCCTTCACTGCCCCTGCATGTTGCACCTGGTACTCAGTACTGGTGGTGTTTGGTGTGTCGGAGGGGGCACAGGTGGTGAGTTGGTGGGTTTAGGTTCATGAAACTAAAAAAAACAATAAAAATTATATAATATATATATATTCAGTAAATAAACGTTAAAGGGACGTTATGGTTAAGTTGCGCTACTAAAAACCTATTTAGTTCACTAAAAAAACGTTCTTAACGGGACGTTATGGTTCCAAGTAAAACTGAAAAACCCTTGAAATTAGACAGTTATGGTAAGCTAAGCAACCATAACTTGCGCCACCACTGTGCACTGCTAAGACTAACACCCAGGACATCAAAGATGACATCAAAAATGTCACTCCCTGCATTCTTACTGAATTTTCCCTTTCGCTCAAGGTCAAAAAACAATTGACCCTTATGGGTTCAGTCGGATGCGCAGGCCTACTGAGCTCGCAACCAAAAAAGCAATACATTCTGACTTTGCAACATGTCTCAATGCATTCATGAGCACTGGTACTCCCATACACTTGCAGACCCGCTGTTTCCATCAAACAGTGCAGGTGGCTGCCTCAGATTTCAAACTCTAGGACGCCAGTCTGACTGCAATATTATTTTAAATGCATTGTAACACAGACACAGTAATTCTTCACCTGTACTTAATGGACACTATATTGAGCAGCAACTTCCAATTTACCGTCTGACTTTGGTGACAAGAAAACACCACTTTTTGACTTCTTGCTGCCACATCCCATCCCAGCCTCATTAACCCTCACCTTCCAAGACAGTATTTCATAAGTTTAACAAGTGCTATGGTGTGATGTTTTATATGCGTTAGTGGTGATGTCCGCATACACCAAAACACGAATGAAAGATGGCGGGTGCAGCGAAACAATCTGACCCACTTCATGCTGTTCAACATCCAATCAGTGAACGCGTCACATGTCCGCAGAGCGATTAGCCAATCGGTATCTTGTCCGCGGAGTGAACAGGGAAGTGTGACTGCGAAGCGGACATAGATATTACACATTTTTTGAGACATACTTTTTGGTTGATTTAAAGAAAACTACTGGACGGATTGGCACCAAATTTACAAAAGCACGCTTTTGGGACCAAGCTCCTGCCGCTAATTTGGTGAAAATCCGTCCAGCAGTTTGGGCTGTAGGCACGCGCAAAGTTTTTCCCCATTGAGTCTATGGGAAAAACAGATGTTTTGGGACCCCCCTTTTAACACCCCTGGTCCAAACATCACCAAACTTTGCAAAAAGATTCACAGTGGCCCATATACTTTTTTTTGCAAAGTTTGGTGAGGATTCGTCCAGGGGGAGCGAAGTTATAAGCCGCCCAGAAAGTGCTATTCCTATGGAAACAGCAACTTAACCATAACTTCCGTGGCTGTGTAATAATAGGGCGGCGATGGCAGCCCATAGTTAAGGTGATTAGGAGAAACATAGGAACCCCTCAAAGTTCTATTAATAACTTTTGATTTGAGTATTAGATTTGGCTGAAATTTCAAAAATCATTAAAAGTCGGCGGGGCTCACCAGACTGCAAAATGTTGTAATTTGTGGATTTGGATCAGGTCTGAAACAACTTGGGCACGAAGCGATGACTTGCAAGCCATGCATTGATCAGGGTTTTTCCATGCTGTGGTTATTTTAAAATTTGACGGAGAAGGGAGTGCCCCTTCTCCAAAAATTCTAGTTATATCTCCCATGGTGCATTGCAGGATCATGGTTTTCAGAAATGAAACAACCGCCATCTTGTTTTTCTCTCGGTGCGAGAGATATTTGAGGCTGTAGCCGAGGTTATGGGAAAATGAAACGCAGTAAAATGCAATTTTCAGGTCAAAAAACATACACATGGCATCACTGTAGAGGTGGGGTATGGCTAGAAAGGAGTGAGTGAAATTTGGGAGGTGGAGGGGGTCCAGGGACTGAGTTTGCAACACAGAGCTTTCTGTAGCCTCGACTATAGCCGCAAATAGCCAGCATCTGAAAGCAAACTGCGTCACAGAAGCAGTGTGTGCTCTGGGGTGAAAGGGAGATGGCAGGGGAGGTGAAAAGGCCGTCTGGGGAGGTGGGGGGACACACCACACTGCATCCACATTATATTTTTTTTAACTGTGATACTGTCAGTTCTTGAAAGTTTTGCACTCAGAGACAATTGTTTTGCCTTTTGCTGAATTGCATTCTGGTATTTGTAGTTTCACAGATAAGATGGGGGGAATAATGCCACAATTGTACACTTTTGTTCTACATAGTTCTATAAGGATTGATATATTTGAGTGACACAATGGTTTGCATACTTTTCAAGTCAGCTTTATAAAGCAGAGTATTGTTGAAAGTCAGACATGGGAGTGTAGAGGGGAAATGATGAGAGGGCAAGTAAGTCATGAGTTTTTTCTGACGATGTAAGAGAATTTGCAATCCTGAACACTGGTGCAGGTTTTTACCCCTGATTGAGCATGCTTTCCAGGGCACAAGTCGAGCCACATGTCGGTGACAAGTGTACCTTTCTTCAGCGGCCGGACACAAACCCTTGTTTTTTTTTTAGGTTGGCAAGCTTGCTCAAGTATTTGGCTACCAGGATTTTACTCAGGTTGTCATGTTCCCAATGCAGACACTTACTCATAAGACCACAAGCACTTGTTTTGTAGTGGGATTTTGTTTTCCAGGGAATATTTCACAACAGATTGCTGGGTTTTAAAGTTGAGCACCTTTTAAATGTTTGCCAGCATATTTTTGGGAAAATGTCCTCTCTCTTATTTTTCTGGTGTTCATTGCTTTTTTCAAAAGTCCAATGCTATTTTGTCTTGCCCACTTTCGTCTAAAGGGTAGATCTGTATAATTAATGTTAATTATGTATGGACTAACAAAACCCTTGAAATTCAAAGAAAACAACTTTAGTTGCAGGGATGTTCAGGTGAGAAATAGATTGTAACAAAACCTTTGAAATTCAAGGAAAACACTCTAGATAGTAAACATTATCGCAATATTTGCCACCTATTTTTGTGCTGGGCATGCGCAGGTGTGGGGGAAAAACTTTCAACCAGGGGAGCAGACGTTGTTAGTTGTGGTGGCTCTAAAAAGAATTTTAATGTTTTTTTTTTTAAAGGTGCTTCCCTAGAAACATTATTTTTGCGGTTTTTATACGTAAATGTGTGTTTTCAACGTCAGCTCACATTCTTACAATAGGGTCTTCACTGCAGTGTGTAGATTGTGAAATAACATTTCATTGCCACTGTTTGACAAAGACATGCCCTTTGCCTTGAAAAGGTGTATGTATCGCGAACCAATGTTCTCATTCTCACAGGAGAAAATTCCAGCAGCACTCAAGAAGTCACACATGCTTCTGTTGATGAGACCCCTTCTGACCTCTGGCTGGCGACAGGAATCATTGGAATACTTCCACACTATTCACGGGGGTGTACACGAGAAAAGAACCTTGACAGTAGGAAAAATGTGCTGCACTGCTTTCATCATGATCGCTAGTTGACTGAACACACAGGAACAAGACATGTAACCCAAAAAGGAGGCTTCAAAGTGCAAGATCACAACATCAAAAGTTGCTGAAGAGGCCACGTGTCAACATTCTACAAGCAGTCCTCCGAAACAGCATGCTTCGACACTACACCACAAAGCGTCAACTCCCTCCAAACATAAATTGCCAGACAAGTCTTCTTGGAGGACATACATGAACAGATCTTCTACAAAGCTATCACCCACAATACAAATGTTGTGTTTTGCCATGTTTGCCAGCCAGAGTACACAAAGTAATGGAAAAAGTGAATTCCTAACTTTCCTGTGACACACACCCAGAGCACCTGATTGGCCAAAGGCCATTGTCCCATTTCCATTGGTCAGCATGCTGAGAAGCACACAATGTGGCACATGCCTTTCTCCAAGTACCACAAGGGCCGCACCCCCATGTAGCAGGAGGACTCCTTCTCCATGATGGTGCTCTTTCCTGTGACGCGCACCCTGAGCCCACATGATAGGACAATCGGAACAGTCCCATTTCCATAGGCCATCATGGTGAGAACCACCGAATGTGGCATGTGTGCGTCCCCAAGTACGTCAAGGGCCGGGTCTGAGTGAAGCTGAAGTCCCTCTTCCTATTGCCGGACACCCTAAGAATCTGATTGGACAATCCTCACAGTTCTATTTCCATGTCCACCACCCGCGAAATCCCTGGATGTGGCTTTCATGCTGCATGCCAGCGTGGGGGTATGACTTGCAACCAGGGTAAGGGGAGTTCATGGAAAGGGGCGACTCTTAAAAGAGCCTGTTTGTTTTTTATTTTTTGATGTTTCCACAGAAACACCTTTTTTCAGTTTTTATTAGCTTTTATGTTTTCTTGTGCTCACATTAGTACAGTAAACTCCCTCCTGCATCCTGTAGACGAGCAAAAAAAACTGCATTGCCAATGGGTGACAACAAAATGCCATTTTCTTGGAAAAACTCAGCATTTCCACTACTAATGAGGTAATTGTTGCAGAAGAGCATTCCATGAGCAGACAAAAAAGTATACATGCTTCTGTTGATGAGACACCTTCCTACGGTTGGCTCGGAGCATAATCCATGAGCACTGGGTCATACTCTTCGTGGTGTTATGGATGATGGCGATGGGGAAAAGCTTTCTCACAAAATTCAGCAATCTCCTCAGTCTTTGGAAAAAATCAAAGCAAGCCAGGTAACCCATATGTATGCCACCGTATTGATTGACAATAACATTTACTACTGGAAAACTGGCAAGGTCTTTACAAAGTGAATGCATAACAGCAAAATTGCACTCATACACAGTGTTCCACTACGCGTCCACTCCTTCCAAACCAGAATTGCCATCAAAGTGTCTTTGTGGGGCATAGTTGTGCAGATCTATGATGAAGGGATCACCTACAGGCAACAAAATGGGCCTCATTCCGAGTACGGCGCTAACCAATGGCGCTATTAACGCCTTGGTTGACGCCGTACCCGGACCGGCAGCGCCTTGGTGGATGGCGGAATTACCGCCCCATTCCAAGGTTGGCGGGGCGGTATTTCCCCATTCACCAAGGCTCTTCCGCATTCCCAAATGAGCCCCCATAGGGCTCAATGGGAATGGGGAAGATGCAAATAACGGTGACCGTTCATTACGGTCACCGTTATTGGCTTGGAGGCCCCTTTGCGCCCTCGACTTTAACACCTGCTCAAAGCAGGCGTTAAGGGCGAGGGCGCAAAGGGAACTCAGAGTATGGCGGTAAGGGATTACCGCCACCGGTCTCGTTACCGGTGGCCGCTATCCCTTACCGCCATACTCGGAATGAGGCCCAATGCCTTTTGCCATTTCAGCCACCCTCAGTACACAGAGTATAATGTACAACAGTTTCACCTCCCCTTCCTGTTAACCAAACCCACATTACCTGACTGGCTAATCCCCACACTGCCATGTCACTTGGGCATGGTGGTGTAAAGGGCAGATTTTGCACGTGTGCCTCCCAAAGTAGCGCGAGGGCCGCACCACTGTAAAGCAGGAGGAGTTCTTTGTCCCTTTGCACTATCCTCCCTGCAGCTCTACTTCATTGGGTTACGCATAAATAGGCACACACAAAACCACCAATCGCATCAAAGCCGCCATCATCCAACACTGTCACTCCTGTACAACATTTTAAATGTACTGTTACACATTTACAGTACAGATGTCGTGCCATTCCAAAGCACATCCACTACAAAGTTCAATGCAAGTATGCACGATTTGTCCATCCTCATGCATCCACATAGCCACCGAGGATGTGGCACGTGTAATCCTGAAAGTACTGCCTAATCCGCTACCTTTTCGTGATAGGGAGTTGGGGGGGGGGTGTGGCGGTTAAAACAATATCAAACTGGGTAGGGGATTCAGTCTTCTTCTTTTTTTTGACATGCGTAGGAGCCACATTTTTCGTATTTTCTCTTTATGTGTGTTTCTGTTTGCCTCTCCTCACATTTTTACTGCATTCTGGTCAATGCTTTTTGCACAGTGTAAAAGAAAACGGCATTGCCAATGGCGCTCAAATAAAGGCCATTTCTACAGAACCACTGCATATTTTGCGACCTCATGATCTCATAGTGAGTGCAGAACATGCCAGCAGTCTGCATAACTCACACATAATTCTGTTTACAGCACACCTTCAGACGTCTGGCTGGGGACACATTTCACTGTCATGGACCCATACTCCTCTTGCGTTATGCATGAGAAAACAACCTTGGCAGTAGGAAAAATATGCATCACTGTGGTCAGCAACCTCTTCAGGTGACGGATTAATCATCCACATGACATCTAACCCAAACGTATACTTCCATAGTGCACCACGACAAAGTGTACGTTCATGACGGACGCCACATATCTGCAATGGCGAACCATCCTGCTGAAACTGCAGTCACCCTGACAGTCCCAAAAAGCATCCCCTCCTTCCAACCCGAAATTACCAGAAACGCCTCTTTGCACAGAATACCTGTGCAGATGGCGCACAAAGGTATCACCGACGATAAGCACTGTGCGTCTCTCCATCTCGACCACCCTCACGACACAGTATTGGGACGAACTGGTACTTACCCTTCCTGTGAACCATGCCCTAAACTCCTAATTGCCTATTTTCCACAATTCCATTTCCCTTTCCACTATGCTCATAATGGCAGGATGTGCACATGTACTTTCCCATCTACAGTGAGGGCCACGGCCCAGTAAAGCTCACACTATACTTCTTCACGGTCACTTTTTGCAGCACTCCCCCATTGGGTGCTGTCAAATTTTCAAAAACGCATGCAGCAATCACATACAAAACCTGTGCATTGCACACTGTCATTTCTATACTCCACTCCATATTTACAGTCAAAAACCCTCAGTACACGTTCCGTTTGATTGCCAAGCCCCTCCACCAGAAACGTCTCCTAAAGAATGCATGATTGCAACATCCACAAACATCCTAAGATGCAACCAGCACACCTTTGGCCATGCACACAACAGTGCAGCCCTTTCCATACCCACCACAACACTATACATCCAAGCAAGCAACCATTTGGGCACCTAGCATTATGCACAAATGTAACATACGTAGCAGCACTTCTACCCAACTCCCCCACACCATAAAACACCCATTCACGAACATGTGTCACACTTAGCAGAATCCACAAATATAGCACAGCCTGCACCACTCCTTCGTACTGCCATGCACAATGTATTGTGTGACTGGCAACCTATGCACAACAGCTTCACAACATTGGGCTTACTTCGATAAATATGCACAGAGCACAGTAACCAGCCACATATAAGCTGCACTTCAACCATACCCACTTGCAAACTCACATTACGGCCACACTACACAACTTCTCACTGCACCATCTCCTGCCACACACCAAATACTGTAGCATGTTGCAACTATCACGACAACCATGGAATCCACAATACACGCTTTGCAACTCACTTGTGGTACTGTAGCACGTCGACAATGTGCTCCACACCCATTCTACAAAAATCACCACCCTGTGCCTAATGCACTGTAAAACCTGCATTTCAACAGTGGGTGTGCTCCTTGCACACATTCCCTGCACCGTAAGGCAACCATGCCTGTCAGCATGTCACCAACTACCACTATGTACATATGCACCACTGGCACCAGCACTCCACACTGCAATGGAGATGCACAGAGTTACATGCAACAGTGACCATAATGTATAAACATGACACTGTCTCCGGCACCCCTACGCCCTTTCATTCACATACTATTCTCTTACCCACTTCCACTCAGAAAGTGTTGTGTCACTGCCAACTTAACCACAAAATAGATACAACATTGCCAATACTGCAAACATTCTCTACACAGAACACTATCCAAGCATATATAAGCTGCCCTTCAACCATACCCTCTACCATACTGACAGTATTCAAACACAGCACCCAGTTTCCACACTGCATGACTTTTCACTGCAGCATCTCCATCCACAGCGCACCGCCATGGAGCTATGCAGCAAAAAATTGCAACAGTTACCATAACATTCCCAACCTACCCACATTCTGTTTGGAACACTGGCCTACAACGGCTGAAATGTACTCCACAACCATTCCTTACATGTCACCACCTTTTAACTGATGCACAGTCAAAAATGCATTACTGCCATGGTGTCCTCAAGGCCAAGGCTCTTGAGTGCATGGCCTACTGCTAAGGCCTATGGCCATGCACCCAATAGTCTAGACCTTGAACACACCAACAGCAACGTAATGCCACCATGCATGTCAGCATGTCAGCAACTACGACAATCCACATACACACCACTTTCACCAGCACTCCTACCCAACCTGTGCACTGCAACAAATTGCAACAATTAACATAACACCCATGTGGACAGCTAACATTTTGCACAAATGTAAAATATGTAGGTAGCAGCACTTCACCCCAACTCCCCCACACCACAAAACACCCATTCACAAAAAAAGGTTGCAATTAACAGAATCCACAAACATACCACAGCCTCCACCACCCCTACCCACAGCCATTCACAAATTATTGTGTCACTAACCACAACATTTTCACAACATTGGGCCTACTTCAACCACGCTGCACACATCATAGGCCTTGAACACACCCACAGCAACGTAATGCCACCATGCATGTCACCATGGCACCAACTACGAGCATCCACATACACCCCACTGCCACCAGCACTCTTACCCAACCTGCATACTGCCATGGAGCTATGCAGCAACAAAATGCAACAATTAACATAATGTACAAAGAAAACACTCTCTCCTGCACCCCTATGCACTGTCATTCATATACTATGGGCCTACCCACTTCCGTTCACAAAGTACTGTGTCACTGCCAACGTACCCACATTCTGTTTGCAACACTGGCCCTACTGCAACCAATCTGCACACATCACACTATGCAAGCACCACCCTCTAGCGGATACAGAGTCAAACATGCCTTCCTTTAGTGGGTATGGTGCAGCCCTAAACTCTTGAGTGCATCCCCTACAGCCTACGGCCTTCAGCCATGCACCCAATAGTGCAATCCTTCCACAGACCCACTGCACCTTTATTCACCCATGCATGCCACCATGTCTCCAACTACCGCATTCCATCCGCACTGCACAGCCGCCCGCGCTCCCACCCAACCAATGTCATGTGCAATTCACTCCCCTTTTGCAATTGACCTGCCACAGCTCACCACGAAAAGAGGTTGCGCAAACAGGTCACGTCAGAAGCTATGGGGCCATTACGACAGCTACCTCCAATCACCACACAAAGTACTCGCCTGCATATGTCACATGAACCACTTCTCACTCCCCCAGCCGTTCCCTCCCTTATTGCCACCAACACATTCCGTATGGTACATTTTCCAGACCCTTCTGCCGCTGCACTGTTCTCCGATACACCATGGCTGCTTTCCCCAAAAATGTTGACGCACAGCACGCTTCTCTCCAGTCAACCACTGACTGCGTCCAAACTTCTCTATCAGCACGCTGTACCGCGCGCCAATGACACTTCTGTCCGCGAAGCAAACAGGGAAATGGGTATGCAGAGCAGAGCCAGACATCACTAATTTTTTTAGGATGTGCATTTCAGTATTTTTCAAAAATATGACTTGTCGGATTTCCACCAAACACACAAAAGCACACAACTGCACAGTTTCTGACCCAAGCCCCTGATCCTGCTGCAAATTTGGTGAAAATCCGTCAAGCCATTCTCCATTTTTCCCCATTCAATCTATGGAAAAAATATTTTTTGGGCCCCCTATAACTTTTCACCCCCCCGGCATGAAAAGTCGCCCAACTTGGTGAAAAAATTCAGAGTCGACCATATACCTTTTTTGCAAAGTTTGGTGAGGATTCCTCCAGGGGGAACAAATTTATACGCGGCTGAAAAAGTACTCTTCCTATGAGTTTAGCAACTTAACCATAACTACACAGATGCTACTGTGGCCGTGTAATATATATATATATATATATATATATATATATATATATATATATATATATATATATATATATATATATATATATATATATATATATATATATATATATATAGCCATGTAGTTATGGTTAAGTTGGTGTTTCCATAGGAAGAGCACTTTTTGGGCGGCTTATAACTTTGCTCCCCCTGGACGAATCCTCACCAAACTTTGCAAAAAAAAAGTATATGGCCCACTCTGAATTTTTTTGCAAAGTTTGGTGAGGATTCGTCCAGAGGGGGCAAAGTTATAGGGGGGGGTCCCAAAACTTTTTTTTTTCCCATAGACTGAATGGGAAAACTTTTTTGCTCGCGCCTACAGCCCAAACCGCTGAACGGATTTTCACCAAATTGGTGAAAATCCGTCCAGTAGTTTTTTTTTTTTAAATGACCACAATGTAGGTAAAAGAAAATGGTGATATCTGTGTTCGGTCCGCATGACACACTTCCCTGTTTGCTCCACGGACAGTGTCCTGATTGGCCAATCGGCTTGCGTGATGTCCACGGACATGCAACGTGTTCGCTGATTGGACGGTGTTAAGCGTGAAGCGCGTCAGATTTTCGGTATCGCCCGCCATCTTGGCTTCGCGGACGTCCGCGGACAGCGCAGTGAAAGTTTGTTCAAAATGTGTATTTAGTAGAGTGTGTTGATGTGTGGAAGTGTTTGGGGAGGATGGGAGGGTATGAGATAGGTTAAATGTTGTGGTAGACGTTCTTTTTGTGTTCGATGTGTCTGCGGACATGACGGGTGTTCTGAAATGTTCTAAATAAACTGAATGGGGGTGTTCTGAGGAGTCAATATGTGTCCGTTTTGTTCGCAAGCAAGCTGAAACTGTTCTAAGAACACTCGCGGTGTCCTGAAATGTTCGCAAATAAAGAAAATGGGGGTGTTCTGGGGACGCTGTCCGTATTGTTCTGTGGCAAGTTGAATGTGTTCTAACAACACTCGGGGTGTCCTGAAATGTTCGCAAATAAACAAAATGGGGGTGTTCTGATGACGCTGTCCATATTGTTCGTTGTCAAGTTGAAAGTGTTCTAAGAACTCTCGTGTTGTCCTGAAATGTTCGCAGGGGGTGTCCTGAAGACGCTGTCCGTATTGTTCGATGGCAAGTTGAAAGTATTCTAAGAACACTCAGGGTGTTCTGAAATGTTTGCAAATAAACAAAATGTGGGTGTGTTCTAAGAACACACGCGTTGTCTTGAAATGTTCGTAGAGGGTGTCCTGAGGACGCTGTCCGTATTGTTCGTTGTCGAGTGGAAAGTGTTCTAAGAACTCTCGCGTTGTTCTGAAATGTTCGCACATAAATAAAATGGGGGTGTGTTCTAAGAACACATGCGTTGTCCTGAAATGTTCGTAGGGGGTGTCTTGAGGACGCTGTCCGTATTGTGCGCTGTTGAGTTGAAAGTGCTCTAAGAACTCTCGCGGTGTCCTGAAATGTTCGTAGGGGGTGTCCTGAAGACGCTGTCTGTATTGTTCGATGGCAAGTTGAAAGTGTTCTAAGAACGCTCGCGTTGTCCTGAAATGTTCGTAGGGGGTGTTCTGAAGACGCTGTCCGTATTCTTCATTGTCAAGTTGAAAGTGTTCTAAGAACTCTTGCGTTGTCCTGAAATGTTCGCACATAAACAAAATGGGGTGTGTTCTAAGAACACTCGCGTTGTCCTGAAGTGTTCTGAGAACTCTCACGGTGTACTGAAATGTTCGTAGGGGGTGTCCTGAAGACGCTGTCCATATTGTTCGATGGCAAGTTGAAAGTGTTCTAAGAACTGTCTCGGTGTCCTGAAATGTTCGTAAATAAACAAAATGGGGGTGTGTTCTAAGAACTCACGCGTTGTCCTGAAATGTTCTTAGGGGGTGTCCTGAGGACGCTGTCCGTATTGTTCGATGGCAAGTTGAAAGTGTTTTAAGAACTGTCTCGATGTCCTGAAATGTTCGCAAATAAACAAAATGGGGGTGTGTTCTAAGAACACACGCGTTGTCCTGAAATGTTCGTAGGGGGTGTCCTCAGGACGCTGTCCGTATTGTTCGTTGTCGAGTTGAAAGTGTTCTAAGAACTCTCGTGGTGTCCTGAAATGTTCGCAGGGGGTGTCCTGAAGACGCTCCGTATTGTTCGATGGCAAGTTGAAAGTGTTCTAAGAACACACGGGGTGTCCTGAAATGTTCGCAAATAAACAAAATGGGGGTGTTCTGAGGACGCTGTCCGTATTGTTCGTTGTCAAGTTGAAAGTGTTCTAAGAACTCTTGCGTTGTCCTGAAATGTTCGTAGGGGGTGTTCTGAAGACGCTGTCCGTATTCTTCATTGTCAAGTTGAAAGTGTTCTAAGAACTCTTGCGTTGTCCTGAAATGTTTGCACATAAACAAAATGGGGTGTGTTCTAAGAACACTCGCGTTGTCCTGAAGTGTTCTGAGAACTCTCACGGTGTACTGAAATGTTCGTAGGGGGTGTCCTGAAGACGCTGTCCATATTGTTCGATGGCAAGTTGAAAGTGTTCTAAGAACTGTCTCGGTGTCCTGAAATGTTCGTAAATAAACAAAATGGGGGTGTGTTCTAAGAACTCACGCGTTGTCCTGAAATGTTCTTAGGGGGTGTCCTGAGGACGCTGTCCGTATTGTTCGATGGCAAGTTGAAAGTGTTTTAAGAACTGTCTCGGTGTCCTGAAATGTTCGCAAATAAACAAAATGGGGGTGTGTTCTAAGAACACACGCGTTGTCCTGAAATGTTCGTAGGGGGTGTCCTCAGGACGCTGTCCGTATTGTTCGTTGTCGAGTTGAAAGTGTTCTAAGAACTCTCGTGGTGTCCTGAAATGTTCGCAGGGGGTGTCCTGAAGACGCTCCGTATTGTTCGATGGCAAGTTGAAAGTGTTCTAAGAACACACGGGGTGTCCTGAAATGTTCGCAAATAAACAAAATGGGGGTGTTCTGAGGACGCTGTCCGTATTGTTCGTTGTCAAGTTGAAAGTGTTCTAAGAACTCTTGCGTTGTCCTGAAATGTTCGTAGGGGGTGTTCTGAAGACGCTGTCCGTATTCTTCATTGTCAAGTTGAAAGTGTTCTAAGAACTCTTGCGTTGTCCTGAAATGTTCGCACATAAACAAAATGGGGTGTGTTCTAAGAACACTCGCGTTGTCCTGAAGTGTTCTGAGAACTCTCACGGTGTACTGAAATGTTCGTAGGGGGTGTCCTGAAGACGCTGTCCATATTGTTCGATGGCAAGTTGAAAGTGTTCTAAGAACTGTCTCGGTGTCCTGAAATGTTCGTAAATAAACAAAATGGGGGTGTGTTCTAAGAACTCACGCGTTGTCCTGAAATGTTCTTAGGGGGTGTCCTGAGGACGCTGTCCGTATTGTTCGATGGCAAGTTGAAAGTGTTTTAAGAACTGTCTCGGTGTCCTGAAATGTTCGCAAATAAACAAAATGGGGGTGTGTTCTAAGAACACACGCGTTGTCCTGAAATGTTCGTAGGGTGTGTCCTCAGGACGCTGTCCGTATTGTTCGTTGTCGAGTTGAAAGTTTTCTAAGAACTCTCGTGGTGTCCTGAAATGTTCGCAGGGGGTGTCTTGAAGACGCTCCGTATTGTTCGATGGCAAGTTGAAAGTGTTCTAAGAACACACGGGGTGTCCTGAAATGTTCGCAAATAAACAAAATGGGGGTGTTCTGAGGACGCTGTCCGTATTGTTCGTTGTCAAGTTGAAAGTGTTCTAAGAACTCTTGCAATGTACTGAAATGTTCGCACATAAACAAAATGGGGGTGTGTTCTAAGAACACACGCGTTGTCTTGAAATGTTCTTAGGGGGTGTCCTGAGGACGCTGTCCGTATTGTTCGTTGTCGAGTTGCAAGTGTTCTAAGAACTCTCGCGGTGTCCTGAAATGTTGGTAGCGGGTGTCCTGAAGACGCTGTCCGTATTGTTCGATGGCAATTTGAAAGTGTTCTAAGAACTCTCACGTTGTCCTGAAATGTTCGTAGGGGGTGTTCTGAAGACGCTGTCTGTATTGTTCGCTGGCAAATTGAAAGTGTTCTAAGAACACTGGTAATGTCTGCGGACATTAAAAGTTTCCATAGGCCATAGTTGAAATGTTTTACTCTATGGGTGTGATATGCTGCGGTGGTTGTGGCCAGGGCATAGAGTGTTGGGTGCATGGCCATTTGGCCATGCACCCAACACTCTATGTCCTGGCCACAATCACTGCAGCATATCACATTTATAGTTGTTCATAACTTTGGGTCAAAAACAAATTAATAAGGAATAAAGTTATAAGATACTATGGGTGTGATATGCTGTGATGGTTGTGGCCGGGGCATAGAGTGTATAATATACACTACTGTTTGGTTTAGTAACTGGAGAAGTACATGTATTTCTTGTTAATTTCTGTGATAAAAGAAAATAGCATGTTAGTATTAGTATTTTGTAATGACTTTTTACATTGTATTACATTCAAATCATCCACATTTCCTTTTTATATATGCAGTGTAGTGCCCTGAATTAATTGTGGCTCCTGCGTGGTAGATTATACCTATTGTTGTCAAGGTTTTCTTACCAAGTGATATTTGACCATGTGTGAATCCAGTCAGCTTGCAGTTGTTTTTGGTACCATCTGAATTGTAACGTAGAACCATTAGTATTACGTATTTACTATGTGTTTGTATTACTAACCTGGAGCGATTATCTGAATTGCAGGTAGAACATAATCTACCATGGTTTACATTTTGTACAAGTTGCTGATATGGAATGGATTCACAATTAGGTATTGATATATATACAAAGCGTTCATTGGGGATTTCTTCTTATGTCACATTGTTGCAGAGAGTGCATGTATGTTTCCACATGTATGAAATCTGGAAGATTTCATTTATAGGTATGTTTTTGATTTCCAGTACTTGTAGTAAGTACATTAGACATTCTTGTGGATCTTCCTGTGAGTTTATAGTGAATTTCACCATTCCAGCAAAGTAGTCCAATTGTTGTCTTATTCCATAAACAATATACGTGTTGTCAGGATTGTTTGCTGAATTTCTGTGAAGTTCTAACATTTGCATACACAATGGGTCTGTACTGTGTAAGTAAATGTTGTCAACAATTGGTGGTAATTGAAATAGAATATTCATTGTTACATTTGCGTAGCAACTTACACCAACTATATTTGAGAGTTTAAATGGACCAGGTTGTTCTGTATCTGACTACTTTTTTTGGAGTTTGTCTTCCTTCAATGAGGAAGAACCTGGTTTACTTTCCCTAATTGATTCTTTTTTGCTTGTGGTACTTGATGAAGTATTACTTTCTTTTACTCTCTTTGGAGGATTTGCAATGACATCCTGTTGATTTTCTGTTTGATTTATTTTTCTTTTATAACGTTTTACTTTTTGTGGAACAGTTGTGTTTAGATGGGGAGTGTATAGTGAGCGAAGTCTATTGTATTCTAAAATGCAAGGAATATCAGCATTTATTTTACTTGTATCAAAGTTGATTAGAAATAGACCCTCAAGTGTACGTAAGCGTGATAGTGCTACGTAGCTCATGCTTTCTTTAAAGACTGTGTTACCAATATCTATCATTGCTTTGTCTACGGTAAGACCTTTTGATTTATGAATCGTGACTGCATATGCAAGAGTTAGAGAAAATTGTTCTCTGCGTACATACATGTCTTTGAAGAGAAGAAATCGAGCTGTTGAGCGTCCTATCCTTTTAACTTCTGAAAGTTTGTCAAAGAGTATATTGACAAACTGAATTTTGTTTTCACTTGGGCATGTTTGAAAGCCAACAACTGCACCCAGTGCTCCATTAACTAGTCCTTGGTCCACGTCAAGGTTACGTTTAAGCATTACTCAGCAATTTAAGGATAATTTTAATATCTTTTCTAAGCCTGCTGTGTTTGAGATTGATTTTTCTAAACTATTTAGTCTTGTTGTGGCTTGGTCACATATAATTAGTGTCATACCAAGTACATCTAGTTTGTCTGTGGCGCTAATTTCCATTATTGGTTGCATTTCTTTACTTAACATTATTTCATTGAATTTGAAACAGCTTGCAAGAGTTGGCATTAAGGCCATACAATTGACATTTTTGTGGGCTAATTGTTCCATAACATCTGTAGAACATGCATTATCGCCATAAAGTGCATTAATTTGCCGGGTTTTCAATATTGTTTCTGCTTCTTTAGAGAGTATACCAACTCTGATACTTTTTAAGATGTTGGCATAAGTGAGATCTGCAGATTGCTGCATGTTTTCTGTTAATTCTTTGTATTGGAAATGTTGCCGAATGTTGACATTTCCAATGCTGCCAACAGTTTTACGGCAGAGTTTGTGTCCTAATGTTTTAAAAATAGGCTCACCTTTTACTGGTGTTAATTGAAGAAGATCTCTGAAAACAATAATGTGTTTTCCTGCAAAGAGCTCTTCATAGTTTGTTTTCAGTACTTCTTGTAATCTGAGGTGAATCAAAGCCAACATTAGGTTGGAGACCATGCTCACTTCATCTATTAGTAGCATTTTCATTTGTTTCAATACTCTTCATAGTTCCATTGCAGCTTCTGCAGAAAGTTTGTAATAGTCTAATTTGTTCTGGTGTTCTACTGGCAATAGTAGTAATCGATGTAAAGTGACACCACTTATGTTGTAGGCAGCTAAACCTGTGGGGGCAGTGACAACAGCTGACAGTTTGTTGTTTGTCAATTGTTGAAGGAATTTACTGATGATTTGACGTACAGTAGTATAGGTTTATAATTATGGCAGGAACATTCTTTATTTTCATGCTGTACACCATGTGCAATTTGTTTTGTTACTGTAACGCCCACCTGGTTCCCACGGGGGCGCTGATCTAGTCTGGATTACTGTGGCCTCTTCTAGCGTGATGCGCAGGACCGGGAACACCGATTGGACAGGACCTCCAAATCATGCTTCCTTGGCCCGTAGGAATATCCTTCTGCAGATGAGAAAGGGGATTAACAGTCTGCAGAATGGTGTGCTAGCTCCCCCCTTCCCCCCTCCGTTCCTCTCTATTCCTCCAAACCCGGTTTAAGCTCACCTTATGGTTTGGAAGGTTGAACTCTCCATCCTGCTTCTGGTGCAGGGGCGCGCGTTCGTCCAGTTACTTCACTGGTTTTCAGAATGGCGCTGGCAAAATCCACTTGACTTTCCTGAGCGATGCGCCGTAAGTATGAAAGTTCAAAGTTCAAGTGAGGCCCCCTTTATGCTGTCTTTCTTACCTGTGATCTGTCCTTTATTTCAGGTGCAGAATGAAGGCGATGCGTCGAGGGGTTAACCTGCCGAGGTGAGTAGTAATGAGGGAGATCCCTCTAGATGTCCTTATCATTCCTCTGAAATGTCTCTAGTCCTTTCCCCATAGGGGCCGGGGTACGGTACCTGCCAACGGGGCGGCGCCGACCCGAAATGTGGAAGAAAAGCCGGTAAGTATTATAGCTGTTAATCAAGCTTTCCTTCTGTGTGTCCTTCTGCTCACCTTTTGTTTCTTCCTCTCTCCCCTAGGTGCAGAGATGTGGCGTCCGATGCTGACAGCCGCGATGGAGCCGGGAGATGTCTCGAGGACAGGACAGGTGAGTGAAGCGTGGCGCTGCAGTGAGCAACGCGATGCTTTTAAATTGAAGTCTTCCTTCAGGGATGCTGGCGAGAAGATTCCGGATGCAGGTAAGAAGCTTGAAATAATCCTTGGTTTTCACCTTTCTCTTCTCTTCCTTCCTTGCAGGTCTTCCAGGTTCAAGACGGGCGTGGCTGTAGTCCAGGAGCAGGAGCAGACACGGTGAGCGTTAAGCTGCAGGAAGCAGACCAACGCGAAGCATGAGCTGCTGTCTGGGCGTGGCTTAAATAGCCTCCAAAGAAGTCCCAGGTATGTATCCTTCCCCAACTAGGTATGTATCCTTCCCTGGCCACGCCCGAGTGAAAAATAGTCCCTATGAAAAAATAGTCCCTTTCAGGTCTCAAAACACCTCCCTTTATGAGCCTGGCGCCTATGGCGCCAGGACTGATGTCCAACATGAGCCTGGCGCCAGAGGCGCCAGGAATGAGTCCAAAGAGTCCCTATAAGGGGCCGCTGGGCTTTTACCCGAGGGCATGATGCCTGCTTCTGGGGGTGCTGGGCCTGGCCTGATGCTCCGGGGGTAGGCATCATGACAGCACTCCCCCCCAAGGCCCCTCCCAAGGTTGTTCCTTCTGGAGGTTTCAGTTTGTTTGGGAAATTCCGATGGAACCTTTTTACCAGCCGAGGTGCATGTACGTGATCACTGGGTTCCCAAGACCTTTCCTGAGGCCCGTACCCTTTCCAATCAATTAGATAGAAAAGCTTTGATTTTAAGATTTTGGAGTCCAAAATGTTCTTTACTTCGAATTCTGGCTCTCCATCTATCAGGATTGAGTCTGGTGGCTTTATTATTCTGGTTCCTGGTTGTACTGGTTTCAAAAGTGACACATGAAAAACAGGGTGAATCCGCATGTTGGCTGGTAGATCGAGCTTGACTGCTACTGGGTTAATTATAGCTTTGATTGAGTAAGGGCCTAAATACCTTGGATTAAAAGTTCGAAGTCCCTTGAGCGATAAGTGTTTGGTAGCCAACCATACTTGATCCCCAATTTGGTACGGAGGCGCCTCCTTTCGATGTAGATCCGCATTCTTTTTGTATTTCTCTTTCGCATGTTGCAAATGTGCAGTTGCATCCTTGAAGGCTTGAGTTATCGTAGAATGCAAATGATCCACTGGGGGCATTTCAAGGCTCGAAGGTGAGTCCAAGTCTGAAGTACGAGGGTGATGTCCATATAGGGTAAAAAAGGGGCTTTGACCCGTTCCAGAGTGTATCGAGTTATTATAAGCATATTCAGCCACCCACAGAATATCCTTCCAATTACCCTCCAATTGGTGCAACATACATCGTAGAAATTGTTCAAGGGTCTGGTTCGTTCTCTCCGTCTGACCATCGGTCTGTGGGTGGTGGCTGGTCGAGAGTCTTACGTCGATTTGTGCCAGCTGACAACACTTTTTCCAAAAACGAGAAATAAACTGGCTTCCCCGATCGGAGACTAGTATGGACCGGAATCCATGCAAACGGATGATTTTCTCGAGGAATTCCTTGGCAAGAACAAAGGCTGAAGGTAATCCTTTCAACGGAATAAAGTGGGCCATTTTGGAAAATAAATCCACCACGACCAGAATAGTATTGTAACCATTACAAGAGGGCAGGTCTGTGATAAAATCTAGTGACAGGGTGTGCCACGGTGCTGGTGGAATGTCTAAGGGCTGAAGAAGACCGGCGGGTCTTGTCTTTTGACCTTTGTTTTGGGCACAAACTCCACAGGACATCACGAAAGATTTAATATCCTTTCGCCAGGAAGGCCACCAGAATTGTCGTCTAACCTTTTCCTCAGTTTTGGCAATGCCAGGATGTCCTTCCATCATGGTGTCATGATGACGGGAAATAACCAGTTCTTGCAATTTCTTTTCTGGCAAAAATAAGCGTCCTTGGAAGTAAGGGAAGCCATCCTTGACTGAAAAGTTAGACCCCTTTTTGATCCAATCCTGCAAGGCTGAAGCGTCCAGGACTTGTTTTACTCGTGCTTGAATGTCTTCAAGGGTTTGTAAAGTGGTTATTCCCAAAATTCTTTGTTTGGGAATTATCGGCACAGGTTCTGAGTTTGTGTCTACTTCTTCCATTCCAATTCGGGATAGAGCGTCCGCCTTACCATTCTTAGAACCGGGGCGGTAGGTGATTACAAAATCGAACTCAGCAAAGAACAAAGCCCATCGGAGCTGTCGAGACGATTGGGCCTTGGCAGTTTTTAAATATTGTAAATTTCGGTGATCAGTGATCACGGTGATGGTATGCCGGGCGCCGAGGAGATAATGCCGCCAAGCCTTAAAGGCGGACTTAATGGCTAATAGTTCCTTATCGGTAATCGCATAATTTATCTCCGGCGGTGAGAACTTTCTGGACCAAAATGCTACGGGGTGCAGTTGGTTGGTTTCAGGGTCACTCTGAGATAGGACAGCTCCCATGGCTAAGCTGGACACGTCGGTTTCGACTATATATGGGAGATCAGGACGCGGGTGCTTCAAAATAGGTGCGGACGTGAACTTAGCTTTCAACTCCTGAAAGGCCTGTTCGGCTTCCTCGGTCCATTCAAAACGTTTATTTTTTCGCAAGAGTGCAGTGATGGGTTGCACCACACGTGAAAACTCAGGGATAAACCTGCGATAAAAGTTGGCAAAACCAAGCATGCTTTGGACATCTTTCACTGAACTAGGTGATGGCCATTTGAGGATGGCATCCACTTTCCGTGAATCCATTCGGTCCCCTTTAGGTGTCAGGATGAATCTGGGAAACTCAACCTCGGTGGTATGGAAAACACATTTTTCCAGCTTGGCAAACAGTTTGTGCTGGCGCAGTTTCTCTAGGACGGCCCTGACATGTTTTCTGTGATCAGATTCCGAAGAGGAGTACACAAGAATGTCATCGATATACACGATAACACAGACATCGATGAGTTCCCGAAGGACATCATTCATGAAGAATTGGAAGGCAGCAGGCGCGTTGCACAACCCGAAAGGCATCACCTGGTATTCGAATAGTCCATATTTTGTACGAAAGGCCGTTTTCCATTCATCGCCTTCTTTTACTCGTACCAGATGATAAGCCCCCCGGAGATCTAACTTGGTGTATACGCAAGCGTCCTTCACCTGGTCAAGGAGTTCAGGGATCAGAGGCAGAGGGTAACGATTTTTAACAGTTATCTGGTTCAATGCGCGGTAATCGATACAAGTCCTAAGGTCGCCCTCTTTTTTAGGCACGAAGAACAAAGCTGAAGATGCCGGGGACTTTGACGGGCAAATGAAACCATTGGCGAGGTATTGATCTAAATATTGTCTCAAATGCAGATTCTCAGTTTCAGTAAGGGCATAAATCCTGCTACAAGGGGGTTGTGCACCGGGCACCAGATCGATTTGGCAATTGTACGATCTGTGGGGAGGTAACGTGTTGGCCTGTTCCTTTTGGAAGACGTCCTGAAAGTCTTGGTACTCTGGAGGTAGTTGCACGGGGACAGAGGTTACTGATGCTAGATTAATCTTTGGATTTTCTGGGTAGCAGGTTTGTGCACAATCCGGGAAGGTTATTCTCTTCGCTCCCAATCAATTCGAGGATTATGTGTCTCTAACCAAGGGACTCCGAGAATAAGCTGAAACTGTGGAGCCTTGATCACATCAAACACAACTGCCTCCCGATGGCCATCCGGACCTACAAGTGTCACCTCAGCTGTGGAATGTGTTACCGGTCCAGAGTCAATTTCGGTTCCATCTACAGTGGTGATTACATCTTTGCTGGTTTTAGGACGCAGAGGGAGGTTTATCCTAGAGACCAATTCTCGATCCACATAGTTTCTTATAGCCCCGCTATCGATGTATGCCTTTATAGCATGCAACAGTTTTGGCTGTTCCGGATCTATGAGGACCCTTGGCACAATGAAATGCGAGGTCTGAGAGTTAGTTTTCAAGCTCGGCAAGCGGACCCCTACGCTTGCCGGGCGTGGTCGTTTCCCGATACAGAGTTTCCATGGATTTTATCAGCGGCTCCTACCACCTTCTTGGGCGGCTTAACCGGGCAATCTCGTAGAAAGTGGCCTGAGGACCCACAATAAAGGCATAATTGCATCTGTCGTCTTCTTTCCCGTTCTTCTTGAGTTAGGGGTCCTTTAACTCCTCTGATTTGCATAGGCTCCGAGGCATCAGCCCCCTTGGGGTTAGCGTGGGTTTTGGCCCACACCCGGGTTTCAAACTTGGACCGATCTGCTTTTCTGTTTTGCAGCCTGTGATCCAACTGGACCACTAAGTCTATATATTCAGTGCATTCTTGGGGCGGATTTACAACTTGTGCCAGGACATCTTTAAGTTCTCCGCGTAGACCTCGATATAATAACGTGATTCTTTTATCCTCTGGCCAACCAGGTTCCATAATTAGTCTATTGAAGGTTGCAATGTAGGATAGAAGGTCTTGATTGCCCTGTCGCAGAGATAGAAGTTCGTCATCCAGAGCCTGTCCCTGGGAATGTCGAGCAAATAACCTTTCCATGCTTGTTTGAAATCCTTGAAAATCACGAAGAATCGGGTCATCTTGAGTTACCAGTGGGACTGACCAATCGCAGCACAGCCGCTGAGATATGACAACACAAAGGCTACCTTGGTCTGATCATTAGGGAAGGCCTCGGGTCTGCATAGGAAGTGCAAACGGCACTGATTCATGAATACGGCGAATCGTTTGGGGTCCCCAGCAAAGCGTTCGGGTGGGGCCAGCGGCATGTTTGCAGGTAGATTAATCAGCACAGGGTTACTGGAAACCAAAGGAGTGGGGTTCCCCCCGGAACCGGGTAAAGGAGTTTGTCCAGCTTGACCTTGCAAAAGATGTCTAGCCAGGTCATCAGTCCTTTCTCTTGTTACAATCACTTCTCTTCTGAGGGCATTAGTCTCTTGACGAGCGGCGTGTACCTTGGCCCGTAATTCCCCCAGTAGTTGGGCCAGTTGGTCAGTCTCAGAAGTTTCCATAGCGCCTGGGTGGGAATTTGTAGGGAAGTTTCGCGCTCTGTAACGCCCACCTGGTTCCCACAGGGGCGCTGATCTAGTCTGGATTACTGCGGCCTCTTCTAGCGTGATGCGCAGGACCCGGAACACCGATTGGACAGGACCTCCAAATCGTGCTTCCTTGGCCCGTAGGAATATCCTTCTGCAGATGAGAAAGGGGATTAACAGTCTGCAGAATGGTGTGCTAGCTCCCCCCTTCCCCCCTCCGTTCCTCTCTATTCCTCCAAACCCGGTTTAAGCTCACCTTATGGTTTGGAAGGTTGAACTCTCCATCCTGCTTCTGGTGCAGGGGCGCGCGTTCGTCCAGTTACTTCACTGGTTTTCAGAATGGCGCTGGCAAAATCCACTTGACTTTCCTGAGCGATGCGCCGTAAGTATGAAAGTTCAAAGTTCAAGTGAGGCCCCCTTTATGGTGTCTTTCTCACCTGTGATCTGTCCTTTATTTCAGGTGCAGAATGAAGGTGATGCGTCGAGGGGTTAACCTGCCGAGGTGAGTAGTAATGAGGGCGATCCCTCTAGATGTCCTTATCATTCCTCTGAAACTCTGAAATGTCTCTAGTCCTTTCCCCATAGGGGCCGGGGTACGGTACCTGCCAACGGGGCGGCGCCGATCCGAAATGTGGAAGAAAAGCCGGTAAGTATTATGGCTGTTAATCAGGCTTTCCTTCTGTGTGTCCTTCTGCTCACCTTTTGTTTCTTCCTGTCTCCCCTAGGTGCAGAGATGTGGCGTCCGATGCTGACAGCCGCGATGGAGCCGGGAGATGTCTCGAGGACAGGACAGGTGAGTGAAGCGTGGCGCTGCAGCGAGCAACGCAATGCTTTTAAATTGAAGTCTTCCTTCAGGGATGCTGGCGAGAAGATTCCGGATGCAGGTAAGAAGCTTGAAATAATCCTTGGTTTTCACCTTTCTCTTCTCTTCCTTCCTTGCAGGTCTTCCAGGTTCAAGACGGGCATGGCTGTAGTCCAGGAGCAGGAGCAGACACGGTGAGCGTTAAGCTGCAGGAAGCAGAACAACGCGAAGCATGAGCTGCTGTCTGGGCGTGGCTTAAATAGCCTCCAAAGAAGTCCCAGGTATGTATCCTTCCCCAACTAGGTATGTATCCTTCCCTGGCCACGCCCGAGTGCAAATATAGTCCCTATGAAAAAATAGTCCCTTTCAGGTCTCAGGGCGGCCTGAAGCGTGCAGCATGGTCTGCATCAGGTAAGTGCACAAAACACCTCCCTTTATGAGCCTGGCGCCTATGGCGCCAGGACTGATGTCCAACATGAGCCTGGCGCCAAAGGCGCCAGGACTGAGTCCAAAGAGTCCCTATAAGGGGCCACTGGGCTTTTATCCGAGGGCATGATGCCTGCTTCCGGGGGTGCTGGGCCTGGCCTGATGCTCCGGGGGTAGGCATCATGACAGTTACTTCTTCAAAAATGCTACGTTGTTCGTTGTTTAGTTTTGATTGTATTATAGTTAAGTCTTCTTTATCTTCATACTGACACATGGTGTTTTCTTCTTCTATCATAGCTAATTCTGCCTCTTTTATTATTAGTGGTTCTCCAAGTGGTTCTTGGCTTCCTGTTACAGAAGGTTGACTACTGTCAGGAGTGTCTTTATCTAGTTGGGCCTGGAGTTCTTCTTCGTGTTGCTGTTCATTGTGCAACATTGTTTTGTATTGTGTAAAGTTTACAGCAGTTATAGTGCTTTCATTTGCTTTGAAAGCATCTTCATATGAGTCATAGTTTTCTAGTATTTCTTCTTCTTTTCTCCATGGTTTAAAGAGTTGTAGCAGGGACATGTAATATATTTGTTTATGTTGAGGAGTCTTCAATGAAAATTTTATATGATTAATTAACTTTGGTTTAGTGAGTTTAACTAAGCTTCCTTCACAGTTTGTCACTTTGTATTTACCTTTTTTTCATCAGGTTTTATATTATTTTTGTATGTGTAGTTTTGGGCTATGTGGTATAGACACATGGTTTCCAAAGTATTACTTCTGTTTGGGTAGTATATGTCCAATAAATTGTTTTTTAAAATGTCTTGGCTGTTGGGATCATGTTTGGTTATTGTTTCTATATCTTCGTATGTTTTTAGAACTCTTTTTCTAGATTTAGCTGGACCAAGACTTAGCCATACTATATTTTCAGATTTACCATACAATGCAGTAACAGTTAAACGATCAGCTGCTTCATATGATCCACATTCTCTATGGGAGAGCATATTTATGCCCAAGCTGTATAATTTCTGAGACACTGTTTTATCTGATGACAGGTCATTCCAGAGGTCTTGGAGCTCTGTCTTTTCTGATTTGGTTAAGTATGCTGTGACATATCGTGCAACTGCAGTAGAATTGTTTGCAATGTACTGCACATCTATGTTTGCATTCCATAAGTGGGCAATGATTGCATTATAATCATTGATATATTTTTCTTCTTCTTTTCTTTTTATGTAATATGTATTTTTAGGTGACTTACCTTTAACACTATGTCTAACTGAAGACATGAGGTTGTTCACTTGACCTGTATTTGTAACTGGTCTAGGGAAACCAAATCGGCATTTGGTGTAGTATTTCCCTTGCACTTCTCCAAGGGGAGGAACAGTTTTATTACAAATAAAATGTAGGATAGCAATGAAGCGATGGTGAAAATATCTTGAAACATTAACAGGATCCAAAGAGCAAAGTTCTCCTGGTGTTAGGATATCTATATTTGTTTTGTTTTTATTTGATATGCGTAGGAAATCATGTAAATCTTGCCATGCATATTCTGCACAACTTAATGTTACAAACCAAGTGGTTGGGCCAAGGTTTCTGATCATACAACGTACATCTCCATGACGCCGAAACCAGTACTCTTTAGTACCACTCATATTTGCTAATAGATTTGTAATATTTGATTGTAAAACCTCATCCTTTTGTTGCACTTTTTGTAATAATTGTGTGGCTGTCATATTTTGAAAGTGTGATCCTGATTTTAATATGTGTGCAACTCCATAATATAAAGTTGCTAGTTCACTTTCAAAGAGTAGGTGGAATATGTATTCCACATTTTTTCTAAATCTGGGATCTTCAGAATACATCCGTAATGAGCGGTATTCTGAAGCTGATATTTGAATAGGTCTATCATCATACCTTCCTCCTTTGCCAGTAGGAAAGAGTAGAGGAAAAGCACCTGCTTCTATACTTTTTTCCCATATGCTGATTGGTGATCCTTTTGTTTGACGCATTTGGTATGCTTCCAGTGCATCTTCTATGGTGTCATTACAGTGCAAAAGATGAATTGTATAATGGTCTAAAGTATTTGATATTGTAGCAGGATCTAGTAGCTCAAATTGACCAGCTTCTTGTGTTTCTTGAATTATTTCAGTTGTATCTTTCAAGTTTTCTTCAATATTAATTTCTTTGTAACATTCATTATTCTCTTTAAGATATTGTAAGGCTTGTCTAACTTTTATAAACTACTTTTCCACAAATGCCTTTTACCAATTCAGAGGGAGTTAATTTTGCTGTTTTTGGTTGAAGGCGTATTATTGCTTGGAATTGGTGTACTGTTTGAATTATGATGCTCTCATATAAATTAAGTTGTTGTAGGGGTTTTGGTAGTGGGTATAATTCCAAATTATTTGTGATAGCACGTGAAGGAGTTTGGTTGTTGTCAAGTTTTGTAGTGCAGTAACTGCAAAGTATTAAGGGGTCACTTATTTCTTATTTGTTTCTGCTATAAGGTAGAGCGCTAATTCAAACCATTTAGAATATTCATTGTCTTCTATTTTATATGGTAGGTCCACAGTTTTTGTGTTACTTTTATAAAAAGTTCTCTGGCAACATACACATACATGGTTTGGTACTTCAGCTGATGTACTTTTAAATTTTAGTATTTCTTTTTTGTATGTGTTTAGCAAAAGGTTGCCATGTGTAGAATTGTTGCTAATTTGGTTTAAAGCTATTTCATTCTGTAAATGGCTTTCACTTCCAAAATATTTTTTCTGGGTATAGTCAATTTCTTGAAGTAGGTCTTTCGCTGTACCATGTAGAAGAATGTTATTTAAATTTGCTAGTGCTAAAGCAGGACTTTTAGGATAGTACAGTTTATAGACTAGATTTCTTATAGTTGAATGATGTGTTGATATTCTTTTGATATCATGGAGGGTGGTTTTACAAGTAGGTCCTGTAATGCAGGCCAATGAATGTCCTTATAGTCCTGTGTATTTGCGCACTGGACAGGTATGCAGTAGTTTAATTTTGATTTTGTCTTTGCTTTTTACATATTGATTGAGGAATTGGCGTAAAGACTTGAAAAATTGTTTGGGAATGTTACATATTGACGTGCATGGCCATTTGTACACTAGACGTTCTGATTCAGTTGAATGGAGGGATATTTCTAAGGTATCAGGGTATATTTTTGTAAGGAGTACTTCTTGTTCCATTATGGTATTATTAACGTTTTCATAACCTCAACCACTGCTATGTATGGCAATTGTTTTTGTTTGATTTTG
Source organism: Ambystoma mexicanum (assembly GCF_040938575.1). Taxonomy (NCBI): domain Eukaryota; kingdom Metazoa; phylum Chordata; class Amphibia; order Caudata; family Ambystomatidae; genus Ambystoma; species Ambystoma mexicanum. Next base: position 1,229,593,842 of record NC_090930.1, on the reverse strand, counting down.
TTTGTACGCTTCTTCATTAAAGTATGGTTCTGTGCTCGTAGTGTGACTCCATTCACCTCTGCAGAAACTTAAGTAGTTCTTTCTGTTGACGTTTCGTTTATTGAGAAGTCTTTTTTGTAATTTAGTTATTAGTTTTGTTAGTGGTTTCATTTTGTTTAACACTAAAATAAATAACTTTCTTTTGAGAAGAATTGCACTATCTATCAACGCTTCTAAAATTAATTTCCTACGATAGGTTTTAAGCATTGAACCTGATTTCTCTCCTGTTTTTATAATATTTTGAAGGACTTTGTGATGGAACATTTTGGCTAAAATACTTTTCTTGGTATGCTTACTTTGCACTATATTAAAATTTAAAGAAGCAGTTTTATCTGTATTGATAGCTGATTTTCTGTTAATTGTTTTTTGGTTTGTTTTACATTTTGATAGAGGAGGCAAAGTCTTTGTACTTGAAACTTCTTGTGTTTCACTAAATGACTGTATTAGCTGTTTTGTTTCAACTTTTTTTACAAATTCTGCTAGAGATGGATGCTTATGTTGGACACTTTTATTTTCATTTGCTCTACTTCGGCGTTGCTTTCTACGGACTTGACTTTTGGTAGGCATTCTTTAGGGTCTGTTGAAAAAAATAAAGAATGTATGGGTTGGGGTGTTCTGCAATGTATGTGTGCTGTGTGCATGAGTGTTTGAGTAAAATGATGTATGTAATGGTGTCTGATTGTGCATTGGGAACTACAACTAGTAGGGATGTGTATTCTTTAATTAATATGTTACTAAACTCAGGTTAAGATGACAGAAAAAATAAGCTAGTGGTGTGGAGAAGTACAAATAGTAAATCTAATGTATACAATTAAAACAGTTATTTGTTCTATAATATGAAAATTCTAGCGGTTGAGTTGGGTAATTTGTGTGTCCAAAAGTAGGAATTTGTGCACCACTCTGGCTGTAAATCGCTGTTTAAGACATGGGGATTTTTGGACAGAATGGTGCACAATCTCTATTTTTAGGCACATAAATAGCATGAATTAACTTTACAGTATGTTTGAGTAATAATACAAATATTATGGTGATATTCTACTTACTTTTTTTCTAAAATGAACACTTTAATCCATAGTTCTTCTTTTTTCTTGACATTTGGCTGCTTCTTTTCAGGAGAATGGTCTTCACTGCAATTGTAAAAGAAACAAATTAGTAATTTTGTTTGTATATACCATTGTTTTTGATTTAGATATTGATTTTTTTTATTGAAATCCTCAGCGCCTTCCTTAAAACCATTAAAACTATCTTATTCACATAAATTACGTCGCACCAGTTCAATACATATGATATGTTCTTAATGAACAAATTGTATTGCAATGAGTAACTGTGACAAATAAAATATCTTTAGTATGTCTTGTGAAATTCACACTGTACCACTGAATACCACTATTTCTGTAACTTAGCTGTTCTAGGTAATAGTGCCTTAATGTAATGCTTAAATTAAAGTAAACAAATAAATAAATAAAGAAATAAATGTAATTGTATAAGTATTATTTTTAGAGATTTGAACATAGAGTGTGCATGCATGCAATTTTGTTTGAATATATGTAGTCTATAAATTTAATTTCAAAAATGTTAGTTTAACATGATTTGATAGTGTGTTTATAAAGAAAGTAAATAGTATAAAGGTTTATAAGTGATAGTTGATTTTAGGAAATTTGAAAAAAGACAGTAGATTCATTTTACAGATTACAGAAGCTAAAAGTCAGTTTGAAAATGTGTTCATGTACTGTACAGAAAATATGCATACCTGTAGTTTGTGTTCATGCATATGGATATGCATGGAGCTGCAAGTAGAAATCTTGGAGACTTGTACAGTATTTCTTGTAGATGGTGCTTGCCAATGATATGACACTTGTACTCAGAGAGATTCACAGTACATTTGCAGTGCTGATCTATGATGATGCAGTTAGATGTAGAGGTCTTGAATGTGATTGGTGCATGGTCATGTGATTTCTTAGCTACATCCAATGAGGGAATGGCACAGAGAGTGAAGTGGAAATGGTAGAAGGGCTGTTCATGTTACGATATGTCCGCGGACATGGAGGTAGTTCGCGGACATCGGGAGTTACATCCGGGGATTTTTGGGTTCAGAAGTCATGCAAATGAGAATGAGCACTGAAAGGGATCGGTCAGGAAAGTTTATTGGGTGTGTTGTGCCAGGAGAGAGTTTCTCAGATACTCTCTTTTCTGAGAGAACAACAGATAGCTATGGCTGTGTGTTTCAGAAAAGAGATTGTTTGGATTTTGGGAGATTCGTGGATACATTGGTTGAAGTACACTGGCATGGAGTACGTGGAATGAAGTGGTTGGACTTGCTACCTCTCTGTGCTACTTTGGAAACAAAGCAACATCCAGACATAATTGTAATTCATTGTGGAGGGAACAGTTTAGGACATGTGTCTGGAATTTCTTTGCAATTTGCTATGAAAGAAGGACTTGGGAAAGTCAGGGACATGTTTACTAATTCTCAAGTAATATTTTCACAGATTGCGCAGAGACAAATATGGCTTTGTTCTTCTTCATTTGGTCCACAAATGGAAAAAGCAAGGCGCAATGTTAATAAGGCTGTTTGTGCATTTCTAAGAGATTTTGGCATGTCCTCTTTTCACAATGAAAATATTATTTTTCGTAGTGCATACATTTTTCGCAGAGATGAAGTCCATCTCACTTATGCTGGCAATCAGATTTTTCTGAGAAATGTACAAAATGCATTGCGACCTTTTTTAGAAATACAGCATCCATTTTGAAGTAGGTGTTAAGTATTTATAATTTTTGACATACAAACACCATCCAAAGGCTCTTTTCAGAGCCACCACTTCCTCCCAGAGAAAAATGCAATGGTTACAATAGGGTAGCAACCCAATTTTTTTAATGTTCACAAACTGTCCGTGGACTTTTAAGAAATCCAAAGGGCCCTGCTTTATTTATCTTCACTTCTATTTTTTAACTGTGAAAGGTGGCTCTGAAAAGAGCCTTATTTTTTTTGATTTTTGTAATTTTGTATTTTGTTTTGGTTTTTTAGACACGACACACTAGGAGAGGAGGGGAAAGGAGGGTAAAGGGGGGGACACCAACCACAGGGATAATAAAGGGCGAACTGAGAGAGGAAGATGTAGAGTGGGTTTTATTTGGGTAGTGAGCAGGTCTTCTCGTGCTCTGAGACGATAGTCTCAAAAGCACTCCAAAGTCGCTCCCCGCTGCAGAGTACTGTGTCACAGTACATACATACAACTGTGACCCTCGAAAGGTAAGGGTCATCAGAATTCTGTATGGCCTGTGAGGCAGCTTGAGGAAGTCGCTGTCCCACAGAGGTGGTCCTTGTGGTGCCAGGATCAGAAATGGAGGATGAAGTAGAGGAAATCAACCTACTACGTTCTTCGCAAGGTACAACCTTGCGAATAGCCCCAGAGTGAAATGACCTCAGGTGTTGCTTCATGGTCATGGCCCCAAAGCTGTACGAACCGTGCTTCCCGTGACTGAGTATCATTTTGCACTCATTGCAGATTTCACGGTTCGTACGGGCCTTAGGACCATTCCCATAAATGGAAAATAACCAAAACCCAAGACTCACATCTAGTGCGGGTAGTAGGGATTTCCTCTACCTCATTCTCATCATTCTCTTCTTCCTCCTCTGCATCCTCACTCCTGTTCCTCTCTTCAGGCCCTTGGGAAGGTGGTGGTGGTGGAGGGGGTGGGGGTGGTGCTGAAGCAGGTGAGGCACCAAGTGGCAGTTCTGCAGCCAGAGATGCCATCTCAATGGTGTAATCAGCAAGTTGCTGGAGAAATAGCTGTGCTCTGAAGAATAGCCAGAAACACAATGAGAATAAGCTCTAGGGTGTGGTCTTTTATAGGGGTGCTTGTACGCAGTTCACGGACATGCGCACTGTTCGCGATCAGATTGAACACAAAAAAGGGTTCAAAAAGTTTCAAAAGATATGTAGAAACTCAGGATTACTATGTGGGACTTGTGCCATGATGAGTTTTTATGGAAAAATATTGTGGATTAATTCGAAAATGTACTTTTAAATTGTTCGGGGACACAAACAGTGTCCGCATTCAGAACACGCAATCAGCATGGGCTCGGTCACATGATCCCTTCGCGAACAGGTGCGCAAAGGAAGCTCCTGTCCGCAGGACACCAAATGCACGGACATTGGTTTGCGCACGTACGTTGATGTTCTACGGACAGTGTACGGGTCCTGAATTACTTAAAAGTGCGTCACACATCAAATGAACATTTCTGGACATTGCGTGTGTTCTAGAACAGTTTAAACTTGCTAGCGAATACTACGGCTAGATATAGTGTTCTTTAGGACACTTCCATTTTCGTTTCATTACAAACTTTTCAGGACATCAATTGTGCGCTTAGAACAGTTTAACTTGCTAGCAAACATCACGGACAGGTATAATGTTCTTTTTGACACCTCCATTTTCGTTTAACTACGAACATTTCAGGACACCGCGTCTGTTCTTAGAATAGTTTCATCTTGCTAGCGAACACTACTAACAGGTGTAGTGTTCTTCAGGACACCTCCATTTTCGTTTATTTACGAACATTTGAGGACACCAATTTTGTTCTTAGAACAGTTTCAAGTTGATAGCGAACATTACGGACAGATATAGTGTTCTTTAGAACACTTTCATTTTTGTTTCTTTACGAACATTTCAGGACACCACGTGTGTTCTTAGAACAGTTTCAACTTGCTAGCGAACAGTACAAACAGGTATAGTGTTCTTCAGGACACCTCCATTTTCGTTTATTTACGAACATTTCAGAACACCTGCACTGTCCGCGGACACCTACATTGTTTTTTTTTAAAAAAAAACTATTTACAACACAATATAAAAATTAAACTTTATTTAACATATATTAATAATTTATGACAGAGAAGGTGAGGCAGAAACAGAAACAAAAACAGGAGAATTAGGGTTTCAACATGATTGGTATCAGGTGAAGAAGGGATGGAAGTCTCATCAAAACGTTTTGGATTATGGAGAGGGTTTGGGGATAATTGACTGGGATATGGTGAGGGGGGACAAGTACATGTGCGACAATGGTATGAGGTTTTTGTTTTAAAATGATCCTCAACAAAAGTTTTCAAATTATTAAAATTGCTCAATAATAAATCCATTTTTTCTTTTAAGCTGTCAAGCATGTTTTCCATAACAGTTTCTTCAGACATATTTTCCATTTTGGTATGCTCTGTACAAAAAGAAAATATATATGTTAAATATATATAAAATAATAACAATTAAACGGTTTATATTGTAAAGTGTGTACCATTAGCTTCACTATTTTCTGACATTTCGTCATGTGGGAAGTGCTCCTCTAGCCATTCCAGAGTACTAGACATTTCTGTGAGAAAAAAAACATATGATATATTTTTTTAATCTAATACAGAAAGTTTATAAAGATATGAGTAAAATGATGTACACTTACTATTTCAGGTAAGATAGGTTCTGAGTACTCTGTAGGTCTGGTCTTGGTCTTAGTTGTGGAGTGTCTGTGAGGTAATTATGTTGAAAGCCTATTTATCTTCTCTTGGTATATTCCATTTTAGAATATATTGTATTTAAATGAATGGTTAGTGCGGTACATATATGGGTTACATTTCCTATGTATTACTACATATAATATGTATGTGTACTACTTTGTGAATTTTTTAAATGTTATCATGTTGTAATATAACAATTAAACATGTTTTTATTTATTTTTTATTTTTTTTTATTTTTACATTTATAAAGCGCCACACAGCCCAGAGGCATCGGGGCGCTGTTGCAAGATAATGACTTAGTTTCAGTGCAGGAGGGGTAGATAGAGGAGGTTACATCAAGATCGTATCTACCCCTAGCCTGGGAAAAAAAGGACGTTTGACATTTACATCGGTTGTACAGTTGACAGGGCGCATTTGAGTATTGAGGGTTTGCTTAGGGGCGATTTGTTAGCAGTGGTGGGGGCGCACATACCACGTGGTTCACCAATATCGTCAGTGGCAGCAGTAGAGACAGTGGTGGGCGCACCTAAATCACACATCATGGTAGCAACCGTGGCAGCAGTAGAGGCAGTGGTGGGCGCACCTAAATCACACATCATAGTAGCAACAGTGGCAGCAGCAGAGGCAGTGCTGGGCGCACCTAAATCACACATCACAGTAGCAACAGTGGCAGCAACAGAGGAAGTGCTGGGCGCACCTAAATCGCACATCACAGTAGCAACAGTGGCAGCAGCAGAGGCAGTGCTGGGCGCACCTAAATCGCACATCACAGTAGCAACAGTGGCAGCAGCAGAGGCAGTGCTGGGCGCACCTAAATCATACATCACAGTAGCAACAGTGGCAGAAGCAGAGGCAGTGCTAGGCGCACCTAAATCACACATAGCAAGTGGAATCACAGTAGCATCAGTGGCCATGGCTGTAGCATACATAACAAGTGTGTTGGTGTATGCATCACGCCTCGAGTTACATTCAGTGGAGGCAGTACATGAGGCGTGCTTTGCGTTCATATCGCAAATGGCACCGGTGGATACAGCAGCGGTGGTCTTGATGGCAGCAGGTACACCTGTTTTGGCCCGGATGGGGGTAGTGGGTTTCGTGATGGGGGTTGCTTCTGAAAACCGGCGACCTGCAGGGGGGCATGGTTGACGCCTGTATAGCATTGCGTGTACAGCGGAGAGGACAGGCTGGCAGTACCGGGGCGGTGACCAGAGGGTGTTTGGGACATGCAGTGCGGCTGAAGGTAGAGATATCCTCGTGCAGAGGCGGTCGTTTCTACAGAGATTGGAAAGGGGGACCATGCAGGCGGGCGGGGCTGCTGTGCGGGCTCGTAGGCGTGATAGCCTGCTTATTAGCGGTGCGGGGGACCAATTGAAGGGGGGGTCTTACCTTTGGTCGGTATCCGCACCTTCGAGCAGCAGAGAGCAGACGAGAGCTCTGGATGTGGCCTTTTCCCTGGGCCTTCGCCCTGTGGCTTCGCCTGTCGGTCGCCTCCACCTACTTTTAAAGCTGTAGGGGAGGGGCTGGTAGGCTCCACGGGCCTATTGGATGCTCGGGCCGCGGCGGTGATGATGCGGCGGCCATCTCTGTTGTTGATGGTGGTTGCTATGGCAGCGTAGGCGGCAATTTTGGAGGGGCCGAGCTCCTCGTGGTTTGCAGCAGATGCTGTGGGTGCTGATGCACGGCTGTAGGGGCGGATGCACTTCGGTGAGATTACGGATGCTGGTGGAGGGGATCCTCGGGGCAGCAGCTGATCCTTCTCTCGCAGCAGAGCAGACGAGAGCTCTGGATGTGGCCTTTTCCCTGGGCCTTGGCCCTGTGGCTTCGCCTGTCGGTCGCCTCCACCTACTTTTAAAGCAGTAGGGGAGGGGCTGGTAGGCTCCACGGGCCTATTGGATGCTCGGGCCGCGGCGGTGATGATGCGGCGGCCATCTCTGTTGTTGATGGTGGTTGCTATGGCAGCGTAGGCGGCCATTTTGGAGGGGCCGAGCTCCTCGTGGTTTGCAGCAGATACCGTTAGTGCTGATGCACGGCTGTAGGGGCGGATGCACTTCGGTGCGATTACGGATGCTGGTGGGGGGGATCCTCGGGGCAGCAGCTGATCCTTCTCTCGCAGCAGAGCAGACGAGAGCTCTGGATGTGACTTTTCAGGTAGTGGCACTGTTGTCCGAATATGTCCGCGGACATCAAAAATGTTCGCGGACATTACATTCAGTAGAAGTGGTTCAGTATGTTCCATATTACATGTACATAAAGTCAAAGTTACTATTGTTAAGCATTGCTGCTAAAAACCTATTAAATTCAGTGAAAAAACTTTGTTAAAGGGACGTTATGGTTAAGTTGTGCTACTAAAAACCTATGAAATTCAGTGAAAAATAATTTTGTTAAAGGGACGTTATGGTTAGGTTGTGCTACTACAAACCTATGAAATTCAGTGAAAAAACTTTGTTAAAGGGACGTTATGGTTCCAAGTAAAACCGAAAAACCCATGAAATTCACCAGTTATGGTAAGCTAAGCAACCATAACTCACGCCACCACCGTGCACTGCTAAGAGTAACACCCAGGACATCAAAGATGACATCACAAATGTCATTGATGACATCACTGATGACATCACATGTGCATTTATCTTTCATGAAAAGTCTGTACAAGGGTTTCTTATTGTAATGTTAATAAAAAAAAGTGTCAAGGATCATTGGAATAAATATCAAGTGCTAATTCGTCCATCCAGTATACTAAGGTGCTCATGTAGAAACATAGTCATTGTGTGCAGCATACATGATGGAGGTGCAATATTCATAAACTTGCCATGTTGAATAGTAAAATGATAACTGTTTTCTTATTAGACTTTTGCATACTGTGAAACATGTGATAAGTAGATAATAAAACCCACTTACTACATAATTGCATTATTATAGACAAAACACAAAGAGACAACACCACATACAAATATGAGTATATACAAGCAAATTGAAGTAAGAAAAAAAACAGCAGTAGTAGCAAAAAGTGTTCATAACCTAACTGATTACCTTTATGCAGAGAAATGATTGCTCTGTTTCAAACCTGCTACTTACCCTATGTATATATGTATATATATATTCAGTGAAAAAACTTTGTTAAAGGGACGTTATGGTTCCAAGTAAAACCGAAAAACCCTTGAAATTCGCCAGTTATGGTAAGCTAAGCAACCATAACTCGCGCCACCACCGTGCACTGCTAAGACTAACACCCAGGACATCAAAGATGACATCACAAATGTCATTGATGACATCACTGATGACATCACATGTGTATGTACTTTTCATGAAATATGTGTACAAGGGATTCTTATTATAATGTTGCGAAACAAGTGTCAAGGATCATTGCAATAAATATCATACCCTAATTAGTGCATTGAACGATGCATTGATATAAATAGCATTCTATTATGGGGTTCTATCTAGTATACTAAGCTACTGATACAGAAACATAACATGGTGTGCAGTGTACAAGATGAAGGTATAATATTCGTAATGTTAATATGTTGAATAATGAAATGATAATTGTTTTCTTAATAGATTTTTGTGCACTGTGAAATATGTAATACGTAGCTAATAAAACATTACTATAGACAAAACACAAAGACACAAGAACACATACCAATATGGGTATATACAGGGAAAGTGAAGTTAGCAAAAAAGCACAAGTAGTAGCAGAAACAATTCATAACTTAACTGATTATTTTCATGCAAATAAATGATTGCTCTGTTTCAAAGCTGCTATTCACCCTATGTATATGTATCACTTGATGTGATTGGACCCACAGGGAAAGTACAGCCATAAAAAAAAAACAGAACTATCAGAAAGTGCTCATAAGTCTATTGATTATCTTTATGCACAAAAAGGATTGCTGTCTTTCAAGCTTGTGTCTTCCCGTATGTATATGTTTCATATGATGTCACTTGACTCTAACAGAATTACTGTAAGAACCTACTTGAAGGATATGTCTACAAATAAAATAAAATGTTTAGTTTCTGACTGTTACTGAAGAAAACCATGTGGCCTAGATATGTCAGCAAAAGAAAAAAGAGTGAGCCAGCCATGTGATGTCATCAGTGATGTCATCAATGACATTTGTGATGTCATCTTTGATGTCCTGGGTGTTAGTCTTAGCAGTGCACGGTGGTGGCGTGAGTTATGGTTGCTTAGCTTACCATAACTGGCAATTTCAAGGGTTTTTCGGTTTTACTTGGAACCATAACGTCCCTTTAACAAAGTTTTTTCACTGAATTTCATAGGTTTTTAGTAGCGCAACTTAACCATAACGTCCCTTTAACAAAGTTTTTTTCACTGAATTTCATAGGTTTTTAGTAGCGCAACTTAACCATAACGTCCCTTTAACAAAGTTTTTTCACTGAATTTCATAGTTTTTTAGTAGCAAAACTTAACAATAATGACTTTGACTTTATATACATGTCATATGGAACTGACTAGATCTCTTCTTATGAATGTGATGTCCGCGAACTTATTTAATGTTCGCGGACATGTTCGGAGAACAGTACCACTACCTAAAAACTGTGGGGTGGGGGGGTGGTGGGGTATGTTTGATTGTTATATCATAATATAGGAACATTTAACAAATTCAAAAAGCAGCACACAAACACATTATATATAGTAATACATAAGAAATGTAACCCATATATGTAACACACTAACCATTCATTTAAATACAATATGTTCTGAAATGGAATATACCACAAGAACATAAATTGGCTTCCAACATAATTACCCCACAGACACAACAGAACTGAGAACAAGACCAGACCCACTGAATACATAGGACTTATCTTACCAGAAATAGTAAGTGTACTTCATTTTACTCATATATTTATAAACTTTCTGTATTAGATTAAAAAATATATTATCTTTTTTTTTTTCTCACAGAAATGTCTAGTACTCTGGAATGGCTAGAGGACAATTTCCCACATGAAGAAATGTCACAAGATAGTGAAACTAATGGTAAACACTTTATGATATAAACCATTTAAATATTATTATTTTGTATACATTTAACATATATATATGTTTTTGTACAGAGCATAACAAAATAGAAACTACCTCTGAAGAAGCTGTTATGGAAAACACGCTTGACAACATAAAAGAAAAAATTGATTTACTGTTGACCAATTTTAATAATTTGAAAACTTTTGTTGAAGATCATTTTAAAACAAAAACGTCATACCATTGCCCCACATGTACTTGTCCCTCCTCACCATATCCCAGTCAATTATCCCCAAACCCTCTCCATAATCCAAAACGTTTTGATGAGATTTCCATCCCTTCTTCACCTAATATCAATCATGTTGAAACCCCAAATTCTTCTGTTTTTGTTTCTGTTTCTGCCTCACCTTCTCTGTCATAAATTATTAATATATGTTGAATAAAGTTTAATTTTTATATTGTATTGTGAATAGTTTCCGTTTTTTTTTTTAAAAACAATAAAAGTGTCCGCGGACAGTGCGAGTGTTCTGAAATGTTCGTACATAAATGAAAATGTAGGTGTCCTGAAGAACACCACACCTGTTCGTACTGTTCGCTAGCAAGTTGAAACTGTTCTAAGAACACACGTGGTGTCCTGAAATGTTCGTAAAGAAACAAAAATTAAAGTGTTCTAAAGAACACTATATCTGTCCGTAATGTTCGCTATGAAATTAAAACTGTCCTAAGAACACAATTGCTGTCCTGAAATGTTCGTAAATAAACAAAAATGATGTGTCCTGAACAACAGTACAACTGTTCGTAGTGTTCGCTAGCAACATGAAACTGTACTAAGAACACACACGGTGTCCTGAATTGTTCGTAAACAAACAAAAATTATAGTGTCCTAAAGAACACTATACCTGTCCGGTACTGTTCGCTAGCAAGTTCAAACTGTTCTAAGAACGCTATTGGTGTCCTAAATGTTCGTACGTAAACGAAAATGGAGGTGTCCTGAAGAACACTATACCTGTGCGTAGTGTTCGCTACCCAATTTAAACTGTTCTAAGAACAAAATTGGTGTCCTGAAATGTTCGTACATAAACTAAATTACACGTGTCCTGAAGAACACTATATCTGTCCTTACTGTTCGCTACCAAGTTTAAACTGTTCTAAGAACACACGCGGTGTCCTGAAATGTTTGTTTCACGTGTGACGCACTTTTAATTACTTCAGAACCCGAACAGTGTCCGCAGGACATCAATGCGCATGCGCTAACCAATCTCCATGCACTTGGTGTCCTGCGGAAAGGAGCTTCCTTCGCAGACTAGTTCGCAAACAGATCGCATGACCGCGCCCACGCTCATCGTGTGTCCTGGAATGCGGACACTGTTCGTTTCCCCGAACAATTTAAAAGTACATTTTCAGTTAATCCATAATATTTTTCAATAAAATCTCACCATGCCACAAGTCCCACATAGCAATCTTGAGTTTCTATATACCTTTTGAAACTTTCCGATCCTTTTTTTGTGTTCGATCTGTCCGCGCACAGTGCGCATGTCCACGGACCACGCACAAGCAACCCTATAAAAGACCACGCCCAAGAGCTTATTCCCATTGTGTTTCTGGCTATTCTTCAGAACACAGTGATTTTTGCTGCCACCTGCAGACTACACCATCATCGAGATGGCATCCTTGGCTGCTGAACTGCCACTTGGTGCTGCAGCTGCTTCAGCACCACCACCACCCCCTCCACCACCACCACCTCCCCAAGGGCCTGAAGAGGGGAACAGGACTGAGGATGCGGAGGAGGAAGAAGAGGATGATGAGAATGAGGTAGAGGAAATCCCTACTACCCGCACTAGGCGTGAGTCTTGGGTGTGGCAGTTATTTACCATTCATGGGAATGGTCCTAAGGCTCGTGCGAACCATGTTACCTGCAATGAGTGCAAAATGATACTCAGTCGGAGGAAGAACGGTAACTACAGCTTTGGGACCACTACTATGAAGCGACACCTGAGGTCATTTCACTCTGGGGCTATTCGCAGGGTTGTACCTTGCGAAGAACGTAGCAGGTTGATTTTCTCTACTTCATCCTCTGTTTCTGATCCTGTCACCACAACTGAAATGTTCGTTTCACGTGTGACGCACTTTTAATTACTTCAGAACCCGAACAGTGTCCGCAGGACATCAATGCGCATGCGCTAACCAATCTCCATGCACTTGGTGTCCTGCGGAAAGGAGCTTCCTTCGCAGACTAGTTCGCAAACAGATCGCATGACCGCGCCCATGCTCATCGTGTGTCCTGGAATGCGGACACTGTTCGTTTCCCCGAACAATTTAAAAGTACATTTTCAGTTAATCCATAATATTTTTCAATAAAATCTCACCATGCCACAAGTCCCACATAGCAATCTTGAGTTTCTATATACCTTTTGAAACTTTCCGATCCTTTTTTTGTGTTCGATCTGTCCGCGCACAGTGCGCATGTCCGCGGACCACGCACAAGCAACCCTATAAAAGACCACGCCCAAGAGCTTATTCCCATTGTGTTTCTGGCTATTCTTCAGAACACAGTGATTTTTGCTGCCACCTGCAGACTACACCATCATCGAGATGGCATCCTTGGCTGCTGAACTGCCACTTGGTGCTGCAGCTGCTTCAGCACCACCACCCCCTCCACCACCACCACCTCCCCAAGGGCCTGAAGAGGGGAACAGGACTGAGGATGCGGAGGAGGAAGAAGAGGATGATGAGAATGAGGTAGAGGAAATCCCTACTACCCGCACTAGGCGTGAGTCTTGGGTGTGGCAGTTATTTACCATTCATGGGAATGGTCCTAAGGCTCGTGCGAACCATGTTACCTGCAATGAGTGCAAAATGATACTCAGTCGGAGGAAGAACGGTAACTACAGCTTTGGGACCACTACTATGAAGCGACACCTGAGGTCATTTCACTCTGGGGCTATTCGCAGGGTTGTACCTTGCGAAGAACGTAGCAGGTTGATTTTCTCTACTTCATCCTCTGTTTCTGATCCTGTCACCACAAGGACCACCTCTGTGGGACAGCGTCTTTCTCAAGCTGCCTCACAGGCCATACAGAATGCTGATGACCCTTACCTTTCGAGGGTCACAGTTGTATGTATGTACTGTGACACAGTACTCTGCACGGGGGAGCGACTTCGGAGTGCTTTTGAGACTATCGTCTCAGAGCACGAGAAGACCTGCTCACTACCCAAATAAAACCCACTCTACATCTTCCTCTCTCAGCTCGCCCTTTCTTATCCCTGTGGTTGGTGTCCCCCCCTTTACTCTCCTTTACCCTCTCTCCTAGTGTGTCGTGTCTGAAAAACCAAAAAAAATACAAAATTACAAAAATCAAAAAAAAAATAAGGCTCTTTTCAGAGCCGCCTTTCCCAGTTAAAAAATAGAAGTGAAAATAAATGAAGCAGGGCTCTTTGTATTTTTTAGAAGTCCGCGGACTGTCCGCGGACTGTTCGCGAACATTAAAAAAATTGGGTTGCTACTCCATCACAAACATTGTAATTTTCTCTGGAAAGAAGTGGTGGCTCTGAAAAGAGCCTTTGGGTGGTGTTTGTAAGTCAAACATTGTAAATGCTTAACATCTACTTCAAAATCGTTGTTGTAATTCCAAAAAAGGTCGCAATGCATTTTGTACATTTCTCAGAAAAATCTGATTGCTAGCAAAAGGAAGATGGACTCCATCTATGCGAAAAATGTATGTACTACAAAACATAATATTTTCATTGTGAAAAGAAGACATGCCAAAATCTCTTAGAAAGCCACAAACAGCCTTATTAACATTGCGCCTTGCTTTGTCCATTTGTGGACCAAATGAAGAAGAACGAAGCCACATTTGTCTCTGCGCAATCCGTGAAAATATCACTTGAGAATTAGGAAACATGTCCATAACCTTTCTCAGTCCTTCTTTCATAGCAAATTGCAAAAAATTCCAGTCACATGTCCTAAACTGTTCCCTCCACAATGAATTACAATTATGTCTGGATGTTGCTCTGTCTCCAAAGTAGCACAGAGAGGTAGCAAGTCCAACCACTTCACTCCACGTACTCCATGCCAGTGTACTTCCACATGTGGGAATCCAAGATCTACAGCTACTCCACAGCTTTCTGCATGCACCTTCAACCAATGTATCCACGAATCTCCTAAAATCCAAACAATCTGTTTTCTGAAACACACAGCCATAGCTATCTTTTGTTCTCTCAGCAAAAAGAGTATCTGAGAAAATCTCTCCTGGCACAACACACCCACCAAACTTTCCTGACCAATCCCTTTCAGTGCTTATTCTCATTTGCATGACTTCTGAACCCAAAAATCCCCGGATGTAACTCCCGATGTCCGCAAAATACCGCCATGTCCGCAGACATATCGTAACATGAACAGCCCTTGTACCATTTCCACTACACTCTCTCTGCCATTCCCTCATTGGATGTACCTCAAAAATCACATGACAATGCACCAATCACATTCTAGACCTCTACATCTAACTGCATCATCATAGATCAGCACTGCAAATGTACTCTGAATCTCTCTGAGTACAAGTGTCATATCATTGGCAATGTCATGATCTCTGCTTCCAAAAGGTCAGGGTTTTCCCAACTCCCTTGGAAGCAGATCCATAACCCAGGTTCCGAGTGCCAACCAGTCCCAATTGGGACCTTTTGGACCCAGTCCTGGCGCCAGTGGCACCAGGCTCATAAATATGCCCAGTCCCAGCGCTGGAAGCGCCGGGCTGATAATGCTTGGGTGGACTTACCTGCAGCAGAACATGCTGCTTACTTGCCTGCCAGTTGAGCCTCTGATCCTCTTCTGTTTGGAACTACTTTTCCTGTTGGGTGGGGCAGGAGCCACTCCCTAGATTCAGAACACTGGAACTCTTCTGGAAAGCAGGAACTCTTTTCTTACCTAGGCGTGGCTGCGGAAGGAGACACCTAAGCACTACAGGAGGCTATTTAAACCACACCCGGTGGATGAATCTTGCTTTGCGTTATTCTGCATCCTCTGCAGCAGAACGCTCATCGTGTCTTCTGCATCGGATCCTGGGCCTAAGGAAAAAGGCTTACCATCCTGAATCCAGTTTTCAGCAACACCTATAAAGACAAGAAAGAACAGGTTAGCATTCCGGCATCTGAAAGACAAAGGCTTACCTACTCTTCGTGCGCTTCGGAGGTCTTCACACGGCATTCCGGCATCTGAAAGACAAAAGCTTACCAACTCTTCGCACGCTCCGGAGGCCTTCGGCGCTGCATCCTGCTTCTGAAAGACAAAACAAGGTGCGTTTAAAGACATTGGGGAACTTTAATACTCACGTGCCATTACTCCTTTCCACATCTAACCCAGTGGGTATTCCGGCACCCTGCAGCCGCTCCGAACTCGTACCTGCAAAATAAAAAGACAGTTAGAGCGCATCGTGAAGCAGGCAACAAGCGCTTACTTACGTGCTTCCAGGCGCTTCTATTCATCACACGGACTCCATCTTCAACTCACTTCAGCCCGTCATCCGCCATCGCCGGAACCCTGCAAAACAAAAGACATCATTACTAAAGACTTTAAAGACAATAGAATTACTCGAAACTTACAGTTCGTGCAGTAAACGACGGACAGCAGTCCTCTGAAGTCAAGAGGCCTGCGCTACCTATCCAGTGAAGAAACTGGTTACAGCACCCTGCCCCGAGGCAGATGGAGAGCTCGGCATTCACTTACCTAAGGTGAGAGCGTTAACCTTTGGGGGCCTACAGGAGAGCAAAAAGGAAAGAGATAGGGACACCCCAATAACCCCAGTTCATTAATCCCATATTTTCTATCTGCAGACATCTTACTCTTGAAGTCAGGCATACAGTGCACAGAGGTCCAGCCCAAAGAGCCAACCGGGTGCTACACATCACCTTTGAAGATACGGTAGTCGCCCAGTCAAGACCGGCGCCTCTGCGAGAATCAGGTGAGCGTTACAGAACGCAAAGCCTACCGCAAAACTCTCGTCCAGGCGCTATGGAAACCTCGGATACTGACCACCTAGCCCGGTTACTTGGGGAACTAAGGGCAGAAGTGCATGCAGCTCGTCAGGAAACGAATGCTCTAAGAAGGGAACTAATTATTTCTAAGGAGAGAACAGACGGTCTTGCTAGACAATTGCTACAGTCACAAGCCGGACAAACCCCGTTACCCGCATCAGGGGCAAATCTTCCTTCAACATCCTCTATGAATCCAGTGCAGATCAACCTACCTGGGAATGTACCTCTGGCTCCGCCCGAACGATTTTCTGGTGACCCAAAGAGGTTTGCAGTATTTATCAATCAGTGCCGGTTGCACTTCTTATGCCGGCCAGCAGCCTTTCCAACTGATCAAGCTAAAGTAGCTTTTGTACTTTCGTACCTTAGTGGCAATGCGGCAGACTGATCGATCCCTCTAGTTAATCAAGATGATCCGGTTCTCCATGATTTTCAAGCCTTTCAGCTTAGTATGGAAAAACTGTTCGCAAAACATTCACAGGGGCAGGCCTTGGACAATGAGCTTCTTTCGTTGCGACAGGGTAATCAAGACCTTTTGGCTTATATTGCATCTTTCAATAGACTAATAGTGGAAACTCAATGGCCTGAGGACAAAAGGATTACGCTGTTTTATAGAGGTATACGTGGAGAGCTCAAAGACGTTTTAGCCCAAGTAGTGAATCCCCCACAAGACTGTTCGGATTATATAGACTTGGTCGTTCAAATAGATCATAGACTGCAGAACAGGAAGGCCGACCGTTCCAAGTTTGATGCTCGAGTATTTTCCAAACCGCCAACTCCTTCCAAAGGAGTAGACTCCGGGGAACCCATGCAAATAGGGGGTCTGAAAGGTCCTCTAACACAAAAGGAGCGGGAAAGGAGAAAACAGTTGCAATTATGCCTATATTGCGGAAACTCAGGGCACTTTCTTCGAGACTGTCCGGTGAAACCTGCCAAGAAGGCAGTAGGAGCTGCAGTTACCAAAGTTACAAACTCTGAGCAGGGAAACAACCTCGCCCGACAAGAATAGAGGTCCTCTTGCCGAGCGTGAAAACCAGTTCCGTGACCTTGCATTTCGTGATATCTATGGTCCTCATTAGCCCTGATAATCCGGATCGATTACATGCAATTGAAGCTTACGTCGACAGCGGTGCCATCGGCAATTATGTGGATCATGAAATGGTTTTGAGGATGAATCTAACTCTTTGTCCCAAGGCTGTAAAGGACGCCATTACTACAGTGGATGGTACGGAGATAGCCTCCGGGCCAGTAACGCATACCACTCAAGAGGTGACGCTAGTAAGTCAAGATGGACACCATGAGAAGATCGTGTTCGATGCGATCAAGGCCCCTCAGTTTCAGATTATTCTAGGAATACCTTGGTTAGAGAAACACAATCCTCTGATCGATTGGCGAGCAAGAACGGTCCAGTTTCCAGAATGTGTCTCTACTTGTCACCCTCCACCTGGTGTTGCACTGGCAGCAATTTCTTCAGAGACTCCCCAGTTACCTCCCGAATACCTAGAATACCAAGATGTTTTCCGGAAGGATCAGGCTAACTCTCTACCTCCTCATAGGTCTTATGACTGCCAGATAGACCTGATACCTGGATCTACTCCTCCTTGTAGTAGAATTTATGCCCTCACCGAGCCTGAGAACCTTCACCTTCGACAATACCTGGATCAATACCTGGCAAATGGGTTTATTCGTCCTTCCAAGTCCCCTGCTTCTTCAGCTTTGTTCTTCGTTCCAAAAAAGGAAGGAGACCTTAGAACTTGTATCGATTATCGCTCCCTGAACCAGATCACCGTTAAGAATAGATATCCGTTACCTTCGATCCCTGAACTCCTGGACCAAGTCAGAAAAGCATGCATATATACAAAGCTGGATCTTAGAGGAGCTTACCACTTAGTACGAGTAAAAGAGGGCGATGAATGGAAGACGGCCTTCCGCACCAAGTATGGGCTATTTGAATATCAGGTCATGCCCTTCGGACTTTGCAATGCCCCGGCCGCCTTTCAATATTTTATGAACGATGTCCTCAGAGAGCTCATAGATGTGTGTGTTGTTGTTTACATTGACAACATCCTCGTTTATTCTTCATCGGAATCTGAACATCGGAAACACGTGAAAATGGTCCTCGAAAGATTGCGTCAACACAAACTTTTCGCTAAGTTGGAAAAATGTGTTTTCAACGTGACTGAAGTTGAATTCTTGGGATTCATATTATCACCTGGCGGAGTACGTATGGATTCAAAGAAGGTCGATGCAGTTCTCAAATGGCCATCACCATCCTCCGTAAAAGGTGTTCAAAGCATGTTAGGCTTCGCTAACTTTTACCGCAGGTTTATCCCCGAATTCTCTCGAATAGTCCAGCCCATCACTGCCTTGTTAAAGAAAAACAAACGTTTTGAATGGTCTACCGAGGCGGAACAAGCTTTCCAGGATTTGAAGACTAAATTTATCTCTGCACCAATCTTAAAACACCCTCGCCCCGAACTCCCCTACATCGTGGAAACTGATGCTTCAAGCCTTGCCATGGGGGCAGTTCTATCACAAAAGGACCCGGTAACCAATCAGTTGCATACCGTGGCATTTTGGTCCCGCAAATTCTCACCTCCTGAAATCAATTACACGATTACTGACAAGGAACTTCTGGCTATCAAGTCTGCCTTTAAGGCTTGGCGGCATTATCTGCTGGGGGCCCGACACACCGTTACTGTGATTACGGATCACCTAAACCTGCAATATTTGAAAACCGCAAAAGCCCAATCCTCTAGACAACTCCGTTGGGCATTATTCTTTGCCGAGTTTGACTTCATAATTACCTATCGACCTGGTACAAAGAACGGTAAAGCCGATGCCCTTTCTCGGATGGGAGTGGAAGAACACTTGATCAACCCTAAACCTGTACCAATAATTCCCGAACAAAGAATTCTGGGTGCAATCGCCACAGAATCCATAGAGGAAGTTAAGGATAAAGCCAGGCAACTTGTAACTCCAGCAGACATACAGAATTGGCATCTGCAGGGAAAAGACTTTGCAGTAAAGGACAACTTATTGTATTTCCAAGAACGATTATACCTACCCAGCACAGATTTACAGAAAAAAGTAATCTCTTGTTATCACGATTCTTTAATGGAAGGTCATCCCGGTATGGCCAAGACCTCAGAAAAGATCAAGCGCTACTTCTGGTGGCCGTCTTGGAAAAAAGATATCAGAGACTTTATAATGTCCTGTGGAGTATGCGCCCAAAACAAGAGTCAAAAGGAAAGACCAGCAGGCCTCTTACGCCCTATTGACATCCCACCTCGCCCTTGGCATACGCTTTCTATGGACTTCATCACCGATCTACCTCCATGCTCCGGATACAATACGATTCTAGTAATCGTGGACATATTCTCCAAGATGGCGCATTTCATTCCGCTCAAAGGCTTGCCAACAGCAGCAACTCTGGCCCGAGAATTTCTCAAAAACATCGTCCGACTACACGGTTTTCCTTCGGTTCTAATTTCAGATCGAGGTAGTCAATTTACTTCTCATTTTTGGCGAAGTTGCTGTCGGTCGGCTCAAATTGATGTGAGACTATCGACCAGTCACCACCCTCAGACCGACGGACAAACCAAGAGGACCAATCAAACTCTGGAACAGTATTTACGCTGCATGCTGCAACAAACTGAAAAAACTTGGAAAGACATCCTTTGGATAGCCGAATATGCCTACAATAACTCTGTCCATTCGGGAACTGGGAAAACACTGTTTTTTCTTTTGTACGGCAGTCACCCTCGAACCTCAGAGTTGGATCCCCTCCAAGATCTTGAAACACCAGCAGTAGACTACCTGCATTCTACAATCACCCAAGCCTTTAAGGAAGCTGTTTCTCACCTTCAAAGGGCTAAAGAACAATACAAGAAAGGAGCAGATCAACATCGGAAGGAAGCCCCTCAATATCAAGTAGGGGACCAAGTCTGGTTATCCACCAAATATCTACCTCTAAAAGGGCCACGCACATTCAACCCAAGATACCTTGGTCCCTATTCCATCACTACCATAGTAAACCCAGTAGCGGTCAAGTTGGACTTGCCCCCGCACATGAAGATACATCCGGTCTTCCACGTCTCTCTATTAAAACCCGTGCAACCTCAAACCCGACTAACTAAATCTCCAAAACCCATCATAGTTGATGGAGAACTCGAGTTTGAAGTCAAAAGCATTCTGGACTCCAAGATCTCCAAATCTAAACTATTTTACCTAATTGACTGGAAAGGCTACGGCCCCCAAGAGAGATCCTGGGAACCTGCTGAATATGTCCACGCTCCTCGCCTAATCAAAAGATTTCACCGAACATTTCCTGACAAGCCAAAACCCCCAGAGAAGCCCGGTTTGGGAGGGGCCTTGAGGGGGGGTACTGTCATGATCTCTGCTTCCAAAAGGTCAGGGTTTTCCCAACTCCCTTGGAAGCAGATCCATAACCCAGGTTCCGAGTGCCAACCATTCCCAATTGGGACCTTTTGGACCCAGTCCTGGCGCCAGTGGCACCAGGCTCATAAATATGCCCAGTCCCAGCGCTGGAAGCGCCGGGCTCATAATGCTTTGGTGGACTTACCTGCAGCAGACCATGCTGCTTACTTGCCTGCTAGTTGAGCCTCTGATCCTCTTCTGTTTGGAACTACTTTTCCTGTTGGGTGGGGCAGGAGCCACTCCCTAGATTCAGAACACTGGAACTCTTCTGGAAAGCAGGAACTCTTTTCTTACCTAGGCGTGGCTGTGGAAGGAGACACCTAAGCACTACAGGAGGCTATTTAAACCACACCCGGTGGATGAATCTTGCTTTGCGTTATTCTGCATCCTCTGCAGCAGAACGCTCATCGTGTCTTCTGCATCGGATCCTGGGCCTAAGGAAAAATGCTTACCATCCTGAATCCAGTCTTCAGCAACACCTATAAAGACAAGAAAGAACAGGTTAGCATTCCGGCATCTGAAAGACAAAGGCTTACCTACTCTTCGTGCGCTTCGGAGGTCTTCACACGGCATTCCGGCATCTGAAAGACAAAAGCTTACCAACTCTTCGCACGCTCCGGAGGCCTTCGGCGCTGCATCCTGCATCTGAAAGACAAAACAAGGTGCATTTAAAGACATAGGGGAACTTTAATACTCACGTGCCATTACTCCTTTCCACAACTAACCCAGTGGGTATTCCGGCACCCTGCAGCCGCTCCGTACTCGTACCTGCAAAATAAAAAGACAGTTAGAGCGCATCGTGAAGCAGGCAACAAGCGCTTACTTACGTGCTTCCAGGCGCTTCTATTCATCACACGGACTCCATCTTCAACTCACTTCAGCCCGTCATCCGCCATCGCCGGAACCCTGCAAAACAAAAGACATCATTACTAAAGACTTTAAAGACAATAGAATTACTCGAAACTTACCGTTCGTGCAGTAAACGACGGACAGCAGTCCTCTGAAGTCAAGAGGCCTGCGCTACCTACCCAGTGAAGAAACTGGTTACAGCACCCTGCCCCGAGGCAGATGGAGAGCTCGGCATTCACTTACCTAAGGTGAGAGCGTTAACCTTTGGGGGTCTACAGGAGAGCAAAAAGGAAAGAGATAGGGACACCCCAATAATCCCAGTTCATTAATCCCATATTTTCTATCTGCAGACATCTTACTTGTGAAGTCAGGCATACAGTGCACAGAGGTCCAGCCCAAAGAGCCAACCGGGTGCTACACATCACCTTTGAAGATACGGTAGTCGCCCAGTCAAGACCGGCGCCTCTGCGAGAATCAGGTGAGCGTTACAGGCAAGCAGCATCTACCAGAAATACTGTACAAGTCTTCAAGATTTCTACTTGCAGCTCCATGCATATCCATATGCATGAAACAAACTTCAGGTATGCATATTTTCTGTATAGTAGATGACATAGCTCTCAACCATTTTTGTTTTACAGGCTGGTGAAATCACCCGATTTTGTTTTTGGCGGGTGAGACGCCCATTGGAATGAATGGGCGTGCAGGAGGCTTGGCAGGTGAGTCTGCCCTTTACAAGGCGTGTGACACCCGCCAAAAGCATGTGAGTTGAGAGCTATGGTAGATGAACACATTTTCAAACAGACTTTTACCTTGTTAAATCTGTAAAATGAATGTACTGTACTTTTTTCAATTTCCTAAAATCAACTATCACTTATAAACCTTTATACTTTTTACTTTCTTTATACACACACACTCAAATCATGTTAAACTAACATTTTTTTAAATGAAATATATAGACTACATATATTCAAACAAAATTGCATGCAAACACAATCTATGCAGGCGTTAAAATCCATGGCGCTAACCCGCCATGGTGCTAATTACGCCGCCGTAATTTACGGCGGCGTAATTAGCGCCTTCCCCACTCCCATTATGCCCTATGGGGCAAAAATGGGAATGGGGAAGGGAAAATGGGAAATGGGGATTTACCGCCCCACTCACCTTGGAATGGGGCGGTAAATTGGCCATCCACCATGGTGTAAACATAGTTTACACCATGGTGGTAAAGTTGGTGCACTTAGCACCAAGGTTGTAATGACCGCCATGGGCCTCATTACGACCCAGGCGGTAAGTTACCGCCTGGGCCGTGACTTTACCACCATGGCGTAAACTACGTTTACGCCATGGTGGTTGGCGGACTTACCGCCCCATTCCGACCTTGGCGGGGCGGTAAGTCCCCAATCCCCATTTACCCTTCCCCATTCCCATTTTTGCCCCATAGGGCATAATGGGAGAGGGGAAGGCGTTAATTACGCCACCGTAAATTACGGTGGCGTAATTAACTCCATGGTCCCTTAGCGCCATGGATCTTAGCAGCCGTTAAGATCTCCATGGCGCTAAGGGACCTCGAACTCAGGCGGTAAGGGTCGGCGCTGTTTACGGCGCCGTAAACCCCTTACCGCCTGAGTTGTAATGAGGCCCATAGTAAATACGTAATACTAATGCTTCTACGTTACAATGCAGATGGTACCAAAAACAACTGCAAGCTGACTGGATTCACACATGGTCAAATATCACTTGGTAAGAAAACCTTCACAACAATAGGTATAATCCACCACACAGGAGCCACAACCAATTCAGGGCACTACACGCATATATAAAAAAGAAATGTGGATGGTTTGAATGTAATGATAGTACCATTACTCTAAAGCAGAGATTACCAGCAAATCTTACAAACGCTTATTTGATGTTCTTAAAACCAAAATTTGATAAATAAACTGTATTTAAACCTTTAAATAAATTTGTGTTAAAAAAATATAAACTGGTAGAATACTCCAAAAGCTATCTAACTGCTCAAAGATTCTACAACAACTAATCAGATAAATGAATACCACTAAATTAGACCAAACAATACACAGTTAGAATACGCCAATTGGTATCTAACTGTCCCAAAATTTAACAATATCCAAATAGATAAATCAAAACCACTAAAATATATTAAAAAAATAGACAGTTAGAATACACCAATTGGTATCTAACTGCTCCAAAATTTTATAATATCAAAACATATGAAGAATCTGTTACTGTTCCAAAAAAAATACAACAAAGCAAAGTATAAAGCATTAGCCAGAAACAACAAGTGAACACTGAAAACAAACAAACAAATAAACTGTAGCATAACAGAAAAAGTTTTTTTTTAATCCAACATGGATTTTTTTTCTCCCACAGACCCAATGATTTTAGCAACAAATACATAAACTGAGCAAATTGCACAGTACTCTGATTTGTACTCTACTAAATATGAGGGTAGAAAAAAAATAAAAGTATATTGCTTATACAAAGTAATAAGTCATTACAAAATACTAATACTAACATGCTATTTTCTTTTATCACAGAAATGAAGAAGAAAAATATGGACTCCCATTACTAGACCAAACAGTAAGTATACAATAATAAGGACAACCATAGCAGCATATCACATCCATAGTATCTAATACCTTTGTTCCTTATACATTTGTTTTTCACCCAGTTATAAGCAAATATGAATGTGATATGCTGCGGTGGTTGTTGCCAGGGCATAGAGTCTTGGGTGCATGGCCAAATGGCCATGCACCCAAGACTCTATGCTCTGGCAACAACCACCGCAGCATATCACATCCATAGAGTCAAACATTTAAACTATGATCTATGGGAAACTTTTAATGTCCGCGAACAATGTGAGTGTTCTTAGAACACTTTGAACTTGCCAGCGAACAATACGGACACCGTTTTCAGGACACCCCCTACGAACATTTCAGAACAACGCAATAGTTCTTAAAACACTTTCAACTTAACAACGAACAATACGGACAGCGTCCTAAGGACACCCCCTACGAAGATTCCAGGACACCGGGAGTGTTCTTAGAAGCGTCTTCAGAACACCACCATCTTGTTTATTTGCGAACATTTCAGGACACCGCGAGTGTTCTTAGGACACATTCAACTTGACAAAGAACAATACGGACAGCGTCCTCAGGACACCCCCTACGAACACTCCCCGGACACCGCAAGTGTTCTTAGAAGCGTCTTCAGAACACCCCCATTTTGTTTATTTGCGAACATTTCAGGACACCGCGAGTGTTCTTAGGACACATTCAACTTGACAGAGAACAATACGGACAGCGTCCTCAGGACACCCCCTACAAACACTCCCCGGACACCGCAAGTGTTCTTAGAAGCATCTTCAGAACACCACCATCTTGTTTATTTGCGAACATTTCAGTACACCGCGAGTGTTCTTAGGACACATTCAACTTGACAGAGAACAATACGGACAGCGTCCTCAGGACACCCCCTACGAACACTCCCCGGACACCGCGAGCGTTCTTAGAAGCGTCTTCAGAACACCCCCATTTTGTTTATTTGCAAACATTTCAGGACACCGCGAGTGTTCTTAGGACACATTCAACTTGACAGAGAACAATACGGACAGCGTCCTCAGGACACCCCCTACGAACACTCCCCGGACACCGCGAGTGTTCTTAGAAGCGTCTTCAGAACACCACCATCTTGTTTATTTGCGAACATTTCAGGACACCGCGAGTGTTCTTAGGACACATTCGACTTGACAAAGAACAATACGGACAGCATCCTCAGGACACCCCCTACGAACACTCCCCGGACACCGGGAGTGTTTTTAGAAGCGTCTTCAGAACACCACCATTTTCTTTATTTGCGAACATTTCAGGACACCGCGAGTGTTCTTAGGACACATTCAACTTGACAGAGAACAATACGGACAGCGTCCTCAGGACACCCCCTACGAACACTCCCCGGACACCGCGAGTGTTCTTAGAACAGTTTCACTTTGCTTGCAAACAAAACGGACACATATTGACTCCTTAGAACAACCCCCAGTCAGTTTATTTAGAACATTTCAGAACACACGTGATGGCCGCAAACAAATCGAACACAAAAAGAACGTCTAACACATAAAAAACACAACTTTCATCCTATCTCATACACTCCCACCCTCCCCAAACACTCCTACACACCAACACACTCTACAAAATACACATTTTGAACAAAGTTTCACCGCGCTGTCCGGGGACGTCCGCGAATCCAAGATGGCGGGCGCTACCGAAAAATCTGACGCGCTTCACGCTCCACGCCGTCCAATCAACGGATCGACAACAAAGACAAATGCAATGTGCTGAATATTCTCTAAACATTTGATGTCAAATAAATGTACTTTACAACATTTACAATCTTGCTGTTTGCATTTAAATCACAGTTTCATATTCCGAATTGTGGCGCGCTGTGTTGTGACATAATGTGTGTTGTCTTCCGGGTTCTGTGTAAAGTCGCGTAGGACTGGAGACGACTGGGCGCGTTTGATTACGCACCCTGTAATGTCACGGAGAGAGGCGGGAAATATGAATGCTTTGATAATACCAGGCTTAGGGGCGGGAGATATGATTTAGTGTCGCAAAAGCAAGTCAGCCAGGTCAATAGCGCCAGTCATAGGATTATCACATAATGTCGGCGCACACCAGCCGGATTTATCGTTTCTTTAGTGGACAAAAAGTCGGTTGACGCCCCTAGGAAATTGTACTATTAGCGGACAAATGGAGTGGTCTTAAAACACTTTCACCATGACAACGAACAATACAAACAACGTTCTCAGAACACCCCCATTTTTGTGTAGTTGCAACCATTTCGGGACACTGCGAGTGTTCTTAGAACACATTCAACTAGACAGATTACAATACGGACAGCGTCCTGAGGACACCCCCAGTTTGTGTATTTACGAACAATTAAGTACACCGCAAGTGTTCATAGCTCATTTTTACCTTCCTTGCGAACAAAAATGACACATACTCCGTCCTCTAAGCACCCCACCATTTAGTTTATTTACAAAATGTCAGAACAGCCGTGTTCTCCGCAGACAAATCGAACGCAACAAAAACGTCTAGCACATAAAAAAACAAAACATTGAACCTATCTCATACTCCCCCACCCTCCCCAAACACTCTTACACACCAACACACAGCACTAAATACAATTTTTTATCCTGCGAATACAAGATGGCGGGCGCCACAGAAAATCTGATGCGCTCCACGCCCCTCGCCATCCAATCAGCGAACACGTTGCATGTCCGCGGACATGACACAAGGCCATGGGCCAATCGGGGTGCTGTCCGCGGAGCGAACAGGGAAGTCTGTCCGCGAAGCGAACACAGATATCACTAATTTTTTTGCCTTACATTTTGGTCATTTTAAAAAAAACTACTGGACAGATTTACACCAAATTTACAAAAGCACGCTTTTGGGACCAGGCCGCCGCTCCTGCCGCAAATTTGGTGTAAATCCGTCCAGGGGTTCGGGCTGTAGCCGTGCGCAAAGTTTTTTCCCATTCTGTCTATGGGGAAAAAAAAAATTTGGGACCCCCCCTATAACTTTTCCCCCCTGGACGAATCCTCACCAAACTTTGCAAAAACATTCAGAGTGACCCAACTACTTTTTTTGCAAAGTTTGGTGAGGATCCGTCCAGGGAGAGCGAAGTTATAAGCCGCCCAAAAAGTGCTCTTCCTATGGAAACAGCAACTTAACCATAACTACATGGCCACTTTCCCTGTATATACCCATATTGGTATGTGTTCTTGTGTCTTTGTGTTTTGTCTATAGTAATGCAATTATGTAATACATGGGTTTTATTAGCTACTTATTACATATTTCACAGTACACAAAAATCTATTAAGAAAACAATTATCATTTCATTATTCAACATATTAACATTACGAATATCATACCTTCATCTTGTACGCTGCACACAATGTTATGTTTCTGTATGAGTAGGTTAGTATACTAGATAGAACCCCATAATAGGATGCTATTTATATCAATGCATCGTTCAATGCACTTATTAGGGTATATTTCTTGCAATGATTCTTGACACTTTTTTCGCAACATAATAAGAATCCCTTCTACACATATTTCATGAGAAGTACATACACATGTGATGTCATCAGTGATGTCATCAATTACATTTGTGATGTCATCTTTGATGTCCTGGGTGTTAATCTTAGCAGTGAACGGTGGTGGCGCGAGTTATGGTTGCTTAGCTTACCATAACTGGCGAATTTCAAGGGTTTTTCGGTTTTACTTGGAACCATAACGTCCCTTTAACAAAGTTTTTTCACTGAATTTCATAGGTTTTTAGTAGCGCAACTTAACCATAACGTCCCTTTAACAAAGTTTTTTCCACTGAATTTCATAGATTTTTAGTAGCGCAACTTAACCATAACGTCCCTTTAACAAAGTTTTTTCACTGAATTTCATAGTTTTTTAGTAGCATTACTTAACAATAATGACTTTGACTTTATATACATGTCATATGGAACTGACTAGATCTCTTCTTATGAACTTGATGTTCGCAAACGTATTTAATGTTCGCGGACATGTTCGGAGAACAGTACCACTACCTAAAAACTGTGGGGGGGGGGGGTGGGGGGGTATGTTTGATTGTTATATCATAATATAGAAACATTTAACAAATTCAAAAAGCAGCACACAAACACATTATATATAGTAATACATAAGAAATGTAACCCATATATGTAACACACTAACCATTCATTTAAATACAATATGTTCTGAAATGGAATATACCACAAGAAGATAAATTGGCTTCCAACATAATTACCTCACAGACACAACAGAACTGAGAACAAGACCAGACCCACTGAATACATATGACTTATCTTACCAGAAATAGTAAGTGTACTTCATTTTACTCATATATTTATAAACTTTCTGTATTAGATTAAAAAATATATTTTCTTTTTTTTTTTTTCTCACAGGAATGTCTTGTACTCTGGAATGGCTAGAGGACAATTTCCCACATGAAGAAATGTCACAAGATAGTGAAACTAATGGTAAACACTTTATAATATAAACCATTTATTTATTATTTTTTTATCTACATTTAACAGATATATTATTTTTTTGTACAGAGCATACCAAAACAGAATACACTTCACAAAACCCTGTTATGGATAACAGTCTTCACAATATAGAAGAAAAAATGCATGTATTGTTTGCTAATTTTAATAATTTAAAAACTTTTGTAGAAAATCATTTCAAACCAAAAACCTCGTATCATTGCCCCACATGTACTTGTCCCTCCTCACCATATCCCAGTCAATTATCCCCAAACCCTCTCCATAATCCAAAACGTTTTGATGAGACTTCCATCCCTTCTTCACCTAATACCAATCATGTTGAAACCCCAAATTCTCCTGTTTTTGTTTCTGTTTCTGCCTCACCTTCTCTGTCATTAATTATTAATATATGTTAAATAAAGTTACATTTTTATATTGTATTTTGAATAGTTTCTGTTTTTTTTTTTAAAACAATAAAAGTGTCCGCGGACAGTGCGAGTGTTCTGAAATGTTCGTACATAAACGAAAATGGAGGTGTCCTGAAGAACACCACACCTGTTCGCACTGTTCGCTAGCAAGTTGAAACTGTTCTAAGAACACACGTGGTGTCCTGAAATGTTCATAAAGAAACACAAATTAAAGTGTTCTAAAGAACACTATATCTGTCCGTAATGTTCGCTATCAACTTAAAACTGTCCTAAGAACACAATTGGTGTCCTGAAATGTTCGTAAATAAACAAAAATGATGTGTCCTGAACAACAGTACAACTGTTCGTAGTGTTCGCTAGCAACATGAAACTGTACTAAGAACACACGCGGTGTCCTGAATTGTTCGTAAACAAACAAAAATTAAAGTGTCCTAAAGAACACTATACCTGTCCGGTACTGTTCGCTAGCAAGTTTAAACTGTTCTAAGAACGCTATTGGTGTCCAGAAATGTTCGTACGTAAACGAAAATGGAGGTGTCCTGAAGAACACTATACCTGTTCGCAGTGTTCGCTACCCAATTGAAACTGTTCTAAGAACACAATTGGTGTCCTGAAATGTTCGTACATAAACGAAATTACACGTGTCCTGAAGAACACTATATCTGTCCTTACTGTTCGCTACCAAGTTAAAACTGTTCTAAGAACACACGCGGTGTCCTGAAATTTTCGTTTCATGTGTGACGCACTTTTAATTACTTCAGAACCCGAACAGTGTCCGTAGGACATCAATGCGCATGCGCTAACCAAACTCCGTGCACTTGGTGTTAGATCATATGACCGCGCCCACGCTCATCGTGTGTCCTGAAATGCGGACACTGTTCGTGTCCCCGAACAATTTAAAAGTACATTTTCAGTTTTTCCATAATATTTTTCAATAAAATCTCACCATGGCACAAGTCCCAGATAGCAATCTTGACTTTCTATATACCTTTTGAAACTTTCCGATCCTTTTTTTGTGTTCGATCTGTCCGCGGACAGTGCGCATGTCCGCGAACCGTGCACAAGCACCCCTATAAAAGACCACGCCCAAGAGCTTATTCCCATTGTGTTTCTGGCTATTCTTCAGAACACAGTGATTTTTGCTGCCACCTGCAGACTACACCATCATCGAGATGGCATCCTTGGCTGCTGAACTGCCACTTGGTGCTGCACCTGCTTCAGCACCACCCCCACCCCCTCCACCACCACCTCCCCAAGGGCCTGAAGAGGGGAACAGGAGTGAGGATGCGTAGGAGGAAGAAGAGGATGATGAGAATGAGGTAGAGGAAAACCCTACTACCCGTGAGTCTTGGGTGTGAGTCTTGGGTGTGGCGGTTATTTACCATTCATGGTAATGTTCTTAAGGCTCGTGCGAACCGTGTTACCTGCAATGAGTGCAAAATGATACTCAGTCGCGGGAAGCACGGTAAGTACAGCTTTGGGACCACTACTATGAAGCGACACCTGAGGTCATTTCACTTTGGGGCTATTCGCAGGGTTGTACCTTGTGAAGAACGTAGCAGGTTGATTTCCTCTACTTCATCCTCTGTTTCTGATCCTGTCATCACAAGGACCACCTCTGTGGGACAGCGTCTTCCTCAAGCTGCCTCACAGGCCATACAGAATGCTGATGACCCTTACGTTTCGAGGGTCACAGTTGTATGTATGTACTGTGACACAGTGCCCTGCAGGGGGAACGACTTCGGAGTGCTTTTGAGACTATCGTCTCAGAGCACGAGAAGACCTGCTCACTACCCAAATAAACCCCACTCTACATCTTCCTCTCTCAGCTCGCCCTTTCTTATCCCTGTGGTTGGTGTCCCCCCCTTTACCCTCCTTTACCCTCCTCTCCTAGTGTGTCGTGTCTGAAAAACCAAAAAAAATACAAAATTACAAAAATCAAAAAAAAATAAGGCTCTTTTCAGAGCCGCCTTTCCCAGTTAAAAAATAGAAGTGAAAATAAATGAAGCAGGGCTCTTTGTATTTTTTAGAAGTCAGTTTGCGAACATTAAAAAAATTGGGTTGCTACTCCATCACAAACATTGTAATTTTCTCTGGTAAGAAGTGGTGGCTCTGAAAAGAGCCTTTGGGTGGTGTTTGTAAGTCAAAAATTGTAAATGCTTAACATCTACTTCAAAATCGTTGTTGTAATTCCAAAAAAGGTCACAATGCATTTTGTACATTTCTCAGAAAAATCTGATTGCCAGCATAAGTAAGATGGACTCCATCTCTGCGAAAAATGTATGTACTACAAAACATAATATTTTCATTGTGAATCGAAGACATGCCAAAATCTCTTAGAAAGGCACAAACAGCCTTATTAACATTGCGCCTTGCTTTTTCCATTTGTGGACCAAATGAAGAAGAACGAAGCCACATTTGTCTCTGCGCAATCCGTGAAAATATCACTTGAGAATTAGGAAACATGTCCATAACCTTCCTAAGTCCTTCTTTCATAGCAAATTGCAAAAAAATTCCAGTCACATGTCCTAAAGTGTTCCCTCCAGAATGAATTACAATTATGTCTGGATGTTGCTCTGTCTCCAAAGTATCACAGAGAGGTAGCAAGTCCAACCACTTCATTCCACGTACTCCAGGTCAGTGTACTTCCACATGTGGGAATCCAAGATCTACAGCTACTCCACAGCTTTCTGCATGCACCTTCAACCAATGTATCCACGAATCTCCTAAAATCCAAACAATCTGTTTTCTGAA
Organism: Ambystoma mexicanum; assembly: GCF_040938575.1. NCBI lineage: Eukaryota > Metazoa > Chordata > Amphibia > Caudata > Ambystomatidae > Ambystoma > Ambystoma mexicanum. The sequence goes on along the minus strand of NC_090930.1, from coordinate 1,229,561,752 downwards.
ACACACAGCCATAGCTATCTTTTGTTCTCTCAGCAAAAAGAGTATCTGAAAAAATCTCTCCTGGCACAACACACCCACCAAACTTTCCTGACCAATCCCTTTCAGTGCTTATTCTCATTTGCATGACTTCTGAACCCAAAAATCCCCAGATGTAACTCCCGATGTCCGCGAACTACCGCCATGTCCGCGGACATATCGTAACATGAACAGCCCTTCTACTATTTCCACTACACTCTCTCTGCCATTCCCTCATTGGATGTACCTCAAAAATCACATGACCATGCACCAATCACATTCAAGACCTCTACATCTAACTGCATCATCATAGATCAGCACTGCAAATGTACTCTGAATCTCTCTGAGTACAAGTGTCAAATCATTGGCAAGCAGCATCTACCAGAAATACTGTACAAGTCTTCAAGATTTCTACTTGCAGCTCCATGCATATCCATATGCATGAACACAAACTTCAGGTATGCATATTTTCTGTATAGTAGATGAACACATTTTCAAACAGACTTTTACCTTGTAAAATCTGTAAAATGAATTTACTGTACTTTTTTCAATTTCCTAAAATCAACTATCACTTATAAACCTTTATACTATTTACTTTCTTTATACACACACACTCAAATCATGTTAAACTAACATTTTTTAAATGAAATATATAGACTACATATATTCAAACAAAATTGCATGCAAACACAATCTATGTTTAAACCTTTATAAAAATACTTATACAATTTCATATTTTTTGTTTTTATTTATTTATTTACTTAATTACTTTAAATTAGACATGACATTGAGGTGCTATGACCTAGAACAGTTTACTTACAGAAATAGTGGTATTCACTAATATATTATACATTTCACAAGACATAGTAAAGATATTTTTTTTTTGCTACAGTTACTCATTCAATACAATTTGTTCATTAAGAACATATCATATGTACTGAACTGATGCAATGTATCTTATGTAAATGAATTAGTTTAATGGTTTTACAGAAGGCACTGAGGATTTCAATTAAAAAAATCAATATCTAAATTAAAAACAGGCTGTATACAAACAAAGTTACTAATTTGAAGCTTTTACAATTGCAGTGAAGACCAGTTTCCTGAAAAGAAGCAGCCGAATTCGAAGAAGAAAGAAAAACTAAGAAGTTACCTGTTAATTTTTTAAAAAAGTAAGTAAAATATCACCATAATATTTGTATTATTAATCAAATATACTATAACATTAATACAAGCTATTTTTGTTTCTAAAAATAGAGATTTTGTACCATTTTGTCCAAAAATGTCCATGTTTTAAAAAGCGATTTACAGCCAGAATGGCCCACAAATTTCTATTTTTGGACACACAAATTAGCCAACTGAACCACTACAATTTTCATATTATAGAACAAACAACTGTTTAATTGTATACATTAGATTTACTATTTGTACTTTTCCACACCACTAGCTTACTTTTTTTTTGTCATCTGAACCCCAGTTTAGTAACACATAAATTCAAGAATACCTATCCCTACTAGTTTTAGTTCCCAATGCACAATCACACACCATTACATACATCTTTATCATCTTACTCAAACACTCATGCACACAGCACACATACATTCCAGAACACCCCAACCCATATCTTCTTTATTTTTTTCAACAGACCCTAAAGAATGCCTACCAAAAGTCAAGTCCGTAGAAAGCAACGCAAAAGTAGAGCAAATGAAAATAAAGGTGTCCAACATAAGCATCCATCTCTAGCAGAATTTGTAAAAAAAAGTTGAAACAAAACAGCTAATACAATCATTTAGTGAAACACAAGAAGTTTCAAGTACAACAACTTCGCTTCCTCTATCAAAATGTAAAACAAACCAAAAAACAATTAACAGAAAATCAGCTATCAGTACAGATACAACTACTTCTTCAAATTTTAATATAGTGCAAAGTAAGCATACCAAGAAAAGTATTTTAGCCAAAATATACCGTCACAAAGTCCTTCAAAATCTTATAAAAACAGGAGAGAAATCAGGTTCAAAGCTTAAAACCTATTGTAGGAAATTAATCTTAGAAGCATTGATGGACAGTGCAATTCTTCTCAAAAGGAATTTATTTATTTTACTGTTAAACAAAATGAAACCACTAACAAAACTAATAACTAAATTACAAAAAAGACTTCTCAATAAGCGAAATATCAACAGAAAGGTTGATGAATGGAATCACACTACGAGCACAGAACCATATTTTAATGAAGAAGCGTACAAAGAAAAGCAAACTAATACAATTGCCATACATAGCAGTGGTCGAGGTTATGAAAGAGTGAATAATACCATAATGGAACAAGAAGTACTTCTTACAAAAATATGCCCTGAAAACTTAGAATTACCCCTCCATTCAACTGAATCAGAACGTCTAGTGTACAAATGGCCATGCACGTCAATGTGTAACATTCCCAAACAATGTTTCAAATCTTTACGCCAATTCCTCAATAAATATGTAAAAAGCAAAGACAAAATCAAAATTAAATTACTGAAAAATAAAGATACCTGTCCAGTGCGCAAGTACACAGGACTACAAGGACATTCATTGGCCTGCATTACAGGACCTACTTGTAAAACCACTTTCCATGATATCAAAAGGATATCAACACATCATTCAACTATATGAAATCTAGTCTATAAACTGTACTATGCTAAAAAGTCCTGCTTTAGCACTAGCAAAGTTAAATAACATCCTTCTACATGGTACAGCAAAAGACCTACTTGAAGAAATTCACTATATCCAGAAAAAAAAATTTTGGAAGTGAAAGCCATTTACAGAATGAAGTAGCTTTAAACCAATTAAGCAACAATTCTACACATGGCAACCTTTTGCTAAACACGTACAAAAAAGAAATACTAAAATTTAAAAGTACATCAGCTGAAGTACCAAACCATGTATGTGTATGTTGCCGTAGAATTTTTATAAAAGTTACACAAAAACTTTGTGTTACACAAAAACTTCTTTCGTACAAAATAGAAGACAATGAAGATTCTAAATGGTTTGAATTAGCTCTCTACCTTGTAGCAGAAAACAAATATGAAATAACTGAGCCCTTAATACTTTGTAGTTATTGCACTACAAAACTTGACAACAACCAAACTCCTTCACGTTCTATCACAAATAATTTGGAATTATACCGAGTACCAAAACCTCTACAACAACTTAATTTATATGAGAGCATCATAATTCAAACAGTACACCCATTTCAAGCAATAATACGCCTTCAACCAAAAACAGCAAAATTACCTCCCTCTGAATTGGTAAAAGGCATTCGTGGAAAAGTAGTTTATTTACCATTAAATCTAAAATAAAATGTGCATACTCTAGGAGTGCAAACTACAATGCAGCAATCTTTAATTATATTAGTAAATGGAGTACCTACAAAAGACAAAAAAATATGGCAACAGCTGGTAGATTTATATAAAGTTAGACAAGCCTTCCAATATCTTAAAGAGAATAATGAATATTACAAAGAAATTAATATTGAAGAAAACTTGAAAGATACAACTGAAATAATTCAAGAAACACAAGAAGCTGGTCAATTTGAGCTACTAGATCCTGCTACAATATCAAATACTTTAGACCATTATACAATTCATCCTTTGCACTGTAATGACACCGTACAAGATGTACAGGAAACTTACCAAATGCGTCAAACAAAAGGATTGCCAATCAGTATATGGGAAAAATGTATAGAAGCACGTGCTTTTCCTCTACTCTTTCCTACTGGCAAAGGAGGAAGGTATGATGATAGACCTAGTCAAATATCAGCTTCAGAATACCGCTCATTACGGATGTATTCTGAAGATCACAGATTTAGACAAAATGTGGAATACATATTCCACCCACTCTTTGAAAGTGAACTAGCAACTTTATGTTACGGAGTTGCACACATATTAAAATCAGGATCACACTTTCAAAATATGACAGCTACACAATTATTAGAGAAAGTGCAACAAAAGGATGAGGTTTTACAATCAAATATTACAAATCTATTAGTAAATCTGCGTGGTACTAAAGAGTACTGGTTTCGACGTCATGGAGATGTACGGTGTATGATCAGAAACCTTGGCCCACCCACTTGTTTTGTTACATTAAGTTGTGCAGAATATGCATGGGAAGATTTACATGATTTCCTACGCATATCAAATAAAAACAAAACAAACATAGACATTCTAACACCTGGAGAACTTTGTTCTTTGGATCCTGTTAATGTTTCAAGATATTTTCACCATCGCTTCATTGCTATGCTACATTTTATTTGTAATAAAACTGTTCCTCCCCTTGGAGAAGTCCAAAACTTCTTTTGGAGAAAAGAATACCAAGCCAGAGGAGCACCACATATCCACATGCTTTTATGGATTAAAGATGCTCCTAAATTTGGTCAAGACAGTGATGCCACTGTTTTACAGTTTATTGAAAAATATGTCACTTGTGAAATTCCATCAGAAGCCACAAAAAGTGATCTTCATGCACAAATTTTACAATTTCAAAGACACAAATGTGGAAAATATTGTCGTCGAAAAAACAAAAACAAAGGCAAATACTACACCAAATGCCGATTTGGTTTCCCTAGACCAGTTACAAATGCAGGTCAAGTAAACAACCTCATGTCTTCAGTTAGACATAGTGTTAAAGGTAAGTCACCTAAAAATACATATTACATAAAAAGAAAAGAAGAAGAAAAATATATCAATGATTATAATGCAATCATTGCCCACTTATGGAATGCAAACGTAGATGTGCAGTACATTGCAGACAATTCTACTGCAGTTGCACGACATGTCACAGCATACTTAACTAAAGCAGAAAATACAGAGCTCCAAGACCTCTGGAATGACCTGTCATCAGATAAAACAGTATCTCAGAAATTATACAGCTTGGGCATAAAAATGCTCACCCATAGAGAATGTGGATCTTATGAAGCAGCTGATCGTTTAACTGGTACTTCATTGTATGGTAAATCTGAAAATATAGTATGGCTAAGTCTTGGTCCAGCTAAATCTAGAAAAAGAGTTCTAAAATCATATGAAGATATAGAAACAATAGCCAAACATGATCCCAACAGCCAAGACATTTTAAAAAACAATTTATTGGACACATACTACCCAAACAGAAGTAATACTTTGGAAAACATGTGTCTATACCAAATAGCCCAAAACTACACATACAAAAATAATATGAAACCTGATGAAAAAAAAGGTAAATATAGAGTGACAGACTGTGAAGGCAGCTTAGTTAAACTCACTAAACCAAATTTAATTAATCATATCAAATTGTCATTGAAGACTCCTCAACATAAAGACGTATATTACATGTCCCTGCTACAACTCTTCAAACCATGGAGAAAAGAAGAACAATTACTAGATAACTATGACTCATATGAGGATGCTTTAAAAGCAAATGAAAGCACTACAACTGATGTAAACTTTACACAGTACAAAACAATGTTGCACAATGAACAGCAACATGAAGAAGAACTCCAAGCCCAACTAGATAAGGATACTCCTGACAGTAGTCAACCTTCTGTAACAGGAAGCCAAGAACCACTGGGAGAACCACTAATAACAAATGAGGCAGAATTAGCTATGATAGAAGAAGAAAACACCATGAGTCAGTATCAAGATAAGGAAGACTTAACTATACTACAATCAAAACTAAACAATGAGCAAAGTAGCATTTTTCAAGAAGTAACAAAACAAATTGCACATGGTGTAAAACATGAAAATAAAGAATGTTCCTGCCATAATTATAAACACATACTACTGTACGACAGTGCTGAAGCTGGTTCTGGCAAAACATTCCTAATCAAAATCATTAGTAAGTTCCTTCAACAATTGACACACAACTGTCAGCTGTTGTCACTGCCCCCACAGGTTTAGCTGCCTACAACATAGGTGGTGTTACATTACACCGATTACTACTATTACCAGTTGAACACCAGAACAAATTAGACTATTACAAACTTTCTGCAGAAGCTGCAATGGAATTAAGCAGAGTATTGAAACAAATGAAAATGCTACTAATAGATGAAGTGAGCATGGTCTCCAACCTGATGTTAGCTTTGATTCACCTCAGATTACAAGAAGTACTAAAAACAGACTATGAAGAGCTCTTTGCAGGAAAACACATTATTGTTTTTGGAGATCTGCTTCAAATAACACCAGTAAAAGGTGAACCTATTTTTAAAACATTAGGGCACAAACTCTGCCGTAAAACTGTTGGCAGCATTGGAAATGTCAACCTTTGGCAACATTTCCAATACAGAGAATTAACAGAAAACATGCGCCAATCTGCAGATCTAACTTATGCCAACATTTTAAAAAGTTTAAAAGTTGGTATACTTTCTAAAGAAGCAGAAGCAACATTGAAAACCCGGCACATTAATGCACTTTATGGCGATAATGCATGTGCTACAGATGTTATGGAACAATTAGCCCACAAAAATGTCAATTGTATGGCCTTAATGCCAACTCTTGCAAGCTGTCTCAAATTCAATGAAATAATGTTAAGTAAAGAAATGCAACCAATAATGGAAATTAGCGCAACAGACAAACTAGATGTACATGGTATGACACTCCCCATGTGTGACCAAGCCGCAACAAGACTAAATAATTTAGAAAAATCAATCTCAAACACAGCAGGCTTAGAAAAGATGTTAAAATTATCCTTAAATTGCAGAGTAATGCTTAAACGTAACCTTGACGTGGACCAAGGACTTGTTAATGGAGCACTGGGCACAGTTGTTGGCTTTCAAACATACCCACGTAACAACAAAATTCAGTTTGTCAATATACTCTTTGACAAACTTTCAGAAGTAAAACGGATAGGACGCTCAACAGCTAGATTCCTTCTCTTCAAAGATATGTATGTACGCAGAGAACAATTTTCTCTAACTCTTGCATACGCAGTCACGATTCATAAATCACAAGGTCTTACCCTAGACAAAGCAATGATAGATTTTGGTAACACAGTCTTTAAAGAAGGCATGAGCTACGTAGCACTATCACGCTTACGTACACTTGACGGTCTATTTCTAATCAACTTTGATGCAAGTAAAGTAAACGCTGATATTCCTTGCATTTTAGAATATAATAGACTTCGCTCACTATACACTCCCCATTTAAACACATATTCTGTTCCACAAAAACTAAAATGTTATAAAAGAAAACTAAATCAAACAGAAATGCAACAGGACGTCACTGCAAATCCTCCAAAGAGAGTAAAAGAAACTAATACTTCATCAAGTACCACAAACAAAAAAGAATCAATTAGAGAAAGTAAACCAGGTACTTCTTTAAAGAAGGAAGAAAAACTCCAAAAAAGCAGTTAGATACAGAACTACCTGGACCATTTAAATTCTGAAATATAGTTGGTGTAAATTGCTATGCAAATGTAGCAATGAATATTCTATTTCAATTACCACCAATTGTTGACAACATTTACTTACACAGTACAGACCCTTTGTGTTTGCAAATGTTAGTACTTCACAGAAATGCAGCAAACAATCCTGACAACACTGTTGGGGAGAAGCTGGACCCCCACCAGGGCAGTGGGGGGCCAGCAGCCATACCCTCACCAGCTATGGGAGACCCCAACACCTCCCATATGGCCCCCAGAGATGCAACAGAGTCCCAAGCAGGCAGCAGCATGTTCCAAACTGCATTTATTTCTGGGCAGCAAAAAAGAAAAAAAACACACAGTGCACATCGCGAGTTCAGGCGCCGTCTCCCGGGGCCGGCTTGCAAGCCAGCTTTGTAATCACACTGCAGGCTGACCTCACAGAATTGGATCAGCTCCCAGAAATCTCCTCCTGCTATTGGCTGCTAAGTGATAGGTTACCTATGTAGCCCTTATAGAGAACTTCACAATTGGGTGTTAGCCTTTCTTGCGTCAGTGGGTTGATTTAGCTGTGCCAGCCCCCATTACCTAATTCTAACTATGTTACATTATGACTTTGTTCCCATAACTTTTTAGCTGAAGAAAGCAGTTTGCACCTGGGCTCTGAGCGCAGATTGGCTGGGCTGCGCCATTCTTGTTACAATTATGTTTCAAATGTTGTGCGAGTCCTTCAGAAAATGTCTTTCTTTCCAAGAAAGGAAAAAAAAACACACTGGGTTGCCGTGGTTTATTCGCATTTGTGGCAATGTTATCTTGAATGTGCGGCCTTGGCAGTTCAGGGGTTTTGCGAGGAATGTTTGTCTGCAGAAAGCAATTTTATCTTGAATGTGCGGCCTTGGCAGCTGAGGAATGTTGCTGAAGGCTTCTGCAGCCAGTGTTCAGTGAGAGAAATGAACTTGGCTGTAATTTTCCTGAAACATGGCTTTACACTGTGCAATTAGGCCATGTTAATTCATATAGGCATTTGCAAGCCTTTAAACAGGGATTTTTGTGTTTGTAGATTCTGATATTGCAGCATTGATTCTAATGTAGCATGGAAGTTGCACTGTTGGTGAAGTGGGTGTGCTTCAGCATATTTGTCACCCATGGGTGCGCTGGGGCCTGGTTCAAAGGATAAGTGCGCTCCTTGTTCTTCCTGCTGTTCTTCTATATATGCGCCTGGGGTGAGGGGGCATGGGTTTGATCTCGATTTTCCCTCTTCAACACATATAGTGTTTTTGGAATAAGACGACAATTGGACTACTGTGCTGGAATGGTGAAATTCACTATAACCTCACAGGAAGATCCACAAGAATTTCTAATGTACTTACTATTAGTACTGGAAAACAAAAACATACCTATAAATGAAATCTTCAAGATTTCATACATGTGGAAATATACATGCACTCTGTGCAACAATGTGACACAAGAAGAAATTCCCAATGAAAGCTTCATATATATATCAATACCAAATTGTGAATCCATTCCATTTCAGCAATTTGTACAAAATGCAAACCATGGTAGATTATGCTCTACCTGCAATTCAGATAATCGCTCCACGTTAGTAATACAAACACATAGTAAATACGTAATACTAATGCTTCTACGTTACAATGCAGATGGTACCAAAAACAACTGCAAGCTGACTGGATTCACACATAGTCAAATATCACTTGGTAAGAAAACCTTCACAACAATAGGTATAATCTACCACGCAGGAGCCACAACCAATTCAGGGCACTACACGGCATATATAAAAAAGAAATGTGGATGGTTTGAATGTAATGATAGTACCATTACTCTAAAGCAGAGATTACCAGCAAATCTTACAAACGCTTATTTGATGTTCTTAAAACCAAAATTTGATAAATAAACTGTATTTAAACCTTTAAGTAAATTTCTGTTTAAAAAATATAAACTGTTAGAATACTCCAAAAGCTATATAACAGCTCAAAGATTCTACAACAACGAATCAGATAAATGAATACCACTAAATTAGGCCAAAAAATACACAGTTAGAATACGCCAATTGGTATCTAACTGTCCCAAAATTTAACAATATCCAAATAGATAAATCAAACCACTAAAATATATTAAAAAAATAGACAGTTAGAATACGCCAATTGGTATCTAACTGCTCCAAAATTTTATAATATCAAAACAAATGAAGAATCTGTTACTGCTCCAAAAAAAATACAACAAAGCAAAGTATAAAGCATTAGCCAGAAACAAAAAGTGAACACTGAAAACAAACAAATAAACTGTAGCATAACAGAAAAATGTTTTTTTTTTAATCCAACATGGATTTTTTTTTCTCCCACAGTCCCAATGATTTTAGCAACAAATACAGAAACTGATCAAATTGCACAGTACTCAGATTTGTACTCTACTAAATATGAGGGTAGAAAAAAAATAAAAGTATATTGCTTATACAATGTAATAAGTCATTACAAAATACTAATACTAACATGCTATTTTCTTTTATCACAGAAATGAAGAAGAAAAACATGGACTCCCATTACTAAACCAAACAGTAAGTTTACAATAATAAGGACAACCATAGCAGCATATCATATCCATAGTATTTAATACCTTTCTTCCTTATACATTTGTTTTTCACCCAAAGTTATAAGCAAATATGAATGTGATATGCTGCGGTGGTTGTTGCCAGGGCATGGAGTGTTGGCTGCATGGCCAAATGGCCATGCACCCAAGACTCTATGCCCTGGCAACAACCACCGCAGCATATCACATCCATAGAGTCAAACATTTCAACTATGATCTATGGGAAACTTTTAATGTCTGCGAACAATGTGAGTGTTCTTAGAACACTTTGAACTTGCCAGCGAACAATACGGACACCGTTTTCAGGACACCGCCTATGAACATTTCAGAACAACGCGATAGTTCTTAGAACACTTTCAACTTAACAATGAACAATACGGACAGCGTCCTAAGGACACCCCCTACGAACATTCCAGGACACCGGGAGTGTTCTTAGAAGCGTCTTCAGAACACCACCATCCTGTTTATTTGCGAACATTTCAGGACATCGCGAGTGTTCTTAGGACACATTCAACTTGACAGAGAACAATACGGACAGCGTCCTCAGGACACCCCCTACGAACATTCCAGGACACCGGGAGTGTTCTTAGAAGCTTCTTCAGAACACCACCATCTTGTTTATTTGCGAATATTTCAGGACACCGCGAGTGTTCTTAGGACACATTCAACTTGACAGAGAACAATACGGACAGCATCCTCAGGACACCCCCTACGAACACTCCCCGGACACCGCGAGTGTTCTTAGGAGCGTCTTCAGAACACCACCATCTTGTTTATTTGCGAACATTTCAGGACACCGCAAGTGTTCTTAGGACACATTCAACTTGACAGAGAACAATACGGACAGCGTCCTCAGGACACCCCCTACGAACATTCCAGGACACCGGGAGTGTTCTTAGAAGCTTCTTCAGAACACCACCATCTTGTTTATTTGCGAATATTTCAGGACACCGCAAGTGTTCTTAGGACACATTCAACTTGACAGAGAACAATACGGACAGCATCCTCAGGACACCCCCTACGAACACTCCCCGGACACCGCGCGTGTTTTCTTTGGAGCGTCTTCAGAACACCACCATCTTGTTTATTTGCAAACATTTCAGGACACCGCGAGTGTTCTTAGGACACATTCAACTTGACAGAGAACAATACGGACAGCGTCCTCAGGACACCCCCTACGAACATTCCAGGACACCGGGAGTGTTCTTAGAAGCTTCTTCAGAACACCACCATCTTGTTTATGTGCGAATATTTCAGGACACCGCGAGTGTTCTTAGGACACATTCAACTTGACAGAGAACAATACGGACAGCGTCCTCAGGACACCCCCTACGAACACTCCCGGACACCGCGAGTGTTCTTAGAAGCGTCTTCAGAACACCACCATCTTGTTTATTTGCGAACATATCAGGACACCACGAGTGTTCTTAGGACACATTCAACTTGACAGAGAACAATACGGACAGTGTCCTCAGGACACCCCCTACGAACACTCCCCGGACACCGCGAGTGTTCTTAGAAGCGTCTTCAGAACACCCCCATTTTGTTTATTTGCGAACATTTCAGGACACCGCGAGTGTTCTTAGGACACATTCAACTTGACAGAGAACAATACGGACAGCGTCCTCAAGACACCCCCTACGAACACTCCCTGGACACTGCGAGTGTTCCCAAAAACGTCTTCAGAACACCCCCATTTTGTTTATTTGCAAACATTTCAGGACACCGCGGGTGTTCTTAGAACACATTCAACTTGACAGAGAACAATACGGACAGCGTCCTCAGGACACCCCCTACGAACACTCCCCGGACGCCGCGAGTGTTCTTAGAACAGTTTCACTTTGCTTGCGAACAAAACGGACACATATTGAGTCCTTAGAACACCCCCCAGTCAGTTTATTTAGAACATTTCAGAACGCCCGTGATGTCCGCAAACAAATCGAACACAAAAAGAACGTCTAACACATAAAAAACAACTTTCATCCTATCTCATACACTCCCACCCTCCCCAAACACTCCTACACACGAACACACTCTACAAAATACACATTTTGAACAAAGTTTCACCATGCTGTCTGCGGACGTCCGCGAATCCAAGATGGCGGGCGCTACCGAAAATTCTGATGCGCTTCAGCGAACATGTTGCATGTCCGCGAACATCACGCAAGACGATTGGCCAATCAGGACACTGTCCGCGGAGTGAACAGGGAAGTGTGTCCGCGAACCGAACACAGATATCACTAATTTTTTTTTTACCTACTTTTTGGTCATTTTTATAAAAACTACTGGACGGATTTTCACCAAATTTGCAAAAGCACGCTTTCGGGACCAAGCCGCTGATCCTGGTCCAAATTTGGTGGAAATCCGTCCAGCGGTTTGGGCTGTAGGCGCGAGCAAAAATGTTTTCCCATTCAGTCTATGGGAAAAAAAAAAAGTTTTGGAACCCCCCCCTATAACTTTGCCCCCCCTGGACGAATCCTCACCAAACTTTGCAAAAAAATTTAGAGTGACCCAAATACTTTTTTTGCAAAGTTTGGTGAGGATCCGTCCAGGAGAGCGAAGTTATAAGGCACCCAAAACGTGCTCTTCCTATGGAAACAGCAACTTAACCACAACTACATGGCCACTACCGTGGCCATGTAATATATATATATATATATATATATATCACATGATGTGCCTGGACTCTAAGGAAAGTAGTGTGAATACAAGATATAAAAATAGGAACATATACAGGGAAAGTACAGTAATAAAAAACAACAGAACTATCAGAAAGTGCTGACAACTCTACTGATTATTTTAATGCAGAGAATGGATTGCTGTCTTTCAAGCTTGTGTCTTCCCCTATGTATAGGTTTTATATGATATGACTGGACCCTAAGGGAATTATTGTAAGAACATACTTGAAAGATAAGTCTACAAATATACTACCTTTTCCACTTTTAATTCCTGACTGTTACTGAAGAAAACCATGTGGCCTAGATATGTCAGTAAAGGAAAAAACGGGGAGCCAGACATGTGATGTCATCAGTGATGTCATCAATGACATTTGTGATGTCATTTTTGATGTCCTGGGTGTAAGTCTTAGCAGTGCACGGTGGTGGCGCGAGTTATGGTTGCTTAGCTTACCATAAATGGCGAATTTCAAGGGTTTTTCAGTTTTACTTGGAACCATAATGTCCCTTTAACAAAGTTTTTTCACTGAATTTCATAGGTTTTTAGTAGCACAACTTAACCATAACGTCCCTTTAACAAAGTTTTTTTCACTGAAATTCGCCAGTTATGGTAAATTCGCCAGTTATGGTCAATGATGACATCACATGTCTCGCTCCCCCTTTTTTCCTTTACTGACATATCTAGGCCAGTAACAGTCAGGAACTAAAAATTCAAAAAGTACTATATTTATAAACTTATACTTCAAATACGTTCTTACAGTAATTCACTTGGGGTTCACTCACAGCATATGAAACATATACATAGGGGAAAACACAAACTTGGAAGACAGTAATGCTTTCTATGTATGAAGATGCTCAGTAAGGTTATCAACACTTTTTTAGAGATCTGCTGTTTTTTTTATTACTGTTATTTCCCTGGATATGCTCATATTTGTATTCCTTGTACTCACACTACTTTCCTTAGGGTCCAGTCACATTATGTGAAAGTTATACATAGGTATAGGTAAGTAGTAGCTTTCAAACAGAGCAATAATTTCTGTGCATGAAGACAATGAGTTAAAATATGAAGATTGTCTGGTAATGCAGCTGTTTTATTGTTCATTTCATGTTCCCTGTATATGCTCATATTTGCATGTGTTGTGTCTATTTGTGTTTTGTTTGCAATAATGTAGTAAGTTTTATTAGCTACTTATTAAATGTTTCACAGTGGATAAAACTATAATAAGAAAGCATTTATAATTTTGCTATTCAACATGGAAAGATTATTAATATTGCATCTCCATCATGTATGCTGCACACAACGCTATGTTTCTACATGAGTAGCTTAGTATACTGGAAAGAACTTCATAATAAAATGCTATTTGCATCAATGCATTGCTTAATGCACTACGTACCTCATTATATTTATTCCAATGATCCTTGACACTTTTTATCAACATTACAATGAGAATACCTTATACAGACTTTTCATGAAAAGTAAATGCACATGTGATGTCATCAGTGATGTCATCAATTACATTTGTGATGTCATCAGTGATGTCCTGGGTGTTAGTCTTAGCAGTGCATGTTCGTGGCGCGAGTTATGGTTGCTTAGCTTACCAGAACTGGCAAATTTCAGGGGGTTTTTGGTTTTACTTGGAACCATAACATCCCTTTAACAAAGATTTTTTACTGAATTTCACAGGATTTTAGTAGCGCAACTTAACCATAACGTCCCTTTAAAACAGCTTTTTTACTGAATTTCATAGGTTTTTAATTGCGCAACTTGACCATAACCTCCCTTTAATAAAGTTTTTTTACTGAATATACATTTTCATAGTGTGAATTAGATATATGTTTACAAGGATTCCCTTACTTTATATACATGTAACATAGAACATACTGAATCCCCTGCTAATGATTTTGATGTCCGCCGACTGTGTGTATGTCTGTGAACGGACGCGGACAACATCAACACTACCCAAAAACTCAGGGGGTATCTTGTATTGTTCTATCATGCCTTATAAACACTGCACTTGTTCAAAAAGCAGCACATAAGCACATTATATGTAATAATAAACAAGAAGTGGAACCTATATATCTAACACATCAACCATCCATTTAAATACCATATGTAGTAAAATGGAATATACCAAAACAAAAAAGATATGCCTCCAACATAATTACCTCACAGAAACTGCAGAGCTAGAAGCAACAGTAGACCTACCAACAGTACGAATACAACTTACCAAAACTAGTAAGTAAACTTCATTTTTCTTATATATTTCTAAACGTTTTGTATTAGGTACACTAAAATTAATATATTTCTGTTTTTCACACAGGAATGTGCAGTACTTTGGAATGGCTTGAGGAAAATTTTCAACGTGACGAAATATCTGAAGACAGTGATACTAATGGTAGACACTTCTCTATATAAGCAAATTAATAATCATTACTTTATGTGTACTTAACATATATATATTTATTTTTAACAGACCATACAAACATTGAAAATAATACACCAAAAGACACATTGGAAAAGACTCTGCAAAATGGACATGCTCAAGGAAAATTTCAATGTTTTGAAAGAGTTTGTGGAGGACCACGTAAAAGAAAAAATTAAATACCATTGTCACACATGTACCTGTTCCCACTCCCCATGTCCCAGTCAACTATCCCCAAACCCTCAACACCAAAAAAAACATTTTGATGAGACTTCCATCCCTTCATCCCTTCGGATCCAACCATCCCAAACCCCTAATTCCCCTGTATTTGTGTCAGTTTCTGCTTCCCCCTCTCTTTCATAAATTGTGTATATGTATATAATAAAAAAAATATTATGTTTCTTTTAATCCTTTGTGTCTTATTTTTTTTAAAAAGCTGTTCAAATGTCTGCGGACAGGGTGCCTGTCCAAAATGTCCGTAATTAGCAAAATGGGGGTGTCCTAAGGACACTATACCTGTCCATACCGTTCACAACCAAGATGGAATTGCTCTTAGAACACACCAAGTGTCTGGGATGTCCGTAAAATGAACAAAATGGGGCTGTACTAAGGACACTATACCTGTCTGTACCGTTCACAACCAAGACAGAACTGTTCTTAGAACACACCCGGTGTCCGGGATGTCCGTAGTCAAACAAAATGGTGGTGTCCTAAGGACGGACACTATACCTGTCCGTACAGTCTGCAGAACATCTACACAGATGCACACCACACCCGTAAGTCCTGCGAACATCGCGCCTGTTCGTAACTGTCCATCTGACTTGTGTCACACTTTTAATTTGTTTGAGGACCCAAGCACTGTCCGTAGAACACCCACGCGCATGTGCACGACCGTTCCCGTGCATTTGGTGTCCTGCGGCCACCCGTTCCCTTCGCGGCCGTGTTCCCGACATCACCATGGGACCGCACCCACGCTGAGCGTGTGTCCTAATTTGCGGACACTGTCCGGTTCCCCAACATTTTAAAATGACTTTTTCAGACAATCCAAATAATTTTACAGTAAAAATTCACCATTGCACATGTCCCAGACAATGGGCCTCATTATGACACAGGCGGTAAGTTACCGTCTGGGTCGTACCCTTACCACCATGGTGTAAACTACAATTACACCATGGTGGATGGTGGATTTACCGCCCCATTCCAAGGTGAGTGGGGCGGTAAATCCCCATTTCCCATTTTACCCTTCCCCATTCCCATTTTTGCCCCATAGGGCATAATGGGAATGGGGAAAGGCGCTAATTACGCCACCGTAAATTACGGTGGCGTAATTAGCACCAAGGTCCCTTTGCGGCATGGCTTTTAACGCCTGCAAAAAGTAGGCGTTAAAATCACCATCCCGCAAAGGGACCTTGGAATAAGGCGTTAAGGGTCGGCGCCGTTTACGGCGCCGTAAACCCCTTAACGCCTGGGTCCTAATCGCTCACAATGCCCTTGGCTTTCCACATACTTTTTTGGTACTTTTTGAACCTTTTTGGGTGTTCGATCTGTTTGTGAAACGCACCCCTCCACCCCTATAAAAGGCCTCACCCCAGAGCTGATCTTCATTGTACTTCTGGCTATTGCAAATTGGCTTTTGCTGCCTTTGCTGCTCTTGCTGAAATTATCTCATCAACCCTGATGGCATCCATGGCTGCTGTTGCTACATCTCCCTCA
Source organism: Ambystoma mexicanum (assembly GCF_040938575.1). Classification (NCBI taxonomy): domain Eukaryota; kingdom Metazoa; phylum Chordata; class Amphibia; order Caudata; family Ambystomatidae; genus Ambystoma; species Ambystoma mexicanum. The sequence goes on along the minus strand of NC_090930.1, from coordinate 1,229,544,963 downwards.
GCACCACGCCCAAACCCTCCACCACCACCACCTCCCCAAGGGCCTGCAGAGGGGAACAGGCATGAGGATGTGGAGAGCGAGGATGAAGAGTATGAAGCGAATGAGGTCCAGGAACTCCCTACTACCAGCACTCGCTGGGAGTCTTGGATGTGGCGGTTCTTTACCATTCATGGTAACGTACCAAAAGCATGTGCAAACAAGGTCACCTGCAAACAGTGCAAAATGGTGCTGAGTCGTGGGAGACGTGGTTCATACAGCTTTGGTACGACATCCATGAAGCGACACCTAGCGTTGTTCCACAGTGGGGACATTCGCAAGGTTGTACCTTCTGATAAACGTAATAGGTTGAGTTCCTCTACAGCATTCTCCGTTTCCACTCTTCTCACCACAAGAGACACTGCTGTGGGTGAGTGCATCCCCCCAGCTGCTTCACAGGCCATTCACGATGCTGTTGACCCGTACCTTTCAAGGGTCACAATATTGTGTATGTACTGCGACGCAGTAGTCTGCAGGGGGAGATTTTTCGGAGTGCTTTCGAGACTATGGTCACGGAGCACCAGAAGACCTGCTATCTACCTAAGTAAGGCCCACCCTAGATCATCCTCTCTCCACCTGCCCTTTCTTATCCCCGTGGTTGGTGTCCCTTCCTTACCCTCCTTTCACCTCCTCTCCTAGTATGTCGTGTGTAAAAAAACACAAAAATATAAACCAACAAAAAATAGGCTCTTTTCAGAGCCGCCTTTTACCGTTTAAAAATAAAGTGGCAAATAAACAGTGCAGGGCCCTGTGCATTTTTTGGAAGTCCGCGTAAAGTCCTAGGACATATAAAGTTTTAGGGTTCTGTCCCAGCAAAACCAATGCACTTTTTTCTGGGAGGAAGTGGTGGCTCTGAAAACAGCCTTTTGGTGGTGTTTTTGAGTGTTTGAAAAACTTGAAATCTTCAACATCTATTGCAAAATAGATGACTGTAATTCCAAAAAAGGTCACAATGCATTTTGTACATTTCTCAGAAAAATCTGGTTATCAGCATAGGTAAGATGGACTCCATCTCTGCGAAAAATGTATGTGCTACGAAAGATAATATTTTCATTGTGAAAGGAGGATATGCCAACATCTCTTAGAAGGCACAAACAGCCTTATTTACATTGCGCCTCGCTTTCTCCATTTGTGGACCAAATGAAGAAGAACGCAGACACATTTATCTTTGCGCAATACGAGAACAAATTACTTGGGAATTCGGAAACATGTCCATGACCTTCCCAAGTCCTTCTTTCATTGCAAATTGCAAAGAAATTGCAGACACATGTCCTAAACTTTTCCCTCCACAATGAATTATAATTATGTCTGGATGATGCTCTGTCTCTAAAGTAGCACAGAGAGGTACCAAGTGCAGCCACTTCATTCCACGCACTCCATGCCAGTGCACTTTCACATGAGGGAATCCAAGATCTGCAGCTACTCCACAACATTCTACAAGCACCTCCAACAAATGTATCCATGAGTCTCCCAAAATCCAGATAATGTGTTTTCGGAAACACACAGACATAGCTATCTGTTCTTCTCTCAGGAAAAAGACACTCTGACAAAATCTCTCCTTACACAACACACCCAGTAAACTTTACTGACCAATCCCTAGCTCCACTCATTCTCATTTGCATGCCTCTTAACCCCAGAATCCCTGTATGTAATACACGCTATCCGCGGACTACCGCCATGTCCGCTGACATATCGAAAATCTCAGCATGGTAAATGTAAATTTAAATAGTGTGCCCCATTTCCCATTTGAGGTTGGCTCTGAAAAGAGCTGGGTTTTTTTGGGTTTTTTGCAGATGCCTGACAGAAAACTGTTATTTTGTATTTTTTTTTTCTTCTTACTTTACTATTAAAATCTTCACATAACCTTTTCCAAAGCGACCCTTACATTCTAAAATACGCATGGCATTTCCCCAAAAAGATAAGGAAATGCCATCTTCTTCAAAATATACAGCATTACTCAAATCAATAGTCTCAATATTACAGAAAAACATACCAGCTCTAAGCATGAAAGCACACATGCCTCGGTTGATTGCACAACTAGCAATGTTTTGCTGAGGACAAAAAACAGAACTATTGTCCCATATTGCCCCAGGTAGTAATCCAGAAAAAATTACTTTCGCATTTGGAAGGATGTTCATTACTGCTTGAATCAACTGTTCCAAATCTGCCAACAAAGTAGGGGCACTGACGTAGCCCAAATGGAAAGCACCATAGTGCAAAACTACCAGATGGGGACTGTTCATCCTGCGCATATCTTCACACACTTGTAGAATTCGCTCTACATTGCAATCAGGCACAGCGTTCCACACCACCTCCACTCCTTTAACATCTAAATTGTTTGCCACATGCCTGCATTGAGCATACTGCTGTAAAGCCTGCACAAACATATCTCCAAGCACCAACACCCTGACTTTCTCAACCTCTGCCATCTTCACTACACACAGTCTCTTTCTACACAAATCCACAAAGTCAACATTGATTGGCTGATCCCTACAGTCCCCTTTCCATACAGGATTTGCTGGAAAACCCCGGATGTGGCACTCCCTATCCACGGACAGCCGTAGTGTCCGTGCGGCACATAACTCTTAGCCAGTCCTTCTACCCTTTCCACATTACTCTCGGTGCCATTCCCTCATTGGATACAGCTAATCAGTCGCACAACCATCCACCAATCACATCCAAGACCTCTACGTCTAACCCCAATATCAGAGTTCTGCACTTCAAATGTACTGTTCATCACTCTGAGAACAAGTCTCATATAATGGAAAGCACCTACTACAAAAACTACTCTACAAGTCTCCAAGATTTCTACTTAAAGCTGCATTCATATCCACATGCATGATTACAAACTACAGGTATGCATATTTTATTCACAGTACATGTACAACTCTTATGAATCCATATAAACAGAGTAATGCCACTAAACCTGCTTAACCTATACATACATGCCAACCCTCCCGAATAAGGCGCGAGACTCCCAATTTTTCATTGAAAAATCACACTATTTTTTACTGTCTCCTGCCTAAATTAATGCTAATCCCAATGCAATCCTACGGGAAAAATAAATGTTCCCGATTGCTGTGGTGAAATCTCCCTCTCAGGGGCTCCCGATTGTTGGCATGTCTGCCTATAAAATGAACTTATTGAAATTGGTCCCATCTACTATAATCAACTGTCACTTCCAAACCTGTCTGCTATCTACAACACAGCTTTAAAAAACCAAGTGAATTTCATACACTTAAAATTCTACTCATTTGCAAAGCATGTTGAACTAACATATTGTAAATAAAATATAAAGGATGCACATAGTCAAATGAAATGCCTGCATACACTATGTTCAGATATCAAACAAGAATACTACTACAAAATAAAATCAACGTCTACATTAACATCAGTGCTATAAACACACAAAATTACTAATTTCTTTCTTTTACCATTGCAGTGAAGACCACTCTCCTGAAAGTCAGCAGCATCTGAACTACAAACAACATATCTGAAGAAACCTGATCATTCCACAAAAAAAGAGTAAGTATAATAGTACCATAATATTTTTACTGTTCCTCAAACACACTGTGTGGTTCATTCATGTACTTTGCACACCAAAAAAACTGAGATTTCTGAACCATTCTGCCCACAAATCCCCATTTATTAAACAGGGATTAGCAGTCAGAATGGCACACAAATCACTGTTTTTTTGGAACACAAATAACATGCTCAACCCGTAGAATGTTAGTATTCCAAACAAAGAACTGTTTTAATTTTGTACCATTAGGTTTACTATTAATGCTTCTCCTCACCACTAGCTCACTTTCTACTCTCATCTGAACCGCAGTTTAGTAACACACAAATAGAAGAATAGACTTCCCAACTAATTGTAGCTGCCCAATGCACAATCACACACCACCACATACATCTTTCCCATCATACTCAGACACTCATGCACACAACACACATACATTGCAGAACGGGCCAATCCATACCTTCTTTTTTTTTCAACACACCCGAAAGATTGCCTACCAAAAAGCAAGTCCGTAGAAAGCAACGCAGAAATAGAGCAAATGAAAATAAAAGTGTCCAAAATAAGCATCCATCTCTACCAGAGTTTGAACAAAAAGTTCAAACAAAACAGCTAATACAGTAATTTAGCAAAACAAAACAAACTTCCAGCACAGAAACTTTGCCTCTTCTATCAAAATGTAAAACAAAACAGAAAATGATTAACAAGAATTCGGCTACCACTACTGCTAAAACTGCTCCTATAAATCTTGATATACTAGCAAGTAACCATACCAAAAAAAGAATTTTAGCAAACATGTTCCGTCACAGAGTCCTTCAGAATCCTATAAAAACAGGAGACAAATCATCCACAACCCTTCAAACCTACCGTAGAAAATTAAGCTTTGATAGACAGTGCCATCCTTCTCAAAAGAAAGTTATTCATTTTAGTGTTAAACAGAACGAAAGCACTAACAAAACTAACTACTAAATAAAATAAAAAAACTTCTCAATAAATGGAATGTCAACAAAAATAACTTCTTAAATATTTGTGGAGGTGAATGGAGTCACACCACAAGCACAGAACCATATTTTAATGCAGAAGCATACAAACAAAACCAAACAAACACAATTACCATACATAGCAGTGGACGTGGTTATGAAAAAAAATTAATAATACCATAATGGAACAAGAAATACTGCCTACAGAAAACTCAGAATTACCTCTCCATTGAACTGAACAAGAACGTCCAGTATACAAATGGCCATCCACGTCAATGTGTAACATTCCCAAAAAATCTTTCAAATCTTTATGCCAGTTACTCAATCAGTATGTGAAAGGCAAAGACAAAATCAAAATGAAAGTGCTGCAAAATATGGATACCTGTTCAGTGCGCAAACACACAGGAGTACAAGGACATTCATTAGCCTGCATTTCAGGACCTATTTGCAAAAGCACCTTCCATCATATCTAAATGATATCAACACATCATTCAACTAAAAGAAATCTAGTCTATAAACTGTACTATGCTAAAAGTCCTGCTTTAGCACTAGCCAATTTAAATAACAAACTTCTACATGGTACACCTAAAGACCTACTCGAAGAAAACAACCATATCCAGAGAAAATATTTTGGAAGTGAAAGCCAATTACAAAATGCAATAGCTTTACAACAGACTAGCAACAATTCTGCACATGGCAACCTTCTACTACACACATATAAAAAAGAAATACTAAAATGTAATAGTACATCCGCTGAAGTACCAAACCATGTGTGTGTGTGTGTTGCCGCAGAACTTTTTATGAAAGTAACACAAAAACTGTAGACATAACATACAAAATAGAAGACAATGAAGATTCCAAATGGTTTGAATTAGCTCTCTACCTTACAGCAGAAACAAATAAGAAAAAACTGACCCCTTAATATTTTGCAGTTGCTGCACTACAAAACTTGACAACAACCAAACTCCATTACGTGCTATCACAAAGCACTTAGAATTATTCCCACTACCAAAACCTCTGCAACAACTCAATTTACATGAGAGCATCATAATTCAAACAGTGCACCCATTTCAAGCAATAATACACCTTCAACCAAAAACAGCAAAATTACCTCTCTCTGAATTGGTGAAAGGCATTTGTGGCAAAGTAGTTTATTTACCATTAGATCTGAAAGAAAATGTGCACACACTGGGAGTGCAACGTCCAATAGAGCAATCTTTAATTGTCTTAGTAAATGGTGTCGCAACAAAAGACAAAAAAATTTGGCAACAACTCGTAGACTTAAAAAAAGTTAGACAAGCCTTGCAATATCTAAAAGACAATAATGAATACTACAAAGAAATAAATATTGATGAACACTTAAGGGAAACAACTGAAATAATTTAAGAGTCACCAGCAACTGATCAATTTGAACTTCTAGATACTGCTACAGTATCCAATATTTTAGACCATTATACAATTCATCTATTACACTCTAGTGACAGCTTAGATGATGCAATAGAAACGTACCAAATGCGACAAACAAAAAGATCACCAATAAGCATATGGGAAAAAAGTATGGAAGCACATGCTTTTCCTCTACTCTTTCCTACTGGCAAAGGAGGAATGTACGATGATAGACCAACTCAGATAACAGCATCAGAATACCGCTCGTTACAAATGTATTCTAAAGATCCCAGATTTAGACAAAATGTGGAATACATATTCCACCTACTCTTTGAATGTGAACTAGCAACTCTATGTTACAGAGTTGCACACATATTGAAATCAGGAACCCACTTTCAAAATATTTCAGCTACGCAATTAAGTGCAAGAAAAAGATGAGGTTTTACAATCAAGCATTACAAATCTGTTAGCAAACATGCGTGGTACTAAAGAGTACTGGTTCCGACATCACAGAGATGTACGTTGTATGATAAGAAACCTTTGTCCACCCACTTGGTTTGTTACATTAAGTTGTGCAGAATATGCATGGAAAGATTTACATGATTTCCTACTCATATCAAACAAAAACAAAACAAACATAGATATACTAACACCTGGAGAACTTTGCTCTCTAGATCCTGTTAATGTTTCAAGATATTTCCATCATCGTTTCATTGCTAAAAAAGAAAAGGTCAGGGTTAAATCCCAACTGCCAGTTCAAATGCACAGTAGTTCTGCTTCTCCAAGTACTTTCGAGTCTCCAACTCTCTTCAGGGAGGCTGTGTTTCTTTTCAGCTGTCGCCAATTACTTTTTAAATTACATTTTCAAGGATTACTGGTCTTTGTAGTGATGGCACAATGTTTTGTTCAGGAGACCAGGAACTAACTCCCTTCCAAACACACATCTTACCCAAAATTGCGGGAGGGGAGGAAACCATGAATATGGCTCTCCAAAGTGAGGGCATGTCAACCCCTGGTGCTGCTGCCTCCAGGACCTGGGCTTCCTACAACATTAAGTAAAAAAGAAAAGGTCAGGCGCGCACTCTAGTTCCCAGTCATTTAATCCTTAAACTAGTAATAACAGGGTTTGATCCCTGCAATGTTAAAAAATAACAGGGTTATGTCCCAAATGTGAGTGGTAACAGGGTTAAATCCCACAAAATATTCAAAAAAGATACCAGGGTTAAATCCCAACTGCCAGTTCAAATGCACAGTAATTCTGCTTCTCCCAAAATGTTCAAAAAATATACCAGGGTTAAATCCCAACTGCCAGTTCAAATGCACAGTAGTTCTGCTCCTCCAAGTACTTTCGAGTCTCCAACTCTCTTCAGGGAGGCTGTGTTCCTTTTCAGCTGTCGGCAATTACTGTTTTAATTACAGTCTAAAGGAATTCTGGTCTTTGTAGTGATGGCACAATGTTTTGTTCAGGAGACCAGGAACTAACTCCCCTCCAAACACACACATCTTACCCAAAATTGGGGGAGGGGTGACAACCATGAATATGTCTCTCCAAAGTGAGGGCATGAGAACCCCCAGTGCTGCTGCCTTCAGGACGCGGGCTTCTTGCAACATTAAGTAAAAAAGAAAAGGTCAGGTGCGCACTTTAGTTCCCAGTCATTTAATCCTTAAACTAGTAATAACAGGGTTTGATCCCAGCAATGTTAAAAAATAACAGGGTTAAATCCCAAATGTGAGTGGTAACAGGGTTAAATCCCACAAAATGTTCAAAAAAGATACCAGGGTTAAATCCTAACTGCCAGCTCGAATGCACAGTAGTTCTGCTTCTCCCAAAACTTTCAAACAATATACCAGGGTTAAATCCTAACTGCCAGTTCAAATTCACAGTAGTTCTGCTCCTCCAAGTACTTTCGAGTCTGCAACTCTCTTCAGGGAGGCTGTGTTTCTTTTCAGCTGTCGCCAATTACTTTTTTAATTACAGTCTCAAGGATTTCTGGTCTTTGCAGTGATGAAACAATGTTTTGTTCAGGAGACTAGGAACTAACTCCCTTCCAAACACATACATCCTACCCAAAATTGGGGGTGGGGGGAAAACCATGAATATGGCTCTCCAAAGTGAGGGCATGCCAACCCCCGGTGCTGCTGCCTCCAGGACCTGGGCTTCATACAACATTAAGTAAAAAAGAAAAGGTCAGGCGTGCACTCTACTTCCCAGTCATTTAATCCTTAAACTAGTAATAACAGGGTTTGATCCCTGCAATGTTAAAAAATAACAGGGTTAAGTCCCAAATGTGAGTGGTAACAGGGTTAAATCCCACAAAATGTTCAAAAAAGATACCAGGGTTAAATCCCAACTGCCAGTTCAAATGCACAGTAGTTCAGCTCCTCCAAGTACTTTTGAGTCTCCAACTGTATTCAGAGAGGCTGTGTTCCTTTTCAGCTGTCGCCAATTACTTTTTAAATTACAGTCTCAAGGAATTCTGGTCTTTGTAGTGATGGCACAATGTTTTGTTCAGGAGACCAGGAACTAACCCCACTCCAAACACACACATCTGACCCAAAATTGGGGGAGGGGGGAAAACCATGAATATGGCTCTCCAAAGTGAGGGCATGACAACCCCCGGTGCTGCTACCTCCAGGACCCGGGCTTCCAGCAACATTAAGTAAAAAATAAAAAGTCAGGTGCACACTCTAGTTCCCAGTCATTTAATCCTTAAACTAGTAATAACCGGGTTTGATCCCAGCAATGTTAAAAAATAACAGGGGTAAATCCCAAATGTGAGTGGTAACAGGGTTAAATCCCACAAAATGTTCAAAAAAGATACCAGGGTTAAATCCCAACTGCCAGTTCAAATGCAGAGTAGTTCTGCTTCTCTCAAAATGTTCAAAAATATTCCAGGGTTAAATCCCAATTGCCAGTTCAAATGCACAGTAGTTCTGCTCCTCCAAGTACTTTCGAGTCTCCAACTCTCTTCAGGGAGGCTGTGTTTCTTTTCAGCTGTCATCATTTACTTTTTTAATTACAGTCTCAAGGAATTCTGGTCTTTGTAGTGATGGCACAATGTTTTGTTCAGGAGACCAGGAACTAACTCCCCTCCAAACACACACATTTTACCCATAAGTGGGGGAGGGGGCAACACCATGAATATGGCACTCCAAAGTGAGGGCATGACAACCCCCGGTGCTGCTGCCTCCATGACCCGGCTTCCTGCAACATTATGTAAAAAAGAAAAGGTCAGGCACGCACTCTAGTTCCCAGTCATTTAATCCTTAAACTAGTAATAACAGGGTTTAATCCCAGCTATGTTAAAAAATAACAGGGTAAAATCCCAAATGTGAGTGGTAACAGGGTTAAATCCCACAAAGGATCACCAATCAGCATATGGGAAAAAAGTATAGAAGCACATGCTTTTCCTCTACTCTTTCCTACTGGTAAAGGAGGAAGATACGATGATAGACCCACTCAGATAACAGCATCAGAATACCGCTCGTTACAAATGCATTCTGAAGATTCCGGATTTAGACAAAATGTGGAATACATATTACACCTACTCTTTGAAAGTGAACTAGCAACTCTATGTTACGGAGTTGCATACATATTGAAATCAGGAACCCACTTTCAAAATATGTCAGCTACGCTATTAATACAACAAGTGCAAGAAAAGGATGAGGTTTTACAATCAAGCATTACAAATCTGTTACCAAAAATGCGTGGTACGAAAGAGTACTGGTTCCGATGTCACGGATATGTACGTTGTATGATAAGAAATCTTAGCCCACCCACTTGGTTTGTTACATTAAGTTGTGCAGAATATGCATGGACAGATTTACATGATTTCCTACGCATATCAAACAAAAACAAAACAAACATATATATACTAACACCTCGAGAACTTTGCTCTCTAGATCCTGTTAATGTTTCAAGATATTTCCATCATCGTTTCATTGCTAAAAAAGAAAATGTCAGGCGTGCACTCTAGTTCCCAGTCATTTTATCCTTAAACTAGTAATAACAGGGTTTGATCCCAGCAATGTTCAAAAATAACAGGGTTAAATCCCAAATGTGAGTGGTAACAGGGTTAAATCCCACAAAATGTTCAAAAAAGATACCAGGGTTAAATCCCAACTGCCAGTTCAAATGCAGAGTAGTTCTGCTTCTCTCAAAATGTTCAAAAATATTCCAGGGTTAAATCCCAATTGCCAGTTCAAATGCACAGTAGTTCTGCTCCTCCAAGTACTTTCGAGTCTCCAACTCTCTTCAGGGAGGCTGTGTTTCTTTTCAGCTGTCATCATTTACTTTTTTAATTACAGTCTCAAGGAATTCTGGTCTTTGTAGTGATGGCACAATGTTTTGTTCAGGAGACCAGGAACTAACTCCCCTCCAAACACACACATTTTACCCATAAGTGGGGGAGGGGGCAACACCATGAATATGGCACTCCAAAGTGAGGGCATGACAACCCCCGGTGCTGCTGCCTCCATGACCCGGCTTCCTGCAACATTATGTAAAAAAGAAAAGGTCAGGCACGCACTCTAGTTCCCAGTCATTTAATCCTTAAACTAGTAATAACAGGGTTTAATCCCAGCTATGTTAAAAAATAACAGGGTAAAATCCCAAATGTGAGTGGTAACAGGGTTAAATCCCACAAAGGATCACCAATCAGCATATGGGAAAAAAGTATAGAAGCACATGCTTTTCCTCTACTCTTTCCTACTGGTAAAGGAGGAAGATACGATGATAGACCCACTCAGATAACAGCATCAGAATACCGCTCGTTACAAATGCATTCTGAAGATTCCGGATTTAGACAAAATGTGGAATACATATTACACCTACTCTTTGAAAGTGAACTAGCAACTCTATGTTACGGAGTTGCATACATATTGAAATCAGGAACCCACTTTCAAAATATGTCAGCTACGCTATTAATACAACAAGTGCAAGAAAAGGATGAGGTTTTACAATCAAGCATTACAAATCTGTTACCAAACATGCGTGGTACGAAAGAGTACTGGTTCCGATGTCACGGATATGTACGTTGTATGATAAGAAATCTTAGCCCACCCACTTGGTTTGTTACATTAAGTTGTGCAGAATATGCATGGACAGATTTACATGATTTCCTACGCATATCAAACAAAAACAAAACAAACATATATATACTAACACCTCGAGAACTTTGCTCTCTAGATCCTGTTAATGTTTCAAGATATTTCCATCATCGTTTCATTGCTAAAAAAGAAAATGTCAGGCGTGCACTCTAGTTCCCAGTCATTTTATCCTTAAACTAGTAATAACAGGGTTTGATCCCAGCAATGTTCAAAAATAACAGGGTTAAATCCCAAATGTGAGTGGTAACAGGGTTAAATCCCACAAAATGTTCAAAAAAGATACCAGGGTTAAATCCCAGCTGCCAGTTCAAATGCACAGTAGTTCTGCTCCTCCAAGTACTTTCGAGGCTCCGACTCTCTTCAGGGAGGCTGTGTTTCTTTTCAGCTGTCGGCAATTACTTTTTTAATTACAGTCTCAATGAATTCTGGTCTTTGTAGTGATGGCACAATGTTTTGTTCAGGAGAGCAGGAACTAACTCCCCTCCAAGCACACACATTTTACCCATAAGTCGGGGAGGGGGGAAAACCATGAATATGTCTCTCCAAAGTGAGGGCATGACAACCCCCGGTGCTGCTGCCTCCAGGACCCAGGCTTCCTGCAACATTAAGTAAAAAATAAAAGGTCAGGCGCGCACTCTAGTTCCCAGTCATTTAATCCTTAAACTAGTAATAACAGGGTTTTATCCCAGCAATGTTAAAAAATAACAGGGTTAAATCCCAAATGTGAGTGGTAACAAGGTTAAATCCCGCAAAGGATTATCAATCAGCATATGGGAAAAAAGTATAGAATCACGTGCTTTTCCTCTACTCTTTCCTACTGGCAAAGGAGGAAGGTGCGATGATAGACTCACTCAGATAACAGCATCAGAATACCGCTAATCACGAATGTATTCTGAAGATTCCAGATTTAGACAAAATGTGGAATACATATTTCACCTACTCTTTGAAAGTGAACTAGCAATTCTATGTTATGGAGTTGCGCACATATTGAACCCACTTTCAAAATATGTCAGCTACGCAATTAAAACAAAAAAGTGCAAGAAAAAGATGAGGTTTTACAATCAAGCATTACAAATCTGTTAGCAAACATGCATGGTACGAAAGAATACTGGTTCCGATGTCACGGAGTTGTACGTTGTATGATAAGAAACCTTGGCCCACCCACTTGGTTTGTTACATTAAGTTCTGCAGAATATGCATGGGAAGATTTACATGATTTCCTATTCATATCAAACAAAAACAAAACAAACATAGATATACTAACACATGGAGAACTTTGCTCTCTAGATCCTGTTCATGTTTCAAGATATTTCCATCACCGTTTCATTGCTATGCTGCACTTTATTTGTAATAAAACTGTTCCTCCCCTCAGAGAAGTGCAAAACTTCCTTTGGAGAAAAGAATACCAAGCCAGAGGAGCACCACATATCCACATGCATTTATGGATTATAGATGCTCCTAAATTTGGTCAATACAGTAATGCCAATGTTTTACAGTTTATGGAAAAATGTCACTTGTGAAATTCCATCGGAAGCAAAAAATAGTGATCTTAATGCACAAATTGTACAATTTCAAAGACACAAATGTGACAAATATTGTTGTCGCAAATACAAAAAGAAAGGGAAATAATACTCCAAATTCTGCTTCGGTTTCCCTAGAGCAGTTACAGAAATAGGTGAAGTGAACAACTTCATGTCTTCAGTTAGACATAGTGTTAAAGGTAAATCAGCTAAGAACACGTATTACAGAAAAATATCAGAAGGATCAAAATATATCAATAATTACAATGCAATCATTGCCCTCTTATGGAATGCAAACATAGATGTGCAGTACATTGCAGACAATTCCACTGCAGCCTAGTTAAAAAAAGCAGAAAAACAGAGCTTCAAGACCTCTGGAATGACCTATCATCGAACCTATCATCGAACAAAACACTATCTCAGAAATTGTACAGCTTCTGCATAAAAATGCTCTCTCATACAGAATGTGGCTCATATGAAGCTGCAGATCATTTAACCGGTACTGCTTTGTATGGAAAATCCGAAAATATAGTATGGCTAAGTCTTGGTCCTGCTAAATCTAGAAAAAGAGTTCTCAAATCATACGACGACATACAAACAATAGCCACAAATGATCCTAACAGCCAAGACATTTTGAAAAAAGATTTACTAGACACATACTACCCGAACAGGAGTACCACTTTGGAAACCATGTGTCTATACCACATAGCCCAAAACTTCACATACAAAAATAATATAAAACCCGATGAAAAAAAAGGTAGATATGGATTGACAGATTGTGAAGGCAGCTTCGTGAACCTTACCAAACAAAGTTTAATTAATCATATCAAATTGTCATTTAAAACTCCTCAACATAAAGAACTATATTATGGGCCTCATTCCGAGTATGGCGGTAAGGGATAGCGGCCACCGCTAACGAGAGCGGTGGCGGTAATCCCTTACCGCCATACTCCGAGTTCCCTTAGCGCCATGGTGCTTTTAACACCTGCTTTTAGCAGGCGTTAAATACCATGGCGCTAAGGGACCTTGATGTTAATTACGCCACCGTAATTTACGGTGGCGTAATTGACGCCTTCCCCACTCCCATTATGCCCTATGGGGCAAGAATGGGAATGGGGAAGGGTAAATGGGGATTGGGGAATTACCGCCCCGCCAACCTTGGAATGGGGCGGTAATTCCGCCAACCACCAAGGCGCTGCCGGTCCGGGTACGGCGTCAACCAAGGCGTTAATAGCGCCATTGGTTAGCGCCGTACTCGGAATGAGGCCCTATATGTCCCTGCTACAACTTTTCAAACCATGGAGAAAAGAAGAAGAAATACTAGAAAACTGTGACTCCTATGAAGACGCTTTCAAAGCTAATGAAAACACTATCACCGATATAAACTTTACGCAGTACAAAACAATGTTGCACAATGAACAGCAACACGAAGAAGTACTCCGGGCCCAATTAGATAAGGACACTCCCGACAGTAGTCAACTTTCTGTAACAGGAAGTCAAGAACCACTGGGACAGCCACTAATAGCAAATGAGGCAGAATTAGCTATGACAGAAGTAGAGAACACCATGTGTCACTATGAAGATGATACAGAAGACTTAACTGTACTACAATCAAAACTGAACAAAGAGCAGTGTACCATTTTTCAAGAAGTAACAAAACAAATTGCACATGGTGTACAACATGAAAATAAAGAATGTACCTGCTAAAATTACATACCTATACTACTATACGTCAGTGGTGAAGCTGGTTCAGGTAAAACATTCTTAATCAAAATCATCAGCAAGTTCCTTCAACAATTGACAAACAACAAACTGTCAGCTATTGTAACTGCCCCAAAGGTTTAGCTGCCTACAACATAGGCGGTGTCACTTTACACCGATTACTGCTCCTTCTAGTAGAACACCCAAAAAAAAATAGAATATTACACATTTTCTACAGAAGCTGCAATGGAACTACGCAGAGTCTTAAAACAAATGAAAATGCTACTAATAGATGAAGTGAGCATGGTCTCCAAACTCATGTTGGCTTTGATTCACCTCAGATTGCAAGAAGTATTTAAAACAAACTACGAAGAGCTCTTTGGAGGAAAACACATTATTGTTTTCAGAGATCTTCAATTGACACCAGTGAAAGTTGAACCTATTTTTAAAACCTTAGAACACAAACTCTGCCGTAAAACCGTTGGCAACATAGGAAATGTCAAACTTTAGCAACATTTCCAATACAGAGAATTAGCAGAAAACATCTGCCAATCTGCAGACCTCACTTACGCCAACATTTTAAAAAGTATTAGAGTTGGTGTACTATCTGAAAAAGCACAAGCAATATTAAAAACCCAGCACATCAATGCACTTTATGGCCATAACTCATGTGCTACTGATGTTATGGAACAATTAGCACACAAAAATGTCAATTGTATCTCCTTAATGCCAACTCTTGCAAGCTGTTCCAAATTCAATGAAACAATTTTGAAAAAAGAAATGCAACCAATATTTCAAATTTGCTCCACAGACAAACTGGACGTACATCGTATGACACTACCGATGTGTCAACAAGCCACAACAAGACTACATACCTTATCACAGCTGATTTGGAGAAAATATTAAAATTATCTTTAAATTGTGAAGGTGAAGGGGGGCATAGTTATAGGGGGTTTCAAAAGTGTATTTTTTTTCCCATAGACTGAATGGAGAAAAATCTTTGCGCACGTCTACAGCCCAAACCGCTGGGTGGATTTTCACCAAATGTGTGGCAGGAGCAGCAGCTTGGTCCCAAAAACGTGCTTTTGTGAATTTGGTGAAAACCCATCCAGTAGTTTTTTTTAAACAGGCAAGAAAGTGGATCTAAAAAAATAAGTGATATCTATTTCCACTCCGTGGACACACTCACCTGTTTGCTCCGCGGACAGGACACCCATTGGATAATCGGCTTCCATTGCGTCCGCAGACATGTCACTTGTTCGCTGATTGGTTGGGGTGAAGCGTGAGGTACGTCACATTCTTTCAATGTGCCCACCATATTGGATCAGCAGACATCCATGGACAGCGCAGCGTTAAAGTGAGAATAAATCCAATTTTGGGGAGTGTGTTGGTGTGCAGGAGAGCTAGGAGAAGTTGGGGGAGTAAGTGATGGGTGAAATGATGTATTTGTTTAGGTGGGAGAAGGCTGTGATGTGTTTGCGGTGTCCGCAGTCACCACGGTTGTCCGCAGACATACTAAACACTGCGTGAACTATTGGTTATTTTACTTTTCTATGATGTTGGTTTTGGGTTGTTAGTAGAGCATTGGGTGAAGAGCGTATGCATTGAAGATTTGTTGTGCTGGTTGTTATTATTATTTTAGAATGATAATTGAAGTGGATAGGTTTTGAGGTGGATGTGTTATGTTTTTGGATTGTGGTCATTCGGTAGCTGTTTCTTTCTATGGGTGTATTATGCTGCAGTGACTGTGACCAGGGCCTAGAGTCTTGGGTGCATGGTGAAGGCTGTAGGCCTTCAGCCATGCACCCAAGACTCTAGGCACTGGCCACAACCACTGCAGCATAACATACCAATGCTACCAAACATTTTGACTGTGGTATGTGGGCTAATTAGGGGATCTGTTTTCAAAAATGTGAGTACTGATTGGCAGTAGTGTAATAGTGTTTATAGGCTAGTGAGATGATGTGTGTTAGTTTGTTTGTTGGATTGTGTTCAGAATGTTGGTATTAAAGACTGTAGGCATTTTGGGTTGTATTTATTAGTGAGATGTTCGTTTGCATGGCTGTATTATGTTGCGGTGTTTGTGAGTCTAATTATTATATACTTACTGTTTCCTATGTTGACTCTGTATGTAGAGTTTTGGCCAGGCCATGCAGTCAGGATTGTAGTGCTTGGCAACACGCACTGCAGCATAAGATACGCATGGAAGCAAACATTTTGTATTGTGGTCTATGGTCAGGTGTTGCTTGAATGGGTGTGTTATTAGTGTGGTGTTTGTGTGTCCAATCATTATATACTTACTGTTTGACTTTTTGTGATTGTATGCAGTTTTTTCATGACATGGGTAGTTGGAGAAGACATTTTTTTTCAATCACTGTGATAAAATAAAAAACACATGTTAGTGTAGGTAGTTTATAATGAGTATTGCATTGCATAGTAGACATTTCAAAATGTTGTCGACCCTCATAGTTAGTACTTTAGAAGTACTATAGTTCAAACCAGTATACTGTGCAATTTGCTCAGTTCCTGTGTTTGTTCTTTAAATCATTGGGTCTGTGGGAAAAAAATCAATTCTGGATTATATAAAAAAAATACTTTCTACATTGTGGTACAATATATTTCTTTCATTGATTACAGTAGTAGGGATTGAACAGGTGTATGGTTTTTGATTTGGAAGAGGTGGTAGTATTGTTGCAATTAGATAGCAGTTGGTGTATTCTATTTGTTTATTTCTTTTTCTATTTTAGTGGTATTCATCTATCTTTTGGCATGTTGCAGATTTATGGGGCAGTTAGATACCTGAAAGCGTATTCTAACTGTTTATTTCTTGTTTCATTTTAATGGTATTCATTTATCTGTTTGCTTGTTGAATAATCTTCGGGCAGTTAGATACCTGTTGGCGTATTCTAAGTGTTCAAAATGTTGAACTTGAAGTTTTTGTTTATGTTCATACACAGATTAGTTATTACATTTTGGTTTTAAGAATATTAAGTAAGTGTTTACAAGATTTGCTGGTAATCTCTACTTTAGAGTAATGGTACTATCATTACATCGAACCATCCACAATTCTTTTTTATATATGCATTGTAGTAACCTGTATTGGTTGTGGCTTCTGCGTGGTAGATTATACCTATTGTTGTGAAGGTTTTCTTACCAAGTGATACTTGACCATGTGTGAATCCAGTCAGCTTGCAGTTGCATTTGGTGCCATTTGCATTGTAACATAAAAGCATTACTATTACGTATTTACTATGTGTTTGTATTTGTAAGGTGGAGCGATTATCTGAATTGCAGGTAGTACATAATCTGCTATGGTTTGCATTCTGTACAATTTACTGAAATGGAATCGATTCACAGTTAGGTATGGATACATATACAAAGTGTTAATTAGGAACTTCTTCTTGTGTGACATGGCTGCAAAGAGTGCATGTATTTTTCCACATGTATGAAATCTGAAAGATTTCATTTATAGGTATGTTTTTGTTTTCTAGTACTCGTAGTCAGTACATTCAACATTCTTGTGGATCTTCTTGTGTGTTTATAGTGAATTTGACCATTCCCACACAGTAGTCCAATTCCTACCTTATTCCAGAAACACTGTAAGAGTAGTCAGGATTGTTGGTTGCATTTCTATGAAGGACTAACATTTGCAAACACAAATGGTCTGTCCCAAGTAAGTAAATGTTGTCAATAATTGGTTGCAATTGGAATAGAATATTGATTGCTACATTTGCGTAGCAATATACACAAGTTGTATTTGGAAATTTGAATGTATCTGACATTTCTGTGTCCGAATATTTTGTCCAGAGTGCGAATTGTTTCTTTGAAGAGATAGTTGACTGTGTTTGTGCAGTAGATTATTCTTTGGTTGAGGTCCTTGATGATGTAGTAGCTTCTTTTAATTCATTGGAGGAATTGCTGTGAGATCCTGCATAATTTGAGAGTGAAGTAGTTTTCTTTTACAAGGTTTTGCTTTTTGCGGAACAGGATAGGTTTTTAGATGGGGTGTAGAGCGAATGCAGTCTATTGTATTCTAGAATGCAAGGAACATCAGCATTTACTTTACTTGCATCAAAGTTGGATTAGAAATAGTCTGTCAAGTGTACGTAAGAGTGATAGTGCTACATAGCTCATGCCTTCTTTAAACACTGTGCACCAATATCTATCAATGCTTTATCTAGGGTAAGACCTTGTGATTTGTGAATGGTGACTGCGTATGCTAGAGTTAGAGAAAATTGTTCTCTGCGTACATACATGTCTTTGAAAAGGAGGGAGAGGGCTGTTGAGTGTCTTATCCTTTTAACTTCTGATAGATTGTCAAAGAGAATATTGACAAACTGAATGTTGTTGTCATGTGGGTATGTTTGAAAGCCAACAACTGTACCAAGTGCTCCACTAACTAGTCCTTGATCCACATCAAGGTTACATTTAAGCATTATTCTACCGTTTAAAGATAATTTTAATATTTTCTTCAAACCAGATGTGTTAGAGATAGCTTTATAAGGTATTTAGCCTTGTTGTGGCTTGTTGACACATGGGTAGTGTCATACCATGTACGTCCAGTTTGTCTGTGGAGCAAATTTGAAGTATTGTTTGAAAATCTTTTTTTTACCATTGTTTCATTAAATTTTGAACAGCTTGCAAGAGTTGGCATCAAGGACATTCAATTTATATGACATCAGTTGCACATGAGTTATGGCCATTGAGTACATGGATGTGCCTGGTTTTCAATATAGATTGTGCTTCTTGAGATAGTACACCAACTCTAATGCTTTTTAAAATGTTGGCGGATGTGAGGTCTCCAGAATGACACATGTTTTCCGTTAATTCTCTGTAATGGAAATGTTGCCAAAGGTTGACATTTCCTATGCTGCCAAGAGTTTTACAGCATAGTCTGCCCCCTAAGTTTGTAAAAATAGGTTCACCTTTCACTGGTGTTAATTGAAGATCTCCAAAAACTATAATGTGTGTTCCCCCAAAGAGTTTTTCATAGTCTGTTTTCAGGACCTCTTGTAATCTGAGGTGAATTAAGACTAACATTAGATTGGAAACCATGCTTACCTCATCTATTAGCAGCATTTTCATTTGTTTGAAAACTCTGTGTAGTTCCATTGCAGCTTCTGGAGAAAGTTTGTAATAGTCTAATTTGTTTTCATGTTCTACTGGAAGGAGTAGTAATCGGTGTGAATTGACACCGCCTATGTTGTAGGCAGCTAAACCTGTGGGGGCAGTTACAACAGATGACAGTTTGTTGTTTGTCAATTGTTGGAGGAACTTGCTGATGATTTTGATTAAGAACGTTTTGCCTGAACCAGCTTGACCACTCACGTATAGCAGTATAGGTTTGTAGTCTTGGCTGGTACAATTTTTACTTTCATGCTGCACACCATGGTCAATTTGTTTTGTTATTTCTTAGAAAATGCTACGCTGTTCATTGTTTAGTTGTGATTTTAGAAGAGCAAAGTCTTCTGTAGATTGCTGATACTGACAGATGGTGTTTTCTACTTCTGTCATGGCTAATTCTGCCTCATTTGCTATTAGTGGCTGTCCAAGTGGTTCTTGGCTTCCTGTTACCGAAGGTTGACTACTGTCAGGAGTGTCCACATCTAGTTGCGCCTGATGTTCTTCTTCTTGTTGCTGTTCATTGTACAACATTGTTTTGTACTGTGTAAAATGTACGTCTGTGATAATGCTTTCATTTGATTTGAAAGCGTCTTCATAGGAGTCATAGGTATCTAGTAAATCTTCTTCTTTTCTCCATGGTTTAAAAAGTTGTAGCAGGGACATGTAATATAGTTCCTAATGTTGAGGACTTTTTGATGACAATTTGATATGATTAATTAAGCTTTGTTTGGTAAGTTTCACTAAGCTGCCTTCACAATTTTCCACTCTGTATCAACCTTTCTTCTCATCTGGTTTAATATTATTTTTGTATGTGAAGTTTTGGGCTATGTGGTATAGACACATGGTTTCCGAAGTGGTACTCCCATTTGGGGAGTATGTGTATAGTAATTTGTTTTTCAAAATGTCTTGGCTATTGGGATCATTTTTGGCTATTGTTTCTATGTCTTCGTATGATTTCAGAACTCTTTTTCTAGATTTAGCAGGACCAAGGCTTAGCCATACTATATTTTCAGATTTTCCTTACAAGGCAGTACCAGTTAAACGGTCTGCAGCTTCATAGCAGCCACATTCCGTATGGGAGAGCATTTTTATGCCTAAGATGTACAATTTCTGTGACAGTGTTTTGCCAGATGATATGTCATCCCAGAGGTCTTGGAGCTCTGTTTTTTCTGCTTTGGTTAAGTAGGCTGTGCCATATCATGCAACTGCATTGGAATTGTCTGCAATGTACTGAACATTTATATTTGCATTCTATAGGAGGGCAATGATTGCATTGTAATCATTGATGTATTTTGATCCTTCTGTTATTTTTATGTAATATGTGTTCTTAGCTGATTTACTTTTGACACTATGAAGTTGTTTACTTGAACTGTTGTTGAAACTGGTATAGGGAAACTAAAGCAGCATTGAGTGTAGTATTTCCCTTTGTTTTTATATTTGCGATGATAATACTTCACACATTTGTGTCTTTGAAATTGTAAAATTTGTGCATGAAGGTCACTATGTGTCGTTTGTGAAGGGATTTCACAAGTGACATATTTTTGGATGAACTGCAAAACAGTGGCCTCACTGTCCTTACCAAATTTAGGAGCATCTTTAATCCACAAAAGCATGTGGATGTGTGGTGCTCCTCTGGCTTGGTATTATTTTCTCCAAAAGAAGTGTTGCACTTCGCCAAGGGGAGGAACAGTTTTATTACAAATGAAGTGTACCATATCAATGAAGCGATGATGGAACTATCTTGATACATTTACAGGATCTAGAGAGCAGAGTTCTACTGGTGTTTTTATATCTATATTTGTTTTGTTTTTGGTTGCTATGTGCAGGAAAGCATGTAAATCTTCCCATGCATATTCTGCACAACTTAATGTCACAAATTAAGTGGGAGGGCCAAGGTGGGCCAAGGTTTCTTAACATACAGCGTACATATGCATGACGTCGGAACCACTATCATTTTGTACCTCGCATGTTTGCTAAAAGATTTGTAATGCTTGACTCTCCGCGGACAGGGCGTGCCACATCCGGGGTTTTCCAGCAAATCCAGCATGGAAAGGGGGCTGTAGGGATCAGCCAATCAGATGTTGAGGTTTTGGATTTGTGTTGAAAGAGACTGAGTGTAGTGAAGATGGCAGAGGTGGAGAAAGTCAGGCTGTTGGTCCTTGGAGATATGTTTGTGCATGGTTTACAGCGGGATGCTCAATGCAGGCATGTGGCAAACTATTTTGATGTTAAAGGAGTGGAGGTGGTGTGGAACACTGTGCCTGATTGCAATGTACAGGGAATTGTAGAAGTTTGTGAAGATATGGGCAGGATGAACAGTTCCATGTGGTAGTTTTGCATTATGGTGCTTTCCATTTGGGCTATGTCAGTGCCCCTAGTTTGTTGGCAGATTTGGAACACTTGTTTCAAGCAGTAATGAACATCCTTCCAAATGCCAAAGTATTTTTTCTGGATTAGTACCTAGGGCAATGTGGGACAATAGTTTTGTTTTTTGTCCTCAGCAAAACATTGCTAGGTGTGCAATCAACCGAGGCATGTGTGCTTTGATGCTTAGAGCTGGTATAATAATGAGAATATTGATTCCAGTAATGCTGTTTATTTTAAAGAAGATGGCATTTCCTTATCTTTTTTGGGAAATGACATGCTGTTTTCGAATGTAAGGGTTGCTTTGGAGAAGGTTATGTGAAGATTTTAGTAGTAAAGTAAGAAAAGAAAAATACTAAGTAACAGGTGTTTGTCAAGCATCTGCAAATTTACATTCACCACGCTCAGATTTTCGATATGTCCGTGGACATGGCGGTTGTCCGCGGACATCGCGTATTACATACTGGGATTTTGGGGTGGAGAGGCATGCAAATGAGAATGATCAGAGTAAGGGATTGGTCAGTAAAGTTTACTGGGTTTGTTGTGTAAGGAGAGTTTTTCAGAAAGTCTTTTTCCTGAAAGAAGAACAGTTAGCTATGGCTTTGTGTTTCAGAAAACAGATTATCTGGATTTTGGGAGACTCATGGATACATTGGTTGGAGGTGCATGCAGAACGCTGTTGAGTAGCTGTAGATCTTGGATACAATCATGTGGAAGTGCACTGGCATGGAGTGCGTGGAATGAAGTGGCTGGACTTGGTACCTCTCTGTGCTAGTTTGGAGACAGAGCATCATCCAGACATAATTATAATTCATTGTGGAGGGAAACTTTTAGGACATGTGTCAGGAATTTCTTTGCAATTTGCAATGAAAGAAGGACTTGGGAAGGTCATGGACATGTTTCCAAATTCCCAAGTATTTTTTTATCGTATTGCGCAGAGACAAATGTGGCTGCGTTCTTCTTCATTTGGTCCACAAGTGGAGAAAGCGAGGCGCAATGTCAATAAGGCTGTTTGTGCCTTTCTAATAGATTTTGGCATGTCCTCTTTTCACAATGAAAATATTATGTTTTGTAGCACATACATTTTTCGCAGAGATGGAGACCATCTTACCTATGCTGGTCATCAGATTTTTCTGAGAAATGTACAAAATACATTGCAACCTTTTTTGGAATTACAGCCATCTAGGTGTTGACTAGTTTAGTTTTTCAAACACAAAAAAATACAAACCAAAAGGCTCTTTTCAGAGCCACCACTTCCTCCCAGAGAAAAGTGCAATGGTTTTGATAGGGCAGCACCCCAAAATTTTAGATGTTCGCGACTGTCCGTGGACTTTTAAAAAATGCACAGGGTCCTGCTCAAATTATTTGCCACTTCTATTTTTGGACTGTAAAAGGCGGCTCTGAAAAGAGCCTTTTTAGGGGGTTTTTGTTGTTTTATATTTTTTGTTTTTTTACACATGACACACTAGGAGAAGAGGGTAAAGGAGGGTAAGGTAGGGACACCAACCACAGGGATAAGAAAGGGCAGGTGGGGAGAGGAAGATGTAGGGTGGGCGTTATTTAGGTAGTGGGCAGACCTTCTCATGCTCCTTGACCGTAGTCTCAAAAGCACTCCGAAGACTCTCCCCGTGCAGAGTAATGCGTCGCAGTACATACACAAAACTGTGACCCTCGAAAGGTAAGAGTCAACAGCAACATGGATGGCCTGTGAGGCAGCTGGAGGGATGCGCTGTCCCACAGGAGTGTCTCTTGTGGTGACAGGAGCAGAAACAGAGGATGTGGTAGAGGAACTCAACCTACTACGTTGATCACAAGGTACAACCTTGCGAATGGCCCCACCGTGGAACGACCTTAGGTGTCGCTTCATAGATGTCGTACCAAAGCTGTACAAACCAGGCCTCCCACGACTCAGCACCATTTTGCACTGGTTGCAGGTGACCTTGTTCGCACATGCTTTTGGTATGTCACCATGAATGGTAAATAACCGCCACACCCAAGACTCACAGCGAATGATGGTAGTAGGAACTTCCACTACCTCATCCACTTCATCCTCTTCATCCTCCTCTACATCCTCATGCCTGTTCCTCTCTTCAGGCCCTTGGGGAGGTGGTGGTGGTGATGCTGAGGCAGATGTAGCACCAGCTGGAGCAGCAAGCATATATGCCATCAGGTCTGATGTAAAGCAGCAAGAGCAGCACAACCTGGAAGATTAGCAGGCAAAGCAGACAATGCTCTGTCAGATAGCCAGAAGCACAATGAGGATGAGGCCGGGGGTGTGGCCTTTTATAGGGGTGCAAGTGCGCGCTCCACAGTAAGCCGAGCTGTCCACGGACAGATCGAACACACCAAAAAGGCTCAAAAAGTTCTAAAAATGATTTAGAAAGTCAGGGTCATTGTCTGGGACATGTGCAATGTTGAATTTTTACTATAAAATACTTTGGATTGTCTGAAAAAGTTATTTTAAAATGTTCGGAGACCCACAAAGTGTCCTTAATTGAGGACACACACTCAGCGTGGGTGCGGTCACATGATAATGTCGCAACCACGTCTGCAAAGGGAACGGGTGTCCGCAGGACACCAAATGCACAGGAACCGATGTGGGTGTTCAACGGACAGTGTTCGGGTCCTGAAACTAATTAAAAGTGCGACACAAGTGAGACAGACAGTTACGGACAGGCGTGATGTTTGTAGGACTTATGGGTGTGGTGCGCATGTGCGTAGATGTTCTAGAGTCAGTACGGACAGGTGCAGTGTCCTTAGGAAACCCTCATTTTGGATAATTACCGACATCCGGACACCGCGCGTGTTCTGAGAAAATTTTTATTTCGCTTGCGTACAGTAAGGACAGGTATAGTGTCCTTAGGACACCTCCATTTTGTTTAATTACGGACATTCCGGACACCACTCGTGTTCTTAGAACAGTTTCAACTTGTCTGCAGACAGGACGGACAGGTATAGTGTCCTTAGGACACCTCCATTTTGTTTAATTACGGACACCCCGACACCGCGTGTGTTCTTAGAACAGTTTCAACTTGCCTGCGGACAGTACGGACAGGAATAGTGTCCTCAGGACACCTCCATTTTGGTTAATTACGGACATTCCGGACACCGCGCGTGTTCTTAGAACAGTTTCAACTTGCCTGCGGACAGTACGGACAGGTATAGTGTCCTTAGGACACCTCCATTTTTGTTAATTACGGATATCCCGGACATCGCGTGTGTTCTTAGAACAGTTTCAACTTGCCTGCGGACAGTACGGACAGGAATAGTGTCCTCAGGACACCTCCATTTTGGTTAATTACGGACATTCCGGACACCATGCGTGTTCTTAGAACAGTTTCAACTTGCCTGCGGACAGTATGGACAGGTATAGTGTTCTTAGGACACCTCCATTTTTGTTAATTACGGATATCCCGGACACCGCGTGTGTTCTTAGAACAGTTTCACCTTGCCTGCGGACAGTACGGACAGGTGTAGTGTCCTTAGGACACCTCCATTTTGGTCAATTGTGGACATTCAGGACAACGCGCGTGTTCTTAGAACAGTTTCATCTTGCCTGCAGACAGTACGGACAGGTATAGTGTCCTTAGGACACCTCCATTTTGTTTAATTACGGACATTCCGGACACCACTCGTGTTCTTAGAACAGTTTCAACTTGACTGCAGACAGGACGGACAGGTATAGTGTCCTTAGGACACCTCCATTTTGTTTAATTACGGACATCCCGGACACCGCGTGTGTTCTTAGAACAGTCTCAACTTGCCTGCGGACAGTACGGACAGGAATAGTGTCCTCAGGACACCTCCATTTTGGTTAATTACGGACATTACGGACACCACGCGTGTTCTTAGAACAGTTTCAACTTGCCTGCGGACAGTACGGACAGGTATAGTGTCCTTAGGACACCTCCATTTTTGTTAATTACGGATATCCCGGACACCGCGTGTGTTCTTAGAACAGTTTCACCTTGCCTGCGGACAGTACGGACAGCTATAGTGTCCTTAGGACACCTCCATTTTGGTCAATTGCGGACATTCAGGACAACGCGCGTGTTCTTAGAACAGTTTCCTCTTGCCTGCAGACAGTACGGACAGGTTTAGTTTCCTTAGGACACCCACATTTTGGATAATTACGGACATCCAGGACACCCTTGCTATCCGCGGACATCTTAACTGCTGTTTAAAAAAAAATAAGACAGAAAGGACTGAATTAAAACACACTTAATATTTTTTTAATTATATACAGATATCAAATTTATGAAAGAGAGGAGGAAGCAGAAACGGACACACATATAGGGGAATTAAGGGTTTGGATAGGATGGATGGGAGGGGATGAAGGGATGGAAGTCTCATCATAACGTTTTTCTTGGTGTTGAGTGTTTGGGGATAGTTGACTGGGATGTGGAGAGGGGGAACAGGTGCATGTGGGACAATGATATTTTATTTTTTCTTTCATGTGGTCCCCCACAAAATGTTTCAAAAGATTTAAATTTTCCATGAGCATGTCAATGTTTTGTTCCATGCGCTGCAGAGTATTTTCTAATGTCTCTTTTGGTGTATTATTTTCAATGTTTGTATGGTCTGTTAAAAAGAAATATATATGTTAAGTGCACATACAGTAATGATTATTAATTTGGTTATATAGAGAAGTGTCTACCATTAGTATCACTATCTTCAGACATTTCCTCAAGTGGGAAATTTTCCTCAAGCCATTCCAAAGTACTGGACATTTCTGTGTAAAAAACAAAAATATATTACTTTTAGTGTACCTAATACAGAAAGTTTAGAAATATATAAGAAAAATGAAGTTTACTTACTAGCTTCTGGTAAGTTGTGTTCTTACTGTTCTGTAGGTCTGCTGTTGCTCCTAGTTGTGTAGTTTCTGTGAGGTGATTATGTTGGAAGCATATCTTTTTTGTTTTGGTATATTCCGTTTTAGTACATATGGTATCTGTATGGATGGTTGATGTTATCAATATTGCACCTCATCATGTATGCTGCACACAATGCTTATGTTTATGCATGAGTACATTATTATACTGTAAAGAACTTCATAATAGAATGCTATTTATATCAATGCATTGCTTAATGCACTACATAGCTCATGACATCTATTCCAATGATCCTTGACACTTTTTTGTCAACATTATAATAAGAATCCCTTGTAAAGACTTTTCATGAAAAGTACATGCACATATGATGTCGTCAGTGATGTCATCAATGACATTTGTGATGTCATCTTTGATGTCCTGGGTGTTAGTCTTAGCCATGCACGTTGGTGGCGCCAGTTATGGTTGCTTAGCTTACCATAACTAGCAAATTTCAAGGGTTTTTCGATTTTACTTTGAACCATAATGTCCCTTTAACAAACTATTTTTTTTTATACTGAATTTCATAGGTTTTTAGTACACAACGTAACCATAACGTCCCTTCAACAAAGTTTTTTTACTGAATTTGATAGAGTGTGATAATAATGGTACAGAATTCTCTGCATAAGCAAATTAATAGTCAGTACTTTATGTGTACTTAACATATATATATATATTTTTAACAGACCATGCAAAGATTGAAGAAATTCCACCAAAAGACACAATGCAAGACACCTTGCAATTCATAGAACAGAAAGTGGACATGCGGAAAGATAATTTCAATGGCTTAAGGCAATTTGTGGAGGAGCACGTCAAAGGTAAAATTAGATACCACTGTACTTCATGTCCCAGTGAAGTATCCCCAAACCCTCACGAAGAACATAAACGTTTAGACGTAACTTCCATCCCTTCATCCCCTCACAACAATCCCCTGAAAACCCCTAATTCTCCTATATTTGTTTCAGTTTCTGCTTCGCCCTTTCTGTCTTAATTGCTGTATATGTGTACAATAAAATAAATGTTATGTTAGTTTTAATGAAATAGTTTGTGTCTAATTTTTTTTTAAAGAAACAGTTAAAATGGCCACCGACAGCCCGCCTGTTCGGCCTGTCCATAATTAACAAAATATGGATGTCTTAAAGACACTACACCTATCCGTACCATTCGCAACCAAGATGAAACTGTTCTTAGCACACACCAGGTGTCCAGGATGTCTGTAAAATAACAAAATGGGGGTGTCTTAAGGACACTATACCTATCCGTACCGTTCGCAACCGAGATGGAAATGTCCGTGGAACAGGCACGGAGGCCGCAATGTCGGTAGTCAAACAAAATGGAGGTGTCCTAAGGACACTATACCTGGCAATACAGTCTGCAGAACTTCTACGCACATGCGCACCATACCCGTAAATCCTGCGAACATCGCGCCTGTCCGTAACTGTCTGTGTCGAACTTTTAATTAGTTTCAGGACCCGAACACCCGCGGTCATGCGCACAACCGTTCCTGTGCATTTGGTGTCCTGCGGACACCCATTCCATTTCTGGGCGTGTTCACGACGTCATCATGTGAGCGCACTCATGCTGAACGTGTGTCCTAATTTGCACACTGTGTCCGCTTCCCCAACATTTTAAAAGAATTTATGCAGACAATCCAAATTATTGTACAGTAAAAAATCACCATTTAACATGTTCCAGACATTGGCCCTAGCTTTCCACAGGTTTTTGGGAACTTTTTGATCGCTTTTGAGTGATCGATATGGTCACAAGGCGCAACCCTCCACCCCTATAAAAGGCCCCACCCTAGAGCTCATCTTCTTTGTACTTCTGGCTATTGCAGTTTGACGTTTGTTGCCTTTAGTGCTCTAGCTGAGATTACCTCACCAACCGTAATGTCATCCATGATTGCTGTTTCTAAATCAGCCTCAGCACCACCCCCAAACCCTCCACCACCACCACCTCCCCAAGGGCCTGCAGAGGGGAATATGCATGAGGATGTAGAGAACAAGGATGAAGAGGATGAAGAGAATGAGGTCAAGGAACTCCCTACTACCAGCACTTGCCAGGAGTCGTGGGTGTGGCGGTTGTTTACCGTTCATGGTAACGTATCGAAAGCATGTGCGAACAAGGTCACCTGTAACCAGTGCAATTTGGTGCTGAGTCGTGGAAGACGTGGTTCGTACAGCTTTGATACAACATCCATGAACCGACACCTAACTTTGTTCCGCGGTGCGGTCATTCGCAAAGTTGTACCATGTAAAGAACATAGTAGGTTGAGTTCCTCCACAGCATCCTCCGTTTCCGATCCTCTCACCACAAGAGACACTCCTGTGGGAGAGCGCATCCCTCCAGCTGCTTCACAGGCCATTTGCAATGCTGTTGACCCTTACCTTTCGAGGGTCACACTATTGTGTATGTACTGCGATGCAGTACTCTGCAGGGGGGAGAGTCTTCGAAGTGCTTTCGAGACTATGGTCAGGGAGCACCAGAAGAGCTGCTACCTACCTAAATAAGGCCCACCCTACATCTTCCTCTCTCCACCTGCCCTTTGCTATCCCCGTGGTTGGTGTCCCTTCCTTACCCACCTTTTTCCTCCTCTCCTAGTGTGTCGGGTGTACAAAGAGCCACAAAAAATATATAAAACAACAACAGTTAAAAAAAGGCTCTTTTCAAAGCAGCCTTTCTCAGTTTAAAAATAGAACTATCATGTAAACGGTGCAGGCTCCCACGCATTTTTCAAAAGTCTGCAGACAGTCCTAGGACACGTAACATTTTGGGTGCAACGCTAGCAAAACCAATGCACTTTTCTCTGGGAGTAAGTGGTGGCTCTGAAAAGAACCTTTTAGTGGTGTTTTGTGTGTTTCAAAAACTTGGATTTGTCAACATGTAATGCAAAATAGATGACTATACTTCCAGAAAAGGTTGCAATGCATTTTGTACATTTTGAATAAAAATCTAATTGCCAGCATATGTAAAATGGACTCCATCTCTGCTAAAAATGAATGTGCTGCGGAACATAATATATTCATTGTGGAAAGACAACATGCCAACATCTTTTAGAAAGGGACAAACAGCCTTATTGACATTGCGCCTCGCTTTCTCCATTTGTGGACCAAATGAAGAAGAACGCAGCCACATTTGTCTTTGTGCAATACGTGAAAAAAATAACTTGGCAATTTGGAAACTTGTCCATCACCTTTGCAAGTCATTCCTTCATTGCAAATTGCAAAGAAATTACGGATACATGTCCTAAACTGTTCCCTCCACAATGAATTATAATTATGTCAGGATGACGCTCTGGGCCTCATTACAACACCGGGGCTAAACCATGGTGCTATTAGCACCATGGTTGGTGCCGGTGTTGTAACGGGTCCGCCATGGTTCAATGGGGAATTACCACCCCATTCCAAGGTTGGTTGGGCGGTAATTCCCCATTGAACCATGGCCCTTCCCCATTCCCATTTTCGCCCCACAGGGCTCTATGGGAATGGAGAAGGCGCTAAGTACGGTACCACGAATTGTGGTACCGTACTTAGCACCAAGGTCCATTTGCGGGTCCCTACTTTAACGGCTGGTGTAGACCAGCCGTTAAGGTGTGGTCCCGCAAAGGGACCCCGTAGTAAGGTGCTAAGTGTTTAACGGCGCCACAGCCTTTTACGGTGTCGTTAAACACTTAGCGCCATGGTCATAATGAGGCCCTCTGTCTGTAAAGTAGCACAGAGAGTTAACAAGTCCAGCCACTTCATTCAACGCACTCCATGCCAGTGCACTTCCACATGAGGGAAACCAAGATCTGCAGATATACCACAACGTTCTGCATGCACCTTCAACCAATGTATCCATGTGTCTCCCAAAATTCAGATAATCTGTTTTCGAGCACACAGAGCCATTGCTGTCTGTTCTCCTCTCTGGAAAAAGACGTCCTCACTAAATTTCTCTGTACACAACACACCCACTAAACTTTACTGACCAATCCCTAGCTCCATTCATTCTCATTTGCATGCCTCTCCACCCCAGAATCCCTGTATGTAATACGCACTGTCCGAAGACTACCGCCATGTCCGCGGACATGTAGAAGATCTGATCGTGGTGAATGTACATTTAAATAGTGTTCCCCATTTCCACTTTAAGGTGGGCTCTGAAAAGAGCCGTTTTTTTTGGTCTTTTTGTTTTTTTTGTTTTTTTTGTAGATGCCTGACAGACACCTGTTATTTTATATTTTTTGTTTTCTTTTTTCTTAGTTTACTCATAAAATCTTCACATAACTGTTCCAAAGCAACCTTTACATTCCAAAAAAACATGGCATTTGCCAAAAAAGATAAAGAAACACCATCTGCTTCAAAATAAGCTGCATTACTCGAAGAAATGTTCTCGTGGCTACAGAAAAACATACCAGTTCTTAGCATGAAAGCAAGCATGCCTCGATTGATTGCACACCCAGCAATGCTTTGATCAGGACAAAAAACTGAACTGTTGTCCCATTTTGCTCTAGGAAGTAATCCAGAAAGAAATACTTTCACAGTTGGAAAGATGTTGATTACTGCTTCAACCAACTGTTCCAAATCTCCCAACAAAGTAGGGTAACTCACGTACCCCAAATGGAATGCACCATAGTGAAAAACTACCACATGGGGACTGTTCCTCCTACGTATATCTCTGCAAACTTGGAGAATTGCCTCTACATTGCAGTCAGTTACAGCGTTCCACACCACCTCCACTCCTCTAATATCGAAATTGTTTGCCACATGCATGCATTGACAATAGTGCTGTAAACCATGGACAAACATATCTCTGAGCACCAACACCCTGACTGTCTCCACCTCTGCCATCTTCACTACACACACTCTCTTTCTACACAAATCAACAATGTCACTATCCGATTGGCTTATCTTTACAGTCCCCTTTCCATGCTGGATTTGCTCTAAAACCCTGTATGTAGCACGCACTACCCACGTACAGGCGCGATGTCCACGCGGCACTTAACTTTTAGCCAGCCCTTCTACCCTTTGCACATAACTCGCAAATACATTCCCTGATTGGACACAGCTAAGCAGTCACACAACCATCCACCAATCACATCCAAGACCTCTACATCTAACTCCAGCATTAGAGTTCTGCACTTCAAATGTACTGTTGATCACTCTGAATACAAGTCTCATATCTTTGGAAAGCACCCACTACAAACACTACTGTGCAAGTCTCGAAGATTTCTACTTACAGCTCCATGCATATCCACATGCATGATTACAAAGTACAGGTATGCATATTCAATTCAGAGTACATGTACAACTCTTATGAATCCATATAAAAAAAGTAATGCCACTAAATCTGCATAGCCAATACATGCATGCCAACGCTCCCGCTTTAAGCGCGAGACTTCTGATTTTTCATTGAAAAATCGCACTACTATTTACTATCTCCCCATAACCTATACATACATGCCAACCCTCCCGATTTAGGAGCAAAACTTGATTTTTCATTAAAAAATGTCACAATTTGTTAGTGTCTCCCACCTAAATTAATGCTAATCCCAATACGATTGTATGAGAAAAATAAACGTTGCTGATTGCTGTGGTGAAATCTCCCTCTCAGTTGCTCCCGATCATTTGCATGTCTAGTTATAATATGAAATAATTCATAATTTTCCCAGCTACTATAATGAACTATCACTCCCAAACCTCTCTGCTATCTACAACACAGCTGAAAAACAAGTGAACAACTTAAAATTGTACTCATTTGCGAAGCAGGTTGAACTAACATACTGCAAATAACATATAAAGGCTGCACATAGTCTAATAAAATGGTTGCATACACTATGTTCAGATATCAAACAAGAATACTACCATGAAAACATAAAAGATAACGTGTACATTAATATCAGTGCTATAAACAACCAAAATTACTAACTTCTTCTTTTTACAATTGCAGTGAAGACCACTCTCCTGAAAATCAACAGCATCTGAACTACAAACAACATATCCGAAGAAACCTGCTCATTCTACAAAAAAAAAAGTAAGAGGATTGATACCTTTATATTCTTACTGTTCCTCAAAGAGACTGTGTGGGTCATTCATGTAATTTGCGCACCAAAAAAAAAACATTGATTTCTGAACCATTCTGCCCACAAATCCCCATTTAGTAAACAGAGATTAACAGGCAGAATGTCACATAAATTCCTGTTTTTTTTGGAACACAAATAACATACTGAAGCCTTAGAATGTTAGTACTACAAAACAAATAACTGTTTTAATTTTATACCATTACGTTTACTATTAATGCTTCATCTCAGCACTAGCTCACTTTCTACTCTCATCTGAACCAGAGTGTAGTAACATACAAACAGAAAAATAGCCTTCCCAACTCATTGTAACTGCCCAATGCACATTCACACACCACCGCAAACAACGTCCCATTCAAACTCATACACGCATGCACACAGCACACATACATTGTAAAACAGATCAACCCATACCTTCTTTTTTTTAACAGACCCCAAAGAATGCCTACCAAAAAGCAAGTCCGTAGAAAGTAACGCAGGAATAGAGCAAATGAAAACAAAAGTGTCCAGAATAAGCATCCATCTCTACCAGAGTTTGTACAAAACAGCTAATGCAGTCATTTATCGAAACAATAGAAGCTTCAACTACAGAAACTTTGCCTCCTCTATCAAAATGTGAAACAAAACAGAAAATGCTTAACAAGAATTTGGCTACCACTACTGCTAACACTGCTCCTATAAATCCTCATATACTAGCACAAAACCACACTAAAAAAAGTATTTTAGCAAAAATGTTCCGCTACAGAGTCCTTCAGAATCTAATAAGAAGAGGAGCAAAACCATCCACAACCCTTAAAACCTACCATAAAAAATGAACCCTGGAAGCTCTCATGGACAGTGCAATCCTTCTCAAAAGGAAGTTATTTTAGTTTTGAACAGGATGAAACCACTAACAAAACTAAGTACTAAACTACAAAAACAAACTTCCCAATAAACGGAATGTCAACAAAAATAACTTCATAAATATCTGTGGAGGTGAATGGAGTCACACCACGACCATAGACCCATATTTTAATGAAGAAGCATACAAACAAAAACAAACAAACACAATTGCCATCCATAGCAGTGGACGAGAATATGAAAAATTGAATAATACCATCATGGAACAAGAAACACTTCTTACAAAAGTATCCCCAGAAAACTCAGAATTACCTCTCCATTCGACTGAACCTAAACATCCAGTATACAAATGGCTGTGCACGTCAATGTGTAACATTCCCAACAAATGATTCAAATCTTTACGCCAGTTCCTCAATCAGTATGTGAAAGGTAAAGACAAAATCAAAATGCAAGGGCTGCAAAATATGGATACCTGTCCAGAGCGCAAATACACAGGACTACAAGGACATTCATTAGCCTGCATTTCAGGACCTATTTGCAAAAGCACCTTCCATGATATCAAAATGATATCAACACATCATTCAGATGTAAGAAATCTAGTGTATAAACTGTACTATGCTAAAAGTCCTGCTTTAGAACTAGCCAATGTAAATAACACTCTTATACATGGTACACCCAAATACCTACAAGAAGAAATCGACCGTATCCAGAGAAAATATTTTGGAAGTGAAAGGCACTTACAAAATGCAATAGCTTTAGAACAGACTAGCAACAATTGTGAAATACGAAAATGTAAAAGTACATCTGCTGAAGTACCAAACCATGTGTGTGTGTGTGTGTTGCCGCAGACATTTTTACAAACGTAACACAAAAACTATAGACATAACATGCAAAATAGAAGACAATTAAGATTCCAAATGGTGTGAATTAGCTCTCTACCTTTTAGCAGAACACAAAAACGAAATAAGTGAACCTTTAATAGGTTGCAGTTACTGCACTACAAAACTTGACAACAACCAAACTACTTCACATGCTATCACAAATAACTTGGAATTATTCCCACTACCAAAACCCCTGCAACAACTCAATTTGTATGAGAGCATCATAATTCAAACAGTACACCCATCACAAGCAATAATACACCTTCAACCAAAAACAGCAAAATTACCTCCCTCTGAATTGGTGAAAGGCATTTGTGGCAAAGTAGTTTATTTGCCATTAGATCTGACAGAAAATGTGCACACTCTAGGAGTGCAATATCCAATAGAGCATTCTTTAATTGTCTTAGTAAATGGTGTACCAAGAAAAGACAAAACAATTTGGCAACCACTCGTGGATTTATATAAAGTTAGACAAGCCTTGCAATATCTGAAAGACAATATTGAATACTACAAAGAAATAAACATTGAAGAAAGCTTAAGGGAACCAACTGAAATAATTCAAGAGTCATCAGAAAGTGGTCAATTTGAACTTCTGGATCCTTCTGCAGTATCCACTCTTTTGGACCATTATACAATTCATCCATTGCACTCTAATGAGAGCATAGATGATTCACTAGAAACTTACCAAATGCGACAAACCAAAGGTTCACCAATGAGCATATGGGAAAAAAGTATAGAAGCATGTGCTTTTCCACTACTATTTCCTACTGGCAAAGGAGGAAGACACGATGATAGGCCCACTCAGATAACAGCATCAGAATACCGCTCGTTACAAATGTATTCTGAAGATCCCAGATTTAGACAAAATGTGGAACACATATTCTACCTACTCTTTAAAAGTGAACTAGCAACCCTATTTTACGGAGTTGCACACATATTGAAATCTGGAACCCACTTTCAAGATATGTCAGCTACGCAATTAATACAAAAATTGCAAGAAAAAGATGACGTTTTATAATCTGTTTGCAAACACGCATGGTACGAAAGAATACTGGTTCCTTCATCACGGAGATGTACGTTGTATGATCAGAAACCTTGGACCACCCACTTGGTTTGTTACAGTAAGTTGTGCAGAATATGCATGGGAAGATTTACATGATTTCCTACGCATATCAAACAACAACGAAACCAACATAGATATACTAACACCTGGAAAACTTTGCTTTCTAGATCCTGTTAATGTTTCAAGATATTTCCACCATCGTTTCATTGCTATGCTACACTTTATTTGTAATAAAACTGTTCCTCCCTTCGGAGAAGTGTAACACTTCTTTTGGAGAAAAGAATACCAAGCCAGAGGAGCACCACATATCCACATGCTTTTATGGACTAAAGGTGCACCTAAATTTGGTCAGGACAGTGATGCCACTGTTTTACAGTTCCTCCAAAAATATGTCACTTGTGAAATCCCTTCACAAACAATACATAGTGACCTTCATGGGCAAATTGTACAATTTCAAAGACACAAATGTGATAAATATTGTCGTCGCAAATACAAAAACAAAGGGAAATACTACACCAAATGCCGCTTTGGTTTCCCTAGACCAGTTACAGAACAGGTGAAGTGAACAACTTCATGTCTTCAGTTCGACATAGTACATTGCAGACAATTCCAACTGCAGTTGCACAATATGTTACAGCCTACTTAGCAAAAGCAGAAAAAACAGAGCTTCAAGACCTCTGGAATGACCATCATCAGACAAAACACTATCTCAGAAATTGTACAGGCTAGGCATAAAAGCTCTCTCATACAAAATGTGGCACCTACGAAGATGCAGATTGTTTAACTGGTACTGCTTTATATGGAAAATCTGAAAATATAGTATGGCTAAGTCTTGGTCCTGCTAAATCTAGAAAAAGAGTTCTTAAATCATAGAAAAAATTGCCAAGAATGATCCCAACAGACATTTTGAAAAACAATTTGCTAGACACATACTACCCGAACAGGAGTACTACTTTGGAAACCATGTGTCTAAACCACAATGCCCAAAACATAGAGTGATAGATTGTGAAGGCAGCTTAGTGAAACTTACCAAATGAATCTTAATTAATCATGCCAAATTGTCATTAAAAACTCCTCAACAGAAAGAACTATATTACATGTCCCTGCTATAACTTTTTAAACCATGGAGAAAAGAAGAAGACGTATCAGATAACTATGACTGCTATGAAGACGCTTTCAAAGCAAATGAAAGCACTATCACCGATGTGAACTTTACGCAGTACAAAACAATGTTGCACAATGAACAGCAACACGAAGAAAATCTCCAGGCCCAACTAGATAAGGACACTCCGGACAGTGGTCAACCTTCTCTAACAGGAAGCCAAGAACCACTTGGACAGCCACTAATAGCAAATGAGGCAGAATTAGCTATGACAGAAGTAGAAAACACCATGGGGCCGTTTCATGGAACAAACGTGCGCCGAAAATCATGGAAGTCCCTACGCGTGTTTTCCTCAGGATGTGCGCCAAACCCGTGCATGGCGCACACGTCACTGCAACATCCCGAACGGCGTGCGCGACGCGCACATTGAAAGCGCACAACCTCGGCGCATACACCAGAAAGTGGGCGGAACACGGGCCGTAACGTGCAGAATGGGGAACAACGCGCCAAAATAAGGGCGTAACTGGGGATGTACTGCAGGGAAGCAGACGGAACGCCCACACGCACTGGAACCACACGTATTCATGGAATCGAATAAGGCAAAGCTGCGCACAGCCAAAGACACGCACGTCCGCCACATGAAGGCAGGCGGTAGCATCCCTGCGCATTACAAAAGTGGCAATATACAGCAATGATGAATGTCCCATACTGCGATTGGGCCTGTGCGAACGGGGCACGTGTATTTTTGGGGTGCGCAGGAAGTTTCACACGCGATTGAGCGGGGTACGTGTATTTCAGGGGTGCGCGGGAAGTTTCACATGCGATTGAGCGGGGTATGTGTATTTCGGGGGTGCGCGGGAAGTTTCACATGCGATTGAGCGGGGTACGTGTATTTCGGGGGTGCGCGGGAAGTTTCACACGCGATTGAGCGGGGTATGTGTATTTCGGGGGTGCACGGGAAGTTTCACATGCGATTGAGCAGGGTACGTGTATTTCGGGGGTGCGCGGGAAGTTTCACACGCAATTGAGTGGGGTACGTGTATTTCGGGGGTGTGCGGGAAGTTTCACACGTGATTGAGCGGGGTACGTGTATTTCGGGGTGCGCGGGAAGTTTCACACGCGATTGAGCGGGGTACGTGTATTTCGGGGGTGCGCAGGAAATTTCACACGCGATAGGCCTTGGCAAGCGGGGTACCACTCACCGTCTGCGTGTAGAAGATCGCGTAGCCAACACCCACCCGCTGTGAAGTAATAGAGTGTAAACCCCAACGCCTGGAAAACACACGCACCAAACCCCACGGAAAGCACGTACAGAGCAATGGAAATCCACGTGGGATCTTCAAGCCCTGCCAGGGCAACGCCTGTGTGCGATACGTCACAGACGCGCTCACGCGCTAAGGGCCTTCGGTCCAATGAAATCGCATATGTGTGCAGACACGCTTAAGCGCTAAGGGCCTTTCCTCGAATTACACGCTGATGTGCAATTTTTTCACATGCCAAATCACTCCGTATCAAGCTGGCCACGCGAAAACACACGGAAGACCACGCTCCTGCCCAAAAGGCCGAATCACTGCCCCCCAGAGCCTCGAGCACGCTCCCACCTGCCATCTGCTGCTACCTGACTGCCTGCTGCCCTCGTGCCCTGCCATTTGGTGCCTGCACATCAGCCATATGCAGGGGTCCAGTTGCGGTGCCCACCCCTGCTGGAACAGAAGACTCCCGACTGGGATACCATCGCTCCGCAGCCCAGCCCCAGGACCCAGTTGCCCACCCACACCTGCCTCGGGGGTCGCCATGTCTGGGCAAACACCATCTGAGACCACTGGCGACCCCCAGCCAGAGGGGCAGAGGGCCACCAGCTTCAGTCAGAAGGAAGTTGGTGTCCTGGTGGAGCTTGTCCTAGGGCATTATGATGCCCTCTTCGGATCATCACGCGCCGACAAGGAAGGACGGGACAGGATCTGGGACAACTTTGTGGTTGCCATCAACACGGAGGGGGGTGGCAACCCACAACATCAAGCAAGTCAAGAAGCGCTGGGAGGACTTGAGGTCCAGGACCCTCATAAAGGCCTGGCGCCTCGTGGAGGGGGGTGGGGGCAGCATGAGTACCATCCAGATGAGGGTCCTGGAACGCGTACGCCCAGCGCTCCATGCCCAGATCCTTGAGAGGCAGACCCGTCTGGAGTCGAGCGGTAAGTGGCCAAGCATTGCTGTGTGAGACTGGGCATGTTGCAGTGTGCTGGTTGTCTGATACTTGCCTGTATGTGTGACATAGGCCATGTACGCATGCGTGTGTGCAGGGACATCATGGTCATGCATGTGAGACCAGTAATGTGCGAACCACACGGTTGGTGCATGTTTTTAAATGCAACCTGGGGAGCCCTATGCGGAATGGACACATGAGAGCATGCCAGTCTCTGTTCCTGGACATGGGTGGGGGTGAGGGATGGGTGCTGATGCCATGTACATGTATGGTGTCCATGTCTGTGTGTCTGACCTGCGTGTCTGTGACTTGTGAATGCCATGGATGCATGACACATGTCTGTGGCTCTGTAGGACATTTGCTGATGGGCATGCTGGTTCTTTTCAGACTATCATGGAATGGGTGATTTACTAGGGAGTGGGTGCAGTGGTTCGTTGGGTGTTTGCACTGGGGGCTGGAGGGGTGGGATTTGGGTTGGCATTAGGGCCATGGGTCTGTATAGTCATGGCGTGGTGTTTGGGGGACATGAGTGGGGGCCTGCTGGCAAGTGCCCCACACTGCTGGGGGGTGGGGGTGCAAGGGGACATGAGTGGGGGCCTGCTGGCAGGTGCCCCACACTGCTGGGGGGTGGGGGTGCAAGGGGACATGAGTGGGGGCCTGCTGTCAGGTGCCCCACACTGCTGGGGGGTGGGGGTGCAAGGGGACATGGGTGGGGGCCTGCTGGCAGGTACCCCACACTGCTGGGGGGTGGGGGTACAGGGGGACATGAGTGGGACATGAGTGGGGGCCTGCTGGCAGGTGCCCCACACTGCTGGGGGGTGGGGGTGCAAGGGGACATGAGTGGGTGCCTGCTGGCAGGTGCCCCACACTGCTGGGGGGTGGGGGTGCAAGGGGACATGAGTTGGTGATCAGTAGTGCAAGGAGACATGTTCCTTTGCTGGGGGGCATGCCCATGTTGGGTGGGCTGCCTGCGGGACATGACCAGGGGTGCAGGGTAGTCCCCTGTGGTTTGGGCTGCCTGCAGGGGCCGTGGAGGGTGTACAGGGAACACCTGGGAGGACCCACACTGCCAAATCACGTGTAGGACACCCCGGCACCCCTGAAATACACGTACCCTGCTGAAATCACGTGTGAAACTTCCCGCGCACCCCTGAAATACACGTACCCTGCTGAAATCGCGTGTGAAACTTCCCGCGCACCCCCGAAATACACGTACCCTGCTGAAATCGCGTGTGAAACTTCCTGTGCACCCCTGAAATACACGTACCCTGCTGAAATTGCGTGTGAAACTTCCTGCGCACCCTTGATATACACGTACCCCGCTCGCACAGGGCCAATCGCGTGTGAAACTTCCCGCGCACCCCTGTAATACACATACCCTGCTGAAATCGCGTGTGAAACTTCCCGCGCACCCCTGAAATACACGTACCCTGCTGAAATCGCATGTGAAACTTCCCGCGCACCCCCGAAATACACGTACCCTGCTGAAATTGTGTGTGAAACTTCCCGCGCACCCCTGAAATACACGTACCCTGCTGAAATTGTGTGTGAAAC
This sequence comes from Ambystoma mexicanum, assembly GCF_040938575.1. Classification (NCBI taxonomy): domain Eukaryota; kingdom Metazoa; phylum Chordata; class Amphibia; order Caudata; family Ambystomatidae; genus Ambystoma; species Ambystoma mexicanum. Next base: position 1,229,504,660 of record NC_090930.1, on the reverse strand, counting down.
ATCCTGCGCACCCCTGAAATACACATACCCTGCTGAAATCGCGTGTGAAACTTCCCGCGCACCCCTGAAATACACGTACCCTGCTGAAATCGCATGTGAAACTTCCGGCGCATCCCTGAAATACACGTACCCTGCTGAAATCGCGTGTGAAACTTCCCGCGCACCCCTGATATACACGTACCCCGCTCGCACAGGGCCAATCGCGTGTGAAACTTCCCGCGAACCCTGGTAATACACGTACCCAGCTTGCTGTGCTGGTACAGGGTTAGCGCAGCCCTTTGCGCTGGATTGGGGATTTTGATGGCTTTTCCCTGCGCCAGGGGCGTTCTTGGGGGTGTAACTGGCGCTGCTGCAGGGTCGCTGCACCACTGTGCGCCACGGCTAGTTTTGGTAGCTGAAATCCATGAATACACTGTGCGCGGAAATGGATTTTAGCGCACGCGGCTGGCGCAGAGATTCGCACGCGCACACTGTGCGCCAGCCGCGTGCGCCACTTGTGCGCTAAATTCTATGAATTACCCCCATGTGTCACTATGAAGAAGTTACAGAAAACTTAACTGTACTTAACTTAAACTTAACAAAGACCAGCGCACCATTTTTGAAGAAGTAATGCAAGAAATTGCACATGGTGTACGACACGAAAATAAAGAATGTAACTGGCAAAATTACAAACCTATACTGCTGTACATCAGTGGTGAAGCTGGTTCAGGCAAAACATTCTTAATCAAAATCATCAGCAAGTTCCTTCAACAATTGACAAACAACAAACTGTCAGCTGTTGTAACTGCCCCCACAGGTTTAGCTGTCTACAACATAGGTGGTGTCACTTTACACAGATTACTGCTCCTTCCAGTGGAACACCAAAACAAATGAGACTATTACAAACTTTATACAGAAGCTGCAATAGAACTACGCAGAGTATTAAAACAAATGAAAATTCTACTAATAGATGAAGTGAGCATGGTCTCCAACCTAATGTTGGCTTTGATTCACCTCAGATTGCAAGAAGTACTTAAAACAAACAACGAAGAACTCTTTGCAGGAAAACACATTATTGTTTTCGGAGATCTTCTACAATTGACACCAGTGAAAGGTGAACCTATTTTTAAAACCTTAGGACAAAAACGTAAAACTGTTGGCAGCATAGGAAATGTCAACCTTTGGCAACATTTCCAATACAGAGAATTAACAGAAAACATTTGTCAATCTGCAGACCTCACTTACGCCAACATTTTAAAAAGTATTAGAGTTGGTGTACTATCTCAAGAAGCACAAGCAATATGGAAAACCTAGCACATCCATGCACTTTATGGTGATAACGCATGTGCTACTGATGTTATGGAACAATTAGCGCACAAAAATGTCAATTGTTTGGCCTTAATGCCAACTCTTGCAAACTGTTCCAAATTCAATGAAAAAGAAATGAAACCAATAATTTAAATTTGCTTCACAGACAAACTGCACGTACATGGTATGACACTACCCATGTGTCAGCAAGCCACAACAAGACGAAGGACCTCATCACGAGTTTGGCGGTAACCCTTAAATCCGGCGGTCGCGATATTACCACCGGATTTAAGGGTCTGCCAAATCAGGGCTTCGGCGGGTATCTCCCCAGCTCTGAGCTGGGGGGAAATCCACCAAAAATGTGCACTATTACCGCCGGCTGGAAATCCGCCGGTGGTAAGAGCGTGAAAATTCCCCATTCAGCCCGATGGGGAATGGGGCATTCACGAATGGGCTCAGTGGGGAATGGGGAATTCCATCACCACCAAACCCGTGATATGGTGCTAATAGCGCTAGGGGGTTTGGCGGTAGGGCTAATACAACCGGCGGTAATACCGCTTGCGTTACCGCCCAACTCGTGATGAGGCCCTAAATACCTTAGAAAATTCAATCTCCAACACAGCTGAGTTGGAAAAAATATTAAAATTATCCTTAAATTGTAGAGTAATGCTTAAATGTAGTTTTACAAAGGTAGCGGGCGCCCCTCTCTCGCAAGAACAGACATGATAACCTGTTCAGTGGTTATTAACCACTTGAGAGTTCGCAGCCACTGCTTTTACTCACTGTGCCTTTCACAGATGGGAAATATCCATTTGCATATCAGTCTTTGTCCTGCCCAGGGGCAGTCCAGCACCGAAATACAATGGCAATTCCAATCTGAACGAGAGTACCACCAGCAACCCCATACACGTGTGACACCCTTGTTGGGGATCATCAGTGAGGTGAAGCTGATGCCTCTCTAAGCACAGTGAGAGGGAGACCACGTCTGGTTGCCCCCAGGAGACCTAGGGTTACCAATCCCAGGTTCCTTAACAAATAGTTTTACAAAGGTAGCGGGCGCCCCACTCTCGCAAGAACAGACATGATAACCTGCTTTTACTCACTGTGCCTTTCACAGATGGGAAATATCCAATGCTTAATGTAACCTTGACGTGGATTAAGGACTAGTTAATGGGGCACTGGGTACAGTTGTTGGCTATCAAACATGCCCACGTGACAACAACATTCAGTTTGTCAATATTCTCTTTGACAAACTTTCAGAAGTAAAAAAGATAGGGCGCTCAACAGCTCGATTCCTTCTCTTCAAAGACATGCATGTACGTAGAGAACAGTTTTCTCTAACTCTTGCATTTGCAGTCACCATTCATAAATCCCAAGGTCTTACCCTAGACAAAGCATTGATAGATATTGGAAACACAGTCTTTAAAGAAGGCATGAGCTACGTAGCATTATCACGCTTACGTACACTTGACGGTCTATTTCTAATCAACTTTGATGCAAGTAAAGTGAATGCTGATATTTCTTGCATTTTAGAATACAATAGACTACGTTCACTGTACACCCCCCATCTGAAATCATATCCTGTTCCACAAAAAGGAAAATGTTGTAAAAGAAAAAAGTCAAACAGAAGTGCAACAGGATCTGACTGAAAATCCTTAAAAGAGAGTAAAAGAAGTTAATACTTAATCAATTACCACAACCAAAGAAGAACCTATTAGTGAAAGTAAATCAGGTACTTCTTCAAAGAAGGAACACAAACTCTGAAAAATTACTCAGACACAGAACTATCTGGTCCATTCAAATTTTCAAATGTAACTGTATAAGTTTCTATGCAAATATAGCAATGAAAATTCTATTTCAATTGCCACCAATTGTTAACAACATTTACTTACACAGTACAGACCAATTGTGTGTTGCAAATGTTAGTCCTTCATAGTATTGCAACAAACAATCCTGACAACATGTATAGTGTTCACGGAATAAGACAAGAATTGGACTACTGTAATGGAATGTTGAGGTTTACTATAAACTCACAAGAAGATCCACAAGAATTTCTAATGTACTTACTACAAGTACTGGAAAACAAAAACATACCTATCAATGAAATCTTTCAGATTTCATACATGTGGAAACATACATGCACTCTCTGCAACAATGTGACACAGGAACAAATCCCTAATGAGCGTTTTGTGTATGTATCCATACCTAATTGTGAATCTATTCCATTTCAGCAACTTATACAAAATGCAAACCATGGCAGATTATGTATTATCTGCAATTCAGATAATCGCTCCACCTTACTGATACAAACACATAGTAACTACATAATACTAATGCTTCTACGTTACAATGCAAATGGTACCAAAAACAACTGCAAGCTGACTGGATTCACACACGGTCAAGTGTCACTTGGTAAGAAAACCTTCACAACAATAGGTATAATCTACCACGCAGGAGCCACAACCAATGCAGGTCACTACACTGTATATATTAAAAAGAAATGTGGATGGTTCGAATGTAATGATAGTAGCATTACTCTAAAGCAGAGATTACCAGCAAATCTTACAAATGCTTACTTAATCTTCTTAAAGTCAAAATTTAATAACTAATCTGTGCTTCAACATTAACAAAAATGCAATTAAAAGACTATAAACCATTAGAATACGGCAACAGGTATCTAACTGGCCCAACATTGTATAACAACCACACAGATAATTGAATAACACTGAAGTGTAACAAAAAATAGACAGTTAGAATACGCAAACAGGTATCTAACTGCTTCAAAAATGTGCAACAAGCCAACAGATAGAACATTAACCAGAAACAACAAGTGAACACTCAAAGGAAACAAACAAATAGTGTGTAGCATAACAAAAAAAGGTTTTTTTTTAATACGACAAGGATTTTTTTCCCCCAGATCCAATGATTTGAAAAACAAATACAAAAACTGAGCAAAATGCACAGTACACTGGTTTGTAAACTAAACATGAGGGTCGAAAAAAAGCTAAAATGTCTATTATGCAATGTAATAAGTCTTTATAAAATACATACACTAACACGCTGTTTTCTTTTATCACAGAAATTGAAAAAGAATATTTCCTCCAAGTACTAAAGGCATGTAAAAAAAATATCAAATCGCAACAAATGAAACAGTAAGTATATTTTCAAACATTTCATACATATCCAAATCTATACGTGTGATCTATGGCTGTAATATGGTGCGGTGGTTGTGGCCATGGCCTAGAGTCTTGGGTGTATAGCCTACGGCCTACGGCCTTCAGCCATGCATCCAAGACTCTAGGTCCTAGCCACAACCACTGCAGCATATCACACCCATTGTGGCTTATAACTTCAGTAGTTGCAACTTTGGTCTTGGGTGCATGACCTTTGGCCATGAACCCAAGATGCTACATCCTGCCCACAATCACCACAGTATATAAAACCCATGGTGGCTTATAACTGCACTGCTTATAACTTTGGTCTTGGGTGTGTCGGGGGGAGATTCTGCCGGGGTCGGCTGGGCCGTCCGCGGACCTCCGGGCAGGGAGGCCCCAACTCCTCCCGTGTATCACAAAATTGAGTATGAGACGCACACAAGAAGCAAGGTGGTTCTGCTGTTTATTATACAAACGGCAGGGATGGGTCAAGGAGCGTACGCGTCCGTCCTGACACACACACAATCGTGGGGCTCGCAGGCCCTTTTTACCTTGGTATGACGTGCTACTTGCGTCACCTCGAAAAGTTAGCAAAAAACCTATCTCCACTCTGGATTGGTTACTTGAGTGGTAGGGTTAGTATAGCATACATATAGAGAGGAGTGTTATTGGCTGAGGGTCAGTCAGGTGGTATACCTGGGTTGTCCCTACAATTAGATACATGAGAATTGTTACATGAAGACCCCTGAGGATTGGTCAATGTTAATGGCGTCAGTGATAAGAGCCCCATGTTCTGATTGGTGCATTCGCGAGCCTCCCAGCCTGGGACCATCGCCGTTCCCAGCTCGCGGTGCACCTGTCATTTGCAACAATGTTTCACTATGGGTACGTGCAGACAATGCGAGGACTTATTCATAGGCTGGAAGGCCGACTACTCCCACTGTCGCAGATGTCCATTGAGTCTTTTATTTGTATCTGCTTGTGTCTCGTAACGAGAGATTCAGGCGCCTCCATTCTCCTAGCCTTGGCATCTGTTCAGGTGTGGCTTGGTCACGTGAGGCGGGACCGTGTTTGAGGGCGAATTCTGCACAATTAATATTGTTTTTCCCACTGTGTGCCTTGTTTAAGCTGCAGGTGCGACCTTGACGTTGGTGTGCGGCGTGCGAGATTGCAACATTGTGGCTTGAATGTTTGCCTTTCGCCGGGCTAATTCTGCAGGATCAGCAACCGGACTCTTGTTCATTTTAATGTTCATGGAAGCTCTTGCTTGCGGCCTACTTGAATCAGGTGCATAAATGGAGTCGTTGAGTGCACAGGCGCTTTAGGTTATAGGGTTTATGTGAAGCGTAAGCAAGCCATTTAGATAAGTTCATCGTGCGTCTTGCGTTCCTGCATCTTAAAAGCATATGTGAAAAATAATAAAGATGCACGTCCGTGGATGTGTCCGTCACCTACGTCATAGCGCTGAGTATATTCTTCGTGTAGGTTGGTGTGTGAGTGTCCAGGGTGCATGGTCGTCCAGGTGTGACCGTTGTCTAGGTCGTCATGGCATCTCTAACGATGTGTTGGTTTTAGTCGATTTCATCCATGTTGCAGGTGTCGGCCTGGGTAGGGCGAGCTGCTGGGCAGGTAGGGCAGGTGTGTGGGCACATCCGTAGGTTCCTGTACCAAGGTATTTGGTCATCTGGTAGATGGGCAAACTCATCTCGTGGCGGGTGTCTAGGCCGTGATCCTCTAGGCCAAGGGCGATAGGGGATTGGCGGGAGCCTGTTGTTCCATTCTCCCACTTCAGTCCCCCCTCTGGTCGACTTGTCGACCACAAACATATCCTTTTCTTTATCTCCTCTCACTCTCCATATTTTAGTTATTCCTCCCAAATGTCTGTAGTGGTTGACATGGTCTTCAAATGACCAATACATGTATGCACAGGTCCCTCCAGGAGTGCAGTATACCCATTTCCCTATGTAGCTCCTTGGGTTTCTTGGGTTTTCGAGCTTCACAGATGGTGGGTCCAGTTGGTTGGTGGTTATTTGGTTGCGCAGCCTCTCTCTCTCTTGTATTATCATGCCTGTGTGTTGGCCATCATCTGCTGGCATCAAGGGGTGCATACCGGCCATTTCAATCATTTCATCTGTGGTGCGCGCCTTCCGGGCTTTCCAAAATCTTATTATGATCAGTGTAGCTCCAGCCAAAATAGTACATCCAACTATAATCTTCAGTCCATCTGACAGCCATGAAGGCATCCATGACCATAATATTGAAAACCAGCTTCCATCCTTTGTTGCACCTTTACTTTCATCCATCATTTTAGAATGCATCTGGGCCAATTGTGAAACTGCTTCTGTCAGTGTACCGTTGTCAGCATCATTGGCAGGGATGAATGTGCAGCATGATTGTCCTATCTTTGCGCAAACTCCTCCTTCCATTGCTGTGAGGAGGTCCAGTACATATCTGTTCTGAAGTGCCACCATTCTTACTGCGCGCAGTTCCTCTTTTATGGCGTTAAATCCATTCACTGTAGAGTTGATGGTCATCATTAGTTCCCATCTAGTTATCTGGAGCCATTTTGCATTTGCGTAAGCCTGTAATCCCGGATGTATTATCGAGGAGAAGAACATTGCTGCTCTGCTAAACAGTCTGTGTTCTGGCGGAATTGAGGTGAGTGCTGTTTCTGACCTACCCCATAGGTAATTTCCCGTCAGAGGTTCTCCTTGTCTTTTCTTTCTATTCAGGACAGTATTATTGCTGTTGGTTTTGTTCTCTGACTCCTTCTGAGGTTGTACAGACCTCTTCGTCCTCTCGTTCCCTTCATCCATTTTGGGGAAATTGGCCATATTCACGTGTTTCTGCGGTACCACTAGTGATGGTACATTAACGTGCACTATTGTACATAGACCATTCCACAGAGGGGGCAATGTGTGGTATGCTTTGTCTCCGCAGGCCCAGTAGTGGTCCATTATCACTGCTGTTCCTGCTCCCCCCTCAGGTAACTCCATCACGCTTGCACAGTTGATGTTATATCCTACGTCCACCTCTCCTTTATGTTGGTAGCATACCTTAGGCGCAGTTAGTGGCAGTATTATTATTGGGTCTTCATCCTTCTCTATCCACGTGAGCATGGGTACGTATTTGATCCAAGTCGTCCAACATCTGTGGTTGTGCCCATCGATAGTTGAAATAGTTTCTTTTGTTATCATGTTGCTGCCAACCACTCCTATCTCCCATTTGTTGTCCAAGTACACCTTCCCTGTTATCGTCACCAGTGGCCTCTCCCAACATCCTGTTTTACCAGCAACTTCAGTGGCATACCAATCACATGGTAGGTACTGTAGTGTTACCTTCTTTGTTTCTCCTTTTTCAGGTCCACTCGTCATGTATCTGAAGGCTTCGGTATGTAGACTTTTCTTGTGGTAACTTAAATAAGTCTTGAGGAAGTTGTTTTCATATGGGTATGTGTCTCGTGTTTTCCACACCAGTTGCACCACTGTCCCTTGAAATCTTCCTTTCGTTTGGAACAGTGCCAGGTATATTATGCATCGTGCTGTTTTTTCATCTATTTCTGTGGCAACAAATGTTCGAGAAGCGCTCATGGCATATGGAATTAATGAGCAAACGTAGCAGCTGTCTTCTGTTGTCTGCTTACCTATGTGGGTCATGTGTTGGTACCACATGTTGTTTGAGATGTGTGCTGAATCTTGTATGTAGTTGTCAATACCTTTATTATCTGAGTATGTGCTGCGTTTAACTCTATTATCTTTGTGTGGGATTATACTAATACCACCTGACGTAACACCTGTTGCAGCTGGGGGCGGGGGTATGTTAGGTTTGGGTACAGCAACAATATTCATAGCATAGCTGTACTGCCATACAGAGGCAGCCAAGAACCCGGTGATCATCAAAATCCCTATCAATGTTATTACACAAGCTAATTTCACCGGCATTTTGCTCTTACCTTGCTGCAGTCCGGCAGCTTATTCTTGCGACGTTAAAGTTGCCCGCCTGAAAATTCTCAATATGCTTGTTATTAGTGTTAGTGGTTGTTTATTTTCAAGCCCTCCCTATCAGCCCTCCCTATAAGATAGTCATTCAGTGCCCAGGCGAAGAGCTGTTCCCATGCCACTCTATCTCTTAGGGCAGGCAAGTATGGGTGGAGGTGGGGCATTGAATATTCTATGGCCAAGAGGAATGCTGTGTAGTAGACACGTACCCTTCTTTTGTTCAGGTACGTTTGCCTTCTTACTTCATATACAAATTGGTGTGACAATTCTTCTGGGTAGTTATCGTCTGAGGGTACCATCTACTCCTGGGCAGTGAATTTGTTAGTTAACTTACTTTCTTATCAGTACAATAATACGCAATACCTGCACGTGCGAGAGAAAAGAAAGAGAGAACATTCACGTGTTTACAGGTGTATATGTGCAAAACAATGTCCTTCAGTTCTGTTGTTGCTACAGGGGGTAGGAGGTCAATGGGCAGAGGGGCAGAGGGTTTGGGTCTTAGCTGGCAGAAGTCTCTTTACTCTTTGATCGTGTGACCATGGGGTGGGTGGGTCCAATAATTGTCTCTGGGGGATCTGGGGGTTGACAGGGTATGGGGACTCTTAAGCCGCCAGAAATGGCAGAAGTCTCTTCCTCCGTTGGTGACGCTGCTGTTGTTCTTCCGATGGCCCTGTCGGTGGCGCTGGGGCGGGTCAGGAGTTTGTAGATCTTTACGTCATGTAGGTGATTCCAGGCACGTTTGTCCTGTAGCTTTACTGCTCTCGTTGATGTCTCCTCTACCAGATGGGGGCCAGTAAAACGGGGACAGTTCCACTTCCTATTGAAATTGCGGAGTAGCACGTGGTCACCTTTAGCAATTTTACACAGTCTTTCCTTTTCCAGTTCTTTATCCGCTTCTTCTTGTTGATCGCTGTTAGACCTGCCCCGTGTGCGCTCGAGCTGTTGAGACACAAACACTACACTAGTAATCAAAGAAGACACATATTGGTACATTTCATCACCAAAAACAGTGGCGGTACTATCTTGATCAGTGAATGCTCTTGATGTTGGGGTCAGAGGAAGGCGCATCTGGCGTCCGGTAACCACCTCGTGTGGGGTGAGGTGGTGGTCGGAGCCCGGTTTATTTCTTAGTTCGAATAGGGCTAACGGAAGGCAATATAACCAACTCCTTTTCGTTGTTTGTTGTATTTTTGCAATTGCCTCCTTTAGTAGGCCATTCAGGCGTTCACATATACCGTTGGCCTGGGGGTGGTATGCACATGCAAATTTATGCTTGATGCTCAATAAGGACGTGATGTGCTGGAACATTTTGTTTGCGAAATGCGGGCCATTGTCTGACCGCAGCACCTCGCACACTCCCCACTTGGGGAAGACCTCCCTTACTAGGAATTTAGCTGCACTGAATGCATCTGGGTGGGAGCATGGCCCTGCTTCAATCCACCTCGAAAATGGGCATACTACTACAATCATATACCTGTTTCCTTGACATACGTTGATCATATCAACATAGTCAATATGGAGATGTCGAAAGGGTCCCTCTGGCCGGGGTATAGTACCTTTTATCACCTTCAGAGTGTGACCGGCCGTAAACTGTTGACATGTGAGACAGTTACTTATGAAATTTGACACATGGGAATTTAACTCGGGGCAAAACCAGTCTTCCCTAATTCGTGCTGCAATTACTTCCTTGCCTGTATGGGCTGGGTGGTGTAGTTGGTTCAGGGCGGTATTCAATAGTGCCAGTGGTATTACAATTTTTCCAGTGTTACCCTGGCGCCATAGTGCGTCAGTTGGTGACATTGTGCATCCTCTTTTTACCCATATTTCTTTTTCTGCCATTGGTGCAGCCGCTTGTAGCTCCATTATCTGTGTGGCGGGGAGATGGGTGTACCCTTCTCTTATCAACATCTCCTTAGCTATTCCCCTCCCTCTCCCTCTCTCTGACTCTGGGGGGTTCCATATCTCACCAAAGTACGCAGCATACTTCGCATGTGCGCCTGCCGCTGCATTCCCTCTTGAGACATGATCTTCTCCATTGGTATGTGCGGTACATTTGACCAAGGCTAATTCCTGGGGGTTGTTTATTACTTCAATTAGTTCAGCCAGTAATAGAGCATGTTGCACTGGAGTGCCGTCAGCTCTTCTGAACCCTCTTCTTCTCCATTTTGACAGCCCTGAGTGGACAGTGGACGTAACATATGCGCTGTCAGAATATATGGTCACTCGTTTATTAAAGCTTTCCTTCAACGCCAAGATCAGAGCAATCAGCTCTGCCGCTTGAGCAGAGTAATGCTGTGGTAATTGCACACATTTCATGGCCACACACACCGGTACCTCCATCATTTTCACCACCGCTGCCCCAGTCCTCCTTATCCCATCCTTTTGGTCAATTGTTGATGACCCGTCAATGAACAGGAGCTCACCTCCCTCTAGTGCGTTTTCTTCAACTTTTCTAGCACATGAGTACATTTCAGTGGTTTGCGTACAATCGTGTGCATAATCTCCTTCCTCAATTACTTCTGCTAAAAACCTTGCAGGGTTGACTGTGCTACATCTAACAATTGATAGTTCAGCTCTGGATAATATTATCTCATAACCTGATGCCCTTTGCGTGGTTAGGGTGGACTTGGGTTTATTTAATATTGCAAATAGTGCATGTTCCACGAATAGTGTGGTTGGGCACCCCATGGTTATTGTTGACGCCTTTTCTACCGCAAAAGCAGCTGCGGCGAGGCCTTGTTCGCAAGGGAAATGACCCAACATTACAGGATCTAAGTGGCCGCTGTAAAACGCTACTGGTTTGTAGCCCATGCTTGTTTTTTGAGCCAACACTGCTTTCATTACTGCTGAGTCGCAATGTGAAAATATGAAAAATTGTCGCACATAATCTGGGGTGGCCAATACTGGAGCAGTTGATATCGCATCTTTCAGTTCATCAAAAGCCTCTTTTATTTCCATTGTCCACCCCAACTGTTTCTCCCCTTTGTTAGCTTCTTTTAACCCCTCAAGCAGGGGTCCTATGTATGAGCTATAATCAAATACCCATGCTCTACAGTAGTTACACAGGCCTAGAAACTGCTGTAGTTCCCTCACTGTTTGCGGCAATGGCGTTTTTGAAATGGCCTGTGCTCTTTGTGGGGCAATCTTTCTTCCATGTTGGGATATGAGCTGACCAATGTACAATACCTGTTCCTGACAGTACTGTAACTTTTCCATGTCTACCTTGTAACCTTTTTCAGCCAATATTGTCAGCATCTTTAATGAGTCCTCTCTGCATCTATTTTCGTTTGTGCTGCAAATTATTATGTCGTCCACATACTGCAACACTGTGCTTCCTACTTCAATGTTACCCAAATCCATCTTTATTACTCTGTTGAATATTGAGGGTGACTCGCAGTATCCTTGTGGCAATCTAGTGTGTTTCCACTTTGTGTTTCTGTATGTGAAGCTTGTCAAATCTTGTGAGTCTGGGTGCAATGGTATTGAGAAAAAAGCATTTTTAAGGTCGATCACTGTAAATCGTGATGCCTCTGCTGGAATGCCACACAATATTGTGGCCGGGTTTGCTGCTATGGGGTACTCTGCTTCCACTATGTTGTTCAAGGGCCTGAGGTCCTGTATGCAGCGCCAAGACCCCCCTCTAGCCTTGCGCACTGGGTATACAGCTGTGTTACATGGTGATTCTGATGGGACCAGTATGCCATTATTTATGAGGGCCGTTATGGTTTCATATATGCCCTCATCTGCCTCTTTTGATAGTGGGTACTGTTTTACTCTGGGGAGTATTGCACCTTTTTTCAATTTTATCCTTACACCCCCTATACTTTTTATACATCATATGTCATAGGGGCTAGTAGTCCATAGCGATGTGGGTACCTTTGTCATATCCTCCTCAAAGAAGGGAACTGGGGTGGATGCCGGTGCCTCAAGTGCCATTGCAATTTTTTGTGCCACTTGTGTATACGCCACTCTTAGCCATATCTCCACACTCATCATAAACACCATTTCACCTTCCTCCTTTTCTTCTGAGAAGAGCTCCTCGTCTGACACCTGGGTTAGCCTACATCCCTCTGCTAGTGCTATTACTGCTCTCCATGCTCTTCCTTCGCTGTCTTGGGCATGCACTGCAATGTAATCAGCTGTTGCTATGATGCTCTCTATGTTCACTGAAATCACCTTTCCTTCTGGTTCATTGGCTGGATTTTCTGGTCTGAACAAATAGGCCGCTGGCCTCCTCCAGATCTTTCCTTCTATCCCTGGCATCCAGGCAAATGCCATGTCTGTCCCGTACTGAAATAGTTCACCATCAACTGGCTCAGCCCTAATCGCTGTCTGTCCGCAGTATGCTTGCATTATTTGTCGTGCTGTTAACATGTTGATCCCTGGAGTAGAGCAAATTATGCCGTTTTCCGTAAAGGAGATCGTCATATTCAACCTGTTCATGATGTCTCTTCCCATTATATTTACTGGTGAGGCCCTAGAATATAAAAGTGGGACTGACATGTCGCAATCCCCTATTGATAAGGGGACGTTATCAGTAAAGGGAACCAACCCCCTAGCCCCAGAGAATCCTTGGGTGTTCATGGCTTCGCCTGACATCTTAAACTTACCTTCCCTTATGCAAGACCGGGTCGCCCCGGTATCAACAAGGAATGATAACTTTTTGTCACCTATCGTTACCTCTATGCGTGGTTCCTCCGCACTATTAGGGGTTACTGACAGGATGGGACACACCAAGGCCGTCTGTGGGCTGTCCTATTGAGGGTACAACGATTGGCCGTTTCCTGTGTAAGGGTTGTGTCCTAGTACTGTCACCCTACCCAGTTGTGTTTGTTGTGCTTGGGGTTGTTGTGTTGTCGCTACCTGTTGTTGTGGCAGTGAAAATTCCTGTAGCTGTTGTTGTGTTGCTAGTTGTTGCTGGTCATTTCCCTGTTGCAACGTCTGCTGTTGCTGTATCCCCTGCTGTTCCTGTGTGGGCCTTAGTTGTCCCTGCTCGTTCCACAATGGTGTCCCTGGTCTTACTCTACACGTGCGTGACATGTGCCCTATCAAACCACAAATCCAACACACTGGTGGTTCCCTACTTTGCCATGGAAAGCTACCTGAGTTGTCCTGGTATACTGGTTGACCGGTGGGGTAGTAATTTCTAAGTCCTCCCACCTGTTGTTGTGTGTTATATCCGTATCCCCTTCCTCTCATTATTCCTCCTCTTCCCCTGTTATAGTTATAATACCCAGCTCCTTGCGTTGAGTATCCTCCTCCCAAGTTGGTCGTGTAAGGTTGGAGTGGCGGCGTCTGTTGTGTTATAGTCTGGGAGGGTTGTATTTGGGATTGGTCTTGTGCAGCCACTACTTGTGTGGGGCTTTGGGTCATTGTTGTGGGTGTAGTTATTAGTGCCCCTTCCATTGTGTATTTAGTAAGTTTTTTCTGTACAAGTTTAGCCTCTTCCGCTTTCCTGTCCTCTTCCTTTTGTTTCATTTTACCTTGCCATGTCCTGCAATGATGTACTATTGTCAGTTGTATTTCTGGCCATGCTTTTGCTTCCATTCCCACCACTTTCTTCAGTTGTTTCTGAACTCCTTCTGGGAGCCCTTGTACTAGTATATGATAAAATATTGCTGGTGTTTTGTCCCATTGTTCTCTAGTTTCCATGCGCCAGTTCTCTTGAATTTCCTGGATATAATCAACAGGATCTTCGTTCTCACGCATCTTGCGTGAGGTAATTGCTCCTATATCTGATGTGTCTGGGTACTGTACCCTTAGTGCCTGCCATAATGCATGTCTGCAGTTTGCGAATGGTGCCCCATCGTGTGATGTATTGGTTATTGTTACCCCAGTGAATCCCGCTCTTTTCCAAATGTCATCCGCTGCATCCCCTAATATTGATATTAGAAGGCCCTTTACATCCCCCACTGCCAGTTTCTGTCCTGCGGTATGTTTTTCCATTTCATATATCCATTTACCTGCACCTCCACTTAATGATGGGAGCCTGCACTTTATATTTTCTTTGTCTACATGCTTCCAAGGGACATATTGTGGTCTTACCCCTCCCCTCTCCAGAAGTGGCATTAAGTTGTGTCTCGTTATATCCCTTGGGTTCCATAAAATTGAGTCCCCACACCCCTCCTCTTCTTCCCTCTCTCTTATGTCTTCTATTCTGCCCTTAATTCCACCTGCTCGTAACTCCGTCTCCTCTTTCTTTTCCCCTTCTTTCATCATCTCCTGTAGCTAATGTGGGCGTGTGTATTTGTCCTTCTTGCCTACGTCTAGGGAGGTCTCTAAGCCTACCTACATAAGGTGTCATTTCGTTTGTGAAAGGCGCAAGTTTAGTTCTACGTAGTGAGCGTGGGGTGGTTGTCTGAGGGTAGGATGGTGAGGGTGTGGCGTCATGTATCTGTCTGTTCGCTATTCCCTGCTCTTCCTCCTCACTTTTCTCCAGTTCATCCTTTCTCATACATATCCATGGTGAGTCTATATTGGTCCGAGTGGTGTACAGTTTATCTAGGCTTTCCCTGTCACTGTTTCTTCCTTCCTTCTCCATTCCTTCTTCTTCCTCACTACAAAAGTCATCTGTATGTGGCTGCCCCCACTCTGTCTTTCTCCCCTTGATAGTTACTGTTTTTAAGTCTATTAGGTCTGTCTCTCCCCTTCCTCCTTTACTACCCGCTCCCCCTTGTGCTGATGTTGTTGCTACTTCTTTATCTCTATATACATACCTCCTTTCTTCAATCCCTCCTCTCCTATCTCCTCTTTCTTCTCCATTTCTCTCCTCCATCTCTCTCCCAATTTCCTCCCTTTTCCTTTTTAATTCCTCCATTACTTCACTACTCATCTTTCCCAATACCCTTTCATCCTCTTCCTTCCTTTCCCTTCTCACCCTCTCCCTTTCTAATATACTCTCTATCACCCTCCCTTCTTTGTATTTCCTGGTCGTTTCTGATAGTAATCTCTTCTTCCACATTGCCATTTCTTTTTCTTTCACTTCTTCTTCCTTTTTCCTCTCTCGTAGTACTGCTCTTGATACCCTTTCTGCTGCAGCTCTTACCCTTTCTTCTTCTCTCCTTTGCTCCTCATTTCGTTCCCTTATTCTTTCTAACTCGTTCTTACCTTCTTTCCTTTCCCTCGCTCTCTCTCTTTCCTCCCTTTCAAGCTGTTTTATTAGTTCATTCTGTTCGTCCCTTAGCTCTGCTAGCCGTTCCTCCAAAGCTTCTTCCTTTCCTTTTACCAGCTCTTCTCCCCTTATTTCGCTCTCCCTGGCATTATCCTCGTCCATCTTCCTCACTACCTTCCTCTCTTCTCCTGTTAATGTACCTCGTAATTTTAATAGTATCTGTGCAGCTACCCACTCGTCATGTCCTATTTCCTCAGCTTGCTCTTCTCCAGTCCTCCCCTCCCCCTCTGGTATCTTCCTATATGCTGATCCCGTAGTACTAGTCCTCTCCCCTCCCTTGTTGGCACTTGTCACTGCATATGGTGGCGGGCTGTATGCCGGGTTCGAGTACCCCTCAGCCGCCCTTAGTTGTTCTCTTCCTATTTCTCCTAGTTCTCGGGTACAACCCCTCTCCCTCTGTTTTCACTACCTTTGCTAGGGTTATATCGTCGCCCTGTTCCTTTTTTAGTTCATTTTCTTTTGGGTTGTTATTCTTTTCTCCTCCCTCTTGTCCGTTCCCCGTGTTCTTTGGGCCTTCACTCTCCTTCTCCCCACTCTCTCCTTCCTCCTTAATCTCTTTTTCTTCCGGTGTTTCCCCCATAGTGAACATTCCATTTGGTCCTGGTCGGGACCCCTGGAACATCCGCCATAAGTTAAACATCTCCACATGGTTTGTCAATTTCTTCCCCTTGTATGTATTATGCAGATGGTTTAATAGTGAATGTTGGGTATATGGATCGAAGCTACCATTAGGCGGCCATGGTGTTGTCATTTTGTTGTCCGTCCCCTGTGTCCATTCTATGCTATACTTGATCAATTTCTCTCGATGGGGTGACAGTGTTTTGCATATGTGCTGTAGTGGGGTAGTGAGGGTGTTCCCCCATCCTCCCGATCCTGCTCCGTGTGACATAGCAGCGCTCCACTTGCTATCCTTCCCCTGTTTGGTAGCTGTTACACACAACCTTTTACCTTTACCTGGCCCCGTGAGTTTGGGGACTTGCGATAATCCGCTAAGGAAAATTATTAAAATATAGTATTTACATCTCCATATTCTGTTCTTCCTTGTCTTCCTTTACAGAACACCCTTGCGGCCCCCTGCGGCCGAGGCGCACGTAGCCCCCTATGGCTGTGTACCCTTCGTGACGTTCTTATACAGTCGTCCTATTTTCATTTGCTCCTCCTCCCTCTTCTACCCTGGCCGTGGCTGGCGTTCTCCGTGCGCAGCCATGTCCCCCGTTTCGCCTTTTCCCCGATCAACTCGTTACCGTTTACCTCCATTTCCACTCCCTTACCACAACTCTCTTCCCCACCACCCTCCGAAAGAGAGATGCCTTGTGTTCGGGATATCCTATGAAAGCCCTACTGGTGACGTCACCGATCTCTTCACACTAGTAGTTAGGTCTTAATACACTTACACTCTACCCCCCGTTAACCCCACAGCTGTCTTCCTGTCACGCCTGGAACAAGGTAATCAACAATATATAATCGGACTGCGCACGCTGCGTCGCCTCGCGTGTGATACGCCCCTCGACAGGAGGGCTTAACCAGCCAATTATCTTCCGTATTGGGCAACCAACTAGCTACCGCCTACAGGGAAACATCATCTACCTATCGAGTTTCTTGCTCGATCAATAGGGATCCTCATCTACTCATTGATCTATAATCACCAAATCGTAGGAAACCGCACACACACACACACCCGTACACGTAGTCGCGACCTAGGCCAATCAGTGTCTACGAGCGGCCGCACGTGATGTTTTCGTGCTCCGCCCCCCTCTTTCGCGTAGCGTAGCCGACTGCTCTCGCACTCGTTCGGCTACCATTCATGTCATAGCCAACACTAAATTGTCAACCCTTCGCCGCGCACCTGTGCAAAACCTCCCACCTCCCTTATTTAATTCCTCCCCCCTCCCTCACAATTTCACATTGCTTTTTGGGTGTGGCATACTCACCAAGTTCTCTCGATGCGCGGCCGCTCGACTGCGTACACCCCTCCAAGCGGCTCGCCACCTTCCCTCGTCTGGACCACGTCTGGACACTCGCCAACCGCGGGCGGGATACTTCTCAACCGGCTCCCGAAGGCCAATATCCGGATTGCGCCGTCCGGTCTTCTCGCAGTTCCGCGATAGTCCTGTAGTCCTCAGAAGGGGGCAGCGGCAGAGGGGGCCGCGCCGCCGGGCCTCCTCGCAGCGGGAGCACTCGGAAAAATAAAATAAAAGCAGACCTTAAACAGATCTCAGCAGTGCCTCCAACTTGTCAGGGGGAGATTCTGCCGGGGTCGGCTGGGCCGTCTGCGGACCTCCGGGCAGGGAGGCCCCAACTCCTCCCGTGTATCACAAAATTGAGTATGAGACGCACACAAGAAGCAAGGTGGTTCTGCTGTTTATTATACAAACGGCAGGGATGGGTCAAGGAGCGTACGCGTCCGTCCTGACACACACACAATCGTGGGGCTCGCAGGCCCTTTTTACCTTGGTATGACGCGCTACTTGCGTCACCTCGAAAAGTTAGCAAAAAACCTATCTCCACTCTGGATTGGTTACTTGAGTGGTAGGGTTAGTATAGCATACATATAGAGAAGAGTGTTATTGGCTGAGGGTCAGTCAGGTGGTATACCTGGGTTGTCCCTACAATTAGATACATGAGAATTGTTACATGAAGACCCCTGAGGATTGGTCAATGTTAATGGCGTCAGTGATAAGAGCCCCATGTTCTGATTGGTGCATTCGCGAGCCTCCCAGCCTGGGACCATCGCCGTTCCCAGCTCGCGGTGCACCTGTCATTTGCAACAATGTTTCACTATGGGTACGTGCAGACAATGCGAGGACTTATTCATAGGCTGGAAGGCCGACTACTCCCACTGTCGCGGATGTCCATTGAGTCTTTGATTTGTATCTGCTTGTGTCTCGTAACGAGAGATTCAGGCGCCTCCATTCTCCTAGCCTTGGCATCCGTTCAGGTGTGGCTTGGTCACGTGAGGCGGGACCGTGTTTGAGGCCGAATTCTGCACAATTAATATTGTTTTTCCCACTGTGTGCCTTGTTTAATCTGCAGGTGCGACCTTGACGTTGGTGTGCGGCGTACGAGATTGCAACATTGTGGCTTGACTGTTTGCCTTTCGCCGGGCTAATTCTGCAGGATCAGCAACCGGACTCTTGTTCATTTTAATGTTCATGGAAGCTCTTGCTTGCGGCCTACTTGAATCAGGTGCATAAATGGAGTCGTTGAGTGCACAGGCGCTTTAGGTTATAGGGTTTATGTGAAGCGTAAGCAAGCCATTTAGATAAGTTCATCGTGCGTCTTGCATTCCTGCATCTTAAAAGCCTATGTGAAAAATAATAAAGATGCACGTCCGTGGATGTGTCCGTCACCTACGTCATAGCGCTGAGTATATTCTTCGTGTAGGTTGGTGTGTGAGTGTCCAGGGTGCATGGTCGTCCAGGTGTGACCGTTGGCTAGGTCGTCATGGCATCTCTAACGATGTGTTGGTTTTAGTCGATTTGATCCATGTTGCAGGTGTCGGCCTGGGTAGGGCGAGCTGCTGGGCAGGTAGGGCAGGTGTGTGGGCACATCCGTAGGTTCCTGTACCAAGGTATTTGGTCGTCTGGTAGATGGGCAAACTCATCTCGTGGCGGGTGTCTAGGCTGTGATCCTCTAGGCCAAGGGCGAGAGGGGATTGGCGGGAGCCTGTTGTTCCATTCTCCAAATACAAATGGTGCATGGCCTTCGGCCATGCACACAAGACTGTAGGTCCTGGCCAAAACCACTGCAACATATCACACCCATTGTGGCTTATAACTTTAGTACTTAGAATTTTGGTTTTGTGTGCATGGCCGAAGACTGTAGGTCCTGGACACAACCACCACAGTATATGAAACCCATGGTGGCTTATAACTTCAGTGCTTACAACTTTGGTCTTGGGTGCATGGCTTTTGGCCATGCACCCAAGGCTCTAGGCCCTGCCCACAACTACCTGATAGATATTCAGTCCTATGGGTGTATTTATGAGTGTGATATGCAGCAGTGGTTGTGGTCAGGCCCTAGAGTCTTGGGTATATGGCCTACGGCCTGAGGCCATGCACCCAAGACTCTAGGCCCTGACCACAACCACTGAAGCATATCAGAACCATGGTGGCTTATAACTCATTGTCACACCCATAGAATGAAACATTTTAACTGTGGCATATACTCAATTTGCACCCAACACTCTAGGCCCTGCCCACAACCATCTCATAGATATTCTATTCTATGGGTGTGATGTATGGGTGTGATATGTTCCGGTGGTTGTGGCCAGGGCCTAGAGTCTTGGGTGTATGGCCTACAGCCTATGGCCTGTGGCCATGCACTCAAGACTCTAGGCCCTGGCCACAACCACCGCCGCATATCACACCCATGGTGGCTAATAAGTCATTACCACACCCATAGAATGAAACATTTTAACTGCAGCATATACTCAATTTGCACCCAGGACGGTATGCCCTGCCCACACCTACCAGATAGATATTCGAATGTATGGGTGTGATGTATGGGTGTGATATGGTGCGGTGGTTGTGGCCAGGGCCTAGAGTCTTGGGTGTATGGCCTACGGCTTGCGGCCAGGCACCCAAAACTCTACATCCTGCCCACAACCGCATGGTGGCTTATAATTTTACTCCTTATAGCATATCACTCCCATAGTGGCTTATAACTTCAATACTTATAACTTTGGTTTTGGGTGCATGGCCTTCAGCCGTGCACCCAAGACTGTAGGTCCTGGCCACAACCACCACAGCATATCACACCCATTGTGGCTTATAACTTCCATTGTGGCTTATAACTTCACTACTTATAAATTCGGCCATGCACCCAAGACTCTAGGTGCTCCCCACAACCACCTAATAGACATACGATACTACAAGTGCATCTATTGCTGTGATATGCTGCAGTGGTTGTGGCCAGGGCCTACAGTCTTGGGTGTATGGCTGTAGATATTCGATTCTATGGGTGTGATTTATGGGTGTGATATGCTGCGGTGGTTGTGGCCAGGGCCTACAGTCTTGGGTGTATGGCCTACGGCCTACGGACATGTACCCAAGACTCTAGGCCCTGGCCACAACCACCACAGCATATCACACCCATGGCGGCTTAAAACTCAGTACCACACCCATAGAATCAAAAATTTTAACTGCGGCATGTACTCAATTTTATTGACCGCTGACACCACGCGTGTCCTTAGAGCAGTTTCAACATGCCTGCGCATAGCACGGACGGAAATACTATCCTTATGAGACCCCTCATTTTCAGTAATTATAAACATCCCGGGCAGCGTGGCCATGGCGAATACATCATTAGCACCTTCCGCCTAAACAAATACAGTATTTCAAACATCTCTTACTCTCTAAACCTCCCCAAGCCCACTGACACACCAAAACACACCCGAAAACTGTATTTCGCTTCTGTTCGCCGCCACGCTGTCGGCGGATCCAAGATGTCAGGCTCATCTGAACAATCTGACACAGATCACGCCTCACTCCAGCCAATCGGCGGACAAGTCGCGTGTCCGCAGTCATAACGCGAGCCCATTAGCCAAACGTTATCATGTCCACGGAGTGAACAGGGAAGTATGGCCGCGGAGCAAACATAGATATCACACATTTTTTTCGGGACCAAGCTCCTGCCGCAAATTTGGTGAAAATCCGTCCAGCGGTTTGGGCTGTAGGCGTTTTTCCCCCATTCAGTCTATGGGAAAAAAAGACGTTTTGGGACCCCCCTAGAACTTTTCCCCCCCTGGACCAAACCTCACCAAACTTTGCACAGCCACTACCGTATATATATATATATATATATATATTCACTAACAAAAAGCATTGTTAAAGGGATGTTATGGTTAAGTTGCACTACTACAAACCTATCCTCTTTTACTGAAAAAACTATGCTAAAGGAAGGGTCTGGCTATAGTGGCTACTAAAAACCTATCACCTTCAGTGCAAACACGTTGGTGAAGGGACGTCATGCTTCAGTTTCCCTAAGAACAACCTAGCAACTTCAGACTTTTGTTTCAGGAAAATTACAGCTACTTTGCACCAACAACCTATCCATACTATGCTTACATGTAAAACCAAAATGAAATTCACCAGTTATGGTAAGTTAAGCAACCCTAACTCGCGCCACCACTGTGCACTGCTAAGACTAACACCCATGACATCAAAGATGTCATCACAAATGTCATTGATGACATCACTGATGATATCACATGTGCATTTACATTTCATGAAAAGCCTCCACAAGGGATTGTCAATATAATGTTGGGAGGAAACTATCAGAGGTCATTGGGAGAACTTTCATGAGATACATAATTCATGACACAGTGCATTGCTGTAAACACCATTGCAGTACAGAGCTCTTTCCAGTGTAGGAAACAATTACTGAAGAAACATAGGCATTGTCTGGAGCATGCACCATAGAGGTGCAATAAGCAATTTTTGCCATGCTGGTTATGATGAATACTTTAGTGTCAGAGTTTTGCGTAGTGTGAAACATGTAATAAGTAGCTAATAACGCCTCACTTACTACAAATTTGCACTACTACGCACACAACATAAAGAGACCGCAACGGACACGAATAAGCCCATATACAGGGAAAGTAAAAAAGGCGAAACAGAAGCAGTATTACCAGAAAGTGTTCATAACCTAACTGCTTATCTTCATGCACACAACTGATTGCTGCGTTTCTGGCCCATTTCTTCCCTTTTCTATATGTGTCATATGGTGTGACTGAACCCTTAGGCAAGTAGTGTAGGAACATATGAGAAGGGTAAGGTCTACAAACATAGTACCTTTTCAATGTTCACTTCCTGCCTGTCAGTAAAGAAAACCACCTGCCCTACATATGTTTGTGAAAAAGAGGGAGGCAGACATGTGATGTCATCAGTGATGTCATGAATGGCATTTATGTTGTCATCTTTGATGTCTTGGGTGGACTTAGCAGTGCACAGTGGTGGTGCGAGTTGTGGTTGCTTAGCTTACCATAACTGGCAAATTTCTCTGGTTTTTTGGTTTTAAGCATATTATGGCTAGGTTGTTGTTAGTGCAAAGTAGCTGTAACCTTCCAGGAAAAAAAATGTTTTTGCACTGAAGTTGCTGGGTTGTTCTTAGGGCAACTGAAACATAACGTCCCTTCATCAGTGTGTTTGCACTGAAGGTGATAGGTTTTTAATAGGCCACTGTAACTAGACCCTTCCTTTAGCATAATTTTTTTCAATAAAGGGGATAGGTTTGTAGTAGTGCAACTTAACCATAATGTCCCTTTAACAATGTTTTTTGTTAGTGGATTTCATAGGTTTTTAGTAGGGCACTGTAACCAGAAAGTTGCTTTAGCATAGTGTTTTCTGTAAACATGATAGCTGTTTGGTACTGCAACGGAAACCTAACATCCAGTTAACAACGGTTTGTCACTGATTCTGTGGCTGCCCTCATGATGAATGTGTGAATGGTGAAATTCTCTAGTGTATGCATCCATTTGCGCTACCCCTTCCTTTTCCTAATAGTGTTGGTTTCTCTTAGCAATTACAGATGTACATGGTAAGTGTTGGTGAGTGTTTGAGTGGTTTATCTTTTCGTGTTCCCATTTCATGGTGAATCTTTGCTGCACAGTGCTGGCCGAGATGACTGCAGTTGAGCAATATGTACGTTTCCTAGAGAGACTGCAACTGGCCGGCATATGTGCAATCACACTGCAAGTATCCGTAAAACTCCATTAGTGTCAGCATGTCTGCATCTTCTAATGCACTTTTAAATACTTGTGGGAGCACACATGTATCCATTGCACAGCTATACCCATGCATTGGGCATCCTCTGTGTGCTGGTAACACTGCCCCTGTCGCCAGCCTTATGGGTTCATATGGTAGGCTACTGCATTTCAAGTACTCCTGCCGACTACGTGGGTGGCTCTTCAAACCACCAATGTATGGCTGCAGCACACCTGGCTGTATGAGGCCCACTGGTAAGCAAGGAACAGCAACCTGCAGTGTGACGTTGGCATGTTAAATGTAGCATTAATTTCATTGATGTGCTTCTTGCCTTTCCAAGACTCATGAAAAAGACACACTGTCTCTGCACTGAGCACTGTGACGGAAAGTGTCAAGAGGTCAACTGCAGGTAGTACAGTTGAAGAAATCATGTAACTGCAGGTTGGACAGTTTGTAGTGAGTCTGCAAAATGGCAAAGTTGGTGCGGCTTTGTCACGCACATACTAGTGCATGTAAAGGCAAGTAAGCAAACAGCAGAATGTTCAGAGCGCAAACAATGTCAGTGGTGGTTAGAAAAGTACTGTAGCTGCATGGGTCACACTGAATAATTGTCTTCTTGCTCCATGTAATGTAGCTGCGTTTCGCGTTGTGGTAAACATTCTTGTATTCCAGAATGTATGCATCTCTTTGAATGCTACTCCTACGGCTAATGGAATAGCATGAAGTTTTTGTTCTGCATGTGAAGACAACTGAAATGGAAGCACAAGGGACCAGTGGGCAGTCCACTACCCTTCCAACAATGCAGATGCGCAATTTCATGTACAGCCTTTTCCATACCTGCCTCAGCCAGCAACAGTGGCACTCCTATAGGGCAGCAGAGCTGTAACACATCCTTGCAGACCATATGCTGCACTACAGACCCTTACCCAGCAAAGGGCATTGCATTGTGCATGCACTGCAACACGCTACTCTACAGAGGAAAGGTATGATATGGTATTATGGTATGATAGGTTATTTATAACGCGCTTAATACCCAGAGGTTTCTAAGCGCGGACCCGGGGATGGAACCTGTGTTGCTCCGTGTCGTTTTGCTTCCAAGGCGAGCACGTTGCCCTTAAGCTGTACTGGAAGTGCGTGGGAAGGATTCATCTGGGAGCATGACAATGACTGGCACCTATGTATGTGAGGGCCACCCAATAGTTCTGTCTATTGGCATGTCTGCTATGGTATACATGCAGGTGCTGCCCCTTCCATACCGGGCCTTTCCTGCTGTTCCTTCTGGGCGTGTGTTAGAAGACCAAAATAGAAAGGAAAAAAGAGAAATAAAAAAAGCACCTTTCAGAGATGAACAATGGAATTGCCAATGAACAGAGGCGTGGCACTGTTCAAAACATTGTAGTTGAATCGGTTGGAAAGGGGTTTGCTGTAGAAAGAGGATTCTTTATGTGTTGCAGAGCGTTTTGAAGAGTTTCAGTGCGCAACACTTACTACAAAAATTCTTCTACTACTGTCAAGCAGGGCACCAAGGCAATTTGTATGGGGTTTGCAGAAATCGGGATGGCAGGCATCCTAAGAGGAATGTTATTGCTGGGGAAAACTGTTTGTGCTGTGAAACATCATATTCCTATGTGTGAAGTACGCCATTGGCACATTTTCCCTCCACAATGAACAACAATAATGTTGGCATGATTGCGTGTCACCAATGTGTCACACAGACAAACCAAAATCAGTCACTTCATTGTAGGCACTCCATAGTACTACACATCCACATAATAGATTCTAAAATGAGCAGCCACTGCACAGTGTTTTCTATTCACTTTCAATCAATGTATTTCAAACTCCCCCAAAACCTGCACGCTGTGGCTTGTGAAACACACAGCCATAACTGCACCCTGTACATTTCTGTCGACAAATACACTGTGTACCACCATCTGTGCGTACACACCACACCCAGAAAACTTATTGACCAATCCTGTAGCCTCTACAGGCCCATTTCTATGGCCGTCAACTGCAAAAGGGGCATATGTAACACGTGCCACCCTGAAACTATTGCGATATTCGCTGGCTTTTCGTGCTGAGCGCACGGGAGTGGGGGAATAATTTCAACCAGGGTAGGGGACCTTGTTAGGTGTGGTGGCTCTGAGAAGTATTTTTGTGTTTTGTATGTCAGCTCACATTCTTGCAATAGGGTCTTCAGTGCAGCTTGTAGATTGTGAAACAAAATGTCATTGCCACTTGTCGAATAAGACATGCCATTTCCTTCGAAAAGGTGTATATATCAAGAACAAATGTTCTCATTCACAGGAGAACTTCCCAGCAGCACTCAAGAAGTCACACCTGCTTCTGTTGATGAGACCCCTTCTGACCTCTGGCTGGCGACAGGAATCATTGGAATAACCCCATAATATTCTTGGTGGAATACATGAGAAAAGCACCTTTGGCAGTGGGAAAAATGCACTGCACTGCTTTCAGCTACTTCTTCAGTTGATGGTACGCATGGGAACAAGGCATGGAACCCACAAAGAAGACTCCAAAGTGCACAACCACAACATGTGCAGTTGCGGTAGTGGCTATGCGTCAACATTCTACAAGTACTCTGCCAAAACAGCATGCTTTCGACACTGCACAACAAAGCCTCAGCACCCTCCAAACCGTAATTGCCCCAAAAGCCTTCTTGGAGGGCATACACAAACAGATCTTCCACAAAGCAATTACCCACAACGAAAACTGTGTGTCTTGCCATGTTTGCCAGCCGCACTACACAAAGTAATGAAAACAATGTTTTGTCGCCCTTTCCTGTGTCGCACAGCCTGAACACCTGATTTGACAATCCCCACGGTCCCATTTCCATTGGCCAGCAAGTTGAGGAGCGCAGAATGTGGCACGTGTTATCCCAGGTACCACAAGGGTTGCTCCCCAGTGAAGCAGGAGGAGTCCTTCTTCCTATTGCTGCCCTTTCCTGTGAGGTACACCCAGAGCGCCTGATTGGACATTCCCCACAGTCCCATTTCAATTGGTGAGCATGGTGAGAAGCACAGAATGCCCTCCCCCAAGTAGCGCAAGGGCTGAGCCCTAGTGAAGCAGGAGGAGTCCTTCTCTCTATTGGTGCCGTTGCCTGTGACACACACCCTGAGCACCTGATTGGATAATACCCACAGTCCCATTTCCATTGGCCAGCATGGTGAGAAGCACAGAATGTGGCAAGTATGCTTCCCCAAGTACCGCGAGGGCCGCACCTCAGTAAATCAGGAGAGCTCCTTTTTTCCCTGTGCACTTTTTCTTGCCCATCACTACCTCATTGGGGACTGTTAAATAGTCACATCAACCCATCCACCAATGGAATTCAAGACGTTAGCATTGTACACTGTTACTTCTGTACAACACTTCAAATGTACCATTGCACATTAAGCCTCCAAGTGGCGTGTCATTGTTAAGCACATCCAGTAGAAAGTTCAGTAAAATAATGCATAATGTGTACATCAACATTCATCCACGTGAACACCCATCACCACAAAGTGGAGGTATGAATATTATTTCTGCGAAATGTGTACAACTCTGTTATAAGTACCGGTGCGCATGGTATGTGCGACTGAGCGTCCATTACGTTCGTAAAAATTGTACTGTTTTTTTCTCCCATCCACTGCCATGAAGTGACACGTTAATTGCATATGCTTGCAATGTTTCCATTTACCCATACCACCCATTGTTATATCGCAACAGGAACTCTCTTCTTTCCTTCCGACAATAGTATGAATTTTTTTCAACACTAACCCATGTCTTACAGAAATTGTAAAAATGTGGCTTCAAAACCAGCCCTGAATGTATGTTAGCAATATAAAGCAAGGTCCGAAAACCTCACTGTCTCCACAGCTGTGGTTCTCTGTAGGCTGAACTATTGCAACAGCCTTGGTCGAAATTTGCCTCCTTCCACTCCACACCCTCTACAACTCATCCAAGAGAGGGCTGTTCAGCTTGTCCTTGGCCTCAAGCCCAGGGATGGCATCTCTCCGGGACTGATATTTCTGCACTGGCTCCCAGTACCTGCAAGTGAAAACCCTCTTCTTAATGCACAAGGCCTTCTGGGCCCTGGGGCTTCAATACCTGCAACTGTCACTTCATAAATATGTGCATGCTCGAGCTCTTCCCTCATCCGCCTCCAACTCCCTCAAGGTCACTCGCTTCTGCAAGCAACCACTTGGTGGTAGATCTCTTTCTTTGGCTGGGCCCTTCCTCTGCAATAGCCTCCCTGCCTCCCTGAAACTTGGGGAGAACCATCACCAGTTCCAGAAGCAACTGAAAATCTTTCTCTTTGCCTCTGCTTTTGCTCCTCCTCTCCCCTGCTGACTTACTGCCTGAAACTGATTATTCACTGGTTCCTAGCCACCCTCTGATGTCAGGCCAGGTACACGTCCCCTGCCCATACAGTTGCACCCCTGCACTGCCTTTCTGGCAAACCCCTCACTTGGGGACTGGTTTCTGTATCCCTAACAGTTCCAAAACCTCCAGATGTCTGCACTTATCCTTGCCCTTGTCACCATCGGGCCGTATTTTCACTTCTTGTCATTTTTTCATCTTCCCATGTACTGCACATTCGCCTCCCCCCCCCTGCACTTGAGCAATCTGAGTACCAACTGGCCTAGTAGGTTTGTTGTCTCTCTCTCCTCTCTGTTCCATCTGCCTTGCCTCGTTGCACCTTGTACAGCTAGTGTATAGGTGCACTGTAAATGGCATATCATACAATTTGCCATCATATCATATCATACCCACATTGCATTCATAACAACAGGATTCCTGCCCCTTACCTTGGCAACTTCCACCAGAGGCTTCTGCAATTCTTTGTACAAAGGGACCTTCTGCCACACTTTTTGCTAACACACCACAACCCCAAACCTTATTGAGCAATGCCTTAGTCTCCACAATCCCATTTCCATGGCTCCCATCCTTCAAATGTCTGGATGTGGCACGTGTAATTCTGAAACTAGCACAGAATCCACTGAGTTTTTGTGCTAGGGTGTGGGGGGGAGTTTGGGGGTTTAATACTGTGTCTGAAAAGGTGGGTTTTTTTTGTTTTCTTTTTTTTTGTCCTGTTTTAGTTATGTACATGCTTGCATAAAAATATTTTTTATATCTTTCGATGTGTTTCTGTTTGCTTGTCCTCTTGACATTTTTACAGACTGAAGGCAAATGCTTCTCTTACATTTCTACATGATTCTCTCCAACGCTATGTGCATAGTGGCAAACAAAACAGCATTACCAATGGAGGTCAACAAATTGCAATTTCCTTGAAACCACTGCAAATCTTGCTTGTTAATGCTGTCATAATCAGTGCAGAACATCCCAGCACTGCACATTAAGTCACACATGCTTCTGTTCATGAAACACCTCCCAACCTCTGGCTGTGGACAAATAACACTGGCATGGTCCCATGCTCCTCTTGGTGGTATGGCTGAGGAAATCAACTTGGCAGTGGGAAAAATCTGCATCACTGCTGTCAACAAGTTCTTGAGGTGACGGAGCAAATGTGAGCACGACATGTACCCCTAATGTAGGCCTCCATAATGCACGACGACTACATCAACAGTACCGACAGAGGCCACACATGTACAAAGAGAACCATGGCACCGAAACCCCACTCATAGACTGTGCCTCAAAAAGCCTCCACGCCTTCCAACTGAACGTTAGCAGCAAAGTCTTGTTCCACGGGATAGCTGTGCAGATCTTGCACAAAGGTATGACCCACGATGAGCACTCTGTGTCTCTCCATCTCTACCAACCTCACTGCATCGACTTTTGGGGAATCATATCACTGCCCTTTCCTGTCAACCACACCCTCGACACCTGATTGGGTAAATCACACAGCTCCATTTCCATGCCCACCATCCTTAAAATGGCAGGATGTGGCACGTGAACGTTTCCACCTAGAGTGAGGGACATGCCCCAGTAAAGTAGGGGCACTCCTTTTTCCCTTTCTACTCAAGCCATGCATGCAAGCCGCTAGGCTCACATCACAGAAAACACACCATAGTGCACACTATGGTTAAAAGCTCATGCCATGTGCACTACACTCCCCATCTACAATTGAGCCTGCCAGTTTTTACCCTGGGCACATATTTGCATGCATGTCTGCATAACGTTCCGTTGGGTGTGCTGAACGGTATGTAGGAGGCCGTGTACATTTGTCATAGCTTACATGTGTGCTGCATACGTCCTTTCATGCTGCAACATCTTAAAGCACTCCCTAAAGCAAGGGGCTTATAAGGGGCAAACCATATGAAAGGCAGATGATGGCATGTGGCTCCCTATTGTGCAACAGGGGCAATGATGTACACCATATGCTAATTTATGCATAGAAGCTCACTTCTGCTGGTCTACCAAGTCTATAATGTCCTGCACAACCATTGTGTAAAAGTCACCAACTTCAAATGCATGCAGAGTGACAACTGTGACAACTGCATGGCTGCATTATGTTGTGGTGGTTGTGATGAAGGCCTAGGCTGTTGGGTGCAGGTGTGGTGAATGGTATGTAGGAGGCTGTGTACATTGGCCATATTTTACATGTGTGCTGCTCAGCACGTCCTTTCATGCTGCAATATCTTACAGCACTTCCTAAAGCAAGGGTCTTATAAGGGCCTAACCATAGCAAACGCAAATGGTGACATGTGGCTCCCTATTGTGCAACAGGATCAATGATGTGCACTGTATGCTAATGTACGCATAGCAGCTAACTTCTGGTGCTCTACCAAGTCTACAAGGTCCTCCACAACCATTGTGTACAAGTCACCAACCTGGCATGCATGCAGACTGACAAGTGCATGACTGCATTATATTGTGCTGGCTGTGATAAAGGCCTAGGCTTTTGGGTGCATGCCATACAGCCTACGGCCTTCAGCCATGCACCCAACAGTCTAGGCCTTGCCCATACCCACCACAACATAACAAAGCCATGCAGGCAAACATGTAGGCAGTTGTCACAATTCAGAAAGGTGACATAGGCACCAGCACTTCTACCCCTCCTCCACACCCTAAAGCAGGAATGCAAGCACACATGTTCCACTTATCATAATGCACAAACATACTACAGTGTTTGGCACCACTACCCACTTCCATTCAGAAACCATTGTAATAATGGCAACCAACCAACACAATCTTCACAACATTGGTCCTGTTCTCCACACTCTACTACGTGCATACAAGCAATACTGTATAGTGCACTGTGACACTTACTAATCTGCATAATGCACACTACGCAAGCACATATATAAGAACCAGTTGCACCATAATCTCATCCATAGTACCCTATTCCATTAGTGCACCCAGTGGACACACTGCACGACTGGTCACTGCAACATCTCCACCCACACACCAACAACTGTAGGATGTTCTTCAAATCACCACACCCATGCAACCAACAATGTGTGCAATGCAGCCAAACCACACACACAAAGCGACAATGTGGCACCAACTTTCAACCAGTGGGCATACCTTTTCAACCAGTGGACATACTTTTCTGTGCAAGGGCTGCAGCCATGCATTAAAGGGGCTATGGACTTACCAAACACAGCACACCATTGTACACCCTATCTGTAAATGTTCATGTCTTGTGGAATGCAAATGTGCCTGCCACCACTCATCACAGAAAGACATCACCGCTGCAGCTGGCATACCATAACAAAGGCTGCCTGCAATGACCACATAAGATTGTTGCCTGTTGAGGTAACCGCTAATTGGTGTAGTATGCACGGATGCCGCTGGCACACCACCGTCTTCTTTTAATGAGTTATATTACTTGAAGCACTTCTCACTCCCCCACCCTTTTCATCCCTTATTCCCACCACCAGATGCCGTAAACTATGTTTTTCAGGCCCTTTCGCCACCACATTTTTCTCTGATTCAACATGCTGCCGTTATGGAAAACCTTTGACACACATCACATCATCGCACACTGTGTTGCAATCAAAATTTTGACGACGTGGCGAACAGGGAAAAGGGAAGCCGGAGTGGAGCAAGATATGACTAATGTTAGTGGGAAGACTGCTATGTACAAGAGGCCAAGCCATGCAGACAATGGCTTAGAGCCTTGGCACACACACCACAACACTATCCTCTGATACACCATGGCGGCGTTTCCCAAAAACGTTGACGCACAGCACGCTTCCCTCCAGCCAACCAAAAGACGCGTCCAATGTTCACCAACATCACAGCGTACTGGAAGCCAATCAGACTTTCATCTGCGGAGCGAACAGGGAAATGCGGACCCAGATATCACTCATTTTTTTAGACATACATTTCAGTTCTTTGCAACAAAAAAAAGTACTGGTCGGATTTGCACCAAACACACAAAAGCATGCTTTCTGACGCAAGCCCCCACTCCTGCTGCAAATTTGGTGAAAATCCGTCCAGCCGTTTGGCCTGTAGCCGTGCGCAATTTTTTTCCCCATTCAGTCTAGGGAGAAAAAAAAATGTGGGACGGGACCCCCCTCTAACTTTGCCTCCCGTTGCACGAAACCTCACCGAACTTGGCGACAATAATTCAGAGCCAGCCACATACCTTTTTGGCAAAGTTTGGTAACGATTCCTCCAGGGGGAGAAAAGTGATAAGAAACCAAAAAAGTGGTCTTCCTATGGGTTTAGCAGCGTAACCATAACTACACGGCTGCTACCGTGGGCCATGTAACATATATAAAAAACACTCTTAATATACTGATATTATAATAATTAATAATCTACAGTTTTATTGTCACATGGAAACATCACTCAAAAAGAGCACATTCTCTGATAGGTTCAAAAGTTGAAAAGCATCTGAGGTACTTGACATCCATTGGCAGCTAACCACCACACAAATAAATAACCAATCAGATAGTAAATACAAGAAATCCAACCTTGTATCCTCATGTAATTTTCCTCCATTTACAATTCTAATATCTCAGGTGACAAACTGTTTTTAGTTTTTAGTATAATGGAAAACTGCATGGGATGGATGGAGGACAATTATACTACACAAGAAGAAGTTAAAAAAGGAGATGCTCAAGAAAAGGAACCAGAACAAAATATGCAACATTCAAGATTTTGTAAGTCCATTATTAATATTTATGTAAAATGAGACTAACAATCATATTTTAAGGAACACATATCAGTCACCAAACAGATGTAATGTATCTAAGTACTTTTAAATGTCTATGCAACCAACACAAATATCAAATATTTTCAAACAGATGAAGAAATCATTCAAGTATCAGAAAGAATTACGCAAGAAATACCAAAAGAACTACCCACAAAACTAATCATGGATTCATTAAAAGAATTAAAACAACTATTAAGTAATGTTCAAAAAGAAGTACAATCAATGAAAAAGGACACTGAACATTTAAGTTAAACATGGAAAGTAAGAATCCCGGTAATATGGCTAAGGAAGAAGATATATCTTGTTTTCAAACTGAAAGAAAAAGAAAACCCACAACCACATCCCCCCAACTAAACTTGTTTTTAACAAACTTTGCTTGCATATTTATTTACCTTTTTTAAAGTATGTACACTTCTATTTATTATTAATGAATAAAATGTATTACACATGTTACAATAACTTTTTACTAATACTACACTAAATACATCCCTTCCAAGACTGCTACCCACACACATGTATTTATTTTTTAATACATTTTTATAGCTGTGGCTACACAACGCATGATGCGCCAGTATCTGCTCCTTAGCCACGGGTGCAGGATGTACCCATAGTGTTGGAAGGGTTTGGGATAGCCACGGGTAAACACCCTAGTCGTTGCTGTTGATAGGCACGATCCTTAATACACCAATCTCTCCTCTTCTTATATAGCCGCGGCTATTACATTTCTTTAAAAAAAAAAGTTTGCATATGGAATATGAATGATGAAAGAGACATTAGTAATACAATGGAAGTTAAAAGATCAATACAGTAAATTACTGATCATGTAGTTGTGTAAGGTAGATGATGATGAAGAAAGCAGAGTATAGACGACAGTATACTAGGTGGGGATACATTTAATGGGTACAAGTACAGAAGATATATTAGCATGTGTGAGATTACACAGGATAAAATACAGTGGATGGAGCATCTAAAACTAGAGTACAGTGGCTCATTTTTGTATTTTTTTTCTCCACAGTCACATGTAAGAAATTCTTAAAACACACAGCCAAAATAGATAAGACTCCCAAAATACCTGCCGCATCCTTGACCATGGCATTTGTCCATGGCCAATGATTTTTCATCCCCGACGTCACATATCCTATAAAAATGTCTTTATAAAAAGAAATAAAATACAGACACCCCAAAAAGTATAGCCGGGGGTATGGAACTACTCTTACCCTCAGCTAACCGTAGTTCTTTGTAGCCTCAAATTTAGCTGCACATATTGGAGAAATGGCAGAAAATGCTTTCCTGCCCCTGCAGGCCCTCACCAACTGCTCCCCTCATCTGTGCCAGTGCCCCCACTCCCCAGATGGCCCAATCACCTCCCCTACACTCTCCCTTTCCCCCACTAAACATGCTGTTTCTGTGACACAGTTTGCTTTGAGATGTTGGCTATTTGCGACTATAGGCAAGGCTACAGAAAGATTTGTGTTCCAAACTCATTCGCCAGACCTCCTCCAACTCCCACATTTCACTTGGTCCCCTCCAGCCACCGCCCTTCTACCCCCATTAGTTTGATGGCATTTGCATGTTTTATGACCTGCAAATTGCTGTTTGCCTGCGTTTCATTTCCCCATATCCTCGGCTGTAACCTAGAAAAAGAAGATGGTCGTTGTTTAATTTTTCTAAACACACACAGTTTTGGGTAAATCCCGGAGATATAGCTATATATTTTTGAGAAGGGGGCACCCCCTTCTCCATCAAATGTTTAAGTAACTACTGCACAAAAAACCACAAACCATGCTTTGGATCGCAAGTCAACACTTCATGCTCAAGTTGTTTCAGACCTTCCTCACTTTGAAACTAAGCAGGGTCGGTCCCGGTTACTGCATGGATGGG
The DNA here is from genome assembly GCF_040938575.1 of Ambystoma mexicanum. Taxonomy (NCBI): domain Eukaryota; kingdom Metazoa; phylum Chordata; class Amphibia; order Caudata; family Ambystomatidae; genus Ambystoma; species Ambystoma mexicanum. The sequence continues at coordinate 1,229,470,341 of NC_090930.1, read as the reverse complement.
AGCCAGTACACAGTCCTGGGTACCGTGTGTTTTCTTTGTTTAAAATATCTCTTAACACACTAAGAAAACACACGGCATACACACTGATTTTGTAAAACCGTGCTACTGTCAGTCCTTAAAAGTATTGCACTCAGAGACAATTGTTTTGCCTTTTTATTGCATTCTGGTATTTGTAGTCTCCAAGTTACTATGGGGGGAATAATGCCACAATTGTACAATGTTTGCCTAACATACCTCTAGAAGGATTTATATATTTATTTGAGTGACTCTATGGAATGTGCACTTTTCAATATATCTTATAGAGCATATTTATGAAATAGAGTATTTATGAAATTTATGAAAGCCATACATGGGGGTGAGGAGAGGAAATGATGAGAGAACAGGTAAGTCATGAGTATTTGCCCACGATGTGGCAAGAGTTTGTAATACTGGACACCGGTGCAATTATTCTCCCCTGATTGTGACTGTTTTTAGGGGCACAAGTAAAGGACACATGTAGGTGAAGTGTGTAACTTTTATTCAGAGGGCGGACGCAACCTGTTGGTTTTTTTTTAGGTTGGCAATCTTGCTCAAGTACTTGGCTAGCAGGATTTTACTCAGGCTGTCATGTTCCCAGTGCTGACGCTTAGCCGCAAGAACACAAGAACTCGCTTTGCATTGGGATTTGTTTACCAGGGAATATTTCATGACACATTGCTGGGTTTAAAAGTTGAGCACCTTTTATACTTTGCAAGCATATTTATTGGAACATTTCCTCTCTCACGTTATTGTTGTGGTGTTCATTACTTTGTTTTAAAGTCCAATGACATTTTGACTTTCACACTTTCTTGTAAGGGGAAGGTCACATGAACAATATTTGTATTTTTCACTTTAGGATGTATGTTCACTTACTGTGTGTATATTCATGTGTGCCAGCTTTTGGTTTTCGCTATGGCGTAAAAAGTACCTGGGCATATGGTATTCTTGCAGCCGGTAATTCTTTCCCTTTTCCGTGATGCTTAAATGCGGTTAGTTGGGGTTGTGCAATGTTTCACATCATTCACCAGGGGACCGGCCATAAATCAAGGGGCTTGTAGTATGCTGCTTAACCAAAGCGTGTGATCCATGGCAAAATATTGTATCTCACTGTGCTTGCCTAAAAACATTGTGAGTTCTCAAAGCCTGCAATCTTTTGCCCATAGCAATACCACTGTCAAAACAGGTCAAAATCAGTTTGTGATTGATGAACGTCTATGAGCGATGGGTTGCAATTGTTTTAAAATATAGAGTGGCAATGCTCACCGGCTATGGCCAAAGACCATGGCGCTGTGCCCACTGACCATGGCCGAAGACCATGGCTAGTGGTCTGGTAGTGTTCTAAAAATCTATGGAATAACAAAACCCTTGAAATGCAGGGGGAAATAATTGTTGCAGGGAAGTTAAGGTGAATAATACATTGTAACAAAACCTTTAAAAATCAAGGAAAGCACTTTAGTTGCAGGGAGGTTAAGGTGAGAACTTAACACAACAAAACCACCTTAAGTTCATGCCCCCTGTTTCACAGCCTATGACAACAATAATAATGTCACAAATGACATCAGTGATGACATAACTCATGACATCACTGTTGGCATCACTAATATCATCATAAATGGCATCAATAATTATTTAACTAATGTCATCAGACATAAGATCACTGTAAGTATTTTCACATATTTAGAACTCCCTTACTTTTCTACAAATGTGATATTAGCATTTTAGAATAGTTCATAACAATGAGTACATTGTTTATACCAGTAAACAGAAACACATGTATCATATCACTGCTTGTTAAGCTTTCCTTTGTAGTATGTTGGTAAAAGATGATATCTAAATTATAATTAATACCCAGCTGGGCGGGGGTGCTCCCAGCCAATGTGGTGGATTGGAACAGAGGGATTACCAGACAGTTATCCCGCCCGCCCTGAGCCTCCTCACGGCTAAAGGCTGCCATCTTCCCTTTCAAGGAACAAGGTAAATGGTCTGCTCTCCCCTCACCATCCACAGATTTCCCTCCCCACCTCTGAGACTCACTTACCTTTTTGTCTATTCTTTTCGGGAGTGGACTCGCTGGGAACACATCTGTCCCCAGCAAGTCCGCTCCTGATCTGCGACAGGCCACCAAGGAAAGGAAGAAGGTACAACACGTAGTCACTTTTCTCCTTTCTATGGCAGCCATTTATCTGAATATTATTTTCCTATTTTTTTAATGGTTGCTATGGAAAGCGAAAATGGGAAAAAGGAATACATGTACTATTTTCTACCGTTCCATGGCAGCCAGTTTTTTGGTTTTATTTTTCAGTTGTAAAATGCTGGAGCGTTTCTCAACTGAAAAAAATGTTTTTAGCACCCCAGTCATGTGGGCCAGGGTATTAATAGCAATAACCACCTCACAGGAGGGGCATTACCACTTCAGGTAATGCCCGGGCCCTGCCTTAAGGCCCTTGCTGCACTCGGCCCTGTAACTATGGGCCCCGAGGCATTACCTGAAACGGTAATGCCCTCCTGCCTGGGGTTTAATGTTTAAATAGTACACTTCTTTGAATGTTCCTTTTAGGGCAAAATATATCTACATGTTCAATTTAATTTAATGTGTATATACATTTTCAAAATAAATATTAGAAATAAATAGAAAGTGACACATGTTGCACCCTAATTATTTACAATATTTTAAAATAAATATATATACATATTCAATTGTTTTATTGTAAGAAAAATGTGTACACATATAATTTTCGAAATGACATGAAAAGTGCTTTAAAACAAGGAACAGTATATATCCTAAGTATTAGGATATATTTTAAGAATGTTCATACATGGGCATTGAACAAAAGTGATTATTAATCCAATGTATACATGTATAGAAAAGAAATGAAGTTTAAAAATTCAACATTTGCTTGAAAATCTGCACATATATGTATATTTCTTACTCTGTGTCTTTTATTATTGATGTTAAAATGTAAATTAAACACATACTGTACAAAGTAAAAGTGATCTTTAAATAGTATCCAACTTTTAATACATTGACTTGTTTGTACAGATGATGTCACAAGTGATTTCATCTGTGATGTCATAATTGTGGTCATAGGCTGCACAAGAGGGTGTGCAACGTCTAGGTGGTTTTAGCTGAATTTCAGGGGTTTTGTTGTGTTAATTCTCAACTTAACATCCCTGAAACCAATGTTTTTTCTTTGACTATATACAGATATATTCTAATTTACATGAAACTATTAGAAACACTATAAAAAAACACCCATGTAAAGAGGAACAGAGGACTGAAGAATGTAATAGATTCAATCACTCTGGATATTTGGCAGGGATGAAAAAGGCAATATTGTATCACACTGTAAAAATATACATCTTAAGTGAGAAAAGGGGTCAAAAGTGTTTAAAGCTGTCTCTAGGGTACAGAAATGGAATAGGGGGGTTAGTAATCAATAATAGCTTCTCTCTCTTCTGGGGAAGTTCAACAGTGTCTAAGAAGGTTACCTGTTGTTGTGCAAGTTGATCCAACCAGGTTCTCATGAAGCAAGTCGTGTAGATCCAAAGAGCGGGAGGGTGGTAAATTGGTTCAAATTGGCTGCTCAGAGCATTTTGAGCTCACCTTTCATTTCATACATTTCTGAGAGATCACCAGGGTTGATTCAAAGATCTTTCCAGTTGAAGACATGTTAACTGCTGGTTACACTACAGTGGTTTGAGAAAACGTGCAGTGGTGGTCTGTAGCTCTGATCCTGATTATCCGATGTGTGGTTCAACAAGAAAATAATTCAATATCGAGAAGGTGTGGGATGTTGCTAACCACTGGTTTGTGTTAATGCATGACCCAATTCTTCCAGCGGTTCGAGACACGTTGTGGTGATAAGTGGTTGGTTTGAGTTGAACAGGTAACAGGCTTGGCTTGAGACAAGGCCGCGTTGAGCTGGTTCGGAGGTGCTAGCAACAGCTGTTCGAAGTTGAAATTGTTCAAAAAGAAGCACCAGCAGTCCCCTTTGTTTCAGTGATGGTTGAATGTGATTCAAAGATGGCTAAAAGTTGTTCAATGGTGAAAAACAGGGACCATGTCTGTTCTGGCTTTTAGGATGCCTTGAGTGCCTATGCAGGGGATCAGGGTCAAGATACATCCTTGTTCTTGTTATCCCAACTCGGGGGAAGTTGGCAAACATGTGCTGGGATACTTCAGTGAGGTCCTGGGTACTTATATAACTGACAGAGAAGCAGGTCCCCCCCAATGTGACCTGGGAGTGATTAAGGTGCAGAGCTTTCTTCTGCCTTTGACACTTGATTTTCACCTCAGTGGTGAAGGACTCTGGAAACATCAACTCTCCCAAAAGATGTCCAAATACATTCTCCAGTCTGCCTCGTTGGTCCAAAAGTGAACCCAAGAAGGAGTGGGATACAGGAAAAAGCCCACAGGTGACTAAACAAAAGTAAGCCTGATTTAATGGGTCCAATCCATGTCCTTGCCAAAAGTGGTTGTTGCCTTCTTGAATCATACCTGAAGTGCTTTCTGCTAAAGGAAGTGGAGGAGATAGGAATTAAGTTTTTTTAAAAAGGAAAACAAGATGGTGGAATACTTCCTCACTTGTGTTCAGTTTCCTCTGGCTGCACTAACCCCATCCCCTCTCAGTCCCATGGCACCAAAGGCCAGTTGGTATGTAGCACCCAGGTGTAAGGCTAGTTCTTTTGTATAGGGTTTGCCTGTTAATTCCTCTATCCTAGGAAAGTTCCGGCTGAGGGCTTCCCAGTCTGTAGGGGGGGTGTTACCCGGACTCACTATGGATCAAAGGAGAGGCAGTGTTTCAGTCTCTTGCCATTCTGGCCAGCAACAACAGGCTTTCTGACTAGAATGCACACAACCCATCCACATCTCATCTGAGCTCACAGTGTTGGCATGTATCCACCACCTCCCACAAAGGGCAAGGCTTATATTTTCAGATTACCCTGAAACCAGGTGAAGATCTTTATCATAATCAAATGGAGTTTGGAACAGAAATATACACTTAAATGCAACTTCTGCACTGCAGTGACTTGGCTGTCATAGCAGCTGTCAAACAGGGCAAGGAAAGGACAGGACGAGCTGTGTTCCTGGTTGCGTTCCTGACACACTTCTGAAACACTCCTCTTCATCTGAAGCCTTCAGCCCTTAGCCCTAGTGCCGGTGGTCTGGGTCCGGTGGACTGGGGGAGCAGTTTCAGGTGAGCAGCAGGAATGTCTACAGTGCCTACAGCACCTGTCCGCTTCCTCTTTGTTCTCCACGCTCTGTCTTTAGGTTAGACAGGTCTGCTTTCAGGTAAATAGAGGCGTGTGTGTATACTCGCTCAATCGGTGGCACATTTTAGTGCATTATTGGTGCATTATTGGTGAATTTACTGGGAGGAAGAGCTCCAAAGTTTTCAGAGCGGCAGGCATGGGCACGGGTGCGGGGGGTGAGGACTGGCGGTCATTGAACCTTTGTTGCACCCGTTCCGTGTTCTGCGCTTGCCTGTTCGCCTGTTTACTGCAATCTGTTTACCGCAACCCTTTTCCCTTTAAAAAAAAAAAAAGCATGAAGGCATTAAGAGTTACACAGCCCCAGCTTTCGACTGAGACTTAGATCTGTGCTGTAGTAACAACATATATATTCATAACACTAAGCAGAACGAGCATTGTGGACTGGGGTGCATCGCTCTGCCTAACACATGACTCTGCAGAAACTGATGTTTGTGCAGAAACTATGGAGGAGACTGTGTCAACCACAGTAATTTGTATGGCCAAACTCATGAGTATAGTTAATGAAAAACCTAAAGACAAATCAATATCAGGGTTTTGTGGCTGTCCACTGACTCCTAGAGTCGAAATATCATTAAAAACCACGTCATACAGAAATATTTTACAGGAAGACGCCCGTAGGCTAAAATCTAACCATACAGTAGAAACACAGAAATAATGGAAACGACGGCTACAGTTCCATCTACAGTGGCAATTATTCCGTCGTCAGCCCTGTCATCCTCCGTAGCTCTGTCATCTTTGGCGGGCGACAACACTAATACCACCACAACTACTACAACCACCACATGCACAGTGATTGATCTGCTTGTACAGACCCCAGAGGTAGAGGGTAGTGGTTCTCCTCAAGGTGAAACTCAGACATCTGCCTTGACGCAAACATGACACACTTAGTGAAGCTGAACCACCATCTTTATATAAATTAAAACCTGAGAAAGGTGCAGCAAATAAGACTACACAAGGTGAGGCCACAGGTTTATGGAAGCCTAGAGGCATTATGCCAGTTTCCCTGCAAGGAACCCAACGGTTCTTCTACACCAGGAAGAACAAGGGTTTAACAACGGTGGTGGCAGCAGTGGGAGAAAATAGGAATTTGGGAAGTAGTAAGGTCTTCACTATGCAGATAAAAATCTTGAGCCCGAAAAGTGTTATTGAAGGTGTTATTCAAGGTGCTACTGAAATAACAACATTAACAGGCAAAGGGAGTCAGGGTCCAAAGGGATCACAATCAAATGCTGCATTTACGGACCTTACATATGTCCCGTCAGGAAACAGGGACAGGAACATCCACACCTTAAAGGCAAACAATAAACATAGGCACAGATCTTAAAATTTTGGGGGAAAAATGATTGCCACAGAAAAATGTACAAAACAGGACCCTAGAAACACAGGGAAAAACCTCAAATGTTACAATAAACAGTTATTCATCAACAAGTAAACGTCAAAGGCTGTCACCTATTGACTCATCTTCCCTCCCAACAGACGAAGATCAGTTAATGGATTTAGTAGCTTCTCAGGTGGAATAAGGAAAGGAAGAAAGCACCTCTAACAACAACATAGATGCAAAGATGATAACAGTCTTTGCCATAACAATGGCCCCCTTCATGAAGCTTTTTGAAAACCAAAATGATCAACTTAAAGATCAGACTACTGTGATTGCCATGCTTCACTCCAAATTAATTTACGTGGAATGATTCATAACTGCCCTTCAAAAATACTTGGACAAAAACACGGAACAAATTACTGACATCTTTAAAAGTATATTTGACCCAATAATTCAGGATAAAGAAAGAAGAAGAACGGAAAGATTTAACACCAATATACACGCTAAAAATCAGTTACTGGTGGACGATTTCAGTAAAGCTGGTCCTCAACTAGAACAATGACTATTGGCCAATGCTTATGGTTCTTCACCTATCATGAGAAAAATCAACTTCAAAATAGTAGAAGTAACACAGAAGAAATAATCTTCCTGGAAGAAGAGTCGGGTATAGATCAATTACCAAGGAGCAGGGATTTGGTAACAATCCCACCACATCCCAGGATTACCCGAGAGAATGATAAAACATCAGGCACAAGTACACAATCCAGTAAAACAGCGGACTCTAAACAGAAAGAATCCCCTGCCCAATTACTGTCAAACACTTACAACATATTCAGTAAATTGGGAGGTGGAGAATCAGATGGAGTTGGAGAAAAAGACTCACCACAAACAAAAAAGGATTGCTTAAAAGGAGAGATTGAAGTTAAGTAGAAAAGGTGTGGTGAAAAATACACTGGTAAAGCCTTAGCTGACTGGATGGGGGGTGAGAGCTGAAATGGCCAAGCCTCAACAAAAGAAAGTTATGTCCAGTGTTCGTAATATAACAAATCCACCTAAAGTGGTAGTTTTTGAATGATCAGATAAGATGCACGCTGTAAATTCTGATAATGGTATGACCTTAAATACCCCTCTCGATCAGAAGGATTTGACATGGGACAAGACTCCTTGATGACAGGAGTGTGTTACAAAAAGAAGTGGATAATCTTATAAATCTTTCAACCTATTCCGATGGGGTGGAGGCGGTAAGCCTTAATGCAATGGATGTGCCTGATGGAGAGGATTGAGTGGATGACGAGCAGCACAACAATGAATATCATGACTCTGGAACAGCAGAGGAAGGCATGGCTCTTGGTGACAAGCAAGAGATGAACAGTAACATCCAAGTAAAAGTCAGATTCTCAGATAAAGAGCGGGTAGTCTCAAGTGCACCCTTGAAAAAAGGTAGTAATCCTACGATTAACCTCCTGTCAGATAGGAACACCAAGGACACTATAAATGATCTGAAGTACCCGGACCAATCTCTAAAAGATGAATATAAGAGATTTGCTGAGAAAAGGAAGGGCCACACAGGAAATGGAGAGGAGACCCTGGTATCTAGAGATTGGATAGTTTTTAAGGACAATGGAAGTCTTACAATTACAACAAAATCTGTCCATCAAGTCAAGAACAACATAATAAGCTAATTGACGACTGGATGCAGGCAAATTGGATGTGCCTGAACGACTCCAAAACAGAATTGATGTTGTTTGGCTCCAGTCGTCAGTTGGAGAAACTGGGAGCAGAGTACAGCTCTTTTCAAATTAAAAATGCCACTATCCAAGTGGTCCCTAAGGTGAAGACCCTAGGCATGATGGTCGATTCAGTTGTCGACTCTCACGCTCAAACTAACTTCCTCCAAAAAAATTCAGCTTATTATCTTAGGCTCATGAAAGCAATCAAACCATTGCTTAATGAAGCAAACAGGGCAACGATAGCCAGAGCCATCATTCTCTCACGGCTAGACTACGGGAACGCCCTGCTGCTGGGGGCCACTTCCAAGGATCTATCTAGTTGTCAGGTGATCCAGAACAATGCGGTCAGAATAGTAAAAAATCTGAAAAGGAAAGACCATGTTACTGATGAGAGGCTAGCGCTGCATTGGCTCAGGGTAGAGGAGCGCATTAAGTTCAAAGCCCTCTGCTTGGTTCATAAATGCCTGTATGGCTCAGCGCCTTCCTATTTGAGAACACACTTAAGGCCCTACAACCCCACCAGAAACCTTTGCTCGGGTGGAAAATGTCTTCTGCTTGTGCCCAAGTTTAAGCTAAAAACAGGGTTGGGTAGATCCTTTCTCGTGCTGGCTCCCAAACTGTGGAACAGCGTCCCTGAATCACTTAGGTCCGAAGCCAGTCTCCCAGTCTTCAGGAAGAGGCTGAAGACATACCTCTTTAGATAAGAATCCGTGGGCGCAGGTCCTAGTTAGAGTTCGTGTCGCTTATTAGCTAGCTGTACCGTTTGTTCGTCCCATACGTGTTGTCTGTCTTTGGTCTTGCAGGAGCAGTGTTTTATGTACAAGCGCCCTGATGCCTGTGGGCTATCGGCGCTATATAAAAACTAAATACATACAAAATACATACATACTTACAAATACAACTTCGAGAGGGTGCTGCAAATCAACAACACATTGATTCTAAATAGGTTGAATGTGATGAGGCTTATACAAAGTGTCCCGGAACTGAAAACAATCAAGTCAAAAGACCTTAACCTGATCGAGTTCCTTGATGGACATCAGATGGACCAAGTAGTAATTAACATCATAGAACCTAGAGTGAAATATCTTATGAATAAAGAGGGTGTGAGATTACTGGCTTTGGAATTCAGGTTGGTAGAACAGGATGTAAGCAAGTTGACTCCAAGTAATCAGCTGGAGGACAGATCCAGATGGCATAAGGAACAGGGCGAAGCAATTTCAAACTTGTCCAAGGGCATGTTTGATAAAAAAAATGTGCACAAGAGGAAGGTAACGGCTGCATTATAGGGGGGCAGAAAGCCCAGTCCCTCGGACGGGTCACAAATGGTAGACCCGGGGGATGAAAGAAAACCCCACCAATATTGGTAGAATTAATCAAGATTGGAGTGGAGAGCATTGGAGTTGGCTAGCAGCAACTTTGGCTGCAAAATCATAATGATTACAGGACAAGCAAGATATTATCACCATGGCATATGAAGCAGTAACATTTGGCTCTTGGAATAGCAGGGGATTTATGCACCTTTTTGGGGTAAGAGATTTGGCATTTGAGGAATATGATGTCTTATGCCTCCAGGAAACCTGGTTGAGGGAGGTGCCAATTTTGGAGGGGTATGAAATCTACCTGAACCCTGCCCCAAAAGGGGTAGCCTGGAGACCTATGGCTGGTATGATAACTGCTATCAATAGATCTTGTGGTCGGACGGTTTGTGCCACGAGGAATCCAACTCCTTTAATTCAACTTATCGTATTAGAAAATAAACTTAATAGTGAGAGCCTTTGCAGATCTCTACTGTTCCCGAACTCGAAACTTACTCCAGGCCAGAATGGTCTACGAATTAATAGCACAGGCTTGGAAACCCTCATGAAACTCTCAAAAACAGGACTTGTTAAAGATGAAGTCAGAAACTTTCTTTCAATTTTGGATTAACCACTGGTCCTAAAATCATTTGAAGTTAAAAGAAGACTTGGAAATAGAAGAGAATATGTAGCAAGGCACCTATTTAATCAAGAAGTGGCTGACAGGAAGAAGGCGTTAAACAAACTACATAGGCTTCATAAAAAATCTCCAAATCTTATATCTGCCGAGGTAGTTAGACGGGGCACTCAATCACTGAAAAACTGGGTAAAACTACACAGAGGTAGATTATTTCAATTGGATGGTGAAAATATGTTAAAGCTTCTAGCAACAAAGAAAATAGCTGGAATGTGGAAAACGTTCAACACCTTTACAATTCCTCAGGATGCCCTACTTAGTAACTCAGTACCCTCAAGGGTATGGGAAAACCATTATGGTAAATTGTTTCATGATGATGGTGCTCTTGTTCCAAGGCCAGTTACAGAAAGTAATAGTGTTTGGTCTTTTGGAATTTATAGGGAAGAAATAGTTGACCTGATAAAAAAATCTACCAGTTCCAGGGCCACAGGGCCAGGCGGCCTCACTAATGTCGCTCTTAAAAAAAGATGCAGACTTTTGGGTAGACTTTGTGGTGCAATTATTTGAGAAAATTTAATCCAAAAAACAATAGCCCGGTCATGGACTAAATCGATTGTGGTACCCATTTACAAGAAGGGTGACAGATATGACCCTACCAACTATAGGTCTATCGCCCTTCTTGATGTAGTGGGAAAATTGTTCTCGGCAATTCTCTTGAGAGAACTGAACACCTGGAGTGCAGCCACAAAAAAACAGGATCCCTGGCAGTCAGTGTTCATAAAGGGTACAGGCACTGCCCTAAATTTATTTCTGATAAACCTTTTCAAATGCAGCGTAAAAGCTAACAAGAATAGCAAAATGTACATCCCTTCCATATGCTTGGAACATGCATTTGATTCAGATGACAGGAAAATACTCGGGCTAAAACTGCAAAACTGGGCATGCCCAGTCCATCTGAGAGAGGCTTTGGAACTGCTCCACACTTCGACCACGATCAGAGTTAGACTTGATAAAAGGGGGACCCTATCTGGTGAAATTTCGACATCCAAGGGAATAAATCAAGGTTGTCAACTGGAGCTGGCAATCTTTAACCTCTATATTTCGGACATAGGGGGGGTCTTCACTAATGTGAGATGCTTCTCACAGCGGATTTGAGGAATAGCTGTGGGTAGACTTCTCTACGCAGATGATCTCCTGTTATTAGACCAAACGGAGATAGGCCTGCGCTGACAGCTAGACGCACTGGCCATTTATGTTGATGCTAACATACTAACGAAAAATCAAAAATTCTAATGTTAGTCAAGACCAGGGAATTGCACTATGCTAAGAGAGCTTGGTTCCTAAAAGGGGAGAAAGTACCAGAAGTGGAAGACATGGTGTATCTTGGATTATCGTTGAATAACAGTATTAATGACTCATTTGCCCTGACGGCATTACACTCTAAAGCCAGGAATTTGGCCACCCAAGCCAGAATCATCAAGCAAAGGTACTGTACTTTTTTATTTATCTCCAGTCATTGAGTTTTACAAACTCAAAGTAATGGCAATACTTACATATGGCGCAGAAACACAACTATTGTTAGCACGGTCAGCACGGAAACAAGTCTAGGGCATCTTCTGGACGAAGGTTCTCATCATGCCTCACTCCCTTCCCATTGAAATTATACAGAGAGATCTCGGATTAATATCAGTCCATGCAGTCATGGAATGGAAAACACTTTCTTTCTTAAGGAAATGCTTGAGCCCCCCTGGGGAGGAGGTTTTGAAGTATTGAATAGAGCCTTGAAGAAAAATCAAGTAGAGCCTTTGCTTGGTTGGGGAAGCATATGCACAGCATTACTTCAGAACGTGGCACTGTCAGAAGACCTGTCAGTGTACCCAGGTCATGTCAAGAAAAACTATATGACCTCGAATTGATCACCACAGAAGACCAGATCATCTCCTCCAAAGTAGGAGGGGCAATAGGTACTGCCTGCAGAAAAAGAGGGGCACTCCCTGATTTGCTGTTTTTGCATGATTTCTCATGAGAAAATGGAACCAGAAGATAAAAAATAGAAACAATTGCATTTTAAGTTACTGTGTGTTAAACGACATGTATGTGTTTAGATAACGGAATCGGGAACTTTGCCAATGGAACACAAAATGTAGGGAGTACGTTCTGGACGAGCAACAGAGGCGTGGAGTGCAAAACAAGATAATTGGTTAAGACACGCCCACAACCTTTACGACGCTACAAAGGCGAGTCCTTGTGAACACCAGCACACCGCGAGAAGCCCCGTGAAGTTCCTCTTTGCCCGGTGCCCTCACCTGCTGCTTTTGTGCTCTTGTGTTTGGACTTGTTTGGACTTATATACTGGTACTTATTTTGCTCTAAAGCACTTTTGCAAAGACTTTATGCCACATGGATACTGTCTCATTATATATGCCGCTTTGCGCACACCGCGAAAAGCCCTGTGAAGTCCCTCTTTGCCTCTTCGCCTCTGCGTCGTGGCGAGCAGGACTTCCGTGGACTACTCATGTGCTCTGCTCCCACCGAATATATTCAATGTTTGCCTCTTTGAGGTCTGGCATGCCTAAAGGCTGCTTCCCAACGCCCTTCCAGTGACGCCGAGAAGTTTGGCTGCAGTTTCAAAGAAATGTTTTTTAAGTAATACGTCTACCCCAAAAGCCTTGCGGCTTATAAGAAGAATCAAATCAGCCCACCAAATCTCCCCCTTTCCAGACATCCGCACATTTTGTACAGAATCTGCGGTGATGACAATGCCAAATGCTGAAAAAACGGCCGCCGGCAATGATTGTCCCTGCAGAGCTGTTGGTCAAAACAATGGCGCTCTGCAGTCTGTCCGCAAAATCGAACCTACAATATCTGAGAGTGTGCTAAGCACCGACCCCGCTCCAACTGGCGCATCCATGGGTGAGCAGAATTTAATTACGGACGCCATTCTGCTTGAAAATGTTCCGCTCACTGCTGATGTGATTTTGAATGATGATTCTGTTGTTGAACACGTGTGTGATGTTGCTGTTATTGACCTTAATTTGTCAAATTCATATTTTTTGCCACAACTGCTGTCAGACAACCTATCCAAATCTCCCAATATGTTTTCAAACAGCAGTTCATCTATTTCCAACATTTTGTGTACCAACACCGCAAAGACCTATTCCCAATCAAAAACCTAGTATCAATGATCCCGTAATTCCAACATCTGAAAATGGTGTCAAATTAATCGAGCTTGCTCTTAGCACCTTTCATCTATCGTTGGCTACACTAGCAAAGCTGTTCGATTCTCTTGATGTAAAACTTAACTCTCAATTTACTCAACTGGAGAAAGTACTCGCATGGCAGAATGATTTTGACTTTCGACTGCTTCTTCCCACGGATGCTAAGTTTGAACCTGACGTAATCCTTCCCCCTCGTCATGAAGCTGCTACTCAAACGACTACAACTGAAGCAACATTCATGTGTCTTCCGCAATTTCATAAAATCATTTGTGCTTCAGGTGCAAACGTTGAGCTTGTTTGTCCCATAACTGGTCTCCACACTGATGTCCGTGAAATATCCAAGGAACTTAGTGCCAACCCCACTTCAGCCAAATCTGGCATGCAAGAAGAATCATCTTCCTTGCCACAGACTAGCGTTGGCGCTAATCAAGACCAGCATAAGTCATCTTTGAAATCAGTTTATACTATTTTTTCAAAAAATCAAAAGGGTCATGTTGCAGCCCCTCTCAACACAAAACCGCCCAAAAATCCATCAAAAGAAAAGAATGCCAATACAGCTAAAACAAAGCAATTTATAAAAAAATGGACTCTTCCTAAAAAAAGTACTATTGCTCCTGCCCGATCTGTTACAAAAAAATACCATCAACTTATATTGGACAAAACAGCAAAGGTAATATGTGAAGTTGTTGACGCTGCTGCGCCATATGCTCCACTCGACACCTTAGTCAAGGCAGTCCAAGTTGAAGGATTGCCTAACAATAGCGTCACCATCATGCCTGTCTCCAATGCAGATAATGAATCCAGAACCAAGGCTGTATCAGGGCGCCCTGTGAGCTCCGAAGACCACCATCGGCAAGCCATCAGAAAGGCAGTTGACGCCTACATGAGTAATTTACCTTTAAAATCTACTCCTGTCAACATTCAATTGAGCATTAATCCACTGGGTTTAACGGTGCCCGTCAGCACAAATGAATCCCCCGCCTATGCCTCAGCCCAACAACTTACCTGCAAGTAACATCATAGATTCTCATGCTTTACCGGCACAAATTACTCCTAAAATATTACAACTGCTGGAATCAGCAATCCACACAAACTTACAGCCTGTGACAAATGTTATGTTATGTTATGTTACTTTGCATTTATATAGCGCCTTATGTACCATTGGAATGGTCTCAAGGCGCTGGTAGGTTGAACACCCTCAGGAACCGAAGTTCAGGTCAGTAGAGAGAATAGAGAGAGTCAAAAGGTTTGTGTTAGCACCGGATATGTGTGCAGCTCGTGTGGCATTCGTGTTATAGCTACTTCTTAGCGGTAGGTGTGGAAGTTGAGAAATCAAGAGTATGTGTTTGTTCTGGCAGTTTGTTATCCAGACCGATTTTGGCTGCATTAGGCCTGAGGAGAAACGCCTAGGCTGGTAGGTGTGTAACCAGCAGTGGTTAGTTAGGGTGATGGGGAATATGTGGCAAATGATGGTATGAGAACAGCTATACCGAATGGTGTCATAGTATCACTGTGTTGTATTTGAGTGGTGGTGTAAAGAAGAGAGTAAGTGTGGAGATGTGAATATGGTGGTTTACATTAGGTGCTTGAGAACGAGCCCACTCCAATAGTTCCATGTACTCCATCCGTTCCAGTACTCTGTTCCAAGTACTCCGACTGTTTCAAGCACTCAAAACCATTCCTTTCAATGCTCTTTCAAACGTTCCATGCTCTCCAAACCACTCCATGTAAGTCACACCATTCTATGCACTCCAATCTGTTCCATGCATTCCAATCCATTTCATGCACTCCAATCCGTTCCATGCACTCCGATCCATTCCATGCACTCGCATCCGTTCCATGCACTCACATCCGTTCCACACCCTCCACTTCGTTCTAAGCACTCCAAACCGTTCCAAGCACTTCAACCATTTTATGCACTCCAACCAATTTATGCACTGCTCCTTTCATTCATTCTAGCCACTTTATCCTTTTTCCATGCATCATCCATCCACATACGTCATCTTCACACGTTACATCCACTTAACTGGTTCCACCCGTTTCACACGTTCTATCCACTTCACCCGTTTCACCCACTTCACTGGTTCCACCCACTTCACCGGTTCTGAACACATCACCCGTTCATCCACCTACTTCATCCGTTCTACCATTTCACCCGTTCCACCCACTTCACCCATTCTACATCAGTTCCCCCGTTCCATCCACATACTTCACCCGTTCCATCCACATACTTCACCTGTTCCTTCCACATATTATACCCGTTCCATCCACATACTTCACCCTTTCCATCCACATACTTCATCCATTCCATCCACATACTTCACGCGTTCCATCCACATACTTCACCTTTTCCATCTACGTACTTCACCCTTTCCATCCACATATTTCACCCGTTCCACCCTGTTCACCCATTCCACCCTGTTCATCCATTCCACCCTGTTCATCCATTCCACCCAGTTCATTCATTCCATCCAGTTCATCCGTTCCAACCAGTTCATCAGTTCCACCCAGTTCACCAGTTCATCTGTTCCACTCACATACTTCACCTGTTCCAACCTCATACTTCCTCCGTTCCAACCACATTTTCATTTGATCCATCCACTTCACCCGTTCTATCCACATACTTCAATCGTTCTATTCAATATATTTGACCCATTTTGTCCACATATTTCACTGTTCCTTCATCATGCTTTACCCATCTCGTCCATATACATCACCCGTTCTTCCAGATCCATCCTCCGTTCCACCCATCCACGTCAACCATTTCTTCGCCTTACTACACCCGTTCCTTCCAACCACTTCACCAGTTCCCTCCAACCACTTCATCTGTTCCATCCTCATACATCACCGGTTTGCTCCACACTCGACACCCGCTCTGCACTCTACACCCGCTCCGCACTCTACACCCGCTCCTCGCTCCGCATTCTACACCCGCTTCTCACTCCGCATTCTACACCGCTCTGCACTCTACACCCACTCTCACTCTACACCTGCTCCACACTCTACACCCGCTCCGCACCATACCCTACATCCGCTCAACACACTACATTGGGTCAACACCACCGCACCTTACATCTGCTCAACAGCCTAAATCTGCTCAACACCCTACATCTGCTCAACACCATAACACCCTAGATCTGCTCAACACCCTACATCCACTCCATTCTATTATCCACTCACACCCTCCATCCACACCACCACCTATATCCGCTCCATGCCCTCATCCGCTCCACGCCCTCATCCGCTCTAAGCACTCATCCGCTCTACGCACTCATGCGCTCTATGCACTCATCTGCTCTGCGCACTCGGCCGCTCTACACACTCGTCTGCTCTGCACACTTGTCTGCTTTAGACACTTGTCCGCTCTACACACTCATCCGCTCTATGGACTCATCTGCTCTATGCACTCATCCGCTCTATGCACTCATTCGCTCTATGCACTCATCCGCTCTGTGCCCTCATCTGTTCAACACACTCATCCGCTCTACGTGCTTCATCCACTCCATCGAGTTCATCCGCTCCACTGACTTTGTTCATTCATCCTGCATTATCGGTTCAACCTATGTCACTTGTCTCACGCACTCGATCCGTTCCGTGCTCTCCATCTGTCCCATGCACTACCCCTGTCTCAAGTACTCAAATCGTCTATTCTGTTCTTTCCATTTATACCACGCACTCATACATCCCATGCCATCTGTCCGTGCACTCATCCGTCTCCTGTATTCATCTTCTTCTTCACTTTATTCCTTTCGTCCATTTTTGTTCCTTTCGTCCATTGCAATCATTTCAATTTCATCCATTTCATTTATTTCAACCGCTTTACTGCTTTCGTACAACTTATTCTTTTAACCACTTCACTGCTTTTATCTACTTTATTCATTCTATTCTGTTTGTCGTTTTTAGTTTACATTAGAGGTTATTAGTTTTTTATTTCTATTTTGGGTTTTGATGTTGTATTGCTATTTGTTTTATTGTTATTTACAGTAGTTTGGGTTAGTTGAATTGTTGTAATCCACTTTATTCCTCATGTCCACATTGATCCTCTTGTCCAACATTTATTTCATCCATTTCATTAATTTCATCCACTTTACTGCTCTCGTACAACTTATTCTTTTTATCTACTTTGCAGGTTTGATTTTTTTTTTTACTCATTTTATTTTGTTATTTTGTTTGTCCTTTTTAGCTAATCAATTGAGGTTATTAGCTTTCGATTTGTCGCTCGGATCATCATGTTGCATTGCTATTTATGATCAAGCATTTGGCAAAGTCATTGCGATGCTGTTATCCAGTTTAGTTTGAGTTAGTTTGAGTTCGGGGTCAGTTTTAGGGGAAGAGCCAAGTTTTCAGTAATTTGCGGAAAGACATGAGGTCTTCAGTGAGTCGGATGTGGGGTGGGCGTGTGTTCCACAGAGTGGGGGCCAAGGCTTAGAATGATTATCCGCCTAACCTGACTGAGTTTGGTTTTGGTATGACTAGGAGGCCGGCTGAGCTTGATCTTAGAGTTTGCGCATTAGGGTTTTAGTTTGTCTTGAAGATATTGAGGTCTGGTTTTATGCAGTGCTCGGTAAGAAATGCATAGGTTTTGAAAGTCACCCTTCGGGCAACCAGAAGCCAGTGCACAGTTTTGAGGGCTGGGGAGATGTGGTCTCTCGGGCCAAGTGCTAGTAGCAGTTTGGTTGCGGCGTTTTGTGCTCTTTGTAGTTTAGTCAGTTGGTATGCATGGACTCTGAGGTAGAGGGGGTTAGCGTAGTCCAGTCTTTATATAACAATTGATTGGACCGTGGAGAGTCTGCTGGGAAAGGAGAGGTATGGGAAAATGTGTCTAAGAGTTTTAAGGTGATAGTGGCAGGACTTTGAGATATTGTTGACTTGGCGCGAGAGTGTTAGGTCAGAGTCTAGCGTGCAACCAACATTTTTTACTGAATTAGAGGGGGACAGTGAGTTGCACATGGCAGATGGCCAGGGTAGTGTGTGTGGAAGAAGTTTTCAGTTTTGGAGGGGTTTAGCAAGCGGTGGTTTGTGGTCATCCAGAGCTCTATGTCGAGGAGGAGGGAAGCAAGGTCAGGTCGGCACAGGGTTTTGAGTTCAGGAGTTTTAGAATTAGTTGAGTGTCATCAGCGTAGTTATAGCACAGGATGTTGTGTGAACGAATTATTCATGGGAGGGTGGCCATGTAGAGATTGAACAGGAGGGCTGATAGGCATGCTCCTTGTGGAACTCCTGTGTCGACTGGTCGGGCTTGGGAGGAATAGGTGGAGAGTAGGGTTATTTGGTTCCTAGTTTTGAGGAAGGATGCTATACATTTGAGAGCAGTTCTACAAATTCCTAGGGAGTGGAGGCGGTCAAGGAGGATTGAGTGGTTAATTGTGTCGAAGGAGGCGGATAGGTCAAGAAGGATTAATGTGACACATCCCGCAGAGTCTGCAGTGTGTTTAAGGTCATCCCAGATTGAGGTTAGGGTGGTTTCAGTTCCTTGTCGGGCTCTGACACCTGAATGAGCGGGGTCTAGGAGATTGTTGGCTTCGAAAAAGACATGTAGTTGGAAGTAGGCAATTCAGTCAATGAGTTTGTCAAGGAACCTTGTGTTTGAAATGGGGCGGTAGATTTTGGGCTCGAGAGGGTTGAGGGAATGTTTTTTTATTAGAGGTTTGACGTGAACCGTTTTGAATGCGTTGGGAAAAATTCCTGAGGCAAGGGAGTCATTTATGATGGTTCTTGCATGTTCTCCTGCGCAGGTAGAAGCAAACATTTCTTTGAGGGTTGTGGCCGGGCAAGGGTCCAGTGGAGAGCCGGATGGTTTGTGGGCAGAGAGAAGTTTGATAAATGGTTCAGTTTATATTGGACTAAAGGAGTCAAACGTTGGTTGGGTAGTAGTCGCAGGCGGTGGGATGGCCGGTATGGAGGGTGGGGTGGCCTGGTGGGTGTAAGAGAGCTAGTTTGTTGGTTAGACCGTTTGTTCTTTCGAGAGCTGTGGTGTAAAAGTGGAGAGAGAGTGAGTCGCACAGCGATTGTGAGGGGGTTGGGGCAGTGGTGGGGCATGATGGTTTGGTGAATTCAATGATGATTTTGTGAAGTTCTTTGCTGGTGTTTTTACAGTTTAGGATTCGGGAGTTGTAATGGGCTTTTTTTGCTTTTTGGATTTCGGCCTTGTACTGATGAAGCTACCGGGCCAAGGTGGATCTGCTAAGGGGAGTTTTGTCTTTCCGCCATTTGCGTTCTCAGTATTTATATAGTTGTTTACTGGTCTTCAATTCAGGTGTGAACCATCTAGGAAAAAGGCCACGGCGTGCTGATGGTTTGAAAGAGGGTGTGAGCCGCATAAGTGAAGTGTTGAGCCATGAGTCAAAGGCGTCGGGGGTTAGTTGATTATTGAGTAGGCAGGTAGGCAGGGGAGACTGGTGGAGTGCATCGGCTAGGTCAGGAAGGATTATTAGTTTCTTCCAGCATTTGCATAGATTCAGAGGTTCAGGTTCGGGTACGGGAAACGGGTAGGGTGAGCGAATGGCGAACGAAACAATGAAGTGATCGGACAGATGATAGGTGTGGGGGGTTAAATGTATCCGGTTGTGGGAGCTGAAGATGGCATCAAGAGTGTATCCTTTATAGTGAGTCGGGCCGTTTATGTGGGGTTGGAGGTTAATCGCATCTAGGCCGTCAACCAGAGAGTGTGTCATAGGGTTGGTGGGAATGTTGAGCCATATGTTGAAATCTCCTAGAAGGGTGAGGTTGGGATGGTTTAGTTGGAGGGTGGCAATAGAGTCGCAGAGGTTGTTTGAGAATTGTCTATCGAGGCCAAGGGGTCTGTAGATTATTAGGAAGCTGTAGGGAAAAAGTATAGTTTAACGAGGAGTGATTTGCAGGAAGGAATGGAAGGTTAGTTGTCGATGATTGAGACATGGAAGTGAGACTTGAAGCGAATGCTATTCCTCCTCCTCTAGAGGGACGGTTCAGTGGGATGAGGGAGTAGTTGGGGGGAAGGCTTCATTGGCGATAGGGGCGAAGTCATCAGAGAACCAGGTTTCGGTGATGAAGACCAGGTCTGGTTTGTCAGAAGCGAGGAGGTCAAAGATGCTTTGGCCCTCATTACGAGTAGGCCGGTAACAGCGTGTTCATTACCGGCATGCCGGAAAGTGCGAGTCCGTGCCGGCATGAACCTGCTAACAGCAGGTGATTACGAGTGCGCAAGCACGCGCATTTCCCCATGCCGGTAGTGGCAAAACCGCCATGCCGGTAAAGGGCCACCAACCCCCCCTATACCGGCATTGCGGGTGCCGCCCATTGCGTAACCGCCTCATAACAACCCCTAAATACCGGCACGGTACTACCGTGTTCGCAAAAAACAGGGCCCGGAAATTACATCATCGCGCAGGAACAGGAAATGGGCCACCGACCATCTTTTAAAACACAATCCATTGCCATCCTCCATAACCACCACTTCTTTCGTGTTGTTGTGTTCCACAACAGAAGCAGGATGTCTAAGGCTACCAAGAAGTCGACCCAAAGGAAGAGAAAGCAGTGTTTTTCAGACGCAGAACTCACCATGCTTGCCAACACCCTTGCACAGCATGCAGATACGATCAGGAGCACTGACCTGAAGCATGCGGCCCAAACAAGAAAAAAAGAAGTCTGGCAGGAGGTCGCACAGAGGGTGTCGGCAGTGGGGAGCACTCCAAGGAGTGTGCGTGACTGCCGGAAGTGGTGGGACGACCTCCGCCTCCGGGTGAGGAAGATCCTGGCGGAGAACAGGAGGGCCGCAATGGTGACAGGCAGGGGCCCACACTGCCCTGTGAAGTTGACAACATGGGAGGAGACCGCAAGTTCCTTCATCGACCCTGAATCAATCGAGGGAATTGGAGACCAGGAGGTTGGCGCTGCATCATCCACAGAGGAAGGTAAGTGAACCATCCCATCCATGTATAATAAACCATGATGTGGCACAAGTGATGTTGAAGTGAGACTAGGCAAGGTAATGCATGTCCCAAGGCTACATCAACATATCCATTCAAGAATGTGTGCCACACCCTGAAGCACACGCATGCTGAGTGCCAATCCCAATCCCAAAAAAGGTGCTACATGACCCAACCATGCCCATGGAACTCACCACACAGACACCAAACCAATGCCATGCCACCAGCCATGCATTGATTTTCCACATGCCCCCTCAGAACACCAAATGCCACAGCTCAGAAATGAAATGATGCCTGAATGTATGAACACATCACACCACAATACATCATAGCTGCCATTTGACGACATCACTGATGACCTGCATCTCTTCTATCCCCCAGGCACCGATGAGGAAGAAGGAATGCAGGACAGGGGTGCAGGTTCATCCACTGCACGCCAAGGGACCAGGGCCACCGCCACCCCCCAGCCCAAGAAACTGCCTACAGCAACAGCCAGTGTACCACACAAGGCAGTAACCCTGCAGGGGACACCTGCAGCCACAGAACAGCAGCAGCCACCCACAACAGTGGGAGGCATTTCCATTGATGCCTCGCCAGCCACCACGGACGTTGTGTCTACAGAGGTGGATAATGAGGCTGACATCATGTCCGGAACACCCACCCCGAGCCACATTACCACCCCCCTGCTATAGACTCTGAGAGCATGGATGAGCCGTGCCTCCATGACTCGGACCTAGGAGACTCGGACATTGGCATCTTTGAGGAGGACAGTGTCCTGGACGTGGGCCCCACGCAGGTGACAGCCACCACCCTGCCAGCCACCACCCTGGCAGCCACCACACTGCCAGCCACCAGTACTCCTACAACCGACGACTCTTTCGAGGCACGCTTGGCAAGGGTTGAGGCCCGACAAGAGTCCATGCTGGAAATCATGCGGCAACAAGTAAACAATGGGAATGAGGCCATGAGGGCCATTGCCACGGCCATTGCAGCCAATACTGCTGCTGTGGAGGCATCAACATGAGCCTTTAGGGAGTGTATGGGGTCACTTACAAAGGCCCTTCTAGCAAATCTGCTGCAAATGCAGCTCCCACACCTTGGGCCAGCCATGGGACTGACCATTGACACCTCCTCTGCAACAACCCGTTCCACCTCGGCCCAATCGAACCCTGTGCGGTTGACGCGGAGAAGTGCACGGCACTTGACCATGGCACCCCCGGATCCAAAAATCGCCAAGAAATAACAGGACAGGCAATGACATTTTGAAAAAGTACATTGGTGAAGTTACCACTGTTTGTTGGACATATGGGGACGTTTAGCTTTGGGGTGGGAGAGGGAGTTTACTGGGGTATTTCTGGGGTTTGTGGGGTGGGAGAGGGAGTTTACTGGGGGTTGTGAGGGGATTATGTTCACCATATCACTTCTGCTGAAAATACACCGTTGTGTGCAAGCAAATCATTGGCTGGACATCGTTCTTTTTGTACATGTACATTTATTGTGTGATGGTGTACAGTGGGGCAATTCGAACGAAAAAAGTGTGCATGTCCAGATTCAGTGTGTCGCAGACACATTACTTACGTTGTCCATGCATTTCAAAAGTATTCGTCAATTAGTGCTTGGTGTACAGCATGGCCATCCCGTGCATCATGTACTGGCAGGGGGACTCCTTCGCCTCCGTCTCCAACCGCTTCATCCACACCCAGCCCATGCATGTCAATGTCAGGTGGCAGTGGTACATGCCTTCGGACGCACATGTTGTGCAGCATGACACAGGCCATGGTGATCTTTGCCACCTTCTCAGGCCTATATAGGAGTGCCCCACCAGACCTGCTTAGGCAGCGGAACCGCGACTTCAGCAGGCCAAAGGCCTGCTCAATCACAACACGGGTACGAGTGTGCACACGATTGTCCTCCTCTTCATGGCTGTTCTGCGTTTTCCGCACAGGGGTAAGTAGCCACGGCCTCAAGGGATATCCTCCATCACCTGCAAGCAGATACAAATAGGTGTGTGTCACACATAACTGCCACCTTCAGGGAGCACAGTCATGGCAGCAGCTACTTGGTGTGGGCATGCACATGTCCCTGTACGTGTACAAAAAGTCACCTAGGTGCAATGCATACTGTAATGAGGTGTGGTACACTGGATGGGGTTCAATAGATGATGCTGGGTGTAATCATGCATGCACTGGCAGATGTGCTTTGGTAGTGCGCAAATGTTTGGGCTCCAAATCTTGCTGTATATTCTTTAATATGCATGGTCACACTCGCCGCTTTGCCACAGTTGCCATCCTATTCATTCATGCATTGCTTGCCACACGATGGTGCCCTGGTTGTGCTTATTACTTGTTGTCATCCATCTGCAATATTTGTGATAAGTGGCCCAGTGATGTGTTGTGTTCTGTTTGCTGGTTTAGGGGAGGAGTGTTTAGCTCTGCATGCATTCTCCACTCACTGGCTAGTGCAACCCAGGTGCACTATTCCCCCCCGCTTTCCCACCCAGGTGCAGTAGCCCCCCCCTTCTGCATCCACACACATCAGTACCCCACAGAATGGCCATGGGCCTGTTGTGCAACTCACCGAGCAGCCAGGCACGTGGTCCAGCATGTCGCTCCATGTGACGGGGTAGCGTTGAGTTGCGCAGTACCATGGCATCATGTGTGGATCCAGGAAATGGGTGATGATCTTGCTGGAGTCACATACCATTTGCACATTGATGGAGTGGTATTGCTTGCGATTGCGGTACACCGCCTCTATGGCATGGGGGACTACCAATTCCACATGGGTGCAGTCGATGGCACCAACACAATTGGGAATGCCTGCCAGTGCATGGAAGCCTACTTTGGTTTCGGCTATCTCCTGGGCATTCCGTGGTAGGGATATATGAGTGCTTGCGTGCTTCAGGAGGGCATCCAGCACTTGGTTCAGCATGCGTGAGAATAGTGGTTGTGAAATGCCATGCAGCTGGCCCACTGTGTGTTGGTAGGTACCTGTGGCCAGGAAGTGTAGCTCAGACACCACCTTTAGTAGTGGGGGGATGGCATTGCGTATTTGTATGTGGCTGGCATTGTCGTTCTGTATCATGTCCACTATGGTGGTGATGGTGTCACGGTCCAACCGGTACAGGGTGTGGATCTGCTCAGGGGTTAGGTTGAATGGGCTGGGTCTGGTGCGAGGGATTGTTGGCTGCCTACGAGGCACTGGTGGCTGTGCTGGTGGTAATTGCTGGGCCTGTCTCACCCTCCTTCTCCTCCTGCGTCTCCTATGTGCTGCCTGTTCTTGATGCTGTAGTTGTTGCTGTTGTTGCTGTTGTTGCTGTAGTTGTAGCAGTATAGGCATGTCCTCCAGCACCATGATTGCAACTGCTAGTGGTAGCATTTTGGTGTAGGAAGGGGTGTGGTGTGTAGGTGTGCTCCTTTTGTACTGGGCCACTCTAAATTGCATACACCTGCAGGGGGGGTTGTGGTGTGTGGGTGTGCTCAGTTTATACTGGCACAGCCTCCATTGGCTCCACCTGTGGGGATTGTGTGCACCTGCGGCAGCTGCCTTGTATCCTGCTTGCTGTTTGCGGGTGGTCCGCGATGCCAGTATGGCCGGCATTGTGCAGCCCGTGATTACCGGCTTCGCGATGCCGGTATTTGCATGTATGCGTGGGTTGGAATTACCCCCTATTACCGGCATGCCGGTATTTGCTCCCTGAAGGGTCACGTGTACGCGCCTATGCCGCTATTAGCTGCACCGTTGTTTAGTGTGCCGCTAGTACCGGGTTTGCGGGTCGGAATGCAATGGGACAATAAACGATGGCGGTATTACCATACCGGCATTGTTTTTGCCTTACCGGCATACCTCGTAATGAGGCCCTTTGTCTGTTTTTTGTTACGGATCGGGCATTAAATAGGATGCAATTCACTTCTGTAGAAGAGGATGATGTCGGATCTGCAGAGATGGGGAGGGGGGCAGAGGGTGGAAACTGGAGAGCGAGAGGGGTGGGGTGGTTGATGGTCAATGGGAAGAGTGGGTGAGCAGAAAAGTTGGTGGCTTTCGGGTGGGAGTGGATGGACGCGTGTGTTGGGATGATTGTGTTTGCCACGGGGGATTTGAAGGTGAGGTGTGGGGGGTTCGGAGTTTCAGTTGTGGTTGGTGAGAATTCGAGGAAGAGGGGTTTCAGGCAGGGTGAGGCGTGGGGGGAGGGTGGTGAATTGGGGGATGAGGATGTGGGTCGGGACAGGGGAGGCGATGAGTGCTGAGAGATTGCGGGGGACCAGGTATATTTCCTCTTTAGTGTCTTAGTTGCAATTGGTGTGTGTGAGAGGGTAGGGGGAACAGAGGGGGAGAGGGATGAGGCTTCTGTTCTTGCTAGGACTAGGCTTGCAGTTTTTAGGGAGGGGAAGGAGTGTGGTTGAGGGGGGATGATAGTGGGGTTTGATGTGAAAAGCGCGGGCTGCATGATTGCTGGGCAGGGTGTGCCTGGGTGGCTAGTGAGGGTAGTGGGTATGATCATAGAAGGCTGATCGGTGGAGAGGTTTGGAGGAGCAGTGGTCTTAGGGTGGTTGGCTCGCCATCGTGTCCCTCTGGCTTGGTGTTTGGAAAGGGGATGGGTAGAGGATGTGGTAGAGGGTGGAATGATTTGGGGAGAGGGGACGGCAGGTTGGTCTGGCAGGAGGGGGGGGGCGGTGCACGGCAATCATTTCCGGTAGACCTTTGAGGATTGGGTGCACTCATGGTTAGTAACTGTGATACCACTGGGTGAGATTATTCAAGGTTTCTGGGTTCAACTAAACAGGGTCATATTATTCAAGTATACAAAGTTTTAATATTTTAATTGCAAACTAGGCTGCAGATATGCCTTTAGGTAATTTTGAAATGTAGCTAGACCATAGAATGTGCTATTAGTCAGACAGTTACAACTACAGCCCAGTTAAGCTGTTTAGTAGACTTTCTTCTAGCAAGCTGGGATACAGGTATGCTATAAGGCAGAGTTCGAATGTAACAACACCACAGATATTGTTTTTAGCTGCACTTTTAAGTGGAATTTAGGAGGACTTTCTAAATGCAGTTATGATACAGATATGCTATAGGGTAAACTTTCTAAATCCAACTTTCAAATGCAATTATGACACAGATATGCTATAGGGCAGAGTTTTTGATTGCAAGTATGACATAGATAAGATATCGGCAGACTTTGTAAATGCAATTATGCCACAGATAGGCTATAGGGTAGACTTTCTAAATGCAATTATGACACAGATATGCTATAGGGTAAACTTTCTAAATTCAACTTTCAAATGCAATGATGGCACAGATCAGCTATAGGGCAGAGTTTCTGATTGCAATTATGACATAGATAAGCTATAGGGCAGACTTTGTAAATGCAATTATGCCTCAGATATGCTAGAGGGTAGACTTTCTAAATGCAATTATGACACAGATAAGCTATTAGGGACACTGTCTAAATGGTGCTATGGCAAAGTGGTGTTGTTATATACACTTCTAAATTCAACTTTGCACCAAGGTGATATTAGGCACACTTCTAAGTTCAAGCAAAGCACGCTATTAGGGACACTTCAAAATTTAACTTTGCACAGATAGGATATTAGGCAACCAAATTCAATTTTGCACAGAGAGGATATTAGGCACACTTCTAAATTCAACTTTGCACAGAGAGGATATTAGGCAACCAAATTAAATTTTGCACAGAGCGGATATAAGGCACACTTCTAAAATCAGCTTTGCACCGAGAGGATATTAGGCACACTTCCAAATTCAACTTTGCACAGAGAGGATATTAGGCACACTTCTAAAGTCATCCAGGGCAGGCTATTAGGACACTTCTAAATTCAACTTTGCACAGAGAGGATATTAGGCAACCAAATTCAATTTTGCACAGATAGGATATTAGGCACATTTCTAAATTCAGCTTTGCACAGAGAGGATATTAGGCACACTTTTAAATTCAACCACGGCGGGCTATTAGGCACGCTTCTAAATTCAACCCAGGGCATGCTACTAGGCACACTTCTAAATTCAACTTTGCACAGAGAGGATCTTAGGCATACTTCTAAGTTCAACTTTGCACAGAGGATATTAGGCATACTTCTAAAGTCAACCAGGGCAGGCTATTAGGCACACTTTTAAATTCAACCTTGCACAGAGAGGGTATTAGGCACACTTCTAAATTCAACTTTGCACAGAGAGGATATTAGACACACTTTCTCACCTGTTTATGCTGCCTTGCGGGATCCTTTGCCAGGGTTTTCTTCCGTGCTGTTCGGGTCTTGTATAAGCCTGCTCGGCCGTCGTCGGATTCCAGAATTCATTCAGCTTCTTCGTCCGGGATTAAGGAAACTCCAGGAAGACCAGGAAGGAAGGCCGCACATGGGGGCGGTCTTCGCAGAATGCTGATGGATACAGGTACAAGGGAAAGGGAAGGAGAAAGAGTGGGTCCGGGAATTCGAGCAGCAACTCAGTTCCAGGAGCACGACGCGACGCACGTCAAGTCTCAGCTAACGATAGCGTTGAGACGCGTGGAGCCGCAGGGGCGTGGTTAATTTATGGAACGTGCTGCATCATCGTAAAGGTCGATAGACCGCATTCTGTGAATACGGCCATGTTGGGTGTACTACAGCGAGTGACCCCCGATGTGCCTCGGACCAGGAGGAGCAAAAGGGGCATGATTGATGGATCATGACAGCATGCCCCCTTCTAAAACTCGTTCCACCGGGTTTGCCTGGATGTATTAGATGGAACTTTCTGAGCAATCTGGGGGAGTTTAGGTTTGAGACATAGCCCTTCCATTCCACCAGGTAATGAAGTTGTCCTCGTCTATATCTGGGTCACATATTCGAGACACTTCATATTCTAGCTGGTCATTGACAATCACAGGACTGGGTCTAAGATTAGTCCGGGTGGTTTGGATGTAAGGTTTCAATAGAGATGTGTGAACAACTGGATGGATTTTCTTCCAGGAGTCTGGTAGTTGAAGTCGAAAGGCCACAGGGTTAATGACTTCTTTTATAGGAAAAGGACCATAATATCGAGGAGCCAACTTATTCGGTCTGAGATGTCGGGGTAGTAGCTTCGAGGATAGCCATACTTTATCCCCAATGGTGAAAGAAGGCCCTGGTCTTCTCCTCGAATCTGCATAGTGCTTAGTTTGGATCTGTGCCCTTTCTAGATGTTCCTTGGCTTCTCTGTGAACATTGATGAGTGTTTCAATCCAGGAATCGACTGTTGGAACTGGTGTAGGGTGCGGAAGGACTGAAAGTAATACCGCAGGGTGGAATCCATGGCTGCAAAAAAAGGGGCTGGTTTTAACAGCCGAATGGTCCGAATTGTTGTAGGCGAATTCTGCCACCGGTATTAGAAGCGACCAATCGTCCTGGACCGTAGTAGAGAAACAGCAAAGGTATTGTTCAAGGGTTTGATTCACTCGTTCTGTGACTCCATTGGTTTGGGGATGATATCCTGAGGAGAGGGCTCGTTGGATTCCTAGTATCCTGCAGAGGTGTTTCCAAAATTGAGAGATATACTGTGGTCCTCTGTCCGATCTAATCTTGGAAGGAAGTCCATGCAGACGGAAGATGTGTTCCAGGAAGATTCCAGCAAGTTCTGACGAGGATGGTAACTTATACAGAGGTGTAAAATGAGCCATATGAGTGAACAAGTCAATGGTGACCACGATAGTGGTGTACCCTCTGGATGGTGGTAATTCTACAATAAAGTCTGTAGCGATGACTTCCCAAGGTCTTGTTGGTGGTGTAGGCTGTACTAAGAGTCCTGCTGGTTTCTGGTTGTCATGTTTGTTTTGATTACAGACGGAACAAGATTGAACGTACAGTTGAACGTCAGCCTTCTTTCTGGGCCTACACAATTGTCTTTGTATTAGACAGAGGGTGTTGGAAATGCCACGATGACCGGAGTGAAGGGTATCATGGCAGAGGTTTATTATCTTTTGTTGTAGTTTCTGTGTGGGAATGACCAGGTTGTTATTTTTAAACAGGTATCTGTCCTGGGTTCTCAGATCCCATTGAGTCCTTTTCGAAAAAGATCCTTCCAGAGTTCTGAAGTCTGAGTTTGCATGCAAATGTCTTCCAGGAGATTGTTTGCTTGAGCTACAAATATTGTATGGGGAACGTCTTTCTTTAACAGGGCAATGATTGGTTGGACTATCTCGGAAAACGGAAGATATGAATTTCCTGTAGAAATGATCTAAGCCCAGGAAAGACTGGATTTGTTTCACAGAGGTGGGGCTTGGCCAGGATAATATAGCCTTAACCTTGGATTGATCCATTCCGATGCCTTCTGGACTAAGGACAAATCCTAGGTAGTGTATAGTAGAAGCATGGAAGATGCATTTCTCGGGCTTTGCCAGGAGCTTGTTTTCGCGTAGTCGTTGTAACACTGCCTTTACATGTTCTTCGTGCTTGGAAATGTCCTTCAAGAATATTAGGATATCGTCCAGATAGACAATCATGAAAAGGAATAGCATGTCTGAGAACACCCTATCCATGAAGCGTTGGAAGACTGCCGGGGCATTAGCAAGTCCAAAGGGCATGACCAAGTATTCATAATGACCAAAGAGTGTTCTAATTGCCGTTTTCCACTCGTCTCCTGCCCTAATGCGAATCAGATGGTAGGCACCCCCGAGATCCAACTTGGTGAAAACAACTGCGCCCCCTACTGCCTCCAGAATGTCCGAGATCAAGGGTAACAGATAGCAATCCTTAAGGGTGCATTGATTTAGACCTCGATAGTCCAGACATGGTCTGAGTTCCTTGGTGTCTTTCTTGGGAACAAAAAACAGTGAGGCCCCTGCTGGGGATTTAGAGGGTCGTATGGTGCCATTTGCAAGATTAGTATCCAAGTATTCTCGAAGGGCTTTCTTTTTAGGTTTGGATAAGATGAACAGCCTTCCAAGGGAATTATAGCGGAAGGTTCCGTTTCTATAGCACAGTCTTCTAGTCTATGGGGAAGTAACGCCTGGACAATGGCAGAGGAGAAGACATCAGAATATTCCTGGTATATATCCGGAACCCGGATAATGTTTGAGACAGAGATTGTACCTTGGTGATTCGTAGGAGGTCCTTCTGATGGTGTCGGAGCAAGGTCTGACAATATGCAGTGGGACATACAAAATTCTGAGCCCAGGAACAAGGAACCCGCTGCCCAATTGATGTACGGATTGTGTTTTTGAAGCCAGGGCATTCCCAAAACCATTGGGTAATGGACCGACTTGATGATGTCAAATTTTATCCTTTCTCGATGGTGGTTTATGGCAAGTTCGACGTCCTTGGTCTGAAGGGTTATGGGTCCTGAAGAAAGGGGTCTTCCATCAATTGCTTCTACAGGTTGCATGATAGTCTGGGATTCGCAAGGAATATGGTGTTTAAGAACCCATTCTTGGTCTATGAAAATCCCCATAGCTCCACAGTCCACGAGTGCCAGGATGGGATGCGTTTCCTTCTTGGATGGTGATAAGAAGGCCTGTAAAATCACCAAAGAATTTTGTCCACGAGAGTTCAAGTATGGAATTGATGTGGAGCAGGCATCTCTCTCCCGAACCTCTGCTCCATTTAGGATCGGGAGCTGGAGATTCTCGAGCGCCGTGGGGGGGCTATTGGGCACTCTCTCACTAAATGTTTGTCTGATGCACAATACATACACAACCTGGTATGGATCCTACACATTCTTTCTTGGGAGGATGTGGGTCCACGGAATGCCCCTAGCTGCATAGGTTCAGGCTCGTTACTCGAAGTGGAAATACCTTCGGGGTTCGAGGGTATCCCAATGGGGTTCTTCTGGAGTGGCGACTTGCTTTTCTTTTTCGCTGCCTTTCTCTCCTGAATGCGAAAGTCAATCTGCAAGGCAAGATCCATCAGGGCCTGATAAGAACTTGGGCGCGCCACTCTGGCTAGTTCATTCTTGATGTCTTTGTTTAGCCCTCTTCGAAATAGGGTAAAACAAGCTTCAGAGGACCAATTCACTTCTTTAGCCAGCTGTTTGAAGCGTGTGACATATGTAAGCATATCCTGGGTACCTTGTTGAAAGTCGAGTAGACGTTCCTGGGCACTGTAGACCTGCTCTGGGCGTTCAAACATGGTCTTAAGGGCCTGTATGAAGCCATTGTAATCATCCAGGAGAGAATACCCAGAGTTAACCAGTGGGGTGGCCCAGGTCAAGGCATTGCCGGAAAGATGCAAAATAATAAAGCCCACCTTAGCCCGGGGCGTAGAAAAATAATAAGGCTTGAAAGTTCGCTGGCCTCCTTTCTACTGGTTTTCTGCATCCTCATTACAGTAGACACCACTGTGGCTGGGCAGTCATTATTATTCTTTACCTCCGCATCTGGGATGCACATTGATTCCTTCTCTTCTCCCTTGCACTAGAATACTTTTCTTCTTTTTCACTATTGGTTGCTAATAGGTGGCATATAGTGGGTACAGCTCTTATTTAATTTTTATTCTCTTGGTTGGTTGTTTTTGGGAGGAGGGACACTACCGCTTAGTTATGTAGTTCTGCTCTTCTCTTGCAGTCTACTGTTCAATACCTCCTGATGAAGACGTTGTGCATTAGACATACTACGTCGAAACCGGTTGAGTTTTTCCTCCAAGGGATGTGATCTACACTACATGGTTACCCCTAGATCTGCCCTTGTGATAGACTGTTTTGCATGTTCCTCTGCTCCTATAAAATCAAAATAACACATATTAAAACTATTAGTTGGGCTGAGATGATTGTGGTCACTCCCCACTATGGAGTAATGTTATCTTGTCTTTTTTAGCTATTGTTCTTTTTAACTATTGTTGTTTGGATGATTGTCACGATGAATGTTGTATGGATTGAATGTTGCACTACGAATGGTTTGGTTGATGGTTGAACTTTAGCCATGTTTTAGATGTACCCCCTTTTTGCTGTGATATGAAATAATTTGTTCTTTAAAGTATTATATCATTAACTGATTATTTGCTAAATGTTTGTATCACGATTAAATAAAATTGATACAACCTTTAAGTAATTTTGTTTTGCTCTCTGGACATTTTTTTCCGGATTCTTGTGACACTATAATACTCTGGTCCAGAGTATAGAGTCTCCCTGCTCCCTTCTGTTTTTGTAGTAATTCAGCCCTTGGCTGTGCAGGTTAGTTCTGCTGTGATTTCATTGGTATCCCTTTCCCCCGGGAACCTACTTTTCTTCTCTCTTTTTCTTTCTTGGTGCTTGCGGAGTTTGTCCTACACGGGGTTGGTGCTCTGTCCTGTGTGTAGGTACACCATGGCAGAGTTGGATACCATTTCGTTTACTGAGGCTCAAATAGCAGATCTGATTGAGGGTCCGTCCTTCTTTGAAAATCTTCAGCTGCCCATTCAGGATAATAATACCTCTGGCGATGCAGTGCTTAGACTTAAAAAGAAACAATTCCGCACGGAGATGCACGGTCATGTGCTAAAAGAATATCTCAAGTCCAGTATCATCCCACAAGGTCTACAGGTTAAGATCATCCCCTGTTTATTCCTGGATGACACAGAATATAAAGTAGCCTTTAGCCAAGTAGCCACCAAATGCAGTCGTGATCTACTGGTTCTTACTATTACCACTGCTCAAAGAGTTAGCCAGAAGATCATGGAGACTGTACTTGAACAAGAAAAGGCATTTTTGACTAATTCGGCTATTATTGAAGCCAAACAAAAGCTTGAACTTATCGAAAAATCTTTTCTGGAGTTCAAAAATTTTACAATTAACAAAAAAACTACTAAACTAAAAAAAGACATTTCTATGTTTAAAAAAGAAATTGTATATCCGTACTTGGCCGAAGATTTCAATCCCCAAACCTTTTGGAAACAATATGGTAACCAGCCTGGGGGGCCAAGCAGGAGGCGGGTTGTCACTTTCTCAGATACGTCTTCCAACAGCTCAGATAATGATAACTTGACTAATCCCAATTCAGGGACTCACCCTTTTCGAGGAAGGGGCGGCCCCAGAGGCCGCAGAAATTTTCAGCAGAACAGGGGCCCTTACAGACAGGCATATATACAGACACAGAATGCCCCACCACAAGGTCAAGGACATCGGGATTTCCAAACCCGCAACCGGTCCTACCGGTGGTAAATGAGGTATTACCGATCTTTAATCTATCATCTCGGACATTGACGGAACCAGAAATAGCCGTACTTAAACGAGGCTTGTCTTTTGTCCCCACACAGACACCTAGTGCCATGCAACTCACTAGTGAGATTCAGCAGTTCTTAAGAAAAATCAGATTGAAGGTATTTTTTGCAGACAAGGAAAATACTTGTGATGATAACAACATCTCAGGCTTATCCAAACCCTCATCTTTTACACCTAATATGACTGAGCTTCCACCAGAAGTCCTTACTTTTGAAACCCTAGTATTGAAAGAGCTGGATAAATGTTTGTTACATTCTAGAAACACTACAAGACCCAATTTGGATCTTGCGGAATTCCATGCTATCAATTCACTAGCTCAGGACTCCACCATAGTAATTAAGGCAGCCGATAAGGGTGGTGGTATAGTCATCTGGGATGCAGAGTTATACGACCAGGAGGCCTTACGTCTCCTCAGTATACCAGGTCATTATCAGATTATCACGAGTGACCCTACACCTTCTATAAAAAAGAAAATACTTGCACTCAGTGACAATGGACTTTACGCAGGTTTCCTCTCTTCCAAAGAACATGATTTCATTAATTCTTCGGAGGAGAGAATCCCTCTCTTTTACATCACTCCGAAGGTACATAAGGATGCTTCTAGACCCCCAGGTCGTCCAATTGTCTCTGGTTGTGGTTCTATTTTAGAACCTATGTCGAAATACATTGATACATTCATTAAACCCTTAGCCATGGCCACTTCTACGTTCCTTCTGGATTCCAGAGATGTGATTAATCTGGTCGAGGCACGACCTTTTGATGCCTCTACCCATATTTTGGTCTCTTTAGACATAGAGGCCCTTTACACTAATATCCCCCAAGATAAAGCTGTCTCTAGTCTTAATACCATGCTAGATAAAAGACCTCTCCCTCATGTTGTTCCTACAGAATTTCTTACTGATTATGCTGCATTGGTTTTGTCTAATAGTTTCTTTAAGTTTAAAGAGACTTATTATCTGCAAACCAAAGGTACAGCTATGGGCTGTACCTTTGCTCCTAATCTGGCCATTATTTTCATGTTTTTGTTTGAAGAACATCATATACTCAATATCACTAACCCATTTGTTCAACACATCAAATTGTACCGTCGGTACATAGATGATATCCTGTTGTTATGGGAAGGGGATCTTGCCACACTGAACAGCTTTATGTCCTGGCTTAACCAGGTGGATTCCAACTTAAAATTCACATTTGAATTTTCCACCTCCAGGCTCGCCTTTCTCGACTTATCCATCTATGTCGAGGATGGTTTTCTTCATACAGAATTACATAGAAAAACCACTGAGCGTAACACCACTTTGCAATTTAAGAGCCAACACCCTAAGAGCTTACTACGTAATTTACCGTATGGCATGTTTCTACGGTTACGACGCAACTGTACTACCATTTGCCAATTTAACAAACACGCAGACATACTACAAGCTAGACTGCAACTTCGTGGGTATCCCAAAAAACTTATCAAACACTCTAGAAAAAGAGTGCGCTACACCAACCGTGATGTTTTGCTTACTTCACAACCCAAAAATACAGACAATGAACAGATTGTTTGCGTCTCTACTTTTTGCAGGTTTAGTGAACCTATCAAGGGCATTATCCTTAAGAACTGGAGGATTTTGAATTCCGTAAATATTAATCTAAAAAAGCCCTTGTTTGCATTTAGGAAAGGGAAGAGTTTAGCTCAGAAGCTTACTCGAGCAAGCAGACTGCCACCTCAACATCACGTAGTTAGGGATGTCAATTTACAACCTGTGGTAGGTCACTACCCATGTACCACATGTATGGCCTGTAGATTCTCTAAAAAAATTACATCTTTTGTCAATGAAGGAAGACAATGGGACCTCCGCACCTTTACTACTTGCAAAAGCAAGAATGTGGTGTATGCCATTCAATGCCCTTGTGACTTATTTTATATAGGAAAAACCTCAAGGGAGATACACGTACGGATTAATGAGCATCGCTCTAAGATCAGGATGCTTTGCACTACTGCCCCTATGGTGGCTCATTACTTGGAGAAAGGCCATGACGCAGACTCACTTAGATGGTTCTGTCTTGAAAAATGTTTTGCCCAAGGCGCGGCACAAACTGCCAATAAATTGGCCTACAAAGAGCAAATGTGGATATTCAACCTTAGGACTTTGCAAAAAGGACTCAACTCCATGGAATCATGGGAATTCAATTTGGGTTAGTCCTCCCTGGGCTCTTTTGTGCCTGTGTCTCTCTATGATCCATCTCCTCCTGTACCATGTGCGCTTATTTAGATTTGGTCTTTTTTGCCCTCACAGTGCGGCAGGACGTCATTGTGTCATTTTACCTCCATTTGATTCATTTGGTTCTGTAGTTCCTGCTGCATCCGACATTGTTTACCCTTCGGGTTTTTTTCTATAGTCCTTTTTCTCTTTTGTTAGCATGCCGTGCACGTCGTCGGATGCACGTTACGGCTCCGCTTTATTCCGTCACCTAGTTCTTCCACGTGACCTATCCTGGTCACGTGATTTACATCGCGCGGAGCTTTTTCATCTCCGCTCGACAGCAATGGCAGGACGTGCGAGTGCCGCCTCTGACTAGCGTACTGATCGCCGCTTGCACAATTATGGGGATTTTTCCCATCAGCGCATCCTGAAACCAAGTAGGTTAGTCGGGCTTTTTCGACAGCACTGTGCCCACTTTTGCTGACATGCTGGGGGTCCTTTGGTGTCTATTATATATATGTCCATGTATGTTATGGTTTTATTTGAGGGCTAGTAGTGGTACCCCTCGCTCTCTAGCATTTATAAAAATATTTTTTTGATATACTTTAGTAATTTCTTGTTATTATTGTGCACTTTCCTTGCTCTCTGACCTAGGCTACTGACGGATATAGCACTTAGTTTGCACTAAGATGTTTCTACTACTTTATCTCATAGGTTTTTTACCCCTGACTTCCAGGTCAGCGATGCGACACATGCACACCCACTTTTAGAACCCACTATAATCGCAGATGGCTGTGTCCCCACTTTATTGCATGCGCTGCCCTAACTATTGATGCAATATTACTCTGCATATATTTTGTATACATGGCATGAGTTGTCTCTCATTTCTTGGATTCACAGCTCACCCAGGCCTGCTTATTCGAACTGAGCCCTCTGCTCGTACCTTGTGCCCAGCAGGGCCCTTCATCACATTGTACGACGAATTTTGCCACGGTACACAGTGTCTCTGGCCCCACAGGTAGTTATTCCTTATTTGCCTTGGTCATCTATTGTTGGTTCATTCCCTGTTTATTTGCTGTCATTTACTTATTATTATCTTTTCAGCTCATGGACCACCATAGCTCTCGGTAGGACCCATTTTTCCTAGAACAGACAACTTGTTCATCTCTCACATCAGTACTTGGTTGACTGTGTGAGGTTAGTGTCTGGTCATTATATTATTTATTTTTCCTCACACAAGATTTTTTATTTTTCTTGGGTGCTATGTTTGGTATGATCTATTTAGTGGACTCACTTGTTTCCCCTTGTCTTGCCTTTTCGCTGGCCTCCTTTCTACTGGTTTTCTGCATCCTCATTACAGTAGACACCACTGTGGCTGGGCAGTCATTATTATTCTTTACCTCCGCATCTGGGATGCACATTGATTCCTTCTCTTCTCCCTTGCACTAGAATACTTTTCTTCTTTTTCACTATTGGTTGCTAATAGGTGGCATATAGTGGGTACAGCTCTTATTTAATTTTTATTCTCTTGGTTGGTTGTTTTTGGGAGGAGGGACACTACTGCTTAGTTATGTAGTTCTGCTCTTCTCTTGCAGTCTACTGTTCAATACCTCCTGATGAAGACGTTGTGCATTAGACATACTACGTCGAAACCGGTTGAGTTTTTCCTCCAAGGGATGTGATCTACACTACATGGTTACCCCTAGATCTGCCCTTGTGATAGACTGTTTTGCATGTTCCTCTGCTCCTATAAAATCAAAATAACACATATTAAAACTATTAGTTGGGCTGAGATGATTGTGGTCACTCCCCACTATGGAGTAATGTTATCTTGTCTTTTTTAGCTATTGTTCTTTTTAACTATTGTTGTTTGGATGATTGTCACGATGAATGTTGTATGGATTGAATGTTGCACTACGAATGGTTTGGTTGATGGTTGAACTTTAGCCATGTTTTAGATGTACCCCCTTTTTGCTGTGATATGAAATAATTTGTTCTTTAAAGTATTATATCATTAACTGATTATTTGCTAAATGTTTGTATCACGATTAAATAAAATTGATACAACCTTTAAGTAATTTTGTTTTGCTCTCTGGACATTTTTTTCCGGATTCTTGTGACACTATAATACTCTGGTCCAGAGTATAGAGTCTCCCTGCTCCCTTCTGTTTTTGTAGTAATTCAGCCCTTGG
Source organism: Ambystoma mexicanum (assembly GCF_040938575.1). Classification (NCBI taxonomy): domain Eukaryota; kingdom Metazoa; phylum Chordata; class Amphibia; order Caudata; family Ambystomatidae; genus Ambystoma; species Ambystoma mexicanum. The sequence goes on along the minus strand of NC_090930.1, from coordinate 1,229,432,404 downwards.
CTGTGCAGGTTAGTTCTGCTGTGATTTCATTGGTATCCCTTTCCCCCGGGAACCTACTTTTCTTCTCTCTTTTTCTTTCTTGGTGCTTGCGGAGTTTGTCCTACACGGGGTTGGTGCTCTGTCCTGTGTGTAGGTACACCATGGCAGAGTTGGATACCATTTCGTTTACTGAGGCTCAAATAGCAGATCTGATTGAGGGTCCGTCCTTCTTTGAAAATCTTCAGCTGCCCATTCAGGATAATAATACCTCTGGCGATGCAGTGCTTAGACTTAAAAAGAAACAATTCCGCACGGAGATGCACGGTCATGTGCTAAAAGAATATCTCAAGTCCAGTATCATCCCACAAGGTCTACAGGTTAAGATCATCCCCTGTTTATTCCTGGATGACACAGAATATAAAGTAGCCTTTAGCCAAGTAGCCACCAAATGCAGTCGTGATCTACTGGTTCTTACTATTACCACTGCTCAAAGAGTTAGCCAGAAGATCATGGAGACTGTACTTGAACAAGAAAAGGCATTTTTGACTAATTCGGCTATTATTGAAGCCAAACAAAAGCTTGAACTTATCGAAAAATCTTTTCTGGAGTTCAAAAATTTTACAATTAACAAAAAAACTACTAAACTAAAAAAAGACATTTCTATGTTTAAAAAAGAAATTGTATATCCGTACTTGGCCGAAGATTTCAATCCCCAAACCTTTTGGAAACAATATGGTAACCAGCCTGGGGGGCCAAGCAGGAGGCGGGTTGTCACTTTCTCAGATACGTCTTCCAACAGCTCAGATAATGATAACTTGACTAATCCCAATTCAGGGACTCACCCTTTTCGAGGAAGGGGCGGCCCCAGAGGCCGCAGAAATTTTCAGCAGAACAGGGGCCCTTACAGACAGGCATATATACAGACACAGAATGCCCCACCACAAGGTCAAGGACATCGGGATTTCCAAACCCGCAACCGGTCCTACCGGTGGTAAATGAGGTATTACCGATCTTTAATCTATCATCTCGGACATTGACGGAACCAGAAATAGCCGTACTTAAACGAGGCTTGTCTTTTGTCCCCACACAGACACCTAGTGCCATGCAACTCACTAGTGAGATTCAGCAGTTCTTAAGAAAAATCAGATTGAAGGTATTTTTTGCAGACAAGGAAAATACTTGTGATGATAACAACATCTCAGGCTTATCCAAACCCTCATCTTTTACACCTAATATGACTGAGCTTCCACCAGAAGTCCTTACTTTTGAAACCCTAGTATTGAAAGAGCTGGATAAATGTTTGTTACATTCTAGAAACACTACAAGACCCAATTTGGATCTTGCGGAATTCCATGCTATCAATTCACTAGCTCAGGACTCCACCATAGTAATTAAGGCAGCCGATAAGGGTGGTGGTATAGTCATCTGGGATGCAGAGTTATACGACCAGGAGGCCTTACGTCTCCTCAGTATACCAGGTCATTATCAGATTATCACGAGTGACCCTACACCTTCTATAAAAAAGAAAATACTTGCACTCAGTGACAATGGACTTTACGCAGGTTTCCTCTCTTCCAAAGAACATGATTTCATTAATTCTTCGGAGGAGAGAATCCCTCTCTTTTACATCACTCCGAAGGTACATAAGGATGCTTCTAGACCCCCAGGTCGTCCAATTGTCTCTGGTTGTGGTTCTATTTTAGAACCTATGTCGAAATACATTGATACATTCATTAAACCCTTAGCCATGGCCACTTCTACGTTCCTTCTGGATTCCAGAGATGTGATTAATCTGGTCGAGGCACGACCTTTTGATGCCTCTACCCATATTTTGGTCTCTTTAGACATAGAGGCCCTTTACACTAATATCCCCCAAGATAAAGCTGTCTCTAGTCTTAATACCATGCTAGATAAAAGACCTCTCCCTCATGTTGTTCCTACAGAATTTCTTACTGATTGTGCTGCATTGGTTTTGTCTAATAGTTTCTTTAAGTTTAAAGAGACTTATTATCTGCAAACCAAAGGTACAGCTATGGGCTGTACCTTTGCTCCTAATCTGGCCATTATTTTCATGTTTTTGTTTGAAGAACATCATATACTCAATATCACTAACCCATTTGTTCAACACATCAAATTGTACCGTCGGTACATAGATGATATCCTGTTGTTATGGGAAGGGGATCTTGCCACACTGAACAGCTTTATGTCCTGGCTTAACCAGGTGGATTCCAACTTAAAATTCACATTTGAATTTTCCACCTCCAGGCTCGCCTTTCTCGACTTATCCATCTATGTCGAGGATGGTTTTCTTCATACAGAATTACATAGAAAAACCACTGAGCGTAACACCACTTTGCAATTTAAGAGCCAACACCCTAAGAGCTTACTACGTAATTTACCGTATGGCATGTTTCTACGGTTACGACGCAACTGTACTACCATTTGCCAATTTAACAAACACGCAGACATACTACAAGCTAGACTGCAACTTCGTGGGTATCCCAAAAAACTTATCAAACACTCTAGAAAAAGAGTGCGCTACACCAACCGTGATGTTTTGCTTACTTCACAACCCAAAAATACAGACAATGAACAGATTGTTTGCGTCTCTACTTTTTGCAGGTTTAGTGAACCTATCAAGGGCATTATCCTTAAGAACTGGAGGATTTTGAATTCCGTAAATATTAATCTAAAAAAGCCCTTGTTTGCATTTAGGAAAGGGAAGAGTTTAGCTCAGAAGCTTACTCGAGCAAGCAGACTGCCACCTCAACATCACGTAGTTAGGGATGTCAATTTACAACCTGTGGTAGGTCACTACCCATGTACCACATGTATGGCCTGTAGATTCTCTAAAAAAATTACATCTTTTGTCAATGAAGGAAGACAATGGGACCTCCGCACCTTTACTACTTGCAAAAGCAAGAATGTGGTGTATGCCATTCAATGCCCTTGTGACTTATTTTATATAGGAAAAACCTCAAGGGAGATACACGTACGGATTAATGAGCATCGCTCTAAGATCAGGATGCTTTGCACTACTGCCCCTATGGTGGCTCATTACTTGGAGAAAGGCCATGACGCAGACTCACTTAGATGGTTCTGTCTTGAAAAATGTTTTGCCCAAGGCGCGGCACAAACTGCCAATAAATTGGCCTACAAAGAGCAAATGTGGATATTCAACCTTAGGACTTTGCAAAAAGGACTCAACTCCATGGAATCATGGGAATTCAATTTGGGTTAGTCCTCCCTGGGCTCTTTTGTGCCTGTGTCTCTCTATGATCCATCTCCTCCTGTACCATGTGCGCTTATTTAGATTTGGTCTTTTTTGCCCTCACAGTGCGGCAGGACGTCATTGTGTCATTTTACCTCCATTTGATTCATTTGGTTCTGTAGTTCCTGCTGCATCCGACATTGTTTACCCTTCGGGTTTTTTTTTTTTTTTTCTATAGTCCTTTTTCTCTTTTGTTAGCATGCCGTGCACGTCGTCGGATGCACGTTACGGCTCCGCTTTATTCCGTCACCTAGTTCTTCCACGTGACCTATCCTGGTCACGTGATTTACATCGCGCGGAGCTTTTTCATCTCCGCTCGACAGCAATGGCAGGACGTGCGAGTGCCGCCTCTGACTAGCGTACTGATCGCCGCTTGCACAATTATGGGGATTTTTCCCATCAGCGCATCCTGAAACCAAGTAGGTTAGTCGGGCTTTTTCGACAGCACTGTGCCCACTTTTGCTGACATGCTGGGGGTCCTTTGGTGTCTATTATATATATGTCCATGTATGTTATGGTTTTATTTGAGGGCTAGTAGTGGTACCCCTCGCTCTCTAGCATTTATAAAAATATTTTTTTGATATACTTTAGTAATTTCTTGTTATTATTGTGCACTTTCCTTGCTCTCTGACCTAGGCTACTGACGGATATAGCACTTAGTTTGCACTAAGATGTTTCTACTACTTTATCTCATAGGTTTTTTACCCCTGACTTCCAGGTCAGCGATGCGACACATGCACACCCACTTTTAGAACCCACTATAATCGCAGATGGCTGTGTCCCCACTTTATTGCATGCGCTGCCCTAACTATTGATGCAATATTACTCTGCATATATTTTGTATACATGGCATGAGTTGTCTCTCATTTCTTGGATTCACAGCTCACCCAGGCCTGCTTATTCGAACTGAGCCCTCTGCTCGTACCTTGTGCCCAGCAGGGCCCTTCATCACATTGTACGACGAATTTTGCCACGGTACACAGTGTCTCTGGCCCCACAGGTAGTTATTCCTTATTTGCCTTGGTCATCTATTGTTGGTTCATTCCCTGTTTATTTGCTGTCATTTACTTATTATTATCTTTTCAGCTCATGGACCACCAGAGCTCTCGGTAGGACCCATTTTTCCTAGAACAGACAACTTGTTCATCTCTCACATCAGTACTTGGTTGACTGTGTGAGGTTAGTGTCTGGTCATTATATTATTTATTTTTCCTCACACAAGATTTTTTATTTTTCTTGGGTGCTATGTTTGGTATGATCTATTTAGTGGACTCACTTGTTTCCCCTTGTCTTGCCTTTTCGCTGGCCTCCTTTCTACTGGTTTTCTGCATCCTCATTACAGTAGACACCACTGTGGCTGGGCAGTCATTATTATTCTTTACCTCCGCATCTGGGATGCACATTGATTCCTTCTCTTCTCCCTTGCACTAGAATACTTTTCTTCTTTTTCACTATTGGTTGCTAATAGGTGGCATATAGTGGGTACAGCTCTTATTTAATTTTTATTCTCTTGGTTGGTTGTTTTTGGGAGGAGGGACACTACTGCTTAGTTATGTAGTTCTGCTCTTCTCTTGCAGTCTACTGTTCAATACCTCCTGATGAAGACGTTGTGCATTAGACATACTACGTCGAAACCGGTTGAGTTTTTCCTCCAAGGGATGTGATCTACACTACATGGTTACCCCTAGATCTGCCCTTGTAATAGACTGTTTTGCATGTTCCTCTGCTCCTATAAAATCAAAATAACACATATTAAAACTATTAGTTGGGCTGAGATGATTGTGGTCACTCCCCACTATGGAGTAATGTTATCTTGTCTTTTTTAGCTATTGTTCTTTTTAACTATTGTTGTTTGGATGATTGTCACGATGAATGTTGTATGGATTGAATGTTGCACTACGAATGGTTTGGTTGATGGTTGAACTTTAGCCATGTTTTAGATGTACCCCCTTTTTGCTGTGATATGAAATAATTTGTTCTTTAAAGTATTATATCATTAACTGATTATTTGCTAAATGTTTGTATCACGATTAAATAAAATTGATACAACCTTTAAGTAATTTTGTTTTGCTCTCTGGACATTTTTTTCCGGATTCTTGTGACACTATAATACTCTGGTCCAGAGTATAGAGTCTCCCTGCTCCCTTCTGTTTTTGTTGAAAGTAAAGTGGACCAAACATGAGTCAAGGAATCCACAAAGGCTCTTTGCGGAACCATCATATTTATCAACAACGCCACCCAGTATTGCACTCTCTTTCGTAGCGGATTCACGGGACAACACCAATTGCTTTAAGGGGGTGTTCTCTGCCTTTAAATTTTGCACTTCGGTCGTCAGCTCTTGCATGCCACGCATAAGGTCCTGTATGGCCGCTTACATGTCTGTGTCGAATTCAATCAGGTGGTGTCTCAATCTGTCACAGGTTTCCTTTTTTCTCATCTGTTTATGCTGCTTTGCGGGATCCTTCGACGGGGTTTTCATCCGTGCTGTTCGGGTCTTGTATAAGCCCGCTTGGCCGTCGTCGGATTCCAGGATTCCTTCAGCTTCTTCGTCCAGGATCAAGGAAACTCCAGGAAGACCAGGAAGGAAGGCTGCACACGGGGGCGGTCTGCGCGGAACGCGGATGGATGCAGGTACAAGGGAAAGGGAAGGAGAAGGAGTGGGTCTGGGAATTCGAGCAGCAACTGAGTTCCAGGAGCACGACGCGACGCACGTCTAGCCTCAGCTAACAATAGCGTTGTGACGCGCGGAGCCGCAGGGGCGTGGTTAATTTATGGAACATGCTGCATGTACGTAAAGGTCGATAGACCGCATTTTGTGAATACGGCCATGTTGGGTGTACTACAGCGAGTAACCCCCGACGTGCCAGGGACCAGGAGAACCGAAAGGGGCGTGATCGATGGATCATGACACACTTCTAAATTCAACTTTGCACTTAGAGGATATTAGACATACGTCTAAGGTACACTTCTAAAGAATTTAGAATTTAGAGGATATTAGGCACCCTTCTAAATTCAACTTTGCACAGAGAGGATATTAGGCATACTTCTAAAGTCAACAAGGGCAGGCTATTAGTCACACTTCTAAATTAAACTTTTCACAGAGAGGATATTAGGCACACTTCTAAATTCAACTTTGCACAGAGAGGATATTAGGCACACTTATAAATTCAACCACGGAAGACTATTAGGCACACTTCTAAATTTATCTTTGCACAGAGAGGATATTAGGCACACTTCTAAGTTCAACTTTGCACAGAGAGGATATTAGGCACACTTCTAAAGTCAACCAGGCCACGTTATTAGGCATACTTCTACGTTCAACCTTGCACAGAGAGGATATTAGGCACACTTCTAAAGTCAACCAGGGCACACTATTAGGCACACTTCTAAATTCAGCTTTGCACAGAGAGGATATTAGGCACACTTCTAAATTCAACCACGGGAGACTACTAGGCACACTTCTAAATTCAACTTTGCACATAGAGGATATCAGGCACACTTCTAAAGTCAACCACGGGAGGCTATTAGGCACACTTCTAAATTCAACTTTGCACAGAGAGGATATTAGGCACACTTCTAAAGTCAACCATGAGAGGCTATTAGGCACACTTCTAAATTCAACTTTGCACAGAGAGGATATTAGGCACACTTCTAAATTCAACCACAGGAGGCTATTAGGCACACTTCTTAATTCAACTTTGCACAGAGAGGATATTAGGCATACTTCTAAGTTCAATTTTGCACAGAGAGGATTTTAGGCACAATTCTAAAGTCAACCACAGGAGGCTATTAGGCACACTTCTAAATTCAACTTTGCACATAGAGGATATTAGGCACACTTCTAAAGTCAACCAGGGCACGCTATTAGGCACACTTCTAAATTCAACCACGGGAGGCTATTAGGCAAACTTCTAAGTTCAACTTTGCACAGAGAGGATATTAGGCACAATTCTAAAGTCAACCAGGGCACGCTATTAGGCACACTTCTAAATTCAACTTTGCACAGAGAGGATATTAGGCACACTCCTAAATTCAGTCCTAAATTCAACAGTGAATTCCCGCTTTATAAATGCAACTATACCACAGACATGGCGTGAAGTAATTGCTTCTGTCCCCGCCCTTGCCACACTCACTTATTGTTTGCTTCTTGCTTCTCCTGTGGATACCTGCAATCATGAGCCATCAAAATGGAGCCATCCTTTGCCTTGGGTCCTTAGCAAATGGGCTGCCAGGCAGAAGGCTGCCCTAGAAGGACTGGCAATGAGTGGGGATCTTCTTGTCACAACCAATCAGAGTGGGGGGCAGTTTGGGAGGTGGGAGGGCGGTGAACCAGGAAGCGGGTGTGGGAACAAAGCGAGGAGCATGGAAAGGGGGTTAGGGGTTGGGGGGCTGACAATTATTAACTTTTACTGCATAATGAAGGCAAATCTGTGGATTCTACTTAATGAGCAGCCACAATGGAAGTGTGGCTCGAGGGCGCACGCAGGTTGTTAGACCTTGCAAAACAGGGCCTACAGACCAATCAGAGCGGGGGGGGTGGTCCGGGAGGCGGGAGGGTGGTGAACCAGGAAGTGGGTGCGGGCAGGGAGCGAGGAGCGCGGAAAGGGGGTTAGGGGCCTGGGGGCTGACAATGTTTTACTTTTACTGCAAAATGAAGGAAAATCAGCAGATTCTACTTACCGAGCAGCCACAATGGAAGTGGGGCTCGAGGGCGCACGCAGGTCATTAGACCTCGCAAAACAGGGCCTACAGACCAATCAGAGCGGGGGGGGTGGTCCGGGAGGCGGGAGGGCAGTGATCCAGGAAGCGGGTGCAGGGAGGGAGCAAGGAGCGTGGAAAGGGGGTTAGGGGCTTGGGGGTTGATAATGTTTAACTTTACTGCAAAATGAAGGCAAATCAGCGGATTCTACTTACCGAGCAGCCACGATGGAAGTGGGGCTCGAGGGCGCATGCAGGTCATTAGACCTTGCAAAACAGGGCTTACAGACCAATCAGAGATGGGGGGCGGTCCGGGAGGCAGGAGGGCGGTGAACCAGGAAGCGGGTGCGGGGAGGGAGCGAGGAGCGCGGAAAGGGGGTTAGGGGCCTGGGGGTTGACAATTTTTAACTTTTACTGCAAAATGAAGGCAAATCAGTGGAAATGCAACTGAAACCCAGAAAGTTCCCATTGTAGTGAAAAATTCAATTAAAAAAATTCCAACAACAAATCTCCTGCTAACTTTTCTCTGAATCTAGCTTGCAAACTGAAACCCTCTAGTCAATATGATCTGAATCGGCGATCTGTTTTAGCCATTTTTTCCGATATCCCTCTGCTTCAAGACATCCATAGCATGGATATTGCCTTATACGAATTTTCCTCCAAATTGAATCTCAATTCTATCAGGATATGGAGGAACTCAAGGGTCCATATGGATGGCAAAAAGTCAACTGCTAGTCCTAGGGTTCGTCCTTTCCACTGACATTCCAGAAACGTTTGCTCCTACACTCAAAATGCAATATCAAAAAATTGGCATCAACCGCCTACCTACTTATCAAAACAAACTCTCTTGCAAACCAATTGAGTGTTCTTGTCGGTTAGCCCTACAATCAAATTAGCTATCACATGCCAAAAATGCTTCTAACATCTCTTTAATTAACTGGAATACCAGAGGATGTTCTCATTTTATCAACAATATCTACAATAATCGAAACACACTTCTACACTATAACATCCTCATGCTCCAGGAACCATGGATGACAAACGTCCCTTTATGGGAAAATTATGATGTTTTCCTCAATCCTGCTCTTTGCGCGTCCTCTGGTAGACCCACATCTGGCTTGTTAATTGCTGTCAAAATCTCACAGGGTACCAGAGCTCAGGAATGGAATTGTCCAAATCAACGTATGCAATTGGTGAAACTGTGTATTGATGACATTGGTTATGCTTTAATTAATGTCTAGTGGAACACTTCAGGAATATCTGCTGGATGTTTTTTTGAAGATTTAATCGAATTGCTAAATTTGGTTGCTTTGGATACGTCTGTCACTAACATCATAATTGCAGGCGAACTAAATCTTTACTGTATAAATGATCAGTCCACTAATAACAAAACTAGGCTAACAAAATTGCTAGCCTTTTGTCACACTACAATCTTGTTAAACTCAATGGTGCTTTTCCATCAGATACTCGTCCTCATTCCACATGGAAATGGGGTGCTAGCTCGTCCATTATTGATTTTGTATATGTCAATTCTCAATTATTTCCTAGCATTACTGATTTTTGCGTAGTTGAACATTGCAACAGTGATGATAATCAACTAGTGAATCAATGGGTGACTTATAGGACCACCACAACAGACCAAAAGGCTTCTCCCCAAGGCTGCCTAATTTTGAACAACAGCGGCAATCACTTACGATGGTCACCTAATTCCCTGTGTGAGTTTAGTATATTTTTGGGATGTTCAACTACAAAGACAAACTACTTTACCAACAAATCATTCAACTAATTATTCATATCTGATGCAACTCTTTCAATCCTTTAAACCTTCCAAAAACATAATAGTACAGGTGGGTCTCCACCCAAGACTTCATGTCTTCAATTAGGAAGTGTAAACTTTGAAAGCCCATACTCGCCACTTGAAACACCAAGCTTTAAATGAACCAGTAGCGACTAGAGCATCATCATTGAGAAAGATCAAAACTCAACATAAAAATGTACTAAGAGCTTTGCGAGCAAAAATGTACCAAAATGACGGCGAAGCAATGCTACTGGCATTACACTCCAAGAACGTTGCGAGATCTTGGTTGTTATTGAACGAAGTTACTCACTACTCGCAACCAGTATCTCAGGCCAATAATGTTACAGAACTTAATTGGATCTCTCATTTTACTAGCCTTTATGCTTTGCCTCTAAACTCCTCAGTTGTGACTCTTGGAGACAAACATAAGTGCTTTCATCGCAATTTTGATCTAGCCGACATCCGGTTTTATATTAATAAGATCAGTAAATCAGGTGCTTGTGGACCCGAGGGCCTTTCGATTAGAATGTTCAAACAATATCCCCAGATTATGGCCACCCATTTTGTTCAAAATATTTTCACTTGTTAATACAAATCAGTGTCTGGCAGAATCTTGGACCCACTCTGTCATAGTACCCATATATAAGAAAGGCAATCGTTCATCCCCGTCCAGCTACAGACCCATAGCCCTGTTGGACGCCCCGGGAAAACATTTCTTGATAATCATTTGAGGTTCCTCAATCAATGGACTTCTCATAATTTCTTGAGGGATCCTTTCCAAACCAGTTTTGTTGCTGGCCTTGGAACCAATCCCAATCTTATGGTGCTAAATATGTTAAAATCAAAATATGCAGCCAAACTCAAACACTATATTTAGCATTCATAGATTTTAAAGCTGCCTTCGACTCCATCGATCGATCTATCATGTATCATAAACTAGTTCAATACAATTGCCCATCCTCATTACTAGCCCTGATCATGCTAATACATTCCAACACAACTATACAAGTCAGATTAACATGGGCCGGCAAACTGTCATCAGTCATCAAAACTTGCCAGGGCCTCAAACAAGGGTGTATCTTGGCATCCTCTATATTTAATTTGTTTCTGCTTGATTTGGGTTTAGCACTGCCTCTTTCACAATGTGATTCTCCTAAATTGGGTCCCAATTCCATCTGCCATTTACTTTATGCTGACGATCTGGTACTCATATCGCAAACACCCATGGGCTTACAAAAATTACTTGACTGTTCAGCTTCGTATGTGTCTGATAACAACTTAAAAATCAATACTAAAAAAAACTCAAATTATGGTATGCAAACCTCATGCGAGATCTAAGGTGAAAATCCCTAATTGGCACTTGCAAAATGTTCCCCTTTTGGAAGTCCAGCAGTACAAATACCTGGGCATGATTATACAGGTATCAATCTCAAATCAAGCCATGGAGGATGTTATACACACAAAACTCCAAATGTTCATATCCCAAGCCAAGGTGCTTAGAGCTAAGTACAGACAATTTACTCTGAAGCATATTCTACAGTTTTACCAGCAGAAAGTGATACCCACCCTAATTTATGGAGTTGAAACCTTATTACCTAAAGACTCCAAGTGGTGGACCACACTGGAGGCCCGCTTTTGGACGCAATTGTTACATCTGCCTAAGAGCACTCAGATGCCATTTTTCAATATGAATTCGGCCTTCTTTCTTTGGAATCTCAAATGAAATGGAGAATGTGTGCAACGTTTAGGAAATCCATCATGGGAATTTCCACTCCTGGGATTTTGGGTATTATGGCTCTGCACCTTTTGGCTCAGGATCATGCATTTACTAAGTTGTGGTGCAATTTTGCTCTAGATGCATTAGCTGATGCCTCAACTACCCTATATTTGCTATTGCACAATCCTCAACGAGCAAAACAAAAACTACACCAGCACGACTGGATCAAAATCGTAGGCAGTGCCAAAAATACAAGACTTTTGATCTTCGAGTGTTTGTACATAAAGCTCTTCGTGAACCAGCTGATTATCTATTCAGATGTCCATCATCGCACATCCGTCAGCAGTATTTAAGATTGCGTTTAAATCTTTGGCCTACTAGAGAAATCATGTCTAGATGAAATTTGATTCCAAAAGAACTAAACTATTGCCGTTTCTACGCAAATAAGGCAGAGAAGGAAACACCAGAACATTGCATAATGTACTGTCCTCTGTTGGCCAATCAAAGGAAAACATTCTTTAAAAAAACCCTTCTAAATGCATATGGCCTTATGGAAATAACTAACATCTGGCAAGCTATAACTAATAACTCTAAATTGGGCATGCATGTGGCAATAGTGTAATTTTTGGAATCTATATTTCAGCAACACAACGGCAACAAGTTGTCTCCAAATTAAATGTATTGTTCGTCTAGAGGTAATTACCTAAATTGGTATTTTTTTTTACTTCTTAATAATACTGTATATCTTAAACAGAATAATTTGTATATTTTGATTAGCTTTATTCAATGTGAGAAATGACATTTTCATTTTCTTTCTTTTACGATAATGATGTTATTTTAAGAAATTGATAGATGTATAGTTTTACTAATTTGCTGATATTTGAAAGGATGATTGTATTATCCAAATCAAATAAAGAAACATTTTTAAAAAAATAATTAATTTAAAAAAGAGGTGCGATCCCCGACTACATACAGAAGTTTCCAGTGGCTGCGCTTAGGCATCAATTTAAAAGACTTTGTTTAAACCTATTTCTAACAAAGGAAGTAACAGAGAGATGGAGTACCATTAGGGAGCACAATTATTCATGTAGACTGAGCGCTGAGCCATTTGAATCATTGTTTTATGTCATGACACAATGCCAGGCATTGAATGAACTAAGATCGAAACATCTGAGGAAATTCCTAAATGATTTAACCAGTAGGACACCAAAAGAAGTATGGGAAATGTTGATTCAAGGAAAAAGAAATTCTGTGACACTGGCATTATTAGCATTTTGAAGGGACATTCTTGATAAATTTGCGAAGTAGAGAACGATGTATATTTCTACAGGAGGCAAGTACAAGATAACGATGAATTAACTCTGGACTAAGCCATTTGCTAATATTTCTTTTAAACAGTGTGTTTTATTATTAGACAATACTTTGTGATTTTTTTTTTAACTGAGTTGATTGGTTCGTTTCTTTTTTTTGTGTTCCTTTTCTCTTAAACCTTTTAAACCTTTACCTTGTATATGGAAATGTTTATTTAGCATAAAAAAGTTTTAATTGTAAACTAAAAATATGCTTAGTAAAAAAACAAAAATATACATTTTTTTTTCCCATAGACTGAATGGGAAAAAATGTTTGCTCGTGTCTACAGCCCAAACCGCTGGACGGATTGTCACCAAATTTGGACCAGGAGCAGCGGCTTGGTCCCGAAAGCATGCTTTTGCAAATTTGGTGAAAATCCATCCAGTAGTTTTTTTTAAAATGACCAAAAAGTAGGTACAAAAAATTAGTGATATCTGTGTTCAGTCCGCGGACACATTTCCCTGTTCGCTCCGCGGACAGTGTCCTGATTGGCCAATCGGCTTGCGTGATGTCCGCGGACATGCGACGTGTTCGCTGATTGGACGGCGTGGAGCGTGAAGCGCGTCAGATTTTCGGTACCGCCCGCCATCTTGGACAGCGCGTTGAAACGCTGTTCAAAATTTGTATTTAGTACAGTGTGTTGGTGTGTAGGAGTGTTTGGGGAGGGTGGGAGTGTATGAGATAGGATGAAAGTTGTATTTTTTATGTGTTAGACATTTTTTTGTGTTCGATTTCTCTGCAGACATCATGGGTGTTCTGAAATGTTCTAAATAAACTGAATGGGGGGTGTTCTGAGGACTCAATATGTGTCCTTTTTGTTCGCAAGCAAGCTGAAACTGTTCTAAGAACACTCACAGTGTCCTGAAATGTTTGCAAATAAACAAAATGGGGGTGTCCTGAGGACGCTGTCCGTATTGTTCTCTGTCAAGTTGAATGAGTTCAAAGAACACTTGCGGTGTCCTGAAATGTTCGCAAATACACAAAATGGGGGTGTTCTGAAGAAGTTGTCGAACACTCGCTGTGTCCTGAAATGTTTGCAAATATGAATGGGGGGTTGTGGCTGGCAAGTTGAATGTGTTCTAAGAACACTCGCGGTGTCCTGAAATGTTCGCAAATAAACAAAATGGGCGTGTCCTGAGGACGCTGTCCGTATTGTTCTCTGTCAAGTTGAATGTGTTCTAAGAACACTCGCGGTGTCCTGAAATGTTTGCAAATAAACAAGATGGGGGTGTCTCGAGGACGCTGTCCGTATTGTTCTCTGTCAAGTTGAATGTGTTCTAAGAACACTCGCAGTGTCCTGAAATGTTCGCAAATAAACAAAATGGGTTGTTCTGAAGACGTTTCTAAGAACACTCGCTGTGTCCTGGAATGTTCGTAGGGGGTGTCCTGAAGGCGTAGTCCGTATGTTCGCGGGCAAGTTGAATGTGTTCTAAGAACACTCGCGGTGTCCTGAAATGTTCACAAATAAACAAAATGGGGGTGTCCTGAGGACACTGTCCGTATTGTTCCCTGTCAAGTTGAATGTGTTCTAAGAACTCTCGCGTTGTTCTGAAATGTTCGTAGGGGATGTACTGAAAACGCTGTCCGTATTGTTCGCTGGCAATTTGAAAGTGTTCTAAGAACACTCATAATGTCCGCGGACATTAAAAGTTTCCATAGACCATAGTTGAAATGTTTGACTCTATGGATGTGATATGCTGCGGTGGTTGTGGCCAGGGCATAGAGTCTTGGGTGCATGGCCATTTGGCCATGCACCCAAGACTCTATGCCCTGGCCACAACCACCGCAGCATATCACATTCATATTTGCTTATAACTTTGGGAGAAAAACAAATGGATAAGGAACAAAGGTATTAGATACTATGGATGTGATATGCTGCAATGGTTCTCCTTATTATTGTACACTTACTGTTTGGTCTAGTAACCGGAGAACATCTATTTCTTGTTAATTTCTGTGATAAAAGAAAATAGCATGTTAGTATTAGTATTTTGTAATGACTTATTACATTGTATAATCAACATACTTTTTTTCTTTTTTGGACCCTCATATTTAGTGGATTACAAATCAGAGTACTGTGCAATTTGCTCAGTTTCTGTATTTGTTGCTAAAATCATTGGGTCTGTGGGTGAAAAAAAAATCCATGTTGGATTAAAAAAAAAACTTTTTGTGTTATGCTACAGTTTATTTGTTTGTTTGTTTTAAGTGTTCACTTGTTGTTTCTGGCTAATGCTTTATACTTTGGCTTGTTGCATTATTTTGAAGCAGTAACATATCATTTATTTGTTTGGATATTATAAAATTTTGGAGCAGTTAGATACCAATTGGCGTATTGTAACTGTCTATTTTTTTTATATATTTTAGTGGTATTGATTTATCTATTTGGATATTGTTGAATTTTGGGACAGTTAGATACCAATTGGCGTATTCTAACTGTGTATTTTTTAGTCTAATTTAGTGGTATTAATTTATCTGATTAGTTGTTGTAGAATCTATGAGCAATTAAATAGCTTTTGGAGTATTCTAACAGTTTATATTTTTTTAACACAAGTATACTTAGGGTTTAAATACAGTTTAGTTATCAAATTTTGGTTTTAAGAACATCAAATAAGTGTTTGTAAGATTTGCTGGTAATCTCTGCTTTAGAGTAATGGTACTATCATTACATTCAAACCATCCACATTTCTTTTTTATATATGCAGTGTAGTGCCCTGAATTGGTTGTGGCTCCTGCGTGGTAGATTATACCCATTGTTGTGAAGGTTTTCTTACCAAGTGATATTTGACCATGTGTGAATCCAGTCAGCTTGCAATTGTTTTTGGTACCATCTGTATTGTAACGTAGAAGCATTAGTATTATGTATTTACTATGTGTTTGTATTACTAACGTAGAGCGATTATCTGAATTGCAGTTAGAGCATAATCTACCATGGTTTGCATTTTGTGCAAGTCGCTGAAATGGAATGGATTCACAATTTGGTATTGATATATCTAGGAAGCGTTCATTGGGGATTTCTTCTTGTGTCACATTGTTGCAGAGAGTGCATGTATGTTTCCACATGTATGAAATCTGAACGATTTAATTTATAGGTATGTTTTTGTTTTCCAGTACTTGTAGTGAGTACATTAGAAATTCTTGTGGGTCTTCCTGTGAGTTTATAGTGAATTTCACCATTCCAGCACAGTAGTCCAATTGTTGTCTTATTCCATAAACACTATACATGTTGTCAGGAATGTTTGCTGCATTACTGTGAAGTACTAACATTTGCAAACACTATGGGTCTGTACTGTGTAAGTAAATGTTGTCAACAATTGGTGGTATTTGAAATAGAATATTCATTGCTACATTTGCGTAGCAACTTACACCAACTATATTTGAGAATTTAAATGGTCCAGTTAGTTCTTTATCTAACTGCTTTTTTTGGAGTTTGTCTTCCTTCTTTAAAGAAGTACCTGGTTTACTTTCCCTAATTGATTCTCTTTTGCTTGTGGTACTTGATGAAGTATTACTTTCTTTCACTCTCTTTGGAGGATTTGCAGTGACATCCTGTTGCTTTCTGTTTGATTTATTTTTCTTTTATAACGTTTTACTTTTTGTGGAACAGAATATGTGTTTAGGTGGGGGGTGTATAGTGAGCGAAGTCTATTGTATTCTAAAATGCAAGGAATATCAGCGTTTATTTTACTTGCATCAAAGTTGATTAGAAATAGACCGTCAAGTGTACGTAAGCGTGATAGTGCTACGTAGCTCATGCCTTCTTTAAAGACTGTGTTACCAATATCTATCATTGCTTTGTCTAGGGTAAGACCTTGTGATTTATGAATCGTGACTGTGTATGCAAGAGTTAGAGAAAATTGTTCTCTGCGTACATACACATCTTTGAAGACAAGGAATCTAGCTGTTGAGGGTCCTATCCTTTTTACTTCTGAAAGTTTGTCAAAGAGTATATTGACAAACTGAATATGTTTGGTATGTTTGAAAGCCAACAACTGTACCCAGTGCTCCATTAACTAGTCCTTGGTCCACTTCAAGGTTACGTTTAAGCATTACTCTGCATTTTAAGGATAATTTTAATATCTTTTCTAAGCCTGCTGTGTTTGAGATTGATTTTTCTAAACTATTTAGTCTTGTTGTGGCTTGGTCACACATGGGTAGTGTCATACCATGTACATCTAGTTTGTCAGTGGCGCTAATTTCCATGATTGGTTGCATTTCTTTACTTAGCATGATTTCATTGAATTTGAAACAGCTTGCAAGAGTTGGCATTAAGGCCATACAATTGACATTTTTGTGGGCTAATTGTTCCATAACATCTGTAGCACGTGCATTATCGCCATAAAGTGCATTAATGTGCCGGGTTTTCAATATTGCTTCTGCTTCTTTAGAAAGTATACCAACTCTGATACTTTTTAAAATGTTGGCATAAGTGAGAACTGCAGATTGCCGCATGTTTTCTGTTAATTCTCTGTATTGGAAATGTTGCCATGGGATGACATTTCCAATTCTGCCAACAGTTTTACGGCAGAGTTTGTGTCCTAATGTTTTAAAAATAGGCTCACCTTTTACTAGTGTTAATTGAAGCAGATTTCCAAAAACAATAATGTGTTTTCCTGCAAAGAGCTCTTCATAGTCTGTTTTGACTACTTCTTGTAATCTGAGGTGAATCAAAGCTAACATCAGGTTGGAGACCATGCTCACTTCATCTATTAGTAGCATTTTCATTTTTTTCAATACTCTGCGTAGTTCCATCGCAGCTTCTGCAGAAAGTTTGTAATAGTCTAATTTGTTCTGGTGTTCTACTGGTAATAGTAGTAATCGGTATAATGTAACACCACCTATGTTGTAGGCAGCTAAAACTGTGGGGGCAGTGACAACAGCTGACAGTTTGTTGTTTGTCAATTGTTGAAGGAACTTACTAATGATTTTGATTAGGAATGTTTTGCCAGAACCAGCTTCACCACTGACGTACAGTAGTATAGGTTTATAATTATGGCAGGAACATTCTTTATTTTCATGTTTTACACCGAGTGCAATTTGTTTTGTTACTTCTTGAAAAATGCTACGTTGCTCATTGTTTAGTTTTGATTGTAGTATAGTTAAGTCTTCTTTATCTTCATACTGACACATGGTGTTTTCTACTTCTATCATAGCTAATTCTGCCTCATTTATTATTAGTGGTTCTTGGCTTCCTGTTACAGAAGGTTGACTACTGTCAGGAGTGTCCTTATATAGTTGGGCTTGGAGTTCTTCTTCGTGTTGCTGTTCATTGTACAACATTGTTTTGTACTGTGTACAGTTTACATCAGTTATAGTGCTTTCACTTGCTTTGAAAGCATCCTCATATGAGTCATAGTTATCTAGTATTTGTTCTTCTTTTCTCCTTGGTTTGAAGAGTTGTAGCAGGGACATGTAATATACTTCTTTATGTTGAGGAGTCTTGAGTGAGTTTAACTAAGCTGCCTTCACAGATTGTCACTCTATATTTACCTTTTTTTTCATCAGGTTTCATATTATTTTTGTATGCGTAGTCTTGGGCTATGTGGTATAGACACATGTTTTCCAATGTATTACTTCTGTTTGGGTAGTATGTGTCCAATAAATTGTTTTTTAAAATGTCTTGGCTGTTGGGATCACGTTTGGCTATTGTTTCTATATCTTCATATGATTTTAGAACTCTTTTCTAGATTTAGCTGGACCAAGACTTAGCCATACTATATTTTCAGATTTACCATACAATGCAGTAACAGTTAAACGATCAGCTGCTTCATATGATCCACATTCTCTATGGGTGAGCATTTTTATGCCCAAGCTGTATAATTTCTGAGACACTGTTTTATCTGATGAGAGGTCATTCCAGAGGTCTTGGAGCTCTGTCTTTTCTGCTTTAGTTAAGTATGCTGTGACATATCGTGCAACTGCAGTAGAATTGTCTGCAATGTACTGCACATCTATGTTTGCATTCCATAAGTGGGCAATGATTGCATTATCATCATTGATATATTTTTCTTCTTCTTTTCTTTTTATGTAATATGTATTTTTAGGTGACTTACCTTTAACACTATGTCTAACTGAAGACATGAGGTTGTTTACTTGACCTGTATTTGTAACTGGTCTAGGGAAACCAAATCGGCATTTGGTGTAGTATTTCCCTCTGTTTTTGTATTTGCGACAACAATATTTTCCACATTTGTGTCTTTGAAATTGTAAAATTTGTGCATGAAAATCACTATTTGTGGCTTCTGATGGAAATTCACAAGTGACATATTTTTCAATAAACTGTAAAACAGTGGCATCACTGTCTTGACCAAATTTAGGAGCATCTTTAATCCATAAAAGCATGTGGATATGTGGTGCTCCTCTGGCTTGGTACTCTTTTCTCCAAAAGAAGTGTTGCACTTCTCCAAGGGGAGGAACAGTTTTACAAATAAAATGTAGGATAGCAATGAAGCGATGGTGAAAATATCTTGAAACATTAACAGGATCCAAAGAACAAAGTTATCCAAGTGTTAGTATATCTATGTTTGTTTTGTTTTTATTTGATATGCGTAGGAAATCATGTAACTCTTCCCATGCATATTCTGCACAACTTAATGTAACAAACTCAGTGGGTGGGCCAAGGTTTCTGATCATACAACGTACATCTCCATGATGTTGAAACCAGTACTCTTTAGTACCATGCATATTTGATAATAGATTTGTAATATTTGATTGTAAAACCTCATCCTTTTGTTGCACTTTTTCTAATAATTGTGTAGCTGTCATATTTTGAAAGTGTGATCCTGATTTTAATGTGTGTGCAACTCCGTAACAAAAAGTTGCTGGTTCACTTTCAAAGAGTAGGTGGAATATGTATTCCTCATGTTGTCTAAATCTGGGATCTTCAGAATACATCCGTAATGAGCGGTATTCTGAAGCTGATATTTGAATAGGTCTATCATCACACCTTCCTCCTTTGCCAGTAGGAAAGAGTAGAGGAAAAGCACGTGCTTCTATACTTTTTTCCCATATGCTGATTGGCGATCCTTTTGTTTGACGCATTTGGTACGATTCCAGTACATCTTCTATGGTGTCATTAGAGTGCAAAGGATGAATTGTTTAATGGTCTAAAGTATTTGATATTCAGGATCTAGTAGCTCAAATTGACCAGCTTCTTGTGTTTCTTGAATTATTTCAGTTGTATCTTTCAAGTTTTCTTCAATATTAATTTCTTTGTAATATTCATTATTCTCTTTAAGATATTGGAAGGCTTGTCTAACTTTCTGTAAATCTACCAGCTGTTGCTATATTTTTTTGTCTTTTGTAGGTACTCCATTTACTAAGATAATTAAAGATTGCTGCATTGGACGTTGCACTCCTAGAGTATGCACATTTTCATTTAGCTCTAATGGTAAATAAACTACTTTTCCACTAATGCCTTTTACCAATTCAGAGGGAGGTAATTTCGCTGTTTTTGGTTGAAGGCTTATTATTGCTCGAAATGGGTGTACTGTTTGAATTATGATGCTCTCATACAAATTAAGTTGTTGTAGGGGTTTTGGTACTGGGTATAATTCCAAATTATTTGTGGTAGCACGTGACAGAGTTTTGTTGTTGTCAAGTTTTGTAGTGCAGTAACTGCAAAGTATTAAGGAGTCAGTTATTTCGTATTTGTTTTCTGCTACAATGTAGAGAGCTAATTCAAACCATTTAGAATCTTCATTGTCTTCTATTTTGTATGATAAGTCTACAGTTTTTGTGTTACTTTTATAAAAAAGTTCTACGGCAACATACACATACATGGTTTGGTACTTCAGCTGATGTACTTTTAAATGTCTTTTTTGTATGTGTTTAGCAAAAGGCTGCCATGTGTAAAATTGTTGCTTAATTGGTTTAAAGCTATTTCATTCTGTAAATGGCTTTCACTACCAAAATATTTTTTCTGGATATAGTCAATTTCTTCAAGTAGGTCTTTTGCTGTACCATGTAGAAGGATGTTATTTAAATGTGCTAGTGCTAAAGCAGGACTTTTAGCATAGTACAGTTTATAGACTAGATTTCTTAAAGTTGAATGATGTGTTGATATCCTTTTGATATCACGGAAAGTGGTTTTACAAGTAGGTCCTGTAATGCAGGCCAATGAATGTCCTTGTAGTCCTGTGTACTTGTGCACTGGACAGGTATCCATATATTGCAGTAATTTAATTTTGATTTTGTCTTTGCTTTTTACATATTTATTGAGGAATTGGCGTAAAGATTTGAAACATTGTTACACATTGACGTGCATGGCCATTTGTACACTAGACATTCTGATTCAGTTGAATGGAGGGGTAATTCTATGTTTTCAGGGCATATTTTTGTAAGGAATATCTCTTGTTCCATTATGGTATTATTCACTTTTTCATAACCTCGACCACTGCTATTTATGGCAATTGTATTTGTTTGCTTTTGTTTGTACGCTTCTTCATTAAAATATGGTTCTATGCTCGTAGCGTGATTACATTCACCTTCGCAGATACTTAAGAAGTTCTTTCTGTTGACATTTTGCTTATTGAGAAGTCTTTTTTGTAATTTAGTTATTAGTTTTGTTAGTGGTTTCATTTTGTTTAACAGTAAAATAAATATCATTCTTTTGAGAAGAATTGCACTGTCCATCAACGCTTCTAAGATTAATTTCCTACAATAGGTTTTCAGCATTGAACCTGATTTCTCTCCTGTTTTTATAAGATTTTGAAGGACTTTGTGACGGTACATTTTGGCTAAAATACTTTTCTTGGTATGCTTACTTTGCACTATATTCAAATTTAAAGAAGTAGTTTTATCTGTAGTGATAGCTGATTTTCTTGTAATTGTTTTTTGGTCTGTTTTACATTTTGATAGAGGAGGCCAAGTTTTTGTACTTGAAACTTCTTGTGTTTCGCTAAATGACTGTATTAGCTGTTTTATTTCAACTTTTTTTTACAAATTCTGCTAGAGATGGATGCTTATGTTGGACACTTTCATTTTCATTGCTCTACTTCTGCGTTGCATTCTACGGACTTGACTTTTGGTAGGCATTCTTTAGGGTCTGTTGAAAAAAATAAAGAAGGTATGGGTTGGGGTGTTCTGCAATGTATGTGTGCTGTGTGAATGAGTGTTTGAAAGAGATGATAAAGATGTATGTAATGGTGTGTGATTGTGCATGGGGAACTACAACTAGTAGGGATTGGTATTCTTGAATTTATGTGTTACTAAGCTGGGGTTCAGATGACAAAAAAAAGTAAGCTAGTGGTGTGGAAAATTACAAATAGTAAATCTAATGTATACAATTAAAACAGTTGTTTGGTCTATAATATGAAAATTGTAGCGGTTCAGTTGGGTAATTTGTGGGTCCAAAAATAGGAATTTATAGGCCATTCTGGCTGTAAATCGCTGTTTAAGACATGGAGATCTTTGGACAAAATGGTACACAATCTCTATTTTTAGACACAGAAATAGCTTTTATTAACTTTACAGTATGTTTGAGTAATAATACAAATATTATGGTGATATTCTACTTATTTTTTTTCTTAAATTAACAGGTAACTTCTTAGTTCTTCTTTGTTCTTTGAATTCGGCGGCTTCTTTTCAGGAGACTAGTCTTCACTGCAATTGTAAAAGATTCAAATGACTAATTATGTTTGTATATAGCGCTGTTTTTAATTTAGATATTATTTTTTTAATTGAAATCCTCAGCGCCTTCTTCAAAACCATTAAACTAATTTATTTACATAAGATACATTGCATCAGTTCAGTACATATGATATGTTCTTAATGAACAAATTGTATTGAATAACTAACTGTAGCAAAAAAAAATATCTTTACTATGTCTTGTGAAATTTATAATATACCAGTGAATACCACTATTTCTGTAACTAAGCTGTTCTAGGTAATAGCGCCTCAATGTCATGTCTAAATTAAAGTAATTAAGTAAATACATAAATAAAAACAAAACAATATGAAATTGTATAAGTATTTTTTTAAAGATTTAAACATAGATTGTGCTTGCATGCAATTTTGTTTGAATATATGTAGTCTATATATTTCATTGATGTGAGTGTGTGTGTGTATAAAGAAAGTAAATAGTATAAAGGTTTATAAGTGATAGTTGATTTTAGGAAATTGAAAAAAATACAGTAAATTCATTTTACAGATTACACAAGCTAAAAGTCTTTTTGAAAATGTGTTCATCTACTGTACAGAAAATATGCATACCTGACGTTTGTGTTCATGCATATGGATATGCATTGAGCTGCAAGTAGAAATCTTGGAGACTTGTACAGTATTTCTGGTAGATGGTGCTTGCCAATGATATGACACTTGTACTCAGAGAGATTCACAGTACATTTGCAGTGCTGATCTATGATGATGCAGTTAGATGTAGAGGTCTTGAATGTGATTGGTGCATGGTCATGTGACTTCTTAGCTACATCCAATGAGGGAATGGCAGAGAGAGTGAAGTGGAAATGGTAGAAGGGCTGTTCATGTTACGATATGTCCGCGGACATGGCGGTAGTTCGCGGACATCGGGAGTTACATCCGGGGATTTTTGGGTTCAGAAGTCATGCAAATGAGAATGAGTACTGAAAGGGATTGGTCAGGAAAGTTTAGTGGGTGTGTTGTGCCAGAAGAGAGTTTCTCATATACTGTTTTTGCTGAGAGAACAACAGATAGCTATGTCTGTGTGTTTTAGGAAAAAGATAGTATGGATTTTGGGAGATTCATGGATATATTTGTTGAAGGTGCATGCAGAAAGCTGTGGAGTAGCTGTAGGTCTTGGATTCCCACATGTGGAAGTACACTGGCATGGAGTACGTGGAATGAAGTGGTTGAACTTACTACCTCCCTGTGCTACTTTGGAGACAGAACAACATCCAGACGTAATTGTAATTCATTGTGGAGGGAACAGTTTAGGACATGTGACTGGAATTTGTTTGCAATTTGCTATGAAAGAAGGACTTGGGAAGGTTATGGACATGTTTCCTAATTCTCAAGTGATATTTTCATGGATGTCGATGTCATTGATGACATCACTGATGACATCACATGTGCATTTACCTTTCATGAAAAGTCTGTACAAGGGATTCTTAGTGTGATGTTAATAAACAAAGTGTCAAAGATTATTGGAATAAATATCAAGTGCTAATCAGTGTATTAAGCAATGCATTGATATAAATAGCATTCTATTATGAAGTTCCATCCATTATACTAAGGTACTCATGTAGAAACATAGGCATTGTGTGCAGCATACACGATGGAGGTGCAATATTCATAAGCTTGCCATGTTGAATAGTGAAATGATAACTGTTTTCATATTACAGTTTTGCGTACTGTGAAACTTGTGATAAGTAGGTAATAAAACCCACTTACTACATAATTGCATTATTATAGACAAATCACAAAGAGAAAAAACCACATACAAATATGAATATATACAAGGGAATTGAAGTAAGAAAAAAAACAGCAATAGTAGCAGAAAGTGTTCATAACCTAGCTGATTACCTTTATGCAGAGAAATGATTGCTCTGTTTCAAAGCTGTTACTTACCCTATCAATATATATCACATGATGTGTCCGGACCCTAATGAAAATAGTGTGAGTACAACATATAAAAATATGAGTATATACAGGGAAAGTACAGTAATAAAATAACATCAAAACTAACAAAGTGCTGATAAATCTACTGATAATTTTAATGCACAAAAAGGATTGCTCTCTTTCAAGGTTGTGTCTTCCCCTATGTATATGTTTCATATGATATGACTGGACCATAAGGGAATTATTGTAAAAACATACTTGAAGGATAAGTCTACGAATATAGTACATTTACAATTTTTTGTTCCTGACTGTTACTGAAGAAAATCATGTGGCCTAGATATGTCAGGAAAGGAAAAAAGGGGGAGTCAGACATATGATGTCATCAGTGATGTCATCATTGACATTTGTGATGTCATCTTTGATGTCCTGGGTGTTAGGCTTAGCAGTGCACGGTGGTGGCGCGAGTTATGGTTGCTTAGCTTACCATAACTGCCGAATTTCAAGGGTTTTTCGGTTTTACTTGGAACCATAACGTCCCTTTAACAAAGTTTTTTCACTGAATTTGAAAGGTTTTTAGCAGTGCAACTTAACCATAACGTCCCTTTAACAAAGTTTTTTCACTGAATTTCATAGGTTTTTAGCAGCGCAACTTAACCATATCGTCCCTTTAACAAAGTTTTTTCACTGAATTTCTTAGGTTTTTAGTAGTGCAACTTAACCATAACGTCCATTTAACAAAAGTTTTTAGTAGTGCAACTTAACCATAACGTCCATTTAACAAAGTTTTTTCACTGAATATATATATATATATATATATACATATATATATATATATATATATATATATATATATATATGTTGAAAAAAGAGGAGAGGGGCGCACTCCAGTTCCCTGCACAGTAAACCTTCTCAGCTACAGGTGTTCTCCTCCGACCGGTTTCTGTGCCAATACACGTCATCAGGGAGGCTGTCTTAACTTGCAGCTCACAGCAAGTGCAGGTGTTAACACTTAGTGATGATTCTGCTGCAAGGACTTCTGGTAGCTGTAGTCATCAGGTTAGCAAGGAACAAACTCACACCCAATCCCATAAATGGGGAAAGGGGGGGAGTAGCCTACAGTGAGGCACTCCAAAGTTGGGCATATTTTACCCCGGTGCAGCACCCTATAAGATTTCTGAAGATTCCACCCTTCAGAAAACTTGCAAATGTGTTGAAAAAAGAGGAGAGGGGCGCACTCCAGTTCCCTGCACAGTAAACCTTCTCAGCTACAGGTGTTCTCCTCCGACCGGTTTCTGTGCCAATACACGTCATCAGGGAGGCTGTCTTAACTTGCAGCTCACAGCAAGTGCAGGTGTTAACACTTAGTGATGATTCTGCTGCAAGGACTTCTGGTAGCTGTAGTCATCAGGTTAGCAAGGAACAAACTCACACCCAATCCCATAAATGGGGAAAGGGGGGGAGTAGCCTACAGTGAGGCACTCCAAAGTTGGGCATATTTTACCCCGGTGCAGCACCCTATAAGATTTCTGAAGATTCCACCCTTCAGAAAACTTGCAAATGTGTTGAAAAAAGAGGAGAGGGGCGCACTCCAGTTCCCTGCACAGTAAACCTTCTCAGCTACAGGTGTTCTCCTCCGACCGGTTTCTGTGCCAATACACGTCATCAGGGAGGCTGTCTTAACTTGCAGCTCACAGCAAGTGCAGGTGTTAACACTTAGTGATGATTCTGCTGCAAGGACTTCTGGTAGCTGTAGTCATCAGGTTAGCAAGGAACAAACTCACACCCAATCCCATAAATGGGGAAAGGGGGGGAGTAGCCTACAGTGAGGCACTCCAAAGTTGGGCATATTTTACCCCGGTGCAGCACCCTATAAGATTTCTGAAGATTCCACCCTTCAGAAAACTTGCAAATGTGTTGAAAAAAGAGGAGAGGGGCGCACTCCAGTTCCCTGCACAGTAAACCTTCTCAGCTACAGGTGTTCTCCTCCGACCGGTTTCTGTGCCAATACACGTCATCAGGGAGGCTGTCTTAACTTGCAGCTCACAGCAAGTGCAGGTGTTAACACTTAGTGATGATTCTGCTGCAAGGACTTCTGGTAGCTGTAGTCATCAGGTTAGCAAGGAACAAACTCACACCCAATCCCATAAATGGGGAAAGGGGGGGAGTAGCCTACAGTGAGGCACTCCAAAGTTGGGCATATTTTACCCCGGTGCAGCACCCTATAAGATTTCTGAAGATTCCACCCTTCAGAAAACTTGCAAATGTGTTGAAAAAAGAGGAGAGGGGCGCACTCCAGTTCCCTGCACAGTAAACCTTCTCAGCTACAGGTGTTCTCCTCCGACCGGTTTCTGTGCCAATACACGTCATCAGGGAGGCTGTCTTAACTTGCAGCTCACAGCAAGTGCAGGTGTTAACACTTAGTGATGATTCTGCTGCAAGGACTTCTGGTAGCTGTAGTCATCAGGTTAGCAAGGAACAAACTCACACCCAATCCCATAAATGGGGAAAGGGGGGGAGTAGCCTACAGTGAGGCACTCCAAAGTTGGGCATATTTTACCCCGGTGCAGCACCCTATAAGATTTCTGAAGATTCCACCCTTCAGAAAACTTGCAAATGTGTTGAAAAAAGAGGAGAGGGGCGCACTCCAGTTCCCTGCACAGTAAACCTTCTCAGCTACAGGTGTTCTCCTCCGACCGGTTTCTGTGCCAATACACGTCATCAGGGAGGCTGTCTTAACTTGCAGCTCACAGCAAGTGCAGGTGTTAACACTTAGTGATGATTCTGCTGCAAGGACTTCTGGTAGCTGTAGTCATCAGGTTAGCAAGGAACAAACTCACACCCAATCCCATAAATGGGGAAAGGGGGGGAGTAGCCTACAGTGAGGCACTCCAAAGTTGGGCATATTTTACCCCGGTGCAGCACCCTATAAGATTTCTGAAGATTCCACCCTTCAGAAAACTTGCAAATGTGTTGAAAAAAGAGGAGAGGGGCGCACTCCAGTTCCCTGCACAGTAAACCTTCTCAGCTACAGGTGTTCTCCTCCGACCGGTTTCTGTGCCAATACACGTCATCAGGGAGGCTGTCTTAACTTGCAGCTCACAGCAAGTGCAGGTGTTAACACTTAGTGATGATTCTGCTGCAAGGACTTCTGGTAGCTGTAGTCATCAGGTTAGCAAGGAACAAACTCACACCCAATCCCATAAATGGGGAAAGGGGGGGAGTAGCCTACAGTGAGGCACTCCAAAGTTGGGCATATTTTACCCCGGTGCAGCACCCTATAAGATTTCTGAAGATTCCACCCTTCAGAAAACTTGCAAATGTGTTGAAAAAAGAGGAGAGGGGCGCACTCCAGTTCCCTGCACAGTAAACCTTCTCAGCTACAGGTGTTCTCCTCCGACCGGTTTCTGTGCCAATACACGTCATCAGGGAGGCTGTCTTAACTTGCAGCTCACAGCAAGTGCAGGTGTTAACACTTAGTGATGATTCTGCTGCAAGGACTTCTGGTAGCTGTAGTCATCAGGTTAGCAAGGAACAAACTCACACCCAATCCCATAAATGGGGAAAGGGGGGGAG